>NC_135743.1:41177500-41900000 GCF_041903045.1 Epinephelus lanceolatus
GACAATTTGATCTATGATATATCATGATGTACAAGAGGAAAAAATATTCCTGAGAAGGTGCAAAAGTATTTGGTCACAGTATTTTTTATTTATTCAATACACCTGTCTTGCAAAGTGCAGTGCCACAAAGCAGAACATTTATGGCCTTAAATGTGCAAATTAAATTTACATAAAAATAAATAAACAAGTAAATGAATGCAAAAAATACACATTCCAGTTCTTAACATGCATAAAGAATTTGTTTTATGTAAACAATAAGACAGTGAGAAAAAAAAACACCATGTAACTGATGAACATTGAACTGAATAGTCAAGTATTCCACAGTGGTTCAGTCTTCTGGAGACTTGTATTTGTGTTTATGTCTGTGTGTGTGCAGCAGTCCACCTGTATTTTAAGTGATTTAAGTTCCTGTCCTCAGTATCATGTTCTTCAATTTGGCCTCAGCAAAATCCACCTTCACCCTCTGCAGCAGCTCAGGAGACAACAGCACCTCCAGGGTCATCATGGCCAAGCCTCCACTGCCTGTGGATCTCTCGGTCAACTTTAACTCCACAGTCTACACTCCTGTATGATTGGTGATGCTTGACTGCATGATAGACTTTACAAAGCTCTGCAGCGGATATCTTGTCATCTTGAGGCGATGTAGGTTCTCGAAAAAACAACTTTAGGGAAGAGGTACCTGTTGCTTTTATGTTTCTCTGTGCTAACATGCCTTTCAATGGCCCCCTTTCCTTGTGTACTAACCATCCACATCACAACGACAAAGCGTACAATATGCATGCAAGTCGTCTTTGCTACTTTTGCTGACAAATGTGTGCTCTTTTGACCATTCGGCATTGAATGAGGTCTATCTTTTTGGCACGTTAACATTCTGTTAATGTGATGACATGACACAGCTAGCACATGGAGGCTTGTTTACATTTTCAACCAATGATAGATCAGAGAATCGACTGACACCGCTTTCAGCTAATCTTTTTTTTTTTTGCCAATCTTTTGTTGACTTCAAAAACAACAATCACATCAGCAGATTAATTTTCGTAATCAGCATACTGCGTAGGCACGCCACAAAGCAGCAAGCTACTTTGGAAGATGGAAACACTTACCTTAAATGGCTGGAAATATTCCCATTACTTTGATTTTGTCAGAGGGAAAGATGACAAGAACACTGTTGCTGCAGGCAATGGCGCCATATAGGGGAGAAAAGTTAGGAGGATTCCAAGGGACTGACAGGGGTCCCAAAAATAGGTAAAAATTAATATAAAATTATTAAACCATCCTCATTATTTTTTTTTTCAAATATAGTAATAAAGTTAATGATCTCTTTGTTTTTACTTGTTTTTGGCAGTAAAAGTTAAATATCCCCATTGACCAAAAACTAACCATCCATATTGACTGACCACCCCACTGTATCTGCATGAAATGGTTTGGTCCTGCCTTAGTGCAGGTGCCTAGTAGCAGTCAGTAGTTGTGCTAGTGCTAAAAGAAAATCCGAAAGAGAGAAAGGAGAGAGAGGAGAGGCAAAATAAAGGGTGTCAACATGTGACCTAGTTTTTCTCTAAGAAAGGTGGGTATCCTATAGTCTGTGAGTGGTAGAGATGAACCTGTTAGCTTTATGTCCCAGGGCTGCCAACTTTTGACCTCCGGGAAGGCCTTATGAACCAACTCCCAGGAAAAACAAACAAATTTCCTGCATTTCTACACCACCTAACTTCTTGGATTAAGACAAGAAAGAGCAACCATGTATAATGTTAACCAAAAATGTAAAATTATATTACTAGATTTCAGCATTGAGGTAGTTACATACATAATCCAGACTAAAATCCAAGTGTCTGTCGCTAGTGCGCATCTTAATGTGTTGGGGAGTGAGGTTTTACGCACAGCACTGTACCTGCTGGCTACCGCTACACATAGGTATGCCAACCTAAAAACCTATTATTGGGAATCGTGAGAAAGCGACAGACACAGAGCATTCCCGTAACCATAGTAACTCACTCGCTCCTGCCTGTGTGTGCACGGCATGAGAGGAGAGGAAGATACGCTGACTGAGATTACTTGGAGCAGCATGCATGGGAATAAGTTACAATATAATAGATATCTGTATATTTCTTGCTTTCCCCCTGATGACCTGAATAACACGGTGCTACTGCTGCGTTTTGCTGCTCTGTCTTGTCTGTCTGTGCGCTGTCAGTATCCTCTTTTCACGCCACGACATTATCAGTCATGAATTTAGTTTTCACTGCGTGAGAAAATGGACATGTGGCATGAGAGCATGTGAAAAGTGTCAGCTGCGTGAGTCTCACGGTCAATGCGTGAGAGTTGGCAGCTCTGATGTCCATAGTGAAATAAGATAGCTACAGACTAGTGTTAGCCTACATTTCACTCCTTTTTAACCTACATTTAATCAGTGCAGGTAAATGTTTAGCAGGAGATTCATATTAAATCAGTTGTCCCTACCCCTTTAGTAGTCTAACACAGTCTGTTAGCCGGTCCCAAAATTCCTGGTGGCGCCCCTGGCTGCAGGTGATCGTACTAAAACTCTTTACACTGTTGTAAGCGACGTGGGTGTGTTTGCATGAATGGATGAGTCCAACAACGTACTGGGTTCTGTTCATAATGTTTAGTGTGGTCTCTGAACACAGGTCACAAATACAGCCATACGATTCTCCTCCGTTTTTCCTTCCTCCTCCTCCCTAAATCTGACCTCCACATTACCCGCTGTCTCAACAGCGCCGCCAAGCGGCTGACACTAACACGTGCCATAAAAATACAGGCAATACTTCAATAATGCTCCAGTGAACAATAATACAATGAGAACAGTAACTTTTACCCATAAAATATAAATTCAGTCTTACACTGTGAAAAACTCAACCTCTAACCACCAGTCTAAAGCACCAACTACAATTGACAGCACAACAACATAAAGCCCCAGGAAATACACCCTACCAAACATGAGCCCTTCTCAGTCATGGAGGTTGGCTGTAGCCCTACACAGGCTCAACAACCAAAACTGGGTTTAACTTGTGCTTAGCTACAGGCCACAAAGAAGCAATGAAGTTTGTGGTTGGATATGTTATGGATGAAATGTTGCTTCACAAGTGCTTTGGGAAAATACCGGTCACAACTTACGACCCCCAGGTAATCATTTGCATGCTATCTAGCTTTAGCTACACTTACTGGCGATTACTCAGACATTTACACAGAGGCACACATCTGAATTCTGGGGAGATATCCAAATACCAATTTTATGGGGTGTAACAGAAAAATAACATAATGAGTAGCGTAACAAAATACTGTTGGCAGGGAGTAATAAGTAACGTATTATAATTACTTTTGAAAAGAGTAACCACTAATCAATAATGTATTACATTTTTAGAGTAACAAGCCTGACACTGTGCATGACTTAACACTGCCCCCACAACGAGGCTGTAAAGACGTAATTTGCAAGATGAAATTTATAGTCTCATTCAGCCACTTGTTAGCAATCGCCTTTTTAAAGATACATAGAGGCTTTGAAATTCATGAGGATTTACAACATATTTTATGTCACAGAACAAGCGTGAAAATTTCTGAACCTTGTGCCACAGATCTTATTTCAGGCATCTACCCAAAAAAAACATTCAGGAAACCCACTGACTCTGAGATGAGGGATCTGGGATTGCTAAAATGCTAACTCATTTATGACTGATTGCTTGAGCACTCTATTGCTGTTACAGGTCAGCAATAGAGTGCTTGGCATTAGATAACAATGCTTATTAAGTCCTGGTAACAATAACAATCATCCTCAAAGACTTAAGTGCAAATGTTTTATTTTGATAGGTAACTGTGAATGGTTGCTGAGCATTCCTTTAATAAATACAAGCTCATTATATATGGAAACATTCGTGGGTACTTTTTTGCATTAGACTGCACTATCAACTGTGTTTAGTTTAAAAAAAAAAACAAAAAAAACTCAGCTGGGAAATTTGGAGATTGGGGTGCTACAAAAAAACGGGGTGTAACTATAAAGTTAATGGAGGGATTCTGTGGGAGCCTCCAGCTCACATTTAAAAGGCTACATCGTCAGTATGTCATGAGTTGTCCTGTCCCCATCCCTCATCTCCTTGTCTCTACTGAAGAGGATATACGTGCCAATTGCTTATTTTTTTATTATTGAATCTGTGTCTTTACAATAAACTTTAAATTATTTTGCTTTTAAAGAACATTGTCCACATCTTCTGTGGGGCTGTGAAGTGATTGGGCAGCACTGAATTCATTATCTGTAAACCGTCTCAGCAGTTCCTTGTTCATGTGCAGTAATAAAAAAAAAATAGCACAAAATATTAATGACTTATTGATATTAGACTGACACACATGCATTAGCTCTGTATAAACATGAGTGCAGGTTACTGCAGCCTGTAGGAGATCAGAGAGGGAAACTCATCCAACCAACTCAGCCATCTCAGACAAACAGCAGGGAGTCCTGGTTCAGGGAAACTGTGAGGCATCAGTAGTCACATCACATCATTGTGTTCCAACTGCAATTTTCAGCCGCTGAGTGTTGGAGAGTGCAAATAGAGAGAGGTGGGGAGAAAATTACAGTAGTCACCTCTGTGATGCAGCCTGTGTAATGGCATGGTGTGAAGGCAGCAGACACACCCGCACAATAACCCAACAAAAGAGAGAGGGAAAAAAAATGCTACAAGAGACTCATGATACAATAAAATCAGAATTACACGTTAACTAGCAACGAATGACAAGTAGAAGAAAGCTGAAAAAAAAGGATTCTCATGGATACATTGTCAAAAACGATTATGAGTCTGTGATGAAGCAAAACAAAACAGACACTGTTAAACGTTATTTATCCTTGCTGAGCAAAAAGGTTTATGCTTCAGCTTAACCTCAGTAATGTTGCTTGTGGTAACTGCTTCTTGTTAAGAATCTATTTTTATATGTAACATCAGCAGCAATGTATGTACATAATTTGGCTATTTATAAAACAAAACACACAATATAATTGCTCATTCTTATTTCATTTATAACACTACAACCATTTCATTGTATATTGTATATATTTCAGATTGTCTACTTTACTATTTTATTATTTATTTTAATGTCTACTTTAATATTTTATTTCATTTATTTCATTGTCTATTTTAGTATTTTATTTATATCTTCATCTTTATCTCTTGTTTCCATTCATGCTGTATTTCTATTTCTACTTTGCACGGAGCATTGGAACAAAAACAATTTCCCCCCAGGGATTAATAAAGTATTCTGAATCTGAATCTGAATCTGAATAAGTACATACAGTTAGCAGCAGCAGCAACCTACTGTCCGACACCAGCACACCATGAGGACAGAAACAGAGGACTCTGCGGGGACAGAGCACCTGCCGCAAGCGAACATGCCATGTCATTTTGACTTGACCAGTGGACTTCACTACAAGCTGATTGGCTGTTGAAACAGGTGACATGCTTTATGTTCTAAAAGCAGCTACCGGCGATTTGACCAGCTGAGTGACACCATGAGCCAGCTTGAGTTGAGCTCAGACCGGCCAGTTTACACCACTGCAACTTTTCTCTGCAATGGTCTAAAACGGTTTTGTCTCATCGCAAATCTTTGGTCTGAGCTGGGCTTAACAGACAACAGGGGGATTAGGGGATTTGAAGAGTACAGATGACTCTTGCCGAAGGCCCAAAAGGGGCCAGTGCAACAAGATATGGTTGACCCTTTAGTGACTTGTATCACTGACCAGTGTACAGTATTTACATGATAATTACATTTATTATGGGTATGACAGGCAGAAGCTGAACATAGCAAATGCAAGGAGCAAGGCAGACCAGCAAATAAAACCAACTGTAAATTTAATGGTCCAGTGTGTAGGATTTAGGGGAATATATTGGCAGAAACGGAACATAATATAATAAGTCTGTTTTCTTAATATATAATCACCTGAAAATTAAAAGCATTGTGTTATTGTTACCTTAGAATGTGCCGTTTATATCTACATAGGGAGGGGGTCCTTGCCTACGGAGATCACTATGTCGTACCCCCATGTTTCTACAGTAGCCCAGAGCAGATAAACCAAACCCTGGCTCTAGACAGAGCCTATCGTGTTTTTGCATCAGCCACCATAGTTTACACCCCCCTGTGATGAGACCATCAGCAAAGCACTTATTTTCTCAACATGAAACTGATTTACTCAGTGTTTTTACTGGTTTAAATCACCTGGTCCATTTGTTACAAAGAGGAAAAGGCCTCTGTGGATAATTTGCCCCCTGTAAAAACCTCCTTTACAATAAACACTGAAGGAATTTTAACCTGGATAAGATTCAGCTGACTGCAAAACTGCAGTCCTCACTGATAGATACCACTAAACCCCCCTAAATCTTACACACTGGACCTTTAAAGTTAGAGAGAAGATACTGGCATATGAAACTAGATGACCTGAGGCTTCTATTGGTACCAACCATGTCATGCTGTCATGTCAGGAAGGGGCTAAATAATGCTCCACAGTTAGGCTAAATTTTATTTTTCAAAATGGTGCATTTGAATATTTCTGCGTAAAAGGGTCCCAAGTCCTTGAATTGCATAAATTACCACATCATGTACACTGTTTTTGGAAATAGTGATAGATGAAGAATGTTTGTTCACTCATCATTTAATTAAATTTCTTCAATGTGTGATTTTACTTTTCTCTAAGCATTCACCAGAGGGGATTTTTTTGCTCTCCTCATTTTGTTTGAAGGCTTTTAAAAGGTATCTTTATTATTTTAAGGCCCAAATGCACCGAAAGAGTCTAACACATGCGTTTTGAGGTACATCTATAAATGGCCAAACTAACCCCAAAAGCATTATATGACATGTCAAACTGCTTTGACACGCCTACTCCAGTCTTGTTTTGATTTTTGAGCGTCACATGAGCACCCAGCGGCTCCCATGCCCTAAACTGTGTTGGTCCATTTTACTGAGACAGTGTTTCGATCAAGGTGGATCTTCATTAGATCCAGATTAGTCATTAATCAACTGGTAATTTATGTTGTAAAAGAATCAGCTGTAGGTTTTAATAACATGGATGGATGATGGATGTTTCTGTGAAGAGGAAGCAGAGAAAAAGTTTGAAGTCATACAGCTCAGTCTTAATTTGTGTTAGTGTTTATGGCTGTTTTGTTGTTTTCTAACAGTTTGTCAGGCCTAACCCTAACCTTCCTGTATAATGTTATAATGATTTTCAGTGTGGAGCAACATAAGTCTGGCTTTGGATGGAAGTGCAGCATTTGATTTTATTCTTTGATAACAGTCACTTTGTTTGTCCATCCCCCTTGTTAGCCAAATCTCCCTCCTTAGGGCCCTGACACACCAAGTCAACGAGTGGCTGTTGGTCAATGTTGGGACGTTGGTGAGCGTCTGTTGCCCTAGTTTTTGTGGTTTGTCCCACACCTTTTGCACAAGCCACCCAAATCAGCCGAATGACTTAACATTGGAGATAGCGGAGCCTGTTGGTGAGTGAAATCTCTCTGATTGGCAGTTCAAGAAGAGAAACAGAAGTGAGGAAAGCAAAAAACAACAAAAGTCAAGAGGAAGTGAGCTAAAACAAACTTATCTTTATATCCTTTGTTCTTTGTCAGGTTGTGTTAGGCTAACCAGCATCTTGTTTCCTTTTTTAATGACGAATACAGACTACTGACATTTGTTGGTATGGAGAGGTGTTTTCCTTCATGCAGGTGCAGAATGTACATGCTAGTTGGCCATTGGGTTTGTGGTGTGTTTAGGTGCAACACAGGCGACATGAAGCGACACAACAGTCTGCCTCCATTGCTAGTAGTTCTTTGATGTTGGTTACATGCTTCTGGGCCCTAAAAGCTACGTTGGTAACTTTTATGAAAATAACTTTGTGTCATATTTGCTGAAACTGTTAGTATATTCGGAAAGAAGAAGTCCCTTGACTCTCTTTGTACTGCTTCTAATAACATTTGATACAATCTGCCAAAGTGCACTGAAACAACCAATCAGAACCAAGGAGTCTCTTACGCAGCTGCCAATCATGTCAGTCACTGCTTGCGAACATGCTGGACACAGTCAATTGAAATACTAAGCACCGCCCACTTGCCGGAGTACGTTTTCTGATAATATACAGCTCAACAGTACACTAAAATACGTTTAAATAAAAAGATATGTTTCTGACAACATCTAAAGCAAGAAATGGGCAATAAAATATTATAATCTGTATTCTTGTTTGATCTGCGCTGCTTAGTTTGACAGTTTAACTGCAGTTCACGAGCAGTGATTGACATGATTGACAGCTGTGTTAGAGACTCCTTGGCTCTGATTGGTTGATTTTGTCCATGTGCAGTGAGGCCATTAGAGGCACTACAAGGCAATAGAGTAGACAAAGGAGTATGATTTTTTTTTCACAGATTGTCTGTCTCATTTAATGCCGAGTGAATATAGTGACAGTTTCAGCAAACATTAAAAAAGTTCTTTTTTTTGTTTGTTTTAAGTTACCAGCTACAGCTCTAACTCACTCTCGCTCTCCATCCTCTGGATCTGGACATGGATGCTGTTCTGGGCCCTAAGGCATGCTAGTTGCTAGTTATGTGCCTACACTAGCTTCTTCATGTAATGACATAGTTTTTTTTTTCCCCCTTAGTTTACTTATAGTTTATGGAGAGTCAGTAAATATTTAATAACATTTTGTTATGCATTGCTACTGACGATTTTACAAAAAAGAAAAAAAAAACAAAACAAAAACAACAACAAAAGAACAGACACAAATGAAAAACGTGATGAGTTGAACTACCACTGTGTTGTAAGTGCTTTTAGAATAGATTTTAAGGTTCTTTTATTAGTTTATAAATCTCTTAATGGTCTTGGTCCTTCTTATTTATCTGATTTGCTTTTACCATATGAGCCCAGTAGAGCCCTCAGGTCCTCAGGTAGTGGTCTTTCCCAAAGTTAGAACCAAAACGTACGGTGAGGCATCATTTCATTACTATGGCCCCCATCTGTGGAACAGTCTACCTGAGGACCTGAGAGCAGCACCTACTGTTCATATTTTTAAAAGCAAACTAAAGACCTACCTTTTTAGTCTGGCTTTTAGCTGATTTTTCTGTTTTTTGCTTTATTCTTTTAGCCTCTCTTTTAGTTTACTCTCTTAATCTTATGTATTTTACTCCACTTTAGTCTCAGAGTTACTATCCTATGTTTTAACACTTTTTGTTTATTTTCTTTTATTGTTTGGTTTTAAAACAGTTTTACTTTAATCATTTTTTTAGCATTTTATGATTTTCCTATATCTTGTCATGGTTTTATCAGTTTAGCTTTAGCTCCTGTGTTTCCCCATTTTCGTTTAAGATAGCGTTTCCTCAGTCCTCTGTGGCTTCCTGCTGAGTCCTGACGTGGTGTCCCTGTGTGTGTGAGAGAGTGTGTTTTTGTGTGTATACATTTTATGTATGAAAAGTGCTCTATAAATAAAGTGATTGATTGATTGATTGATAAGTGATTTCGGCATCAGTTACCAATGCACAAAGGCACCTTTTGCGGCCAGTGACGTGCGGTCAGGTAGGCACTGTGCCTCCCTTGTATATCACAATTTTTAAAGCAACAATATTTTCATGGAATACATTTTCTTTGTAATATTGCTGTTTATTCTTGTGATTTCTATCTTTCACTTGTGTATTAATTCAATAGTTTAGACAATACTATGATATGTAGCAGCGGTGCATCATCAAGTATGAAAAGAATTGAGAGAAAGACGGGACAGAAACAAAAGAAAACATGATGGGTTTGTCTTTTCAAAGGCACATTCAGCAAATGGATTTTTTCTTTGAACACAGGCATATTTATAAGGTACCTCCCAGTGCGATGGAACCTCTGCAGCTCCGCAGCTCTGAAACCCCCTTAGTAGGGCCCCCACCCCTTCTTGGTTCTAACGTTAGCTTGAATCTGACGCGCGCAAGGCAGCAGGCTACTCTGTATTACAAGTGTATTTATTGTGCATACTGGTGGCCAGCAGAGTCACCGTGTTTTAGTCTTGTACACATACAAGACGTTTCGTTGTTGTCATGTATTTCCCACTCCAAACTGACCACACACACACCATCTAATTGTGAAGCAGATTTTCTCTTCTGTGCATTGGAGGCTCTATCTCCGCAACGGATTGGTCGTTTGAGTGATTGACACCTCGTTTGATTCGTTAGAGCCAATAGAATGATGCTATACCCACCAAAACGAAATTGACAGCACTGTAAGCCAATTAGAGTCAACAGAACGCCTTTGTGGGGGAGGTGTCGGTTTTTCCCCCAGAACCTAAAGCCCATCATGTTCACCTAGATTCATTTGAACACAACACCAGAAATGTTTACTGGCAGAATAAACTTTTCATGGCAAAAACAACAAGGTTAGAGAAATATTACAAATATATTTAGACGAAAAGATTTCTGTTGTTGTTGTTCTTTGGCCTCTAGCTCTCTGATGGTTTGGTTTAGCGTGATTTGGCAGATATGTGTGGAAACAGTGGAGTTTCTGCTTTCATTTGAGATGAACGGTGTGTGTTTTGCATAACATCGCGTCAAGGTAGAGCCCGAAATACGCCGAGTGGGTTGGCATATCGGTGCTATATGGTGTTTGATTTGTTTTTTATTTAGTTGTTGTTTGAGCTGTGTTTAGAGCATGTAAAAAGGGCTTGTACAACCTTGTAGCCCAGGTTTTGCTGTTTAATTTGATGTGCAGCATCACTATATTTCTCGTGATTACTGCGTTGTTTCATTCTATGTTTGCAAAGTCCCCTAATTGGGGGACTTTTGGGTTTTTAACCAACAATTTGGGCAGCCCATTAGAAGAGTGCTCATTCTTTGACATAATTCTTTGTCAAAATATGTTAAAATCACGTGTTTAAAAGGGAATTATTTAAAATTTCCCCGGGGGAGAAACAGGACCCCGGACCCCCAGGTAAAAAATTGTCACCACTTCAGGGCTAAAGCCCCAGATGTTTTCAACTCCTAGCAATGCCCCTGACCTTTTTGTATCAATTCTGTTGTAACATTCTACAGTGTCTTTCAAAATAAAGTTCTGTCTCCACAGGAAATGCAGATGTCACCACCAAAACTATTTTAGCTTTAGTTCGGTTTAGAATAACAACCCTGTTTTGGGTTAACATAACTATACATGTTATGGTAAATTGAAGAGTACGTCACTTGACGATTATGTCACCTGACGTACGCCAGTAACTATTTTACATGGTTGAAAAAACTCAAGTCAACTTTTGATATCACACAGGACACGAATGCCAGTAATAGGGGGAAATCCGATCTGTGTTTGACCCATCTACCACCCTTAGGACTTTCTCACTCTTCCTACTACATTATTGCCACAGATGGGATTACATTAGAGTTAGGTGAAGGCCCAGTGCATCTCAAACACACTGTAAGGTGCCTTGTGTGTCTGTAACGGAAACCAAGGGCCACCGACCAGGCTGCTGTATTTGACATCCTGCAAATGAGAATGTTAGTGTGTCTCATTATATGATCCGGCACCATAGAAAATATTAGCACAGAGCATATTTGGAGCAAACATACCCACTCAAATCTGAACTAAAGGAACAAAACAAATTTTTTTACATGACACTGAATCATAAGTGCAACATGTTCTGACAGTCATCTTTGGTCAAACATGAACAGTGAAGTCACCGACAGGCCAAAAACATATCAACCAGCCAACGATAAGGATTTCTTTTTGTTGTTTGGCCAACCTACAATTTATTATATACATCTGAGCAAATTTGGAAGCCACAGTCGTAATTGTAACTCTTGAAACAAAGGTGGACTAATTATTTTGCTTAATATAATTTGTGAAAGGAATATGTTACATAATTTTCCTGAAAAACAATAACAAATGTCACAAAAGTAGTCCCTTTCAATCATCACTTAAGACCCACCACTGTAAACCCCAATCCATCCATGACACAAAATTTTAATGTAAAGTCTACACAAAGGCCCTCGATCATCAAAATGACAAATCACAAAACGACTACATTCACTTGACACAAAAACTCAACCCTTGTGAGCTTGTATTCTTTATGCTGAATCAACATTATTTGAGTTTTGATGTAATTTGACTAAAATTTATAAAGCTGATTTTGCCTAATTAGTTTAAGGCCAATAAGCATGCTATGAGACAATGAGTCTCATCCATAATATGTTAGTAAATCTGTGAGTAGATTTATAAAAAAATTAAAATAAAAAAAAAACCTTGGTACTAAAAACCAACACCACATTCATGAACTCCAGGAAACAAGGATTTGATCATAGGCATATCTGTATATTCACAAATGTCAATCAATTATAAATTGACAGCGTGCTCCCACTAGTCAGCAATTAGCATACATCCACGCCCATGAATAGCCGCTGACCACCGTATATGGAAATGATAATTACTATGGATAGATGCATCCTGTTGACCTGTGAACATGGAGATAACAAAGAGAGAGAGAGAGAGAGAGAGAGAGAGAGACTTTCAAAGCTGAGACAGAAGTCTTTTTAGGTGAGGTGGGCTTGAGATAATCATTTTCTTTTCTTCTAGTAGTGGTGTGACAGGGACAGGTAAATCAAAGACCTAGAAAGAAGTAACAGGTGCCATTAACTCTATTTCCTCTAATAGAAGAACCATCCAAAATGTTGAACAAAAATGGTTCAATATGAAACTTGGTGCAAATAAGTGCATAAGTACACAGCAAAAACCACAACAGCTACAGGAGGCTCTCCCAGTCACAGCTATCTTGGTTGCATCATCAGAGAGACCTCTCTGCCAGCAGAGACAACGACATGCCCCCACTGGAGCAGTCAAAAGCAAACTCAGAAGGCACGATGATGTACTTGATATATTAAGTGTTTAAAAAACTGTACATTCTAACAGCCATCACTGATAGCTCAGTGTTTGGGTAGTGTCGTGGGTCTCACAGTGTCACCACTACAGGTAAATTACATACAGGTAAATTTCCTTCTGAGAACAGTTTACAAACAGATTCGTTCTGCTCACATTTCATGAATGAGAACCAATGTGTTTAAGGCCATAAGCTGAAGAAAACTGTGTTCAAATGTGTTCTAAATCACTCATGCTACCCATTACCCAGTGAAAAAGTTTATGTATTTCACAATAGTTCCAAAAATTTTAAATTAATGCTGTATACACAGGTCGTGACCTTCCATCTATGTGGATATTAGCATGTCTAACATAAAGTTATGTTGAGTTGAATTAAAGCGCATGTCCTAGTTCAGAGTTCATCTCTTTGTCTTATTCTTGGAATCGAGAAAGCTATGCTTGCTGCAATATATTTTATAGTGCAATGAAACTGAGGTTATGTTAAACTGACATAAAATTCCTGTCAGACAAGGGTCATGTGACACATTTATTTTGTGTCTGGTGTACTCAAAATGTTTATGTTACCGTATTGTACTAAACTAAAAGTTTTGAGTATATGCTGTCTCTAAAAAATATTTAAGTTGAGTGAGTGAATTGAGGTTTAGACTCAGCCCTGTTTTTTTTTTTTTGTTTGTTTATTTTCTTATTAATTTGCTGTGTTTGGGACATTCCTAGGCACAGCATGCAGGTGAGGTCAGAACTTTATAAAGAGATAGGGACCAGGTGCCAGACCCTAAGCAGCACGCATGCAAGAGGATCCAAAACAGACTAAGCTGGGGTTGGCTTTCATTTTCACTTTCGCTGGTGATACCGTTTATAAACAGCAGCTTCCAAGTCCTGCATCGTATATCTTAAATATTAATTATGTTGATTCCAATTAAAATCTCTGCTCTCGCACTTGCACACTTGAAATTATCATATTCTTATATAAAAAAAATGATTATTTGCTCAATGCAACAAATATAACTATGTGTATTCAAAGTGTCTGCAGATTCTGATACAAAAGAATGACAATTTTATATTAACACATTATTACCAATACCTTATACTTAAATAGGATAAGTACGCTTGTTATGCATTAAACATGAAGGTCAAAGGAAGTGTTTGATACTAACATACTGACCCTTCTTCAGCATCAGGCCTGAATGCAGTTAATTACTGTTTGATGCAAGAAGTGGAAATTACTGTCACAGGGTGTTAGAGCTCCTGCTGTACGAATGTTACCTGACTGTGCTGACTAATGAGTTTGCAGCAGAGCAGCAGTGACTTTATTTGAATAGACTGTATACGCCATCTGCAATCCACTGCATATTGTCTCCTCTGCAGATCAATGAGGCTCATAATAGGAGTTGTTCTTCACTGCTGTGATAACTGGATGAAATAATTACACTGGAGAGAATGATCATAACAAGAAAGGAGGAATGCATTCCATTACAAGTTGTGTTTGTATTGATGTATACAGTAAAATCAGATCAAAGCTGTGGAGGAGATGAACGATAGAAGGAGCAACAATATAAAAAAAGCATCCAAGTATGTCAAGATGCAAAGCAACAAGCAGTTTAAAACTGGGTAGGAATAATGCTGCAGTCATACAGAGTAACTCTTAAGGCGGATTTATACTTGTGCATGCAGTGGCTACACCGTAGCCTACTTATGTGGCCTACGCCATGAGCATTTATACTTTATGCTACCTTTGCGGTGGTGTGTCTGTGTCACTCTGCAGTTACACCTCCAAAACACTAGCTGGTGGTGGGGTTTCTGTGAAGTGCTGTAAAATTGAGTTGATTCAAAACACACCCAAAAGACACATTAAACATGGCTTATTCGCACACAACACCTCACAAGTCAGACCAACAACTAATGCTGTGAGTGTTTTTGCTGGCTAGCAAAACATCCTGACACAGACTATTTACTGGAGTTAACCAGCCTTTTGCTCATGCAGCATCTAAAGATTATTGCAAGCTCAACTGTTCTCAGCCTTCAATGTTTGATAGTCCACCACTAACATTTTCATCACGTCTTGTCTCATCAATGAGAATGAAGCATAGATTTAATCTTAGTTTTTATTATCAAGATCTATTTTTAGCTCGTCATCATCTAGTTTTTTTTTTCATAGAAAAGAGATCATTGATGAAAAATCTCCTCAAGTCATAGTTTTAATCAACGAAATTAACAATGTAGTTTAGTGCATGGGCTAATTTTTAAACCAACATTACCTTGACTGAGTTCTGAGTAGTGGCTCTCACCTCTGTAGCAATAAAGTGCTTTGAATGGGTAGTTAAGGACTAGATCTGCTCCTCACTAACCAGCACACTGGACCCACTGCAGTTTGACTATGACCCCAACGTATCTGCAGAAGACGCCATAGCACACACCCTCCACACCACTCTATCTTACATGGAAAGAAGAGGGAGCTATGTGAGACTGCTGTTTATTGACTACAGTTCATCGTTTAACACCACAGTTCCCCCCAGACTGGTCACAAAACTCAAGGAGTGCATGTGGATCCTTGACCTCCTGACTCCAGGTGGTGAGAGTGGGCAAACACACCTTTTCCACCCTGATCCTTAACAAAGGGGCACCCCAGGGCTTCATTTTGGGTCCCATGATGTACTTCCCGTACACTCACGACTGTGTAGTCATGTCACACTCCAACACCATCATTAAGTTTAGTAACGACACAGCTGGTGGGCCTGGTAAGATATTAACAAAGACTACTTTTTATTTCTTTTTTTTAAATTAGCTACTTAGATATTAAGTTGAAACAACAACTGTTTAGTCACACCGATAACGTTTCCAGACATATCTACTTTCTATTTACATTTTCTCAGTTTAAAGACTTCATTTTGTCTGTCCTGCATCTCTCTCTGTCTCTGTCTCTGTCTCTCAGTCTCTCTCTCTCTTTCTGTCTCATTGTGACATACGGATTACTGTTAATTTATTATGGTGATCTGTTCTGTACGACATATATTGCACATCTGTCTGTCCTGGAAGAGGGATCCCTCCTCAGTTGCTCTTCAATCAATCAATCAATCAATCAATCAATCAATCAATCAATTTTATTTATAAAGCCCAATATCACAAATCACAATTTGCCTCACAGGGCTTTACAGCATACGACATCCCTCTGTCCTTATGACCCTCACAGCGGATAAGGGAAAACTCCTCAAAAAACCCCTTTAACAGGGAAAAAAAATGATAGAAACCTCAGGAAGAGCAACTGAGTAGGGATCCCTCTTCCAGGACGGACAGACGTGCAATAGATGTCGTACAGAACAGATCAACATGATAAATTAACAGTAATCCGTATGACACAATGAGACAGAGAGAGAGAGAGAGAGAGATGCAGGTAATGACAGTAGCTTACAACATTATTGAAAGTAATAATATTATAGTTATAGTTCTGGCTACTGTGGTACAATATGTTGAAAGTATATATTAATATCTGGCAGTATACATGTGTGACAATAGTCATATGTGTATAATAACAGTAGAAGTATGACTAATGACTAATGATGGCAGCAGCAGCAGGAGGCATCTGGCAGGACCACGGCAGCAGCACAACCACACACGTCACGCTGTCCAGGCACCGCTGCAATATAAGTTAACCTGAGAGACAGTGGAGCACAAAGGCTCCGGAGAAGAAGCCGAGTTAGTGACATCCAGAATGGCCGAGTTAGCAAGATGCAGTAATAGAATACGAGAGAGAGAGAGAGAGAGAGAGAGAGAGAAGGAGAGAAGGTGCCCAGTGTATTATGGGGAGTCCTCCAGCAGACTAGGCCTAAGTCAGCCTAACTAGGGGCTGGTACAGGGCAAGCCTGAGCCAGCCCTAACTATAAGCTTTATCAAAGAGGAAAGTCTTAAGTCTAGTCTTAAATGTGGAGACGGTGTCTGCCTCCCGGACCGTAACAGGAAGATGATTCCACAGGAGAGGAGCCTGATAGCTGAAGGCTCCGGCTCCTGATCTACTTTTGGAGACTTTAGGGACCACGAGTAACCCTGCATTCTCAGAGCGCAGTGTTCTGGTGGGATAACATGGCACTATGAGCTTTCTAAGATATGACGGAGCTTGACCATTTAGAGCTTTATAAGTTAACAGTAGGATTTTAAATTCAATTCTGGATTTTACAGGGAGCCAGTGCAGAGAAGCCTAAAACAGGAGAAATATGATCTCGTTTCTTAGTTCCTGTTAGTACACGTGCTGCTGCATTCTGAATTAGCTGGAGAGTTTTTAAGGACTTAGTAGAGCTACCTGATAATAGAGAGTTACAGTAATCCAGCCTAGAGGTAACAAAAGCGTGGACCAATTTTTCTGCATCTTTTCGGGTCAGGATAGACCTAATTTTCGCAATATTACGCAGATGAAAAAATGCAGTCTGTGAGGTTTGTTTTAAATGAGAATTAAAAGACAAATCTTGATCAAATATTACTCTGAGGTTTCTTAAAGTAGTGCTAGAGGCCAGAGCAATGCCATCTAGAGAAACTATGTCATCAGATAAAGAGTCTCTGAGTTGTTTGGGGCCAAGAACAATAACTTCAGTTTTGTCTGAATTTAACTTAAGGAAATTGGTGCTCATCCAAGTTTTTATGTCTTTAAGGCAGTTATGGAGTTTAGTTAATTGATTACTTTCTTCTGGCTTCATTGATAAGTACAACTGTGTATCATCCGCATAACAATGGAAATTTATAGAGTGATTTCTAATGATGTTACCTAAAGGAAGCATATATAGAGTAAATAGGATTGGTCCAAGGACAGAACCTTGCGGAACTCCAAAACAAACTTTGGTATGTAAGGCTGATTCATTATGAACGTCAACAAACTGAAAACGATCAGATAAATAAGATTTAAACCAGCTTAGTGCAGAACCTTTTAGGCCAATTAAGTGATCCAGTCTCTGCAGTAGAATTTGATGGTCAATTGTGTCAAACGCCGCACTAAGATCTAATAAAACAAGTACAGAGACAAGTCCTTTGTCTGAAGCAATCAGAAGGTCATTTGTAATTTTAACTAGTGCTGTCTCAGTGCTATGATGCACTCTAAATCCTGACTGAAATTCCTCAAATAAATTATTATCATGGAGAAAATCACACAGCTGGTCTGCGACTACTTTCTCAAGGATCTTTGACATAAAGGGAAGATTAGATATTGGTCTATAGTTGGCTAACACCTCTGGATCCAGGGTGGGCTTTTTTAGAAGAGGTTTAATTACAGCTACCTTAAAAGACTGTGGTACATAGCCTGTTAATAAGGATAGATTGATCATATCTAATATATGAGTGTTAACTAAAGGTAAGACCTCCTTAAGTAGCCTAGTTGGGATGGGGTCTAAGAGACACGTTGATGATTTAGATGAAGAAATCACTGCGGTCAATTCATGAAGAGAAATTGGGGAGAAGCAATCTAAATATATATTAGGTTTTAGAGCTGTGTTTGAGGTTAGATAGGTACTATCTGAGGACAGGAGGTCATGAATTTTGCCTCTAATAGTTAGAATTTTGTCATTCAAAAAGCTCATAAAATCATTACTGCTAAGGGCTAAAGGAATACAAGGCTCAATAGAGCTTTGACTCTCAGTCAGCCTGGCTACAGTGCTGAAAAGAAACCTGGGGTTGTTCTTATTGTCTTCTATTAATGCTGAGTAATAGTTTGCTCTGGTATTGCGGAATCCTCTTCCTGAGGTTTCTACCATTTTTTCCCCGTTAAAGGGTTATTTGGGGAGTTTTTCCTTATTCGCTGTGAGGCTGTGAGGGTCCAAAGGACAGAGGGATGTCGTATGCTGTAAAGCCCTGTGAGGCAAATTGTGATTTGTGATATTGGGCTTTATAAATAAAATTGAATTGAATTGAATTGAATTTTTCATTTAATATGAAAGACTTACCACTGTAGCCACTTTAAGTTGGAGCCACTTTGTAAGTTAGTAAGTTAGTACAACAATAACATGCATGCCTTTGCCCAGTGACTTTGTTTTCTAATTATTAAATTATAAGTGAGGCTACAGACTGAATCGATTCCTTACATTCACTGTTGGTGATCTTTTTTCTTTCTTTTCTTTTTTTTTAAATTAAAAAACACAACAACAGCAACTTATATTAACATGTATTAAAGACGCACAGCAAATATCCATCAAATATATTTTATTCAAACTACAGAAGATTTTTAACTCGATGCATGCCAGGAAGTCTGCTAATATGTCAGTCAAGTGTTTTTGGAAACTTAATTTAGTGAAGTGAGTAAATTACAAACCTAACATTTATTCAACTCATCTTTATGAATCCAAAAATTTCAAGTCAGAAGGACTCATGTTGTCAAATTGAAAAGTGGTCTGAAAATAAAATAATAATAATAATTATCATAATCATAATAATAAGTTGAATTAACTTGCAAAAATAGCACATTTATATTAGTGTTAAGTAAATAAGAAAGATCAGTTGCTATTCAAGTAAATTCCTGTTAAGTATGCGTGTAACAATAAATAAATATGGATCGATATATCTAGAAAGATAGATATTGTCATCTTAATCTTAATTGTTATCTTAAGATCAGCTCGTTTTCACTCCCAACTTATCAATTACGGCTGTGTTGTTAGTGATTTCAGCATCAGTTACCAATGCACAAAGTCACCTTTCGCGGTCAGTGACGTGCCGTCAGGGTAGGCATGGTGCCTCCCTTATATGTGTCATTTTTTAAACCAATAATATTTTCATGAAACCAACTTTTATTTGTAAAATTACTGTTTATTCTTGTGATTTCTATCTTTCACTTGTGTATTAATTCAATAGTTTAGACGTTACAATGATAAATGTAGCAGCTGTACATCATCGAATATGAAAATAATTGGGAGAAAGGCAGTGCTTTTGACTCCCGTTCACTGGGAATGCAAGAAAAAAGCATGTTGCGCATACAGACTTTGATCCTGTATTCTGCAACTCTTCTTTGCCTTTTTATGTAAATATGCCAGAAGTGTCCTTTCTTATGTGTGAAATGTATAATCAAGATCCCATTCAGGAAGTGTGCGCATTTTGATTTGGACGTAACTATGTCAGAGCTCACTGTAGGTAACGTACACTAACATCAGTGTTATGACGGTAGCCACGGACAACTCCCAACCTAATGTTTTTGCAAAATTGGACTTTAAAAGCAAAAAGAAAATTATAGTGAGAGGGAAGACAACATATGCATTTACCAAGCTACATCAACAAAAGGGACAGAAAAGTGATTTTTAATGATTGATAAGAAAAAATGCCTATAATGTATGTGACTGAGTTTTGCAACACTGTAGTTGGTGTTTTAACTGGGAAAAATTGACAGATGGATGTTATCTGAAAGTAGCCTAGATCTATGTAAAGTAGCCTAGATCCAATGCCAAATCCGTGTCCTCCTCAACATTCAGACAGTGCTAATGGCCTATAGCACCTGGCAGTAGGGGCGAAAATCCCATTTCATAGTTTGGGGGACAATAAACAGTAAAATTTTAGAGAATAATTCCAGGGGGGACAAGGAAAAGAAAGTTGTAGCCTGTCTTTTATACAGCATCTTTTACCGCTATTTGACACTTTAATCTTCTCTCTATCTCTCCAACAGGCAGAGTGAATGTCTATACTAACTAAACTAAAACTAAAACTAAACATTTCCTGCAATTAAACTGGTAAAGTGGTTTATAAACAGTGTGCTGTGAGATCTGCTGCTGCGCACCTCACAACCATGTGTAATAGTCGCGCGTAATGACCGCGACTCGTCTGCACATCTGTGATGTTTGTCTCACTGACAGGAGGAGAGCCTACAGACAGGTACCCATTAGCTACGCTCCGTCACAACCGTGCGTAATAGTCGCGCGTTATGACCGCTCCTCGTCTGCACGTCTTTCATGTTTGTCTCACTGACAGGTGGAGAGCCTACAGACAGATACGCACGGTTGTGGCGGAGCGGCTCGTATGGGTAATAGTCGCACGTAATGACCGCTCCTCGTCTGCACGTCTTTGATGTTTGTCTCACTGACAGGTGGAGAGCCTACAGACAGGTACCCATACGAGCCGCTCCGCCACAACCGTGCGTAATAGTCACGCGTAATGACCGCTCCTTGTCAGTTAGACTGCACGTCATTGATGTTTGTCTCATTGACAGGTGGAGAGCCTACAGACAGGTACCCATTGCTCCGCCACTGACTGCTCTTGTCCTGTCCTCTCCCTCTTCTTTCTCTCCTGTCCTCTCTATCACTAAACTCTGAGCTTAATCATTAGCTTTTAGCTTAGCAGCACTCGTAATTGAGTAGGCTTTTGAACAGTGCAGGAGAAATGTTGCAGACAGTTTATATTATCAGCCTGGGCCTGGGGCTTGTTGTAACAGTAAATGGGATGTGTTGTAACTTGTGTAAGTTAAACTGTGTCTGTGTGAGTGAACATCTTACTCTGCGATGCGCGATGTGGGCAGCGGTTCCAACCCCATGCTGCTACTGCTGCCAAGCAGCCCCGCCCATTGGAAAGAGTGTGGGATATACCACTACTAGGAATGGGAGGGGGGGACTAAATCTTTTAAGATTTAAATAGCACATTATTGCGCGATTATAATGAGCACCGCTTACATTGTGCTTTCAATAAATACTACTGCATTGCTCAAAAATTATTAATTGTGTCTCAAATGATTCTAGGGGGGTACAGCTTTACTGAAGGGGGAGTCATGTCCCCCCTGTCCCCCCCCTGGGATTTCCGCCCCTGCCTGGCAGACTATTGTCTCTTATCTATCTCAGGCCCCTGAATTAAATCAAATCGAAATTAAATTGTGGTAGACACTGAGATTCCAGCATATATCATATCGTTGTTGAGCAGTGACTTGCAGATCATCAACAGTACTGTGGGAGGAAATGACATAGCCTGCAGTAGTTTGCAGTTAAGACAAGGGTCAGTCAGTAGCAGGGGTTAAAGTTGCCACTATAAAACCAGATAACAGGAGAGGTTTCCTTTTTATGTTCTTCGTACCAATGCTGAACTGGACCACACTAGTTTACAGTAATATGCATCCAGCCACTGGGAAGAACTGCCAAACAAACTGAACTGGAGAGACACATTCTCTGAAGGACTTTTAAAGTTTGACTCGTTGCTATTTTCAGTATATTTTGTGAATGTTTTATTGTGTGTGTTTGTGTGTGATGATGACTACTTTGTTTTACTTAATTCTTTTGTGATGTTATGGTATATCATTTGATCTCAGGTCGCTCCTCTGAAAGAGATCTTAGTAAGATGATGAAAAATCCTGAATATATAAAGCTTAACAAAGTAACTGACAAACATGTCTCTTTCCATTCTCCCTGCTGGTTTCTGCTTTCAGTCAGAGGAGCTCAGAATATGAGTAGTTTTTTATCCATTTACTGCCACTTATTCTTCTATATTATGAAAAACAGCTTCACAAAGCTTGATAATCCATCCCATAAACATGAACCCTTCAGGTTCAGTCGAACCTTGTGTTTTCTCATTATTTTGCTGCGTTCAATTCAAGTGTTTTCATATCAGAGCTGCATTACGTTCCACTCAGTTCGCTGTCAATCACCTGACACCCACAGGAGGAAATGAAAGACAGCGCCAGGAAAAAATCCCTTAAAATCATGTTGCCTTACAAACGATATTGACACATCTGTGACTTTTTTATTTTGGATATCTTTTTTAACCGGAACAGCAGTTCACTTGAAGCTAGGACTGACAAGGAAAAATAAAATAAATGTTACATGACAAATCATACTCAGCTTACAGTCCAAATGTGCCTCCAAAACATCACATAATCAGTGATGTATTGTAAATTGTTGTGAGGATGTGGCCTTTATTTAACAACTGTAGAGAGAACCAAGTCTTTATTTGAAACAGGCTTAAAGGTCTAATTTTCTCTGTAGTATATTTTATGATGATGGAACCTACCCTCTTCAAGAAGCATTAAGAGCAGCAGAGTTATGAGAATGACATCACTCTGTTTAAAACAAGATACATTATGCTGAATTTACCATGTGACCTATTAAAGCCCCCCTCCAGTGTATTTTGCCATTTTTCTGATTATTCATAACAATAATTGTCATGTCTTGATAATGTTGATTAGCCAAACTGTTTGCCAAATATTTTTCGACAAACTAATACATTTTGTGCCAAAAAAAAAAAAAGGTTGTTGCTAAAACAGAAAGATGATGTATGACATATACATATACATAGCACACCTTGTTCATCGCTAAAAATATTACTCCGTTGTAACTGCCAGAGCTGACATGTATATGGTCTAAAATCTACAAAAAAAAAAAAAAATCTCAATCCTGAAAATATATAGCCAAGTAGGTAAATAAATAAAGTACACTGGAAGTCAAAATGTATTAAACTAATAAATCAGAAACATTTTTTGATTGCTAGGATATCTTATAAACAAATGATCTGACAAATGCTCACGATAGGGTGTTTCCAGCAGCTGTTATAGTAATGTTTATAGAAAAATAAACTTAATTAAAACTATTTTGGGAACTTCAACTTAATGCAGGTGCTTGCCTCCCTGTAGTGCAGCAAGCCATGACCAGTAAGTGTGACCAGTGAAGAAGCTGGTTTTGAAAGGTTAAACAACATCAAATATGGACTGAAGCAAAATATTTTGTTAGATAAAAACATCTTTTTTCATCATTCACATCATTTATCTATTCATATTCTTTCATTCATTTTCTGTAACTGTTTATCCTCTTGGGGGTTGTGGGGGGCCTGGAGCCTATCCCCATCTAAAAGGGTACACCCTGGACAGGTTGCCAGGCTATCACAGGGCTGACACATAGAGGCAGACAACCATTCATGCTCACATTCACACCTACAGCCAATTTAGAGTCACCAATTAACCTAACCTGCATGAAAACCCGTCCATCCAAACCCATGCTGACACAGGGAGAACATGCAAACTCCTAATTATATCTGGCTTTTTTCAATTTATTTTGACTTTTTGACTTGAGAATGCTCTTGAGTTATTGGAAATGTCTGGCATCCTCAGGCATCCTCCATCAGTTTGCGGATGGAGCTGCTAAATCAGTTTAAGGAAAAAAAAAATTTCAGCAGATATCTTAATCTTAACAAGACTGAGCTAGCAAAGCAGTTTTGTGTGTATATCTGGGGTATTTATCTATTTTGGTGAACCCCAACATCTTTAGAAAGTATTAAGCTCATGTTGGCTGGCGAACTCAACAAGGATGAGAAAACGTGTCTGTGGCTAGGATGTTCTAAATTTCAATCTACTTGGAGAAGTAGTACACTAGGTTTCATTAATTATAAGAGTACACTGATGTGACTGATTGTTTTCCAGTTATTTGTCAGACCCCCATGTATTTCCATGGAAACAGAGACAGCAATCGCAAAAAGTTATTTCTTTATTTTGAGAGGTAGAAGAGAGTCTGCCAGGGATGATGTTTTTCTGTAGGCTAACACAGAAGTATGCATCGCAGTACCTATGGGATTTTTCCATTGGATTTTGGATTATTGCCAAAAATAAGCTCTGTGGTTAACAAATGTGGCAGGGTCAGTGTTGATGGGGTTTTTACGCATGTTTTAATATAATTTTGCTGTGTGTTTTAGAACATTTATTTATTGCGCTTTTAAGTTGCAGTGTTGTTGGTTTTGATCAGAAATTTTATTGGATTGTGATTTTATTGTGGAGTCATTATTTTGCATGCACTGCTGTTTTTCCTACTGCCCCTGAAAGCAGCAGACACTAACCAAACCCAGCAGCAATCAGGGTGATGAGCAACAGGTGTGGCGCACAGGAAGTGTAAAGGAAAGGGCATGCAGGAGAGCAGCACATGGCACGTTTTTTTTCCCCTAGGATGGCGAAGGCAAGACCCACCCTACTCTGCCTTACTCTGCCTCCGACTGACTTACCCTGACATTCTTACACTTACCCTAACCACTCTCATTTTTTATGCCTAAACCTAACAAATCCAGCCAAAAAAAGGCCATGCCTACTAGCCAAACAGAGGGAGAGTAGGGTGAGCCATGCCTTGGCCATAGCAGGAAAAAAAAAATAGCGCACGACTCAGCGTCCACGGGAGCAGCGATGCAGCGGAACCCACAGTCCGGATGATGATTTTGTTCAGCAAGATAATCTTCACAAATGAACACCATTTCCATGATTATTGAAGCCTAAATGCCATTGCCAGAAATAAAAAGCTAATGTTAGGTTATAAACCAAGTAGACTACTGTTGGGAATCAACATATATTTACCTCACATGGTGGCACCAAATATGTTGGGGTCAACACACTAGGCTTCACATGGAGGTATCAAATATGTTGGGATTAAATTGGCTATCGGAAATAATTAATAATTATTATTAATAATTAATAATTATGTTAAATAATGTGACTTAATTAACATTAAATCACCTCGTGGGGCACCATTCCCGTAAAGGGAAAAATGATAGCCAGTTAAAGATATCAGTCTCATAAAATAGGCTAAACTATTAATTTGGAGTTTGATTAATAATTAAATTAATGACAACAACCAAAATTAACAGTAACACCTGAAGGATTTCGGAGTTCTTGATGCAGCAGAGGTTGACTATTCATTCATCCTTGTGCAACATTAAACAGACAGCAGGCATGATTCCAAAGAATTATATTTATTCACAAATAAGTAAAGCAAACCAAAACACACAAATTCTAACTAACTATATACAAGCTTGTTATGTATGTGTGTGTGTGTGTGTATGTGTGTGTGTGAGAGAGAGAGAGAGAAAAGAGAAAGAAAGACAAAGGCGGGTGTGGTGATCAAGGAGCCGTTTGGCCTACAAAACAAAATGGCTGACAACAGAGAACTACCAAAATGGCCGAATTAATTTAAACAATTTCCCCCCGGGGATTAATAAAGTATTCTGAATCTGAATCTGAATCAAGGCTGGCTTCAAGGGGGAGGTGTTTGTCTGACTGTGTGGTCAGGACGAAGACAAAGGAAAAGAAGCGGGAACTTTGAGATGCCTGTTTGGATGTAGCTCTGTTGAAAGCCTGTTTGTTAATGAGTCTGTGTCAATGTGACGTGTGTTGCAAACGGTCTGAATTAGTGCAGAGATTGTTTAGTTGCATGCAAGAATCTGTTTGTGAACAACATTAGCAAACTAAACACTTAGCTTTGGCGAAGTCAACTAATCAATGACCTAACTGCAAACAATCACAACAATTACTCAGTAAACAGCATCAAATCACATACAACAAGTTAAACAGTCTTGCTTAGCCTGTAAAGCTGTGATAAGCTATGCCCAGTTGTTACATTACCGATCCTTGAATGGATGGGAGAAAGAGTCACTTTGGTGGTGTGCTGCTTTGTTAGCTGGCAGAGGAAGGCGGGAAAGAGCTGTGGTTCCAGATATTTTGTTGTGTCCTTTGTTCCAAAGGTGAAACTCTGAGGAAGCTGGTCGCTCAGGGTCTTTGCAGAGTTACACCAGGGCCACACTGGACGCGGAATTGCCTCGAAGCGAAGCCATTTACCTTTCGGCACCCATGTTAACCGATTGTGTCATCCACACCGGCCGCGCTGCGAAGCTCCTCGTTTCAGCATCTGGTCTATTTTCTGTGCGAGCCGCGAGCGAATGTGTCAAGCCGGGCCGGAAGTCAAACAAAGGAACAACAACAGCATCCGGTCAATTTTCAGAATAAAACAAATTTCAAAATAAAACACCCCGTTTGACAAAAGCGATGTATATATGTGTGTGTGTTTATTAGTAAGTGGCATCGAAACAGAACGCAGGAGAGATGAACACACCCACGCACACACACACACACACACACACACACACACACACAAGAAAGAGAGAGAGAGAGAGAGAGAGAGAGTGGGTCGGCTATAGGGGGTGTTGTTTGGGGCACACACAGGCAAACAGAGAGAGATGCCCATGATGAAAAACAGCCCCAAATGTGACAGAGACAACAGCTGGGAGCAGAAGAGCTTGTTGACCGGCATGGAGAAATGCGCATCTGATGTGAACGGGCTTGAGAATTTCGGTGCGCTGCGCTTCGCATCGCAGCACATCATTGACAGTGTGGCCCTGGTGTTGCTGTGTGCTAATTTGGTTCTCCTTGTTGCTGGAAAGCTAGTTGCAAACCTTGTGCTTGCAAATCTAAATTCTCTGGTTCAGGTTTGCCTCTGCCTTGAGCGTGGGCAAATCGTGGTCCAGGAAAAGAGAGTCTGTGAGCAATTGCAATTGGTTCAGGGCAAGGAACAAGGGTCTGAGCATCTAGCTTTTCTAGGCCCAACAGGAAATAGAGCATGCAGAGAAGAGAAGCCTTCACATGTCCAGCTTAGATTTTAACAAATGACAAATCATATGTTGTCCTGGGAATCCCAACAACTTTAACCATTAAATAGGAAGTGACACTGGCCAAAGGGGGGCTTCAGAGTACAGGGGATTCCACTCATCCTCTTACCATGCATTTAGATTCAGCAATTATACAAATACTGGCATTTATTTAATAATCTACTGTAATGTGGGCATCATACTTACATACACACCTGACTGATATCAATACTGTATAATGACAATAATATTATTGTTTTTATTATAATAATAATGCCTGTCTTTCGTCATTTCAGCCATCTTACTTCACAAAATAATATAAAGCGATAAAATACAGTCAAACAACAGTTCCCAGCACTTAGCTGGCCAGTTTTGACACCATGATGGACGGATATGTTCACAGTCTCTTAGATTTCCAATCTCGACTCATGTAGCCTGAATTATTCTTGCCCTTCAAATGCCAAGCACCTTCCTGTGATGCAAGACTCCAGCCAAGGCTTCATTCACACCCACTACCTCCAAATCACCATGCTGTCAGATCTGAAACCATGGCAACAAGCATCACAGTCTCCCAACACACTCAGTCACATGTGTGACTCATTAAAATGCATTTGCATGCACATTAACATTCCTGTATTTTTAGGATTACTCTGTGTTCTCTTCATGAGTTGGCAGGTACAAAGGCCGCAGCCCAGGTAAGCTGCTATTTTAATAATGGGAAGTCTGACTGATAATTGGGATGTACAAATACTATACTACTAATACTATTGTCAATAGTTAGTGTTCATTAATTTTAGGCTTTTATGGATACATAATGCATCAATTTATTGGTGTTGATTTGGATTTTATCATTATTATTATTATTATTATTATTATTATTATTATTGTATGAAATAAGGACGATGCTTACAGTTAACTGATAAAGTGATCAGTTTGCTTGAACAAGACAAAACATACCAGCTGTTAGGTGCACATGAAGAGCAGATCAGTTTTAAATATTTTTACCCAGATTCAGTAAAAAAATTGTGTCAAATTATTTGATTTTTGTATTTTATTGTTATTATTATTATTATTATTATTTCTTTTACATTTCTTGGCTTTTTTAAGCTTTTTAAATGTTAATACCATGTTGAGAACAAATATCAGGGCATTAGTTGTTCGTCTATGTTAAAAAAAAAAGAATAACATTAGTAATAAAAAATACATACATAAAAAATTTAAAAGAGGAAGTGGTAGTTTTGGTTTTAAGATAAAGTTATAATTTTATTTGTAAAGTAACCACTTCTTCACTAAAATATTACAAGTAAAACATACTGTAAATGTTACTGACATGTCATGTGTAGGCCTAATTGAATTTTTAGGTGAGGTTTTATTTATTTATTTTGTCTCCTTACCAATGTGTACACACAAGTGGCTACAATGTAACTGTTCCCATAATTAGGCTCTACCTTTATTTGTTTGTACTTAGATAATTAAAAAGTATATTGACCAGGGGGTGCCACATGAATATGTTCCTTAATATGGGCCCGAATGACGCATAGTGCGTCCAAATTCACACCTGTTCTTCTCTATGGATTTTCTCCACGACCGTCCGTCATGTCGGTAGTCCAATGTTTTCACAGCGGAAAAAAAAATGATAAAGTTACACTAAAATTATACATAACAGAGCTTTCATACTGCTTTGCACACACATTACTCTTGGATGGATTACTCGCGAATGCAGGCTCGCACAGAAATGCCACGCATATCACATGAAAGCGTAGGACCGGAGCTGTCCAGTGATACCACACACATCATTGTGTTGCCATCCCATCACACTATAAATCCAGATCAAATGTCTACAAAATAAAAACCTGATGAATTTCTTTACAATCCATTATACAGATCTTGTTATCAGTCACTTCATATAGTGAGGAATATCGTATCTTACCACGTCTTAGGCTTGCGTGTTTCTCCCTGTCATCCACATTTGTAATCCAGCTTTCAAGATGCAAATATCCATATCCATATTGTCCAGTTGACACTCCATCAAACTTTGTATGACAAGACCAGCACACTTCACCTTTGCACACCCAGACAACTGAGGCCTAATTATGCATGCGTGACAGGGCAGTAGTCACCATATACATTGAGGGGGACACGTCCCCCCCCCAATGCCCAAAATGTCCCCCCAATATATAACTGAAACTGAAAAACAACAACAAAAAAACGTTCAGGTCAGGTCAAAGAGCAGCACGGAGCTCAGAGAAGTAAGTCAAGATCATGTCGACAAAAAAAAACGTCCAGAATTTTTTTTTACTGCAAACAAAGTGGCAAATAATATCTTGGAGGACATTACTGCACTTGGTTGACTATTTTTCTATTGTCTTAGATGTAAATATTGCATGTTTCTTTCAGATAAAACACATTTTTGACTTGTGAATGAGTCAATGGAATTTCTTGCAATAATGACAAAATACTGGCAATCATGTCCGCCTGGCACAAACCACATGTTTTGGACAGCTGTGAAGTGACAGAATGTCCCACCAACATCGTTCTTATATTACCAGATTCCAGAGAGTCCCCCCTCTTCATATATGGCAGAATATGTCAACTTCCAACTTGCTATGGTGAGAAACATGTAAAAATGTAAGAATTTAGTAACACAGATTTGTTTTTTTCATTGATATAAAAATTAATATAAAATACAGGCACATAGAAGGACATGTAATGATGACAAATCTGGATAGCCCAGATTGTCTGAACCCCCCCCCCCCCCAAGATATAGCATGTGTATGTAGCCTTTATAATGACTGTGATGTGAGCTTAAAAGTAAAGGCAGTAAAAATACCCCTAAAAAGGCCTAGGGCCCATATTAAGAACTTTAGACTTCGCACAGTATGTCAGCACTTGAAGAGCTTATTGTTTTATAATGTTACGATTATGGCAGCAGCAACAAGCTCTTGTAGTTTCTCTTCAAAGTTTATCATTATTGTCGCTGGTTGGGAGCTGCTGATGTTACTTTCCTATTTGTGTGCTTAATTAAATCTCGTACAGAACATGGTGCTCAGAGGTTGGATTTAACTAGCGCTTGGGGGTAATGCAAGTTCCATGAGGTAACCATCATACACACATTAATGTAGCTGAAAAGCAATCTTCCATCAAAAAAAAAAGAATAAAGAAAGACATTCTTCTTCATGGGGTGTCACATGATTACAGCTCATCTAGAAAGAGCTCACATCTTGTCAGTGTTAATGTCTCTGCACCGGCTTCCAATTATAGACTGAGGATCAATTTTAAAGATTCTCGTTTTTGTCTATAAACAACCCAGTTAGAAGAGGGTTGCATGCCATATAAGGCTACCTTAGCTATGCTGCTGCTGTTTGCTGTTGTTTGTTTGCACAACTCAATGTATGCTGCTACCTGTGCAAGTTTTTCATTGTCACTTTATGTGACCTTATTACCTTTTATATTTGCCTTCTTACTTACCTTTTTATATATTTCTTTCTTATCTTTTTATATTTTCTTACTTATCTTTTTATATTTTCTTCATTTTCTTATATTTATTGTATATATTTGTATTGTTTACAACGTTTACATGGGCTATACCAGGACCTGAGAACCAAATTCTGTTCCACTGCATGTAAATGTGATGTGAATGACTATAAAAGATCCTTGAATCTTAAAAAATGTTATCATTGTAAAAGGGGTTGTTTCTGCAAACCATGTTACATTTGTACATTATTATTAAGTGGATACGTTGAAACGTCATATTTCCACAAAACTGTGGTTAACATGTTATTAGGTTTAGGCACAAAAATCACTTTGTTGTGTTAGGAAAGGATCATGTCTTGGTTTAATGATGATATGATGTCTTGGTGAAAAACTAGCATTACCACCCTGCGGCTGTATGTCTCCACACACCAGTCCAGTTTCTCTTACAGTTTAAATCCATGTCTGTGAAAACAAGGATGCTTCAGTACAGTTTAAAGAGGGGCAAGATTAGTCACCGATTAAGTATGTGACCAAATATTTCCCCTTGTGTTCCTGAGATATGACATATAATAACATAACATATAATATATATTCAAATAAACACAAGAAGTTTGTGCTCTAGAAAAGGATCAGCACTCAGTGAATAACCTCCTAAGCCCTATGATAAGCTATTATGGCAAGGTTCAGTGAATAACCTCCTAAGCCCTATGATAAGCTATTATGGCAAGGCTTAACTATACAGACCAGTGAGCAGTGATAACTAACATGTCTTTGGGGTCATCGGGTGGGAACCTCCTTTCACCAGTATTTCGTCTAGTTGGTCCCACGACACCTCCAGGAGGCTAGACAGTGATCTCTGGCATCCCAGAGACACTCCCCTAATGCCAGGTCTCACTGCTCCCCACACCAACCCAATAACCTCCTTTACCTTACTTACACATGGCCTTCTCAGCCCAAACAGCACCGCCACCTTCAACCAAACCCAGGCTCTGTACATGCGAGCTCCAGGTAGAAGCAGTGCTGATACTACCTTTCCTAGCACATTCACCATACTCTATTTCACACACTACATAGCATAACTACAATATAAGCTACATAGCATAACTACAGTATAAGCTACAGTTAAAGGAGATAAATAAACTTACAGGATCAGCAAACACACTCACCTTGCAGCATAGTCTCAGACAAAATGGATTCAAATAGGCCACTCTCACACTTAAATAACCTTCCTCTTCCTCTTCCTGGATTTCCTCCTGAGAGGAAGTGGACCTCTCCACCTGATCTTGCTATGAATCCCCTACACCCCACTTTGACTGGACAAATGCTAGTCTTCCATCCTCGCTGCTCAGCTTCTGCTCCTAAGCTCAATGAAATAAACTATCCGTTGACTCACTGACCACAACACTATGTCAGGCCTCTGCTTGGTACAAACTATTTTCTGGGGAACAACAAGCTTTCCCCCTAAATCTACTTGCATTTCCCAATCACAAGCACCTTCTAGGCAGCCACACCCTTGCCTCCTTACCGACTTATCCCTTCTGTATTTCTCTCCCTCACGGACAAACTGAATTACTAAACTCCTATCCTTAATACCTTCTGAATTCACCTGTCTTTGTTTCCCTTTGATTCCTGCAGCTAAACATTTCAACACCTGGTTATGTCACCATGTATATTGGCCTTGTGACAAGCTAACTTTGCAGCCTGACAAAATATGCTTTAAGGTTGTGGTACCTGAACACAATGGGCATGATGGGTCCTCATTTACCCACAGTTTTAGGTTCTGGGGGGTTGGTAACACATCGTATGCAGCCCCTACCAGGAATCTAATACGATTCTCCTCCATACTCCACAGGTCCCCCCAACTAAGCTTCCTCTTCTCTACACTTTCCCAATTCAGCCACTGTCCCTCTTTAGCCTGGGCCACTACCTTTGCACCCCTTACTATCTCCTCCTGTCTACGTATCTGTTCCATTACCATATAATAAGCTGACTGTTAACATTTTGTATATCTAATGTCCTCACTTCATTACAGTAAGGTCACAGTAAGCTAAAAAAAATCCTTAAGGTATTCTTAAGATATCACGTTCATGAGAAAGAGATGAATGCAAGGTCACAGTGACCTTGACCTTTGACCACCAAAATCCAATCAGTTCAGTCAAGTGAATGTTGTGCCAAATTTGAAGACTTTCTTGAGATATCCCATTGACAAGAATGAGATGGATGCAAGATCACAGTGACCTTGACCTTTGACCCTTGATCACCTCACGGTCACAAGGATGGAACAGATGGACGGTCTGATGGTCAGATGGACAACCCAAAAAACATAATCATCATCAATCGTCAGAAAAAAACTGCTTTTCATGGCACTATCCCCGGTGTAAAAACTGTGACGGGTCACTCAAAAGCATCCGCGTTTGGTGGCTAAAAAGCTGCTGGAAATTGTTGTTTGTTGGTCTTGAACAGTGGTCTGCAGCTTTGCAGGTGTCTTGCCTAGGTGTCACTCCATCCACCATCAGAAGAAAAAAACCCAGAAGATAGCTTTTAATGGTTCTGACGATTACCTTAAGACAAAAAGCTTCATTCACAGATGTCGGAGAACAGATGACAAATTTTCCCAACTTCTACATCCTGGATGACCACTTGGTGAACAAACATCCAGGCTTTGGACATGCAGCAGTAAAAGACCTGCTGAGGTGTCCATGGCGTCCCCTCTGCCATTACAATGAAAACAGCAGACAGGGAGGTGTTCGTGCCCTTTGTGTTGTCTCCATCTGTTTGCTCATGTTGGGGGATGTCCACCCATGTCCTGTCCCTGGTATCTTCGAGACGGCTGCCGAACCGACATCCGCGAGGCCTTGTCTATATGCGGTGTTAGCTGGAGGGCTAGCACCGCCAGGTCTTGGCCCTGATATCCTTGAGACAGCTGCCGAACTAACGCCTACGGGGCCTCTTCCACAAGCGGTGTTAGCCGGGGGGCTGGCACCCCTAGGTCCCAGTCCTGGTATCCTCAAGACGGCTGCTAAACCAACGGCTACAGAACTTCTTCCATCAGCTGTGTTAGCCGGGGGCCTCCTCTTCCAGAATTGTTATAAATTAAATTTATAAATGTAATTCATTCATGGTTTGCAGAAATGTACACTGCCAACATTGTCTTTTGGCAACTGGGATAAAATTGGTTAACTTGCCATTTACTACTTGAGCAATATGATACAACAGTATATCCCTGGCAGATGCCTCAGATCCCCAGACTTAAGCTTTGCTACTCACCATGACAAAAACTAAGACAAAGACATTCAGTGAAGCTGATCTCTGTAGTCCTCGGTCAACTGTGGAATTTTCTGCCTCTAAATCAGAGGACTCTTACATCAGTTGTGGCCTTTAAGTGCCTGTTAAAACACCACATTTTTAGTCTTACTTTTACACAGAATATGTCACAACCACTCCACGGCCATTTGCTGAGTATGTGCACTGATCAGCAATGATCCCCAGTTGCTCTTCCTGAGGTTTCTGCCATGTTTTTCCCCATTAAATGATTTTTAATGGGGAGGTAGTTTTTCCTTATCCGCTGTGAGGGTCCAAGGACAGAGGGATGCCATATGCTGTAAAGCCCTTTGAGGCAACTGTAATTAGTGATATTGGGATTTATACATAAAATTGAATTGAATTGAATTATTGCATACGACACTCATCGTCATTCACGATCTGAGCCGACACCGTACCGTACTGCTTCAGGCTATACTCGGCCTGACATTGTGTAATCTGAATCTGGCATTTGTCATCCTGTTCTGGTGAAAACAAAAGGTTAGATAACACTTTGGTCATCTTTGATTTTATGTTTATCTAGATGGCTTTAGGTATCAAGCTCTCAGACATGCATCACTGGGGGAAGTAGGGGTGCAGCAGCAGCTAAAAATGTATTTACCCCAAAATACTAAAGTTACATTAGGAGGTCTGCAATACAGGTCGTAGGTCTATGTTATTTTTTTCTTATATGCTGCCACCATTGGAATATTGAGCATTGTCTGTATGTGTTGTGCTCTTGTCTTTCTTTTTCAAGTTTGGTCCAAGTACCTTCTGGATATTTTTTTCCTATCTAGGTTTGCAACTTGTTCACTGCCAACCTACAAAATTGCATGTTTAATCTTTTACAAGTACTCTGCATAGTCAAGCTGGTCTTATCAATGTTTTTGTTAGTTAAGTACCTATGGGCCCTATTTTTCAGCCAACACAGAGCAAAACACAACTGTAATTGCTTGTTTTATACCGATGTAGTTGTCATTTTAACAGCCAGCACCCATGATGCATAAGTAGTTTCCACTCATCCATGTGTAGGTCTTAAAATGAGTTGTGGTCAGGCACATTGTTGGTTTATTGCTACTTGGAGGCAGCAGACAGTGAATGCGACACTGACCAACCAAAATCTGATCTGAAGTCAGAATGCATCAGTGTTTTCCTGCTGTTTAGTCAGATAGTAAGCTGTATTTACATAAGCAGAGTGACATGTGCTTACACTGTCATTGTTACAAACCAAGAGACCCAGGGATGGGTTGTGGGTGGGTGAAATAATACATAATTAATGAAGAAAATATTAATTCATATTTTTTAAAATGTGAACATAGCAGAGAGCAGAGCAGAGCTGCTCCCCATTAAGAGAAACACTGTGCACATTTATGCAAGAGGAGCGGCACAACTTATTTCAGAAGCTAAAAGTTTAGCCCTGTTTCCTCTGTCATGTTTAAAACAACTGTTTTTAGTTTTGCTGCTTAAATGTCCCATAATGTTTGCTGCAGTGACATTATTGCTCTTACTGCATTACTCTCAGCAGAAAACTGCTCACTTCTCCAACTGACTTTAGCACCTGGCTTTCAAAGGGAATGGGAGATGACATTCTGATTGGTTAAATTCATGTTATGCCTGATATACACTACTGATTAATTAAGGGACTAAATACAACCCATTTGTGCCTTGCTTTGTGCCCAGACTATGCAGTGTTTAACCATCAGAAGTGGAGTGGAAATGCCCTAAATGCACTTGCGTCATGCACTTACGGCCATTTGCTACAGATGATTTGAATAAGGCCCTATATGTGCACTCAGAGCGTCATTCCTGCCAGTCGTGCTCCCCCTCCCTCCTACCTCCATTTTTTTTTTTTTTTTTTTTCAGCATCCTGTTCAGAATACGTCCCTGCAGCTATACAGACATGAAAAAATCACTGATATCAAGAAGCTCATTAGGTCTGTATAACTGGTGTTATCATCGGATATTTGACTGTGGTGCCGCACATCAGTGTCTGAGGTTTTGTTCAAGTCCGAGATGAATGAACATCACAGGTAATAACATTTATATGCTATGAGTGCATTTGAATTTCTTCCATTTCTGTCCACTGTTAAACTCCCTTTTGTTCTTTACAACAACACCCCTCACAGAGGAGATGGAGACTTACATTAAACAGGATTAAATGCCTTCAGAGTACATTATACAAAGCCTGATCCATCCACTGGAGTCTCACAAGATTAATTTGGGTTCAATAATAATTCCAAACGCCACTAAATGACTCGCACAATGTGAGCACAGGACAGTATCGACAAGGGGGATGTTTAATTATGATAAGCAAGAAAAATCAAATTTATCATTTTAGAATTTTAATTGATTAATTCAAATCAACCCCCCCCCCCCCCCCCCCCCCCCCCCCCTTCATTGTCAGAGATAGAGAATGAGTGCTGAAAGGAATATTAGGAGAATTATGAAATGAAGCTCTTGCATTTGAAATGAATGATGTATTAGTTTAGAGGAGACTGGAAAGAATCCTTTGTCCTCATAGAGCCACAATTACCAGCAGTGATTACACATCCATTTGCCTGACAATCCATCCTTTTGCCTTCCAAGAGCAGTATTTATCATTTGTATTTACTGAATATAAAGTCATTATAATGGTCATGATTTAGGGAACATAACCCACCTACTTCATAAACTTACTCCAGCACAGCAGTGACAGAAGAAATATCAGAGAAAATCTACAGATAACTATATCCTGTGACACACACTCAGATTTTTAATGGTATTCATATTCTGAAAGCATATAAATGATGCCTCTACTCTAAACAAAGACTATCTCCTGCCATTCCTGGAGGATTTCCTCATTATTATGGATTTTGATTAGGGCCCAGTTTCCCGAGAGTATATTTTCAAGGAAAACACTGTATTTGTTAGGAACTTATCGCTGAACGACAACACTGCTCACTTTTAACACACTTTGTCTTTATTTCATTTCACTAATTTGGTAATGGCAAGCAACTAAATGTTTTAAACCCTGCCAGTATTCTCCGGAGGCTGTAATGTTCATAATACTGCACAATAATAAAATGTTGGCTGGAACAAACAATGATGAGTTTTCTATTCATGCATACTCACCAGCAGTGGAACTAAAATGTCAAGTTTGCCCTGTTGACGTGTTTAATTATGAAAAATATTGTGTCAGTTTTGATCATTTGTGACAGTGGCTTAAGGAAAAAAAGTGAGCCTGAAGAAAAATCAGGAGGGGGCCATAAACTGTTTAGTTTTAGGCTGTGGGGGTCATATATCTATATTCAAGCCCATAACAACCCAGAAGTTTCCCAAATCCCTTAAAACGTGTTTGCTGAGGATAAATTTTGGACTGATGATGACACTGGAGTAAAGGCTGGGGTATGCTTGACACTAACTAGTTAGTTTAACATGATTCTCATACATTACACCCTCATAGAAATAAAAGGTGCTGACAATTACCATATAGGGTTCCTTGGCTTGTTCCCATAGAAGAACTCTTTTTGGTTCCTGGTAGAACTTTTTATAAAGGTACCACCTAGAACCCTTCAGAGGGTTCTACCTAAAACATAACTTGAAATGTTATACTCAGAACCATCTGTGAAAGGTCGTACCCCTTTTCCAACAAATTAGCTCTGGTTCTTGAACTGGCTTCATTCATGGCTCCTGGAACCTTTGTGCTATTTAGTTAACTAGCCTGCATTTCCAGCAGTTTTGAGCGGAACCATTGTAATCAAGGAGGTGTCTTTAACTGAGGGCATTGCACAATGCACAACGGAAGTAAACATTAGTAGCAATATTGCAGATTGCATTGATTATTGTAAACGTTTGTTCTATTAGTACAGATATTAGTTTTTACTAAAAAAAACAAAACAAGCATGGGCCAACTATTAATGGGACTTCTGCTTGCCCTATGAATATTTCTCACTTGACTTCTCCACCATTGCCTTCTACATCTTGCCTTTCCAACCTGTAGAGTATAACAAGCAAGCCCACTGATGTTGTAACGGTTTGCACTTCAGGTCAAGGAAAACTGTTTTTTGTTTGTTTTTTACTATCTGAAGACCAACTTTTCAGGTTGTGAACCATTTATTTTTAGTCGAACTGCTCTTTACGGTTCAAAAGTTCCATGTGGCTGGAAAAGGAGAGCAGAACCCACTTTAATAGGTTCTACAGAGAACCTTCTATAGTTGAATGGTTTCACCCAGAATTGTCACTTACCCCTTTTCCACCAAATTAGCTCTAGTTCTTGAACTGGTTCTGTTCAAGAGTCTTGGAACCCTGGTGCTAAGTAGAAAACCAGCCCAAGCTTCCACCGGTATGAGTAAATAATAGTAGCAAGATGGCAGATCACATTGATTACCTTTGAGCTTGTTTTCTGTTATTATACAAATGTGGACCAACTGTTATTAATAAGAAGATGTAGAAGACTATTATGTGCAAGACTATTGTCAACCTGTAGAAAATGACACAAGAAAACACCCAGAGGGGCTATTAAGACAGTAACTGACTACATTTTTCATAGATCTGGTTTTAGTTTAACAGGTTAGCCCTGGACCAAGGAAACCACGTCTGGCAACCTGTGGCTTGATGAGATTCCTAAAGGACTGGGTCTGATGTGGGCCAGCACAACCCACAACACTCACATTTAAGAGGATGGCGTAGGCTATTCATGAAATCAGTACTTCTACAATGATGCAGTAGGGTTGGGAGCCAACCAGTTTCAAATTAGCCAAACCAAAATAAAAGGTACCTGTTAAAACAAACAAACAAAACAAAACAAACAAACAAAAAAAAATCAGCAGACCAAGTGGTATTGTATGGCATGGAATGATGGTAAACATATCAGCTATGGTACACCACAAGTAAAATGATCTGAGGATGAGGATCTTCTGACAACCATGCTGTCAACAATCTTTGAAGAGCCGTTTCTTCCAAAAAGGGTTCTTTAGAGGCAAATGGTTCTTCAGGCAGAACCCTTTTTGAACCCTCATTTCTGAGAGTGTATCTAAATTGTTTTACCAGTAGAAGCCCTTAGACAAGTCAGAAAATAGAACCTTAAGGTGCATCAGGGTTTAACTGAACTGACTGGTGTCTAGAAATATCTAAAGCTACAGAGGATCGTATCATCATATCTAAGAGACAATACCAGCAGATAAGTCAGATTCATCGTGAGGGTAAAAGAAAGAAGCACCTTCCAGACTTTTTATAGAGACCTGGTCTAGACTGTTGATTAAATTATCTTTCTTACTAGTCCTCCAAATCCAACATGTTGGCACTGTTACTGGATGCACACTGAAATTTCTCTGTAGTCCAAATGACAATTTTTAACCATGCCAGCTGGACTCTCCCCAGAGCATTGAAAGAGAGAGAGATGTTTGTGTTTAAAGGTTCCAAACTGAAGTTCATGAGCAGTTCTCTCTTTCTTTTTAAGACAGCAGGCTGTTGCCCAGATTCACCCTGTATAATTTCAAATCCTTCTTTGACTTGATTCTGCTTCTTTCTCTGTGTCTGAGGCAGTGTACATGCCATCTGTCTTGCTTGTCTGTTTTTATGTCATGTTGCTATGCAGACCCTAAACAGAGCTGTGACTCCAACCCATTCTCATTTCCAAGTCGTACATGCCTGACATTTTGTCAAACCTGCTGTCGACTCAGTAGACACACGAGGTGCCCTTTAGCATCAGGTCCAATGAAAGAAAAAAATCAACTTAAATTATATCAATCATTATTTTTAATAATTCCAGTATGTTTTCCTTAATTTCAAAGCTAATGATAATTATTGATCTTTTTCCAATACCTAACCCTTTAAAAATCATTGAGATTGTTGTTTGAATGATCCTGTTTGAATTGATCTCAAAAAAGAACCATAATAGCTAGAGCATTAATTCTGTTTGCAGCAGAAAGCTAAGGCTTCTGTCTTCCCCGTCATCACATACTGACCTTGCATTCCTTTACCTTACATGGAATGCACACATGGCATTTCACTGTAATGGCACCAGTATTTTCCTGTAATGGCTGCAGGAGGTCGTTGCTTGCATAATCCTGGACATATCTAAAATAAATATTGTAGTAGCTATAGCTAGAATGGCTATAACAGCATAACTATAACTATAGCTATAACAGAAAGCCAAGGCTTCTGTCTTCTGTGTCATCACCTAGTATACTCATAATGATGTTTCTGTGCTACATTGCTGCAAAACCACACAAAAGCAGATGGCGATGCCAGGGGAATGATGAATCTATCACAATGCCTTTGCACCCAGCTCATAAAAATAAGCATATCTCAAAAACTAAATAATGTACATAGCTCAAATATCTTATGGAGGGTATGGAAATATTTTGTTGTGTATTGCGTAATTCAAAGGGTTAACCAAAATCACCATCTCTTCCGAACTTTGACCAAAATGTTTTAGTAGGCCTAAACTAACAACACATGGGACTTAAGAGGCAAACCCCAGTCCTCAGTGTCAGTTCTGTGCTCACCCTGACCACCCCCCGACAACCTTTGTGTAGGACCAAGATCAAGGTAGCAGTTTTCCTGCAAATTAAGTATTTTACGAAATAAAGCAGTGGCATATATGTGCATTTAACTTTTAGGAGACAGGGTTGCTCCATAAACTCAAGACATTCAGTGAAAAAAAAGAACACTCCTATATGGCTTTTTGTCTCAGAGGCTAGTGCTGATGGGTCTACAAAATATACATATTTTTTTGTCAGGGGGTTATTTTCAGTTTTGGCAAGGGGATAATGAAACAAGCAGAAACAGCCACAGCAAGCTTGTCTACAGATTGCAGCTGCTCACATCATTATGAACTGTCTGTTTCTATTTAAATTAAATGAAATTATTAGAACTTTAAAGCAAAGAAACTACAATCATGTACACAGGCCAATGGTACTTAACTGTATATAACTAAAAAAAAATTTCCCCCAGTTACTCTCATCTGCTTATTTACTTATTTGTTGCTTTAACACCCAATTCCTCCTGAAAATTAGTAGTGTTATGCCAACATTGGTATGTGGGGACCATGTGGGCTAGTATGGGCCTAAAAAATGGGCCCTGTTTGGGATTGTCCATGGGTTTCATATTGGCCCCATGCTAATTGCTCACATGGGTGGGTTTATCCAAGTGGGCCCCAGATAAGATGCCCATTTTGGGCCTATACCCACTTGATAACCAGGTAGCCATGCATAACCCATATGGGGCCAACTTGGGTAAACCCACCCATGTGGGCAATTGGGATGGGGCCAATGTGGTGCCCCTAGACCCTTTAAACCAATAAAGGGCCCATTTTTCAGTCAATTTACTACCCACATGGACCCCACATCAGTGGGATAAGGTAGTTGTGATGGGCCCCGGTGCAAGCTATTATGACGGGATCTAGTGCATGCATCGTCACATGATCACATGAGGCTTAACTTTGGGTAACATCAACATACATATTACCCAACAGTCATTACTGCATATATGTATATGACAAAAATACCAAGGAAAATGAGAAATTATTAATTGATTATAGGTTTTTTTGCAAGAAGCATCATTTTTTTTATGAATGCTATTGTCTATTTTACAAAAAAAAAGAAGAAAAAAAATCACATGATGGAGATGGGTTTGCCTTTTCAAGGGCAGATACAGCAAATGGCACTGTTTTTAATGAAATTTCTTTTTGAACACAGGCATCCAAGTTGGGAATCACTCATAAGGGCTCATTCTCCACCCAACAGACTATTGGAGGGCCCACTTTCTCTAAGGGCCTCCCCACCTCACAGCCGTGCAACTGTACTGCCTGCGCTGTCTATATTTACGCCCCTGCCCCACATACAAATGTCAGCTGATATATGCCGTAGATAAAATTTTAATGGCATATAAATTTAGGTATGTGTATATACCCTTCAGCAATGGCAGAACCACACCATTGAATAAACTTGTGAAACTAAGCAATGTGAGCAACTCTGAATATTTGAATCTGCACTGTTTACCTTTCCCATATTGGAAATGAAGCAGACTTTATTTGCCAGCAGAGAGCTGAACAACATTCAGGCAATCAGGCCCTCGCAGGAAGAAGACAGACACCATAGCAACAGCAGAAAGTTTGAGAAGTTGTGAGCTGGGAGCAGCAGCGGCGGCAGCAGCAGCAGTGCTTGTGTTGAGTCGTTGGACTGGAACAGATATACGTTAATTGGAAGTAAATCTGACAGCTCTGGGGGCGAAATGAGGTACAGCGGGGGGGGGGGGGGGGGGGGGGGAGCAACACCATCAGCAGACACCTAGACCCAGGAATGCATTACGCAGTAAGCTCCCAGATCTGAAGAGAGTACTTCAAACATCTTGTCCTCATTATGTATTTATTGTTTGTATTATAGCCTGTATTTCTCCCCACTTTGTACATGGAGTCTGAAGAAGAAGCAGGGGGTGCACCCAAGGTCTGCATTCACAATTATTTTCAGGGAGGTTTTGTTTCTAAAAAGAAATAGTTATGAAGTTATTTTGTTTGCCTTAACTCTGAACTTGACAGGCGGCTGGTGATTCTAATTAGGAACAAATGGAATAGAAGGGTGATGCCTTCAGACAGGAGAGGGACAGAAATGGGGGGCATGGTGGTGTTAGTGGTGGTGATGGGTGGAACAGGGAGGCTGGAGCAGGGGGAGGGCAGTGACGCTGTAGAATGAAGGGGATGCTTTAGAGTTTTCAGGTCGGACTGGGTGTTTTTGAAGCTGACAGCTTCCCCTGCAATCTGAAAGAGCATGATGTGAAGTCAGGGGTAAAATATGGACTATGAAAGAGGGAGAGGGGCCTGCATTGAAGTAAGCTGCCAGGAAAGCTGAGATAAAAGCACAGAGAGATAATTCAGAAATATTAGAGGAGTGTGTGGATCTTATTTAAAAAGTAGGACTATTTATCAGAAAGCACCTTTAGCTAATAAAGAGTTATAAAAGCAGCAGTGATTATCACCGTACTGGAAAGGGAAACAGATAAACAGGTCTAGTGTTAATGACTGAAGATTATGTCCTATTGCAGATTTGGTTAACATGATACACACTTCAATAACAGACTTTAAGGAAATACTTTACCCACAAAATGGTCATTTATATATCAGTTATTCAAGGATGTTTTTTTCTTTTTCACATGCCTCAACAATAAACAGCGAATACTAAAACGGCAAACATTGCAACACATTTTCACACCAACCTCATCATTTGTCAATGTATGGTCATGGACTTTCCACATAAACATATGACGTGCAAGGCTCTGGGATGCCGTGTCAACCTCTGCATTTTACATGCATTTCAACATACACTTCTGTTTTTCTTCCTTCAACAACAGATGCACATGGTTGCGTTTAGCCAATACATGCATGTGGTTGAGTTAAAAGTGAAAAAGAACAGGGTTTGGCTTCACAATCATATGGGAAGCGTACACCGGCCTCCCGATTGAAAGTCGGTGGTTGTTGGACTGTTGGACTTTCGCCCCCTTAACTTACATGTTGTCTGGCTGTGTTTCGCCCTGATGCCACCCGGCACTATTACAAAGTAATGGCAACCAGCCACGTATCATGCTGACATTAAAGGACGGCATTTTTCATCAGTGTCTGACACTGGAAGTCAGTGCCCAATCGCTGGTATCAGATAACTTCAGAGTGAGACCAGGTTGAACATGGTCATTGATTGAAGTAAACAGTGACCATGTTTTAAAACAGCAAAACTATATCAAACATCTCTTTACAAACTCTCACACAAATTGCAGTATAATCCAAGTCTCATTTATCCAATCATATGCTCAGTACTTCCTCAACATGTTGCATTACCTTGCCTTCAGTCCTATCTGACTGGGACTAAACTTAAAAACATAGATAACATTCTCTTTTAGTTACTTCAGTTGATCAACAATGTTTGCCGTTTTAGCGACACAGCTAACACAAATCAGCTAACATGTTGTTAGCTGATTTGTGTTAGCTGTGTTGCTAAAACGGCAAACATTGTTGAGTTGTTAAGTTAAGTATAAGACCATAAACATTCACACAGCATCGACAAGTCTAAAGGGCTTTCGTAAGCGCTCTTCCATGATAATGTAGCTTTTAAATGGATGCTCTTGTCTTTGCTATTATTATTATTATTATTATTATTACATTAGTAAGTTTTTGTATCTTTGGTATTACTATACCTATTAGATTGTAATAGTTCTGTGCATAAGTTAACTTTATGCCATATTTTGCATTAGAGAAAAGATCAGAGGGCCGTCCTCTTGGACAACACATTCTCACTTCAACCTTGCCACATATCGTCATTTGGTCATGGACTTTCCACATCGAGATACTCGCAAGGTACCCTGGGTGTGTTGGTTGTTGATGTTTGTGGACACCATGTCAGCGTCTGCCTGTTACATACATTGAATGTTTTCAAAATACACTCGAGTTTTCACAGGAAATGTATAGTTTTCATACAGTCTCTTTCAAAATAAACGCACTACGTTAATACAGTACTGCAAATTAATCCTTTTTTCTTTCAACAACAAACAGATGTGGTTACGTTTAGCCAACACATGCTCGTGGTTGGATTTAGGAAAAAAGAACGGGGTTTGGCTTTACAGGTTTACGGGAAGCAAACACCAGCGTCCCAGGTGAAAGTCAGTGGTTGTTGGACCCATCCACCACATCTCCCACCCACCTTACTAGGAATCCGTCCCCTTAACTTATGTTGTCCCGTCGCGTTTCACCCTGACACCACCGGGCTTCGGTAAACATTAACAGCGACTGGCAGCATATCATGCCCACATGAAAGGAAGGCTTTTTTCATCTGTGTCTGATGCCCGAGGTCAGTGAGCGCTATATTTCAAAGACTTTGGAATAAGACCAGGTTGCTTTGTTGAGACAGGTTATCAGCCCCTTAGACTGTTACATCCATTAGCCACAATCTAAAGATGACTTGGTTGATGATGGTTTTTTATGTTATCATATGACACAAGCTTTTCCCCAACTAAGTAGTTCTTTTAACTTTGAAGGCAATATTTCCTTTGTCTTAACCAAATACTTTTTTTTCTGAACTTAATCATAGAGATGGCAGATCTAACAATGCTAACATGAGGATATTTTGCAATGGTCAAATGCATTTTAGGAAACGACTGACAGCTGCTGCCGTCCTAATGAAGGGTGCCAAAGTTTTTTAGTGGGTCATTCTGAAAGGGAACAACTTCCTGATTTTCTCTGCCTAGAAAAGGAATAGTTTCATCCTCTGACATGCATTAATATGCTGTGAAGGCAATCTGTCTGTTATATTCATGTTGCATAGTATTAGTTCATGCAGAGCACTTAAGTTGTTCCGTTTGGCTTCAACTCCTTCATTTATGCTTGTCTGTCATTGGACCCATTGCCTGGCTACCAGCTGACTTGTAAGGTCCAATCATATTCATGCAGGTGAAGGCTACAGCACTGCCTGATACTTATATTACTCTGCTGATACTCTTGAGCCACACCACCCTCCTTCTCGCAGCATGCATATTTCTGGTATTCTCTTAGCAGACTCCTCATTGATGATCAGCAGCAGAGTCTCTTCCACCAAATCTAATTGTAGAACAATTTACAACAAATGGTCAATGTCTTCATGTAATTGAGTCTCTAAATTACATTTCTTGTGCACAGGTGGAACCTCTTGCCGGATGATGGCACAACAGTAGGAGTTACGGGTCACCAAACACATTAGAAATTACTATGTCGAGATCCTGAATATTCTCAGCAAAATTAAGGTCAGCAAAATCATTAGTAATCATCCTTTAATGAACATTAATATATAAACAAATCAATTGTCCAGTCAGGCCAGTACTTGTAGTAATACCTTTATTTATGTGACTGATGACTGGACAGACCAACAATTATTGTCATCCCTGCAGCTAGTGCGGCAAAATATATGAAGCAGCCTTGATTATATTTTACAGATGAGAAACAGGACATTTAACTGGGCCATTTAACTGCATTAAAGATTTAACTAATCACTTGTAACCAGTTAAGACTTCAAAAACCCCATGGGTCAGTGCAGCCTCATATAGTCCTTTCAAAAGTCACCAAACTTAAACACACTAAGTTTATAAATCAAAATTAGCTCACTAGTCCTGGGGGTTGCTCAGCCTGTGAAAACAGTTGCATGTCTTTTGTACACACACACACATATATATATATATATATATATATATATATATATATATATATATATGTATATATGTACAGTGCTGTGAAAACATATTTGCCCCCTTCCTGATTTCCTATATTTTTGCATATTTGTCACACTTATGTGACACTAATGTTTCAGATCATCAAACCAATTTTAATATTACACAAAGATAATCCAAGTAAATAGTAAATGCAGTTTCTAAATGATGATTTCATTTATTAAGGGAAAAAAGCTATCCAAACCTACTTGGCCTTAGTGTGAAGTAATTGCCCCCTAACCTAATAACTGGTTGTGCCACCCTTGGCAGCAACAACTGCAATCAAGCTTTTGTGATAACTGGCAATGAGTCTGGCCCACTCCTCTTTACAGAATTGTTTTAATTCAGCCACATTGGACTGTTTTTGAGCATGAACGGCCTGTTTAGGGTCATGCCATTCAGAGGCGGACCTGCTGCTGTGTTTTGGATCATTGTCCTGCTGCATAACCAAGTGCGCTTGAGCTTGAGGTCACGAACTGATGGCCGGACATTCTCCTTCAGGAGCAGAATTCACTTTAGGTAAAAATTGGCAATGCAGTAACAGAATCTCGGTTTATATTTGATCACCACCACTTGACTTTTGTTTAGATTGGAGTTTGGTCTAACTTTGAGAGACCGGAGAAAGAGAGTGAGAGGGAGACATCTCTCTCTCTCTCTTGATCCACATGTTGGATTTTTGCTGGCAAATGGGCAGGGAGATATGGGCACTGGCAAGATGGAGGGAAGTTTAACACTTACACATACTACTAGGGCTGGGTATCAGGTAAAAATTACGAAACCAATACCAGTACCCTTAAAGTGATACAGATACTAATAGAGTACTTTATTTAAAAACAATAAATTGAATGGACCTTCAAATGTTTTGATGGCCTCTTGGCACACTGAACTGCCATTTATGTCAAATACACTACGTTCAACTTCACCACACCACGGCACAGCCATAGCTGCTGGGGGGGATAAGCACATACAGCGAACAGCACCGGCGACCGACTGTCCAACACTGGCACACCGTGAGAACGGGAACAGAGCACTCAGTGGGGAGGGAGCACCTGCTGCAGCAAGTGAACACATCATGTGTGGTCATTTTGACTTCACTACAAGTCGACTGGCTGTTGAAACAGGTGATGCACTTTATGTTGTAAAACCAGCTGCCGGCGATGTGATCAGTGAAGTTGCAGGTGACACCATCAGACGGCTTGAGTTGACATCAGACTGGCCAGTTCATACCACTGCAACTTTTCTCTGCAACGTGCTAAAATGGTTTTGTCTTACTGCAAATCATTGGTCTGAGCTGGGTTCTAAATTAAAGAAAGCTCACAGTGAGTGGATGCGAGCAAAACCGTACAAATAGTATTTTTTTTCTAGATCTGGGATCAATAAAGGACTGAATGCAGGTGTTGTTTGACTGGAAAGTTTCAATTCTACTTAGTTCTGGGTTATTTCAGTCAATGCTGAGTATTGAGTACCTAAACCCAGCCCTGCATCCCACCCACATTGTTATTTTACCCTGTTAAGGCTAAAAGCACAATGGAGCATCAAGCTGGCATCTATTAAACATCTTATTTTTATGATTTTTTCTTCTTGCATGCGGCATATTTTATCTTTATTAGGCTTGTCTTCTTAGTGTGCACTTCATAGTAAGATACTATGCCGTTAATTTAATCGTGGTTGTGATGATAACAGTATGTCTGTTTACATTTCTACTAGCGAAACATGTGAACTGTGACTGTCAACACCGCATCTCACCTCCCCCTTTTATTCCACCTCCTGATAAACAGTGCAGAGATGTAAAGTGGTGTCACAGGAAATGTGTTCCCACACAGGTACTTCCCACACTTGTTGGTGTGAATATTTGATAGCAGATATGTGGCGCAGCAGTTTGCCCCCAGTGTTTGTGTTGGTTTAGCTGCCATGTGGTTACACACAGACAAATGCTCCACATCCAGACAGCACTTGGCAGGTTTGATGTTTCATCCTAAAGCGGAGAAAAATTAGCACTGTGCCCTGTGTCAGGATACATCTGCCAATTTGTTCTCAACACTCACTAAAATATTTTGTTTGACCTAGTTGAAATATTTATAGCAACACTTTCTGACTGCACATTAATAAAAATTTGTCATAGTTTTATAGTTTTGGTCCATCATCTATATCAGTTAAAATAACATTGTACTCATCAGTAATGGCTGAGATCTTGACATTACTGCCACAGAGCCTGATGATAAAGAAACATACACTTTTATTTGCAGGTAAAACTGAAAGTGAGTGTACCTGAAATAAGTTTGTCTCCCCTGGGGGCAGGGTTGGGGATACTGTATACAAGTAACTAAGTTAGGTATTTAAAATACAAATTATGAGTAACTGTATTCCGTTGTAGGTTACAATTTAAATTTGTGTTCATATTGAGATTATCTCCTCACCCAGTAGTTATATCATAACTATGGGAATTATCCCAATCGACATGGAAAATTAATAATCTTTAAAACACACCAGTTTATGTGGCCAGCATGTGCCAGGCTATAAAAGCCCCACCTTGCGCATGCGCCCACTGGTTCATTGAGTTCCACCTGTCAGAGTTGACATTAGAGCAGAAAGGAGAGAGGAGTTGAGCGTTTTGTCCACTTACCTTAATTTAGGTTGGAGAGCTGGCCTTCACGGGTCCCTCTCAAGAATAGCAAAATGCAGTTTCTTCTTTTTGATGATTAGGAGTGAAACAGTTGAGAGGGGTGCCATATATGTGTAGGAGGTAGTTGCTGGCTCAAACCCAACCAGGTCGGGGGCAGCTCAAGACATTCCTCAGGGATTTAGTTGCCTGCTCAAACCCGACAGAGTCAGGGGGCGGCGAGCAGATTACCTCCATAGTTAGCCACCGCGAGGTGTAGCTGGTTTTCTGGATCACACCTGCGTTGGCTTCCCATTTCCTCATTAAAACACAGAATCTCCCTCTGTCCGGTGTCATACCGTGGCCACACTAACATCTGTTGGCTCAGGGAAACTAATTAAAGACAGTTAGCAGCACTATTGCTATAGCTAAAGAGTGCACTTTCTGGTCGTACTACAGTGATGTCACTCTTCAAAAAGCATGAGCATGCGGGGCTGCTTGTGAAAATCCAGCTTCATTCATGAACTGCTTCTGCTTCTGGGAAGCCTGTTGCCATTCATTTGACAGACATCCACCAGCCCCTTCTCAGGGCCTGCAGCCAGCTAAGCACCCTACGTTGGCAGGTCCAGTAGTGGGAGACGGGGGCCCATCGGGGTGCTCCCCTGCCTCCTATATTACAGTTTCAGGAGGGGGTGAGCGGACTGTATCACATAGGAACTTCCCTGCTCCTGGGCCCTTTGCTAGGTTGGATAGGAGCCCCTCCTCCCCTGGGTTGGAGAAGGAGATAGACATTCTTGGCCGATGGCCCTTAGAGAATGATGAGTTGGCCTCAGAGGGGCAGCAAGTGCCTGTGAAAGAGCATGACCAGCAGTCTCCTCTCCTTCAGGAAATTATTGGCCGGGCTGCTTTGGCTCTGGGGCTTGAACTGCCAGCTGGTCAGGGTCCTGCCCCTTCCTGTTTCGATGATGAACCGTGGGGCAACCCACATGGCTCCTTGTACCTCTCCTATCTGATTTTGGGGAGGTGGTCAGGAGTCGGTTTACAATACCGATGGCAGAGGCACGCTGGTTGGGGCTGTCCCTGTACCAGTGCCATCTGGTTGGCCAGCTAGAGTAGTAGTGTAGTACAGATCTAATAGCCGAACTACAACGCGTCTCCTCACTTCTTCGAGAGCTCATGAGAGTAGGGTGAAGCGGCTGGCAGTGCTATGGCAAATTTTTGGGTGGCCAGGCGCCATGTCTGGCTGCAGCCAGAGGATAGGACATATCTGCTCAAACTTTCTGTTGAGCTATCTGCCTTGTTTGGGCCTGATGCATCCATTATGATTCAGCAGGGCCAGGAAGCCAGTCGCTTTGCTACGGAGGTGTCATGCACCTTGAAGTGAGGTAATGGCTGGCAGCAGCCTCAGCCTCAGCAGCCCAAGCAACCTCAGTCTGCTATGGGGCAGGAAGAACTGCAGGGCTGGCTGGAAGCAGCATGGCATGGCAAGTCTAAAAGGGGCAGAGGATGTGGCAGTGGCCAGGGGCCACCCAAGCCCACGACTCAGTCCTGACGCGACATCACCCCTAGCCTTCCCTTGCCCTCAGATGGCATGGGAGGCTCCGTGGGAAGACCCCTGGGTTGTTTCAACAATGACCCAGGGGTATCGTTTACAGTACTGAAGCGCTCCTCCTCTGATGAGGGTGGCTGCATTTTCCATTATTGCAGACCACCAGCACAGGCAGGTCCTGTGCTCGGAAATCTTCAGTCTCATGGCAACGTCAGCTATCAGGGAAGTGAAGGAAGAAGATCAGCAGGCAGGATCTCAGGGGGCTGAACAAGTTCCCCAGGCCCCTCTGCGGCAGCAGGGTCTCAGGAAATTGAACTAATAAGATGACTGGCTAATATGTGCACAGACAGGGGAGCTGTACTGCCATCATGTGTCATGTGCTATTGGATCACATGGGGCTGCGCATCAACGATAACGGGTGCCAGGGTCACGTGGCCGCCGTGTCGCTGCCTCTTGGGTCTTATGGTAGCCTCGGTACAAGTGGTGCCATTGGCTCTTCTACACGTGTGTCCAGTCCAGTCTCCTGGAGCCCCTTGTGGTGTGTCTTAAAGGGTTCCTATAGTTATGATATAACTACTGGATGGGGAGATAATCTCGATACGATAGAGAATGTTCGGTAACATTGTATAACCTTGGTGTCTCTGTGTGAGGAGATTATCTCCCCAGGCTCAAGGCCGCTCGGTACCTGTTCTGATCAATGTTAATCAGTGGGTGCGTAAAGTGGTGTGTCTTAAAGATTATTAATTTTCCACGTCGTTTACCCCAGATGGGGATAACTCCCATAGTTATGATGTAACTACTGGGTGGAGAGATAATCTCCTCACTCAGAGAACCAAGGTTACAATGTAATCCAATGGTATTCTCAATATTTATGTATTTGATTTGCTCTAACACCATGTCCTAACTGAGTGTGATGTGAGTGAGCATCAGTTTAATTGTTTTTTATTGGAAAATTCTAACTGGCCCTTAACAATTGTATCTATTTATTCCTGTATTCCTGTTGCTCATCTTTAAAGAACGGCTAATAATGGCAGCTGGCCGGAGAGGGATTGCTAACATCTAATAACAGCCTACTTGCTGTTTGCTATTCATGCCATTTACAGTGAATCAAAATACAAAACATGTGTTTTCTGTTTAAAAAGTACAATTGCAGGACGATAGAAAGTGCTCGCCCATCTTTGAAGTGGTTACCTCACCATTTGCTCACACAGCTGATAGGTAGACACTGTTGTGTGTTTTTGGCATGGAAATATACAGTAACACCCAGACAAATGAGTTCAGCAAGATGATTTTGAAGTATTCCAAAAGTAATCCAAAAGATTTAGAATACGATATTTAGTTTGAGTGATCTAATGGAAGACTATACAAATTACTAGGGCTGTCAATCAATTTAAATGTTTAATTGCAATTAATCACACGATTGTCCATAGACACAAATTAATTGCGCATTTTTTATCTGTTCTAAATGTACCCTAAAGCATTAGTATTCAAGTTTTTATTACTCTTATTAACATGGGAGTGGACAAATACGCTTGCTTTGTGCAAATATATGTTTATTCATAATACAGCAATCCAAAACAATGACAAATACTGTCTAGAATAACCTCAAAGGTACTTCATGCTCAAAAAAATATGCTGAAAGCATACCATTGCAACATGCTGATCAGAATGTTACATTACTTAGTAATGCTAACACAATGCAGTGTCCGACTTTGCACTTGTAAAGGTTAACTAAACATCACCTGTTTTTCAAAACAGTTCAACATCAATAGTAAATGCAAATAATTTTGGAAAGAACCATCTGGCAGGGCTTTGAAGGTGAACTTGCCATTCAAAAGATGCCTTTCTTTATCTATCACTGCTCACGGGGGGTTTGTTTCTGTTTGCCATGTTAACGTTACTGCTGCATCGCTTCCTGATTTCCCAAACTACAGGGTGGTCCGAAGGTCACAATTGCAAAAGGTACCTGCCTCCACAGCTGCAGCTCATCAGACAGTCACCCTGGTGTATGAGCCTCTCCGGCACACACACTCTTTGCCAGATTGTTCTTTGACTTCATGCAAGACTTTCAAGCATTCACTCTTGGTTTGACTCCCCGGTACTGACCCTGCTTGCTCCTGACCTGCCTCCATCATCTCTGCCCTGGTAATCACCTCAGCCTTCTGTCTGCGACTCCGAGTCCTGCCTGCTCCCTTCCTGGTTCTTGTCTGCTCAGCTCTGTGGCTGCATGGAGCTACACTCATCCTGCTTACCTCAGCTCTCCTGGTTTGGCTAGCTACTTCAGTCTTCACTTCACTACCAGCCTCAAGAGAAAGCCACCTGCACTCACGGTACAGTCCCCAGCGCTCAGACTGCTCTCAAGTGTTGTCTGCCTGCTCTCGGCTCACTCCCTCACTGCTGAAACTACAAGCAAGCTAAACCCAAAGACCTCTGCTGTTGCAAATCTGTGTAAGTAATAAAAGTCATTACCAACTGTCTGCCTGCCTCAGTGTGCTGCATTTGGGTCTGCACTCGACCTGTGACAAGGGCACGTATTTAGTAATCTGTGGTGGGATACTTTTTTTAAAAAGTAACCCTACCTACACTGCCAGGGGTCCTGTTTCCAACTTGTCTGATCATCTGACTGGCCACATATTATCCATGTCGTACTTCTTTAGAGTGATGCTGCGGTGTACCACAACTATTGATAGATAGGCCAAATCTGCAAATATAAGATGTAACTAACCAGATTATTGTAAAGTCCTGATTTAACACAACAGAAATTTGGTCTGCTCTGTCAAAATCAGTTGAATGTTGCAACGGCTAATTTCTAGGTAAACATGGTTTTTCGTCAACCTCTTGATTTTTGGTCATTTGAGGTTTTTGTTTGATTTTAAATAAACAAAGTCCTGAGTGTCGGGAGTATTATCTCTTATTGCTAAATTTAAAATTAATAAAATATTAAAGCTTGTAAACGTGCGATGACAAGCAAGCCGCGGCCACTTATCAGTTGCACTCTGGTCCTACTCAGTACTTCTCTTCCTCACTCTCTGTGTCTCTCTGAAATTATGAATAAAAGGCATAACAGTATAGTAACATGACATGGTCTGAGACAGTGGGAATCAGTCTGATTTCAAATAAATGTCAGATATATCAGCACGTTAAACAAGAGAGACAAAAAAAGATGTGACTTCCTACCTCTGAAGCAGTCATAAAGTAGGAATATGACTCCATACCTCGGCTGTTTATATTTTTTAGTCAGTAAGGATCCCCACGATGAAAAGAATCAAAAGGGTTTTCATTGAATTAAACTAGAGTTGTGAATATTGTGGTGAAGTCAAATGTTCATCAGATGGATCACAGATCTTATGACATAAACAATATTTTCTTGTCATCATACACCGTGTTGTTGGATATGCTTGCTTTTGTTACCTTGTTGGCCACAAAATAAAAGTGTCCCCCAGTTTTTCTGTGTATTTTTAACCCAGGGACAGCCCCCGGAGTACTGCATGCACTCTCAGTTTAGAAGCTCAGTGGGCTCTGTCATGTCTGTGTAGCCACCGTTCTACAAAGGTGTTTTTCTAAAACTCATGGGTCCATGAGTCATTATGTAATGTGGTGTATTTTGCTTGTTATTTGGAATACAAAAACAATACTGATATCATTAAAGGAGCAATAAGTGAAATTCATGATTTCTAGATTGAAGGAATTAAAAAATTGCTATGTGAAGAACTAGAAGTGTAATTTCATCTGGAGTATAGCATGACCTCACACACCCTCTCTGTGTTGATCTCCAGCCGGTCCGGCTGCGCGTTCATGTTCATTCATGTGAAACCCCGTAGCATGGGTTAATGTCTGGAGCTTGAGTTATTAGCGGCTTGGTCCCAGCAATGGGTCAGGCGTTACGGTTGTGTTAGGTGAGTAGCCTGGCAGCTCAGCTAACATTTGCAATTAGCATTGTAAAATGTAGCCCGGCGGGCAGCCTGGCAGCTGTGTTTAGCTATTCCCCTGCCTACTTCAATGATGATGGTCCCTGTAATAAATGCAATATATTTGCTGAAATGGAGGCGAGGCTCAGTGACTAGAAGAGCTGGTAGAAGCGCTCCATAGCTGCAAGCTACTCCAATAGCCGTAGTAGCACTAGTGCTAACTCTGGAAGCTAACGCTAACATTCCTCTCTTCTCCGTGAGCCTGCCAGGCTCCATGCTAGAGCTCGCCGGAGCCGAGAAGCAGGCTCCTGGAACGTTAGCATGGCAGCCGACTGGTGCTAACGCTAATGTCCCCAAGCTTCTTGGCTCCGACTCAAACACAGCAGAGACCAAGAGTGAGTGAAAGACATTGCTAACTGCTAAACTAAGTTGGCTGTTTAGGTTTTATTTCCTCGCCCCTGTGGCGACTGAATCTGCCTGCAGTGAAAGCGGGGGCTAACCGGTGCTTCCTCCTCATGCTCCACTTCACTCAGCTGCTAACACAGCCAGTTAGCCTCCGTTTGGATCCAACCGGAGCACCGAGCTCTGGTTTGTTATTCAGGTTAATGTGGGAAGAAGCAGCGGGTATATCGGGCAGCTGAGTGAAGCTGAGTAAGCTGAGCCTGCGGAAGAAACACCGGGACCGTCTGGATGTGATAGTCCGTGCTGCGGTACTCGTCTCGCCGGCACAGACAAGGCAAGTGGGGCGGGGGGTTGGAGAGCAGAGGTAGAGGGAGGAGTGGCTCATGACACACTTTGTTTTGCTCTACAGGCAGTGCACAACAGTGAACCTAGCGGTGAAACGATTTCGCTTATTGCCCCTTTAAAGATTAAAAATCTCCTGTGCCAAAGTGTATAAACTGAACACAATATGTTTTGTTAATGTGACTGAAAAATTATAAAGCAAGACACATGACGTTTCTAAATACCAGAGATTATTCTAAAAATTTCAAAGAAAACAGAAAAGACTAACCTGGTGGAATGGTGCTGTCCAGGATTAATCAAAGGATATTTCAGTTCCTGATATCCCATTGGAAACTGATGCAGCATGGAGGTCATCCAGTTTATTTTCTGACACCTGTACAATGGCTAGCAGAATGCCAGTTCAGCTGGTGCCCATGTTTTCCATCTTTTGTCAGTATTTACTGATGATTACATTTGAAAACCTTGATCTGGCTAGCTAGCAGCTTGCTATCTAAAAGTTGACATGAGGAGAGTTTACAGACTGCTGAGTTGATATCCTGACCTTAAGGAGTGACACCACCACTCTCAAACACCAGCAACGAAAAGCACCACCAGCACTCACAAATAGACATAAGAGCATAAATTTAGCACAAATGTAGCCTAGCTGACAGCGAGGCAACTGGAAAATGTCTGTGTTGATTCTTTCAGTCTGGATCTGCGACAAATCTATTCCCTTGCCACTGCCAGTGTTTACAGAGCAACCCTTCTCCACCCATCACTTGCAGGTTTCATCATATCCAGCATCCCAGGTTCCTTCCGCTGAACACATGAGAAGCCCTGCTTCACCTCACATCCATCCAGATTTTCAGCCAACTCTCTTCATCTCTTCGCCGCCACTGCCAGTGTCTAGACTCCATCAGGGGAATTTTCCTATGGCTTCACTACCCCCTAAAAATGACAACAGCACGATGGGGTCTAATCGCTAAGGGCTCCTTACATTTCTCAACTTTATAGTGCACCATATCAATAAATGTATTTGATAATTCTTAAAATGAAGTCACTCCTTATTGAAATGCCACCATAAGTACGTACTAGGAAATCATTCTTGAGATATCAAAATGTTATTAAAATAGGCATTTTGGACAAATACTCCATCCTTTTCCAAAGTTGAAAGATGAAAGCTTTTGAAAGGACTTTGATGTAACTGTTTCGAAGACTTATTACTGCACAGATGGAGAATGCAGCAGATTTGTGTGTGCGTATTAAGAAGGGGGAGAGTTAGATTGAGAAAATAACTGCGTGCGTGCGTGTGTGTAGGGGAGGCGTCTCCATGTTACAGATAAAAAGAGAAAAGATGATTTGTTTGGGTGTGTGCTGGACTGAAAGGTCAATCTCTCAGCCTCCATCGGCAAGAGTGTCTCTTTAGAGGAAAAAGGCAAAGGCTGTTAATCAATAACACTTCAGATTGGTCCCAAAAGTCTGTTGTGAGCCTGGAATATTGCTGCCATTTTGATTACCCCAATGATTAATTAAAACTTATGTATCCTGCAATCAAACTGAATTTAATCAATACAGCGGCGAGCTCATCTTTCACACTTTCACTAACAAATATCACATCAAAACTTTCTGCTAAGCGCTGCACTCCCACCTACACCACCACAGGTAAACACAGAGCTGCAGAGGGTTTAAGGGCTCTGCTGTTTTTTACTGCATCAGTGGCTACTGACTCCAGTATATTCTCAGTTCAGCGTGATCTCACAGAAATACATGGCATGACCACGACCTCCTAACACAGCATTATGTAGGCTGGTTGCATGCACTATTTGTATGTATACTTTCAAAAAGGACATACATAACCTATGTAATCATGAGCCAGTAATTAGCGTATATCCAACATAACTGGGAAGGCTACGATCATATGACAGATGTGTTGACAGTAGTAAAGAACGCAGTAGGATAAAGACTCAAAGTACATGTAAGGAGGCAGGTTGGGAAAGAGGATAGGTCAAACAACACAGGACTTTTTCCCAGGAGACCGGTGCTCATAACCATGTGAAATCAAGTGAGCTTTGAGTTATTTTAAGGTACGTCATAAAAGTGTTTATTTATTTATTTATTTATTTTATTTATTTAAACAGGGACAGTACATATTGATGAACATTAAATGTAAATATGTAGGATTGTAGCCAATGGCTAATTTCCATCCTCAGTCCCTTGGCAGGTTGATGTTTAACTAATCAAAATCAAAAACCAAAACAAAAAAACAACAACAAAAAAACAAAAACAAAACAACAATGACACATATAGCTAACAGTAATACAGATACGATAGACCAAGAATTGGGGGACCAGTTGAAAGTGCAGAAATGCTTAAGTGCTAAATTAAAGTGTGATGTGCTAAGTGCTCAAGTGCTAAGGTGCAATGGTTTTTAAGGGTTAATATTATTGCACATTGCCCATGTTAAAGTGCTAATTGAATTGCACACCGATTGCACAGGTTTATGAAGTGCTAGTTTATATTGCACAATGCCCTATAGCACATACAAATGTGTGTGCAGGTATTATCGCACTTGAATTAGCATACATAGATGTATCTATGTACACACAATTACACTGAGTTACATACAAGTTGTATGTATGTGTACAAGGACAGGCTTGGCTTGTCACCGGCACATCCCCGGTATACAAGCCAGACCACGTCCTGAGATGGTTCCCCAACAAACAGACAGACAGTGCTTTGTGCTGTTATTAATTGTATATTGCTCAGTTTAACATGATTAAACATGATGGTCACATATCTGTTTGGTCTGGTTGGATAGCACACGTAAAGCAAGGAAACAATAGAAAAAGCAGGATGGGGGCTACAGGCAGGTTAGTTATGACCACATATCTGATTTGCCTTAAGCCATCTCTTCATGTTGCTTTTAAAAGCGTAATACGTGGGACATTCCCTAATTGCAAGAGGTAAACTATTCCAATATTTACTGCCAATAACAACACCACTAACAACACCACTTGTCCAAAGGTTGTACGCCTAAAGGGCACCTCACAGTCCCCCCTGGAAGAGGCCCTGTGTTCCTGGACAAGCAACTATCTGCTCTCAGCTTAATGAATTCATTTAATGGGGGAAGTGCTAGCCCATGTAGCACCTTGTACATTAGGCAGGGAATGTTGAAGTGTTTGAAGTTATCAAAACTTAAAAAACTGTGTTTAGCAAGAATATTACAATGATGAAAAGAATACTTTTTTATCAAACACTTTCAAGGCCTTTTTGTAAAGCAGTTCTATGGGCTTAAGAATTGTTGTACCTGAATATGACCAATTGACAAAACAATAATCGATATGCGAGAAGATCATAGCATACAAGTACATTCTAGCTGCATTCTCAGTTAAAGACGTCCTGATCTGCCTGAAATTTTGTAGATGTTATGTTAGATATCTTTTTTACATGATTCTTAAAGGTTAGGGTGGGATCTAGGACAATTCTAAGATACTTAAATTCTTTAACAAGACCAAGCTCCTCCCCATTCAAGTATACATTATAATGTGTTGCTTCTATTGGCTGTTTAGAGAACGTCATACGGACAGTTTTCTTGGTGTTCAGTAGAAGGCAAGATTTAGTTAGCCAGATCTGTGTCATTGCTGATGTGAGGACATGAGAGGCTTCTTGGACATTCTTTGCATGAGTAAAAATCACAGCATCATCTGCATACATTTGGAAATTAACATCTTGACAGGAGTTAGGCAAATCACTAATGTACAAGGAGAATGAAATTGGTTCCAGGATTGATCCTTGGGGGACTCCTACTGGGCATTTAAGGTAAGGGGATTTGACACCATCAATAGTGACACACTGCTGTCTGGTAGATAGATAGGATTTGAGCCAGAGCAATGCTGGTTCAGGAAAATTAAAATTTATTAGTTTGGACAGAAGGACTCGGTGGTCTACAGTGTCAAATGCCCTCTTCAGGTCAAGAAAAATGGCTCCGACACAGGAGTTCCTACCTAAGAGACTTTTAACTTTTTCTAGAAAAACACCTATTGCTGTCTAAGTGGAATGGTGGGCACAGAACCCAAACTGCATGGGGTGCAGAGGGGAATGACAGGTGTTTAAGTATTCAATGAGTAGATTAGCTACCCACTTTTCCACAATTTTAGATATTACTGGGAGAATGCTGATTGGGCGGTAATTTAACATCTCTGCCTTATCCCCAGATTCAAAGATGGGTGTGACAGTGGCCACCTTCCATGCAGACGGGAACTCAGACTGATTGAATGACAAGTTAACCAAATGTGTGATGGGATGTAACAAGGTGTCTCTATGTGACTTCAAAAAGTTAGTGTCTAGTCCATAATCATCCTTGGCTTTTGAGCTTTTGAGACCATCGATAATTTTAGCCACCTCGGATTCTGTTATTTTCCTAATTATAATAATAGACTGTGTGTGATTGATAGGGGTGTTAGTACAATCAGGTGGAGTGAACAGCTTGGAGATTTCCTGAACTGAGTTAACAAAAGAGGCGTTAAGCTCAGAGGCCAAGGTGACAGGGTTTCTTACCAACACATTATCAATTTCAAACTCTAGTGCTTTATTATTATCCTGTTTATTCTGTCGGTTGGTCAATTTATTTATATTTTGCCAAATTACTTTACCTTTTCCCTTTGCATTTTCAATAATAGACATAAAAAAATTCGCCTTGGCCTTTCTTAGGGCCTGTGTTACCTTATTTCTCATAAAGGTAAAATTGTGACAGTCAGTAGTCAGACCAGTTTTGAGGGATTTCTTTAACAACAGATCTCTACTAGCCATCATTTTTCTACAGGTATCATTAATCCAAGGGAGGGGGTTCCCCTTTTTCCTGTAACTGCCCCTCTTGGAGAAGGATGCCACAATCTCCTTGATGGACACATTAAATAGATCGCAACCATTGCTTATGTCAGTACATGATAAGATATTGGCCCAATCATGCTCTCGCAGAGCTGATGCAAGGTTCTGCTGTTGGGTTTTAGGAACAAAATTATAAGCAGACCTAATTTTAGAAGAATTAGAAAATGAAGAAAAATATTGTTTGGTGAGTTTCCTAGAAAAAATAATAATATTATGATCAGACAAGCCAGTCAGGAGATTATAAGTTTTAGTGATTCTCTCAGGTTTATTCGTAAATAATAAATCTATTCTTGTTTTAGAGTAACTGGTTATTCTAGTAGGTTGCTCAATTAACTGAGTGAGATTAAAATGATCTGTGATCTGTTGAAGAGATTTTCTATCTTTCTTTACATCCCAATTTACGTTCATGTCCCCAAAGATTATTACCTCTTTGTTGAGATTACAATGATTATTAAGAATAACTTTCAACTTTTCTAAAAATCAGACTTGGCTGATGGTGGTCGATAGACACAGATTAGGACAAAAGACATTGTATCCAAGAATGATAAGAATGATATATTCACTCCAACACATTCAATTTCAATTTTGCTAGGCCACGTGAGTTGAGTGCAATTTATGGTATTTCTGACATACAAGTCCTGCTGAGTGTCCAGCTTGATGGTCTGAGATGCAGCTGGGGGCCCGGGCTGAGAGCGGGCTGCCGCCGTAGCGGGAGCTGGGATCCCCAGTCGTTGTAGTGAAGCCTGCTGCCGGAGCGCTGATGCGGAGCTGGGCTGAGGACAATCCACCACTGCAGCGGATGTTAGACAGCTCCGACGTTGAGGGGTCAGTTGCTGGGCTGCACACTGTGGGCATGTAGCCACTAGTGTCAGGGCTGCGGGGGCTGCGGGGTCGATTCATCGCAGAACTATAAAATGCGTGTAAGTCTGAGAGAGCATACCTCTCCACCCTTCCACGTGCAAATGAGGAAAGCTTCATGCAGAGAGAGCATTTTGGGCTCAGTCCTAACTGCAAAGGTGAGCCAGCCAAAACAAATGAACCTGTGTGCACTATTTGCCTCATAGGCACATCATTTTATTCAACCACCAGTCTGCCATAACCACCCATACACCTTTTTCATTCAGCCCACTGGTATCTGCCGCAGCAACACGTATCAATGGGTCCTCCAGCAAGAATTTATGGAAGACAGGCGCCTATTTCCAACCGAAACCCAGAAAGACTTGACTAAGTAGGCTTACTTAAATACATACAGCATTGCAGGATAGACAGTGACATACATGCTACAATGACTTCTGTCACAAACAGCTCAGCTTTGACATTTTTTTAACATAAACACCTTTACATACTGTGTACCCCAGTGAAATGTCAACATGATATGAAGGTATTAAAAAATAGATACCACCCAAGCCTATCACCTACATCATTTGGCATGGGATACTACCACATTAGAGTATCCAACCTATCTAACAGAGCAGCTGCTGAGTTTCAACCAAATATGGTAGGTTGTTCTCTCATTTTTTTTTTCACAAAGTTTCCTACAAAAAGCAATGCTCCCAATTTCCTACATATCCCATGTATTCTGAAAGGCTTTAATCACATGACCAATGTGCTGACGGCAGTAAACAAGGAAGCAGTCTCGAGGTCTTTTAAGGGCACAGGTTGGAGTGGTTGATGGGTTACAAAAAAAAAAAACGCATTTTCGCCTGTGATTGAGTCACTTGTCTGGATCCATATGAGTCATTTTAAGGTATGTCCTCACCATGTTTTTTTTTTGCTCAACCTAACCTTAGTAACTTTATGTTAATTACATAACTGTACATTAAGGATGTAACTCTTGGGGTGCAAATTCGTAGGATATCAACTGTTGCTTGCATTTTTTGTAGGACATCATATAAAACGTGCAATGAGAATATGTTGAATGTGATCTGATGGGTAATACATTCAACACAATTCTCTCTTATTAGAGAATATCAAGCTTCATATTCACCTCTGTATTGTCCCTATTTTAAAGGTATGTTTTAGTAATAGTAAGAGACCTATTATTGGTAACGAGGACAGTCTTATTATGTGGTGACCCATCTGTCTGATTACTTTAACAATTAAAAAAAATAAAATAAAAAAAGTAAACTGTAAAATTTAACTGACAGTATGCCCACCTTTTTCTTGTGGGCTGAGCTGCTGAGATCTCAAAGATCAGTGAGGGTGGTTAACTCTAAACTGATCAGAACTGAACAACTTTAATATTATAATTGGAGCTGGTAAAGCAGAAAACTATGTAGTTAAAAATTAATCCTTTGAACTCTGCGATAGCAATGATCCACCAGTGCCTTTACAGGTATTTTTGTTGTATTTTGGTATCTTCAAATGTATCATATGCCTAAAATCTGTACAACCTGAGCCAAAAGGTTATGTAAATCAATAAACCATAATAATTGATAAAATTATTCAAACTGAGTCATAAAAAATAACCTGAGCAATGGTGTGGAAGACAGGCACCTCTGCTTAGCTTCCTGTTGCAAAAGAATGAATGCCCTAGCTATTGTGGTTTTTATTTTGGATTGATTGGAATGGGATCATGCCAGCAATAATGTCCAACGGCCATCTGCATCCATTTTAAAAAGGGTTAATAATGAATGGAAACTAATTAAATAGGGATGTTTTTGATAACTTATAAATATCTGAATGTTTCCACTGATATTACAAATCCTCCACCAGCCAGGTTGAAATTTCACAAAGGTTTCTGAAAGTTATGTTATGTTAAAAACAACAAATTGCATCAAAACAAACACAAAATGACTTAACTGCTGTTGTACAATGGCACCCTGACAGTATATGGTGAGGGAAACTAATTTGGGAAAATTATGTACCTCTTGTTATCTACCACCAGAAAAACACATCTCTAACCATTACACTTGTCACAATCACAGCTGTTGTATCAGTTGTAACAATATTGTTGATGATCATATGAATAATACAAATGTGCATGCTTTGAATTCAGTTTATAGTTAATGGAAGCAACAAATAATTATTTAAACTGACACAGTTGGCTCAGAGAATGAATAATTCAGAGATGCAGATATTGTCAGTGTCATGTGCTCAGAAACAGCTTGCCTGGGGATACAAACAGTGAGATGTAAGATGAGCAGACTGCTTTATAAATACAAACTTGCATGTCAGTTAACATTTGTTACTTTACTATAAGAGTTGTTAATTATACAATAAATACACAGATTATAATTACTAGTAAATACTGTATAAAGATAATAAAGTGAAAACATATTCTTGTAATTTTCTCCCTTGTCCACTGCATATTCCACCTTTTCATGGATATTTTATTAGAATACACACTCATTCATGTTTTAGTCACCTATTCATGTCAATTTAAACATTATATTCTTGACATATTGAAATTGCTATCAGTGTGGAACACAACAGTGTCTGACAGATGTCAAAACACCCACATCCATTGCTTTGTATGTAATGGAAATCTGCAAATCTGCATTATTTAGTTATTTAGTTGACGAATACAAGCTCATCAGAATAAACCACTGTCCTATTTCCTGGAGATAATGCGCTTCTCCTGCAAAGCACCTATTTTGCTCAGTTGTGACTTTACTCTATTTTCACTTACATCTTTTTCTGTATCCAACTTTATTGTTGCTATGATCCAGCTTTTTCTATCCGATATTTCTACACACAAAGGTACACCTTGGACAGGTCACCAGACTATCACAGGGTTGACACATAGACAGACAACCATTCACACCTACAGGCAGTAGGACTCAAAATATAGTATTTCAAGAAAACAGTATGCTGAAAACCTGCTGAGATAAATATATTCTGTGGACATCATCAATAGGATGCATTATATGCTGATTGTATCATTCGAAAATCAAATTAGAACAGTATTTCCCTTTTTTCCCTTTTACAATGACACTCACATCCACGGTCCACTTTGCCATGAATATGTAACATCTCTAGTTCACTTTCAACACAGATTTAACAAAAATGATGTACTTTAACATGATTTATAGACTGTAACATATGACCTTACACTGTGTCAATCATGTTTGCACACATGTCCAAAACTTTAGTCCGTCATTAAAGTTTTCGGAACAGGTTTGATTTTTGTCCCATTTTTGGCATCTGTCAGAAGCCTTTGGAAAGATGTTTGACCAAGAATCAGTGAAGAAAATGTGGCAGTGGCACACAGTGGCGACAAGACAGAGGATACACAGAATCATAACTCGGATAGCTACTTTTAACAGGTCAGATCATAATATTCTGCTGGTTGATGATGAGGAGGAGGACGTGGACCGAACACAGAATTTAGAAGCCCTCCATACAACTGCAAAGCCAAATGCATGACAGGGAGGAAGTGATGACAGCCAGATAGGTAACTCCAGTGGAGGAAATGTGTCTTCTCATTTTGTCAAGTCACAATGAATAGAACAATAAAACACATTGGAATCCGTGTGCAAGGTTTGTGTACATGACAATTTCCTTTTTTTTTTGGATGAAGGATTTAAAAGAACGCATCTGAAAAAATGGACATAGTGTGCGAAGGCCTTTATTTTGCCTTACTCTGCCTCTGACTGGCTTACTGTGACATTCTTACCCTAACCTTAACCATTCTCAATTCTCTTGCCTTAACTTAACCAATCCAACCAATCTAACAGATCCCTCGCCATCCTATGATTCACAAATTTGCTGATGGTCAGCCATGCTTGTTTAAAAAAGGGGGTGTGGCTCTACTGCAGTCCACTTTAGATGATGTGGAACACTGTGATTGGCTTACAGCCATCGTGTCAAATAAGTCTGCACATTTAGGTGAAGTTAGATGACTAGTCATATATCTAGGCATCCTAGAAAAGTGTATGTCCATTGGAATGGATGGGGGATCTAAATGTCTTAACTGACTAGCAGGTGGTACCCTGTATGGAAGCCTCAGCCACCACTGTATAAATACATGAGTGAATGTGAGGTTGACACAACAGTGTCAGTCAGGGGGGTTAAGCTGTGAATATGGAGTATGGTGGACTGGAGAAGAGTTGGCATCATGTTTTAATTTGAATTGCACTGAAGCTCACACTGGTCAGCACCCCACTGTGTGAGGGTTCTCAGTGTAAAAAAGAATCAAATTTGTAGGTATTTTCTCTGATCTGAATGGCCACTTGAGGCTGGCTCTAGGAGTGAGTCAATCCCCATAGACCCCCATGTTTGAATACCCAACTTTACAGCAGAGATAAGCATGTTTACACCCTGGTACATGAAAAAAAACAGTCTTCTTCTCTGTAGCTTATTTTAGAATTTAATGTACGGGCGTGAGTTTTTTTATATAATTAACCTGTTCAAATGTTAACCTGGTGGCAGTGCAGCTGAAAGCCCTGGCACCCATGGTGCTGAAGGTGGGAATAGTCAGGAGACCAGTAGAGGAAAAGCACAGTTTATGGGTAGATGTATCTTACATAATCTAGTTTTGATGTTTCATATTTTGTTGTTCTATTTAAAGATTTTGAAGAAATTTCTAGAGGGTACTGCAGTAAAGCTGAAGTGTCATTCAGAGAAACCCTGGAAGTTGGTGTAGTTTGATGTGACTGAACTGTATTGCTTGGTAAACTGTGTCAAGACGATTCAAGACAAGTGGGTTTTTCTCTAACTGTGACTGCAGGGCTGGTTTCGTTTACATTGTAGGAGTATCTCAAACTATCCCATTTTGAGAGATTTCTTTTTCAGTGTAATGTTTTCTGCTCGCATCTGAGTTCTTATAGATGACCTGCTCACAGACAGACACAGACTCACCCACACACTCTCAGCATTATAAATAAAGACAGTAAGCACATAAGCAGGAGCCTCACTTTTCCCCAGAAATAACAACCTCCTGTTTGTGTTGAGGTATCAGACGCCATCCATCAAAGGGCGATCTGTGTTTCTATCAATAAAAACGCTCATGCATTTTTCAGCATTCAAATACCTTGCAGCTCCAGGGACGGATGTTGCTTTCCTGCCTGTCTACCAGCTCTGCCACAACAAAAGAATGATTCATAAATATTAGAGTGGAGCATTCCCAGCCTCCTTTTTCACTCAATGCTCTCCCTTGATTTACTGTAGAACTATAGAGTTAGACCATTCTCTCACACGGGCTTTTTGGGGTTTTATAAACTCCCTGCCTGCCTGCTGTCGCCAACACTTCCCCTGAGGAGCAGCCTGCATATATATTTACCATTAGTTTGCTAGCAGGTTATCCATTCAAGAATGTGTCTCTAAAACAAGCTAAAGAGATGCCAATAGTACACACACACAGAAACAAAACCTTACACTTGTGTTGAAGTTAGGAAATACAAAGCACTTGAGGAAGAAACTGAATCGGGCGAGACTTTGAAGCACACAGATGATAGATCACACAGCATTTGCTCTTTGGCTGTTTAGCTACTGCATTTTAAAATGATTCATCTCTGCATCTCTGAAAGCTGAGTCAATTTTTTTCTTTGTGTGAATTTAATCACAACACAGACACAATCCTTGTCTGAGTGTGACACCTCACTTCAATTCCTGGGTCGGAATTTGCAGATGCGGCCAACGTTGTTATGGATCTCTTGTATATTTTTTTCAGAGTGATTATGATAAACGGATGTTTCTCTCACCCGCCCGTTTCCAACCTATTCATCACAGGGCCAATAAAATATAAAAGATCACAACAGAGGCTTTTAGAGTGCTTCACAATGGAGGCAGCGGCACAGAACTCGTACATTTAGCCTCAAGGGGCTGGTGACAAGGACAACACAAGGGCCAGACATTTCCATTCCAACACATACACACATACAGCCCTGTCCGCTTCGAGTTGCTGATGATGACTTCTGGTGAGTAAATTCTTGTCACATATAGTGAGGACAGGAGAGACAGACATATTGTTCTGCTGCTTGAGATGATGACGGATGTGCCGGAAAAATGCTGACTGGTCACAGAGACACACAGAGGCAACACACATGCTGTAAAAGCTGTCATGTATATGTAAGGGGAACAAACAATGATATGGACATGTTTTCGTTGTAGCAACCAGCTGGTTGAGTGTAACAAAGGCACCACATATCCAGCCACAAGCTTCATTGTGCAGCTATCCACGATTAAAATCCAGTTTTGGTTGTTTAGCCAGTATAAGGCTACAGCTGACCTCCACAGCAGAGGAGGGCTCACCTTTGATGGTCTGTATTTCCTAGATCTTCGTATTGTTGTGCTCTCCTAGTAGATGTTTCAGACCGGAGGTTTGGGGACATGTTTTTCACAGTGGAAAGAGTTTTATTACGACTACTTGCAGCAACAGTGTTCTTGTCATCTTTCCTCCTGACAAATTCAAAGTAATCGCAATATTCCCAGATGCTAACGCTAACATAGCATCATTAGTGGGGTGATAACAAAAGTAAGGTTGTAACAAGTTATTTGGTTTTGGGGTAACTGCAATGTTATTACTGAAATTTTATTAGTAATTAGTTACACCATGCGTTACTGGCAAAAGTAATAGCCTATTATTACTGTTCCGCAATTATTTTTTTTTTTTTACCATTTTAAATCACTGAGTCTGTTTGTTTTGGAGAGGAGGAAATATGAAAAATAAAATAGGTAATTAATGAGAACTGACTTGGTTCACTCATGTTATAGAGCATACTTTATAATATTACCCAGTCTGCATATTTTCATCTCAGCAACATTAATCGTCTCCACCCTTCCCTCATCCCCCACACCACTTCTCCTCCCTCACAAGTCCCTCCATAAGCTTCAAATGGTCCAAAACTCTGCTGCTCGTATCATCACCAAAACCCCCTCATTCCACCCCATCACCCCTGTCCTCCACTGGCCTCCGGTTAAATATTTGTCCGATCTCCTCCACATTGCCACCTCCTCCCGCTCCCTCCGATCCTCTGCCCGCCTCAGCACATAGGGATTAGAGCTTTCTGCTGCTCTGCTCCTCACTTCTGCAACTCACTCCCACCTGACATCCCCAACATTGATTCTCTTCCACTGTTTAAATCCAGACTCACTCAAACTCACCTGTTCAAATTAGCATACTCTCTCTGAATGCACTTTACTTTTATTTCCTGAGGGGTTTTTTTTGTATTGTTTCTTCTGTGTTGTTGTCTCTCCTTGTTGTTATTTATTACTTTGTTTACTATTGTACAGTGATCTTGAGTGTTTTGAAAGGGGCTTTTCAAATAAAATGTATTATTATTATTATAATATAATTTGTATTTATTTTGCTTAATATGCACTGTCGCTCTTCACAGACGAAGTTCCTAACGGAAAAATAAAGTTCTTTGAATTGAACTGAATTGAATTGATTGATAGTTGAATGCAGTTTGCCCTTTCTAGTCTAAATTAAAGCCACAGATGATTAATCATGAGTCAGTTATAGATCAGTTATCATTATTACATCAGCTATCCATTACCTTAATTAACAGATACTGACCCCCTGTGTTTTTCAAAGTTGTGTCAGAGTCAGAGTTAGAGTCAGAGTTGTAGGGGTATGTCTAACCAGGGCCAGGTCTAGCATTTTGGAGCCCTAGGCAAAATCAGTTCAGGGCACTGAATTATGTAAAAGATAGATACCAGCCAAAATAAACATAAATGCATGCATATAAACTAGATTTTGTGCAAAACCCACTCTGCATCTCAGGAATTTAATCACTGGCCTAAGTCAGTCCCACAAACAATCTTGGATGTCTTTTAGTCTGATTGGGCATTTAGCCAGTGTAAAACACATTTTTATAATATCTCATAATATATTGAATTTCACAGGACGACTTTAAGAATGACATTAACAGGAGTTTAACAACTTCAGAGTGGAGATAAATCAAAACTTGCAAAGCGTCGTCAGCGATGTCCGCAACCACGGTACAAGGCTAACTGAAGCGGAGCAACGAGTGGAAGAAACGGAGACCACTAACACCGAGTTGAGGGATGCTTTGCTCGATTCACTGAAGCAGAAGAAACTACTTCAAACCAAAGTAACGGACCTTACACACCTGGTTTGATGTTCTGAAGCAAATCAATTTGTGGAACCAATTGAAAAAAATTAGATGGATTGAACAGATTTCAAACGGAATGGTATGGACTCCGGGTTTAAACACTGGACAAATAAAGGTATTACTGCTTATTGTAATATAATGGAAAAGAATGTGCCACAAAGCTTTCAAGCACTGAGAGAAAAATACAACTTAGAAAATCGTGATTTTTTTTTAGATATTTACAAATACGACAATATTTTACGAAAGAAATCTGGAAAAATTAAACTGCAGAAGCTAATGAAATAATACAACTAATAATATGGGCATATAATGGTACTTCTAAATCTGTTATTTCAAAGCTTAGCCAGGGTATTGCAAAGGGCAGAGATAATACCACAACATATATTAAAGAGAGATGGGAGAAAGAACTAAATGACAAACAAACCTGTCAACAATGGGATACAATGTGTGATACTGCTTTTTCTGCTTCTTGTTCTATGTATTGGCGAGAATTCTGTTGGAAAAACCTTGTTTGTTTTTTTTATAACACCTAAAATGAAAATGTATCTAATATCAACGGTTCACACATGCTGGAGAAATTGTGGGGATGATGAGGCAAACCACTATCACATTTTCTGGAGCTGCCCAAGGTTACGGCCATTTTGGGAAAATATCATGAGAACTATGCAGCGTATCCTGGATCAGCAGATTCCTATGACATTCATGACCCTTTATCTCGGAGATCTACTGGAAGGGATAACAGGAAATGATAGATACCCTCTGAAAATATTGTCTGTAGCAGCAAAAAAAGCCATCACCCGTGAATGGTTGCAGACAGACCCACCTACAGTCACCAATTGGCTAGGTCACAAAAGACATTCACCAGATGGGGAGACTGACCTTCCTGCTCAGACTAAGAAGGGACTTGTACTGCGCAAGATTGAAAAAATGGACGGTGTTCTTGATGAATGAGGAGGGTTGTTCATGACCGCCCCTCGTTACTTTTGTTTTGTTGTGTCACATAAATTCTGTTTGAGGGGTGCCAGTTACTTTACATGTGATGCATACTGTATGGACTGAGTGGTGCTGTACAGAGGCCCCTGTCCAAAAACTTTACATGTTGTTTCATCTTACAGGGGCGGCTGGCCAATAGAGGGCGATAGGGCGCCGCCCCTCCTTGAGCCACAAAAGAAAAGATGATGATAATAAATGTATGATTATCATTATCATTACTGTCATATATACACACAATATATGAATAATTATGATAATTTCGAAACAGCTCACCCTGCCTCTGAATATCCAGTCAGCTAACGTTTCCGGCTGATCCAAGAGGCTTTTTAACCATATAGGTTAAAAAGGAACAACACATAGTGCGTCCAAATTCACATCTGTTCTTCTCTATGGATTTTCTCCGCGACTGTTAGCGAGAAGCCACTCATATCACGTGAAACAGTGGAACCATAGCTTTCCAACAAAACCACTTGTCGGTAGTCCAATGTTTTCACAGCGAAAAAAATGATAAAGTTAGATTAAAATGATGTATAACAAAGCTTTCATACAGCTTTGCACGCACATTACTCTTGGATGGATCGCGAATGCAGGCTCGCACGCATATCACATGAAAGCGCAGGACTGGAGCTTTCCAGTGATACCACACACATCACTGTGCTGTCATCCCATCATGCTGTAAATACAGATCAATTGTCTACACAATAAAAACCTGACGAATTTCTTTATAGTCCATTATACAGATCTTGTTATCAGTCACTTCATATAGTGAGGAATATCGTATCTTACCACATCTTACGCTTGCATGTGTTTCTCCCTGTCTATCCACATTTGCAGTCCGGCTTTCAAGATGCAAATATCTCCATATTGTCTAGTTGACACTCCATCAAACTTTGTATGACAAGACCAGCCACTTCACCTTTGTGCACCCAGACATCTGTAGCCTAATTATGCATGCATGACAGGGCCATAGTCACCATATACATTGAGGGGGGGACACCCCCCCCCCCCCCCCCATGCCCAAAATGGCCCCCCAATATATAACTGAAACTGAAAAACAAAACAAAAAAACGTTCAGGTCAGGTCAAAGAGCAGCACAGGGCACAGAGAAGTAAGTCAAGATCATGTTGAAAAGAAAACGTCCAGAATGTTGTTTTTTTTTTGTTTTTTTTACTGCAAACAAAGTGGCAAATATTATCTTGGAGGACATCATTGCACTTGGTTGACTATTTTTCTATCATCTTAGATGTAAATATTGCATGTTTCTTTCAGATAAAACACCTTTTTGACTTGTGAATGAGTCAATGGAATTTCTTGCAATAATGAAACAATACTGGCAATCATGTCCGCCTGGCACAAACCACATGTTTTGGACAGCTGTGAAGTGACAGAATGTCCCACCATCATGATTCTTATATTGCCAGATTCCAGAGAGTCTCCCCTCTTCATATATGGCAGAATATGTCAACTTCCAACTTGCTATGGTGAGATACATGTAAAAATGTAAGAATTTAGTAACACAGATTTGATTTTTCATTGATATAAAAATTAATATAAAATCCAGGCACTTAGAAGGACATGAAATGATGACAAATCTGGTTAGCCCAGATTGTCCTGAAAAAAAAAAAGATATAGCATGTGTATGTAGCTTTTATAATGACTGTGAAGTGAGCTTAAAAGTAAAGGCAATAAAAATACCCCAAAAAGGCCTAGGGCCCAAATGGTTAAGTTGTAGGGTGTGCCTGCATTTATTTTTTAATCAGAACACAAAATGAATTTCCACTTAGCTATAATAAAATGTTTTCTGATTAAGACTGACAATGACTCAGTGAATACCTTACTCAATTTTATTTGATTAATGGTAAAACAGGTCTCTGTTCACATTCAAAGGTATTTGTGTGGGCAAACTGATGAAAATTAGTCTGTTGATGACCACAGTGGATTGTTCAGTCATTGTAGAGCCAAATTAATTCAAATGTACCCATTGAACGGGTCACCTCAGCCATCATCACAAAAATTGCCCCCTCTGAGAAATTTGGCAGGAGCCACCACTGGTCCTAGAGTATGTCAAGTGCCTGGCTGTGATGTTTCTTTTATATTGTACTGTGCTGCTGTTATGTTTTGTTATTTTTGTCATGAAAACTAATAAAAATAAAAGTTTTAAAAAAAGAAAAGACTGGAAACTGTGTAGAACTGTACTGAAGAGTTATACTGTTTTTCACCATACCTGTGTCCAAGATTTTTTGGGTGTGCCTAAAGGCTTGCTCAGTGTCACACTGGAGCCATTCTTAACATAACCCCTGCACTAAAATATAAATACTATGTTACTGCTAACATTAAAGCATCACTGTTGTTTCATTCACCCATTGTGTGTGAGCAGCAAGTCTGCAATGTCCCAAAAGCTCTCTTAGCGTTTTCACTTTAATAAATGCCACAATCACATAAACACAAACTGAACAGCTGTAACTAACGGACCTTTCAGTCTTTCATACCAAATCAGCTATCAGGCCTGCCTAGGGATGCCACATTGATTTGTGAAAAACCGTGACATATAAAGCGACACAGGGCGTTCAGCCATATTTGCAAATACGAGTAACATGAGTACGCTGAGTTTATACCATGTCCATGACAAAAGCAGGAACGCATTTTCTCCATTCAGTCTTTTAATGTTTTAAAGAGACTGATTGCCATGAAGACATCCAGGTTGTTGATGCACATGATGATATGTCAAAACTGACATTAGACATCTTAATCATCCCAATAGCCACACGAGACACAAGAGTAGCCTAACTGCGACATCCGGACAGGGACTTTCAAAATAAGTTAATCTCTGGGCTCCAGTGTGTCAGTTATGAAGTGTTTAGCTCTCATAGTACACAGGGGAATACAGCAGCCTACTAACAGCTCAAAATAATGTAAAATGACTGGATATTCTACCTGAGACAGTGACAGCTCGTGCAGCAGTTGCTAGGTGATAAGATGAATGTTTGTATTTCTGCTACCAATTATAAAGAAATAAGCATATGGCCAATCATCACTGTGTTCTGCTCATTTTGACAGACACAGGATTTGGTGTCTAAATGTATAGGGGGAAAAACAGAATAGCAGTAAAAGAATCCAGTTTCATTTGGAATTCTTTTCACATCACATTCATTTTCACAAAAAAAAAACAAAAAAAAAACAGGGCAATTTGTGTCCCAGGAAAGAATAGTAGGGCAGCTGCTCAGGAGAACAATCCCGGTAAAACCAGAACATGTGGAAACCCTGGGCCTGCCAGCAGTTACTGCTTGCTGCTGTGGATGTGCGCTTTGTGCTAAGGTTAGCTGCTGTTAGCTGCTGAATGAGAGGCTATTGCCATGTAGCTGCTCTCAGTCCCGGGTTTAGCAGATGTGTGCTGTGCAGCTATAGACTATGGGCCAGATCCACAAAGAATGGATTGCTCCTGCTAATAGCGCCATTATTTGCTCAGAAGTAGCTCACGCAATCTGCCCTGTTTTAGCGCCTTATCCTCAAAAGAATTTGTTCTAATCATATGCCGGCGCTAACACGCCCACAAAGTTTGGCAGCTGAGCGCAATTTGCAGCACATGGCCCTGCTGATGGATGACTGTGAGAGCCCTGAGACGCCTGCAATGGGGTTCTGGAAAGAGCCAGATGCAAGAACCTGTGGTGTAGACACTAGAGATGCGTGGATGGCAGTTATAACCGCCAGGTTGATCGGGTGATAAAAATGAACAGTCTGATTAATGGCGGATGGGTTATGGGCGGGTGAAAATAATAGCCTAATAATAACTTTTATTTAAATCGCACCCTTTAAAAACAAAGTTTACAAATTGCTTTGACAAACATTAATGAGGGGAAAATGTACTGCATGCTCTAAAATGTGAAATGAGCCTACTTGTATCGTGTGCAATACAATAGGCCCTCTATATCATCATGCTTATATCCCGCTGATAAATAATGTATGATTGGCTGGGCAAGCATACTCTTTAAATGTGTCATGTGGAAGGGTTTATTTAACACAGTGATCCCCGCAGCAGCAGAAATGAGTGTCTCCTCATTAAGAGTGCCAATATGCGCCTTTACGCATGGAGTAACGGCGCCATTTTATTGATTATTTTAATGTCAGTCAGCTGACGGGATCGGTCAGGATCTAATCTTTCCTGATAATATAAACATGCGGGTGCGGGTGGATGCGGGTCTGTAATTACAGAAAATTAATTTGCTCGGATGGGTGGTGGATGGATGATTGATGGATAGATGCGGATTCGGGTGCCGTCAGAGCCCATCCGCGCATCACTAGTAGACACTAATTTGACAATGCCAGGTAAAGCATGGGATCTCTGGGTGGCAGGCTCAATGTCGTCCTTGATGTCATCAAGTAGCGCAAGGATCATGCGGCCTGGCAACCGGTATCTGCAAATGATTTCATTGTCACTTAAATCAAAAAGTGATACTCTCTTCCAATAAATCCTTTCTGGTGCGCGCCTGCCATTACGGTGCCTTCGCCTGGCTACAATCACTGCTGCCATGATTACCGGAGTCCTGGCATGACAGCCCTTATATAGGCTATGCTCCACAGTTACCACCAACTGAGTGAAATTTGTAATCATTTTGCGTGAGAGAGAGAGTGAGAGAGGGAGAAAGAGAAATTGCGCGGATTTAATACACAGGTCTCACTGGCGTTAAATAGCACCGCTTTACTGCCTGTGGCAATTAGCGCTGGTCTTTGTGGATTAGGTGGTATTTGCAATGAGGCTTATTTGCATAAGAAGGGGGCAAGTTTTGCGCAGAATTTATGAATATTCCCTAATTTACATGCATGCAAATTGGACCGGCGCAGCTAGGAGTGGCAGTGCAGTTTGTGTTCAGTTTGCGTGCATTTCACCCTTTGCGTGTGCTTTGTGGATTGCACGCTATTTTTTTCTCTCATTTGCACAGGTTTAGCGGTCGCAAAAGCAGTGCAATCCTTTTGAGGATCTGGCCCTATGTGTGCTACTGATTTAGCTGCAAACAAGTGTCTTCGGCTCAGGGGGCACATATGTTAAATCACTACTGGGCTAGCTGCAAAAGAGAGTTTGTTGCTGGGTGGCTGCTCATTCTTTGGTTTGGTGTGTGCATGTGCTACTGGGTTAGCTCCTAACGAGAGTCAGTATTTTTGCTGCAGTTCGATCTCCATTTCACCTTCTCCAGAGGACACACTCTCAGCGTCTCAGCAAAAAATACTTTTTTAAATTTCAAATTTAAAAATTTAAAATCACATAGGCCTACTTGACTTTTTTCAGCTATTGAAATTTGACTGGGTGGTCAAGATCACATTTTTCTGTGGTGTGACAGACTCATTACACATATTTCTTTTTGCTTTACCTGGACTTTAAAGAATAAACATGGGTTATTCTGTACACAAAATAATGTCCATTGTAATTTTTCAAGTCAGGTTAATGACAGCTGTAGCTGATTCATTCATTTACAACCTGATCTCACAGAAATACGTGAAATGACCACGACCTATTAACACCGCATTCCATGGTGGCAGCACGTAATGGGTTGAAATTACGTGCTGCCACCACGAAAACAATGCCAATGTAAAGTCAATTAGGATCCTCTCCCGTGGACACACGGATTCCCTGATTCAGTTACGTCACGTCAACCTCGTTTTCACAAAAACGCGGAAGTGTCCTTGATAACTCAACAATATGACAGGTTAATGTCAAGGCCATAAAATAAAATAAATGTATTTTGCCAGCTTTTGATAGCGTGGGGCTTTAAGAGCATTGTGCTGTGGGCGGATGGGGCGCGTTCCACTACTGTTTTGTAGCTACTGTCTGCCGTCTGTGGGCTTCATTCCATTTCAGATTGCCGTCCGTCTGCCGAGCACGGAAGAACCAGAGAGGAAACACCATCACATGGAGCCGTCTGCCCCTGGCAACCCGGCCACCCTCCATTCCACTAGGGGAGAGTGGACCCCAAGCCAGCGCCACAAAACGGCTGCCCCGCTGGTTATATGTCCGACCGTGGCAGCTGTCACACAAACCGCTGCTGAAAATTATACATTTTGATACAGGTAGGCTATATACATATTGCAAAACTCTGTAAAAGTACACCAAAGCATATTTTCATTCCAAATATTTATTTGAAAACAAAACCATTCATACGGTCAATATAAAACATTTTGTTAGTAATAAAAAACAAATGAAATCTCAATGTGAGCCAGCCGGCGGGACTGTGGCTGAACCGCTTCCAATGTTCATTCATTCATTCATTCATTCATTCAATCGCATGTTCAATGTGTGTGTGTGTGTGTGTGTGTGTGTGTGTGTCAGAGAGGAGTATCAATAAAAACAAGTTTCCAGTAATTAATTTCCAGTAAATATTATTATTCTTCCGGATTTTTTTTTAATTAGTAATATAGCCAACAATATTATAGACCAAATGTTAATCTGATTATTATTATTGAATGTATTAAGCAAATCACCACCCTCAACTGGAGACAGCAGCAAAAAAAAAGGCCGACAAATAGTGTTAATTAATTGAAATGAGACATTGGAGAGGTTGTCTCCTATAGTCTGTAATATTTTTTTTATTTTATCATAACTTCTCGGAAATTACTCAAAAGTAGAACATGCTAAAAGTAAATACAATAATAGGCTAAATAGTATCTAAGCAATGATAAAGTGTCTAAACAATAATAAATATTATCTAAGTTATCTATTAAGCTGCCATTCCATTCTGTAAATAGATTTTAACATTTCAATATGATTTTAATATTATTTTTGCTTATTTCATTATTGTTATTATTGGTTTTACTTTTTAGTAGTATTGTATTGTCTGAGGATGACTCATTTTAGTAACTATCTACAGTAAAAAAGATAAAAACAAGCAAAGAAACAAACAAAACTCATTTTATACACGGGGCCTTCAAAGTGCTCTCTGAAACTACACCTGGCATGGCTTGTGTCCAAAAAATGAAAAAATCTAAACTTTGTCGTAGAGCTAAACCAAATACATCATTGGAAAGGTCTCAACCTGGAGAGTGACATATGTCAGTATGAAAGATTCTACATGGCTCCTGCTTTCAGCCATTGACCTTTGAACCTTGACCTCAGTGCATGTTTGAGGGCTTATAACTCAGCAACTAAAGGGGGTACAGACATGGGACCAACTGTTATAGAGAGCTCTTGACCTCAACTATCATGTGAGTGGAGTCAACAACTGTGGGTGCTGTCAGATATGGGTAAAATATGGATAAAATTAATTTTCACCCATTTAGAAATTAGATATTTAAAATCTGATTTCACAAATGTGTTTACCATCCCCTTAAAGTCCACAGTGTACTCTCAATTCAATATTTACAACTTCCAAATCTGGGAAAAACACTTAGATTTTTTAAAAACTACAATTCCCTGGGACCGCGCCATGCAGCTTGATACATATCAGCAACATAGTTGTAGTTCTTCTGATTTGGAAAGTAGGGCTCTAAATAGGGTTGTAAAAAGATATATCTACTGAATATATCTAATATCAAGTAAAGCCGAAGTAGTTATTACACTCCACCTAGATGGACTATGTTAAGAAAAAAAGCAAGGATGTTGGCTAATCGTAGTTATTTTAGATAGTACGATAGGTTTTTTGCGGCTTGTTGTAAAATAGAGTCATAAAAAGATACATCTACTGAATATATCAAATGTCTAGTAAAGCTGAACTAGTAATGACACTGCACCTAGATGAACTCTGTTAAGGAGGATGATGGTTAATTTCAGATATTTTAGCAAGTTCTCTAGAAACGGCGTTTTTGTGATTGAATATTTGAATAGGCTATAACAAATATCTAGTACAGCCGAACTATCACGTTATTATCATTATTATTATTATTATTATTGGTGGGAAATTATAACAGAGGAATATATTTGACATTTTAATATCAAGAACACTTCCGCGTTTTGTGTGTATACAGGAATGTTAAAGACATCATTGAGGAAAACGAGGTTGACGTGACGTAATTGAATCAGGGAATCCGTGTGTCTACCACGGGAGAGGACCCTAATTGACTTTACGCTGGCATTGTTTTCATGGTGGCAGCACGTAATTTCAACCCATTACGTGCTGCCACCACGGAATGCGGTGTTGAGAGGTCGTGGTCATTTCACGTATTTCTGTGAGATCAGGTTGTTCATTTATTATACCTCTTACACCATGACCGTGTACAACCCACCGCAGCCACTGCAGACATACCGACATGGTCTCTGCTGTGGTGGGGGGGTGTTTGGTGACATCCCTAGGATGAGATATGGTATAGCTAAGTGTTAGCTAAGCTTATAGCTTTTTAGCTTTGCTTGACAATAAAAAAAAAAAAAAAACATCATTAAACATAGCCTACATACCTCTGCATTGTGTTTTCTATATATCATCTTTCTTCTTACGCTTTTTACACCGGTGCACCGGAGGGCTTGAGGCATACCATTTTGATATTGGTCAGAATCTGACATTTCAGCTCATTCTTTCACCTGTTTTGCTGTACACATTATATCACTGTTGGACATCGGTTAATGCACGTGCAGTATGCCCATCCCACACCAACTGGTTCTTATCCCAGCTCTGTCAAATACTGCCGCTTTGTCAGTATACCTAAACATCAAAATATGACACGCTAGGTGGCCTCCTGCATCAGTTTTGGATGTTAACAGACAGCGTTTCAGTTGATGCAATGTGATGTTACATGCATTGTGTCTTTTCAAAATACATCTTCATTTTCAGTGGAAATGTAGAGTCTGCATGTTACTTACATACAGTATTTTTCAAAATAAACTTACTATTTATCCTTAAGTTTAAACAACAAAAGTCCCTGGTAAGGTTTGGAAAAAAGCATTGTAGTTTGGAAAGAGTACAGTTCTTCCTAATGTAATGTCATGTCATGTGACATATCATGTGACCTACATTACTTTTGACAAACGAACAGTGGGCTATCGGGTTAAAGTCCAGTGTTTGTTTGACCCATCCACCTTCCCTCCAAACCACCCTATATGGACTTACTCATACGCTATACCACAGTAGTTTCTGGCAGCAACAGAAATAGCTGCCACTTGGTGTATAACGAATCTCCTTGAACAGTTTCTCAGTGTCTGACGCTGACATCCACTGGCAAAACGTCAGTATTTGACATGTTCAATTGTGGCCAGCAGCATCAGAAATAGCTGCTGCCTGGTGCGTATCATACCTCTGCGAAAGGTGCCTCTGTGCATGGGCTGCCTATCACGCCTCTCTTTTTACCACTTGGATGCTGCTGCTGCTGATAGTTCAAATAACGATGCTCTGAACCATCTCGGGTTCAAAGTTTTGTTCCATCACTGAGTGGGTTTGCAGTGCTGCGGGCAGGCAGCAAACTCCAAGACCAGGGACGCCCATTTCTGATAAAGAGATGCTATCTGGATTCTTTTTTACTCTTTTCTCTTTCTCTATTTATTTTTTTATTTTTTTGGTTTCTTTCTTCTTTCTGTACCGCCATTTTTCCAACTGTTTTTAATTGTGTCAGCTGGTTTAATCATCCGTTTGTCAGTTTTTAATCATCTGTCAATTTATTATTATTTTTTTTTATCAATAAATGAATCATTCAGTGTTACAACTGGCTCAAAAGCTGCAACAAAAGGAGGGACACAACACCAGGTTAGATACAACAGAATCTAATATTTATTAACAAATAAATAAATAAAAAGGAGCAAATACAAGAACAAACAGGGAGATGGGTCTTGTGTCAGGGAGTCAGAGATTGTGGGTAGAGTAAGGAGCCACTTATATAGATTCAGCCCACTACTTCACCCAGGTGCCCTCAGTCAGTCATCAGTGAGCTGTGCGCAGAACACATAGACATAGAGCGCGCATGCACGCACACACACACACACACACACACACACACACACACACACACACAGACTGACATGTATTAACAAAATGTGAAAAATATTGCAAGTTCCAAGCAACAAATCCCAACATGTGAAAATCAGTACAACACATTCCCACTCTGACCTTATCACATGTTGAAGCTTGGTCATGGACATTCCGCATCAAGATATGATGTGCAAGGTACCCTGGGTGCGTTGGTTGTTGACGTTCTGGGACACTGTGTCAACTTTTGCCTGTTGAATGCAATGTCTGTTTTCAAAATACACTTCCTTTTTCACAGGAAATATAGAGTTTGCATACAGTCTCTTCAAAATAAACACACTACATTGGTACTCTGCAGATGACCTTTCTTTCCTTCAACAAATGCCTGCACATGGTTTGGTTTAGGAGAGAAAAAAACAGGGTTTGGCTTCACAGTCTTACAGGAAGTGAACACCAGCCTCCTGGGTAGAAGTTGGTGGTTGTTTGACACATCCATCACCCCTCCCACCCATCCTAGTTGGAGATGCTGTTACACAATAATGGTGACTGGCCACATATCATGAATGACATGAATGACATGAGTGATGGCATTTCCACCCCTGGAAGCAGATTTGGAGCTAAATGTTGTGCCTGGCGCACATGTGTTAATGATACTCAATACTTGGTGAGGTTGGAAAAAGATATACGTTTCTTTCCTGTTCCAACACCAAAATCAAACCCTGAAAAGTGTAGCGTTAGCTAGCTAGCTACTGAAGGTATAGCCTACTAAATATACACATGCTGCTTTTGCTTTTTAATGATTATAACACTGAAAAAAAGACCTACCCTGCTGTACAGGAACCAGTGAAGGGAAGCAGGGAAATGTTGCTGATGTTCAACCAGCTTTGTGTCATCTCACTGTCTGCCGTTCAGCCTCCTATCAGTTGGACGCAATCAGAACACCTCTAACAGGAGGCCCCCAAGAGAGGCATGTTAATCAGATGCTGAAAATACCTCTACTGGCACCTTTCAATGCAAAGGAGCAGCTGCTCTACTCCAAGTTTCCTTTGGATGTCCCAGCTCCTCACCCTATCTCTGAGGCTGAGTCCAGCCACCTTCCAGGGGAACATTTCGGACACTTGTATCTGTGATCTAATTTTTTAGTCAATACCCAGAGCTCATGACCAAAAGAGAGGGTCTGGACGTAGATGGACCCATAAATCAAAAGCCATCTGGGTCAGCTCCCTCTTCACTATGACAGGCACTGCATGTTCTAATCGGAAATTATTTTGCTAAATTTGTACAATGAGAACCAAATCTAAATAATTTTATTGTTACTTCTCATGTCCATACTGATGTTAGTTTCTAATATTCTAATTTTCTATGTGTTGTATAATAAGATGTAGGACATATGCCATTTCTGGGATAGAAGACAGCAAGTTGCCACTTTTCAAACAAGTGAAAAATATTTTAAAACAGACATACTTATAATAACAATAATAATAATAATAATAATTACGCTCTGTTTGTATTTTCAGGGAAAATGGATCGTTAGCTCTGTGACTCAAATGTAATAGTAATATATTAGAGACATAGCTGAAACTAGGCCTAGACAAAAGCTGATATTTTAGGAGAACATATGAAATACAATGACAGTTGACATGTTTTGCACATACTTTTAATATAAACTTTCCTTGTCATTTTAGAAAACAGTCTTGTAGCATTGTGTTTCTCAGATATGCTCACTATATTTGTATAAAAATGCAACTTTTAGGAGACAAAATTGTTGAAAGAGTAGACTCTTTATGAAATATACTAACATCGTATTGATTCTTGAAAGGTGCAGGTTGCTTACAGTCCATCAGTGTCATATGAATTTAAATTATGAAGAGCAGAGCGTTAAGTTTTGGCTGATGTGTATTTTCAAAGTGTAAGCAGACAACTTTTCAGCACCCCTTGGGGTGAAATCCTGATGCTGCAGTTGCAAAGACTACTGGCAATAATATAGGGGTGCACACGGATGTAACGCCTCCTCTTTATTACAGTTTGTGTCATTTTGTTTTGGACTGGGAAGCTGAGGTTTGCATGGTCTCCTAACAGTCAGGACTACATGCAATCACCTAGCGTTTGAATGCGAGCAGATAGCAACGAAAATCATGGGAATCAGTTTGGGCTCCTAACCCAGGAGGAAGACACTGGTGACGGTGAGAGTGAAAGCAGAAGCAGGGGAAGCAAATGAGGATAAGCTAAAGGCTACTTATAACACAAACTATTGCTCCCAACCATCCTTCTCACAAATGTACCATTGCTTTCCAACAAGATGGATGAGCTAAGACTGAGAGTACAGACACAAAGAACTGTTGCTTCCTGATTCTTGCTGGGCCATGGATAAACACAACATTCCCAATACTTCCAAGAAGACAGGAGGCGGACTTTGTCCATACACAGTGCTTGGTGCACAGACACAACTGTCACAGACATCGCAATTCTATCATGTTGTGGTCATTCACATTTTCCCGAGAGATTGTACCCTGTTTCAGACAGGGCCAATCGCCAACCAAATACCATTGGTGTCATTATTTCATAGCCATTATATTGTGCAATCAACATTTACTTCTTAATGATAAGTTACAGCAAGAAACTTGCATATTTTCACTTTAACTAACATATGCTATATGTTTTTTTTTCATGGAAAATGCTTCATATGACTTTTCACTTTCAAATGAGAAATACTGCATACAAGGTTGTTTTAATCTTTGAAGAAAACACAGAGCAGCTCTGAAACACAGGCCCATAAAGGAGAAGCATCCATTTGGTGTGTGTTCATAATCACTGTCAGACGGCTGTGACCAGATGGCAGAGATGCTACTTTGGACAAACTCCAGAGCCACTTCTGTTCTCTGAGGAGATTTCTCTGTGAAATCTAACCTTGAATCTGCCAAAGAATTTCCCAATATCTGCATATGCCCACAAAAAGTTGCTGCCGGCTTTGTTGTTGTGCTTTCAGGATCAGATTCTCTCAAGTGAAAGTCATTCACCTTCAGTGATCAGCTTGAATGCCTGCCATCATCGCAGGGCTTCTGTGGACCTGGAGAGGAGTCCAGAAAGCATGCGCTTCACGCTACACATGAAGTAGGAAATGCATTTTGGGAATAAAAAGGAGGAATAAGAAATACGGTGAATACCTTCAACTGAAGACTGCAGACTTTAAGAGAGCAAGGTTTTTCAACAGTTTTCCCCTGAATTTCTTCCATTTGTCGTCTTATAAGCGATATATCCTAAAATTGCCCCAATTTCCCAGCCAACACTCCAGCAGAATTTCATCTGCTCTGAATGGGGCTAAAAAAATCTTTAAATCAAAAAGGCTTTTCTCACAGACAAGTAAAGTCAAGGTTGTTTGGGATGACGTGTTATTTTGATGACGCCAAGCACTCTAAGTGACGTTGTGATGGGGTTTCATGCCTGTCCTACAAAGTCCTTGATTAAAGGTGCTGGGAGAAAGCAATAATAGCAAAGCTGTGCTCCAGCATTAACCCCTCCGAATTAGAGGAACCGACAGAGACAGAGGAGACAGGAGGCTTATTGTCATATGCAGCCATGTTTAGCATTCAAACGGCCTTCCTGTGACAACTGTTCAACCCTCAGCCTGCCCAAATGTTTTGGCTCTGTTAACCATACATTTGGTTTGCAAAAATATTGAAATGACAGAATGTGACATATTTCCAACAGCAGTGTGGGAGGCTCACTTCATTGTTTTTCTATCACACAAGCCTCTTTAAGCCATGCACTTTAAAGTCTGTGAAAAAAATAACTTTTATATAAAGTTAAATGGTTTTGCGAAATACATTTTGCAGGAAACATAACTGCTGCGTGGATTATGGTAAAGAGAGGTGGCTGAGGTTAGTGGTAGTGGAGGATATGGAGGTATATATGGTGTACCAACCCCTGTTTCTGACTGTTAGCAATAAACCAATCTATTCGCCAGAAAGCCACTGAATTATAAAGGAGAGTATACTTGCTTCCCTCTCTGTAACCTACTTATTTACATAGTATACCTCTGTAGGTATCAATACATCACTGGTTGAAGTGAATGGTGAGAGAACAAAACTATATGACTGTGGTTTAAGGGGTCCAAGTCATTGGTCCGACAGCCCATTGATCCGACAGCCCATTAGTTCGACGGTCCGTGGTGCTGAATGGCTCCCGGCGGGCGTATTTCTACCTTGATGGTGCGCTGCGACCGGCTCTGGGTCAGCTGGGAAAGGCTTGAGGCGGAGCAGGCTCACGGCTTATGTGTTTGTCACTTTCTTTTTCATTTTAACCCACACCATGATCTTTTCCTGACCCTAACCAAGTGGTTTTTGTGCCTAAACCTAACCAGAGCTTAACCACAGGACATCATGATGATTTCGGGACGGACTTCGGAACAATGAGTTTAATATGGTCGGAACAATGGGATATCGGACCAATGGGCTGTCGGACCAATGGGCTGTCGGACCAATGGGCAGTTCCCGTCTTTAACTGCCTGGAAAATACAAGGTCGGGCGCCGGGCACTACTCTTGTGCCTACTCTGTGCCAACTTTTAAGGGCGTGGAGGCAGGTTGAGTCTGAGGTTGCTAAGCGACCATAACTAGCACTGTAACATAGCCTACTTACAAGAAAAAGAGCTTACAGAGCTGATCTTCTCCTCAAGGCACTGTGTGTATCAGGCCAAAATTATTGTCTGTGAGACAGATGAAAAGCTCACAGAATGATTACCTTCTCCTCCATATTTACTACTGACTGATATTTACAGAAGAAGGGAAATAAATCTGCCAGCTGTAATTGGTTGTGCAGTGTTGATAAAGTTGAACTCTGATTATCTGAGGGCACAGGCGTTGCACCATTAAAAAAAGATACTCAGGAATGCGTGAGCGCCACGTGGATACAACATGTATCAACTACAACGCTGTGGTTAAGGTATTTTTACTGCCTTTACTTTTAAGCTCATATCACAGTCATTATAAAGGCTACATACACATGCTGTATCTTGTTTTTTTTTCAGGACAATCTGGGCTATCCAGAATGTCCTGAAATCATTACATGTCCTTCTATGTGCCTGTATTTCATATGAATTTTTGTATCAATGAAAAAAAATCTGTGTTATTAAATTCTTACATTTTTACATGTATCTCACCATAGCAAGTTGGAAGTTGACATATTCTGCCATATATGAAGAGGGGTGACTCTCTGGAATCTGGCAATATAAGAACCATAATGCTGGGACATTCTGTCACTTCACAGTTGTCCAAAACATGTGGTTTGTGCCAGACGGACATGATTGCCAGTATTTTCATTATTGCAAGAAATTCCATTGACTCATTCACAAGTCAAAAATGTGTTTTATCTGAAAGAAACATGCAATATTTACATCTAAGATAATAGAAAAATAGTCAACCAAGTACAATGATGTCTTCCAAGATAATATTTGCCACAAAATTCGGGACGTTTTCTTTTCAACATGATCTTGACTTACTTCTCTGTGCTGCTCTTTCACCTGCCCAGAATGTGACCTGAGGTTATATCATGCATGCATAATTAGGCTACAGTTTTCTGGGTGCGCAAAGGTGAGAGCGCTGGTCTTCTTATGAATGCTTCAATCATTGGCACAAAAGGCAAATTGCAGAAATACTTTGTCATACAAAGTTTGATGGAGTGTCAACTGGCCAATATGGAGATGTTTGCATCTTGAAAACCGGACTACAAATGTGGATAGACAGGGAGAAACACACGCAAGCCTAAAACGTGGTAAGATACGATATTCCTCACTACATGAAGTGACTGATAACAAGATCTGTATAATGGAATGTAAAGAAATTCGTCAGGTTTTAATTTTGTAGACAATTGATCTGTATTTATAGCGTGATGGGATGACAGCACAATGATGCGAGCCTGCATTCGCAAGTAATCCATCCAAGAGTAATGTGTGTGCAATGCTGTATGAAAACTTTGTTATACATAATTTTAGTGTAAGAGAGTGTTAGCGTTTAGTGAGAAGATGGGTGATGATTTTAACAATGTAATCAATCTATCAAACATACACTCAAAACATATGAAGATGGACTGATGGCAACAAAAATCAAGAAATACAAGCGGGACACCTTGGACTACGTTCAAGGCAAAGTCTACAAGTGGGTTCGCCCCACCACCAGCCATCAGAGCCAGTCTGACACCACCATGGCCAACAGTGATTTCCCCAGTGACACTGATTCCAACAGAAGCATGTACCAGTGTTCAGCAGGCCGAAATCACCATTCAAAAAACAGCCAGCGGCGTGGCAGAAAACGAGGAAGGGGAAGAAGAGACCCAGATTCTAGCTGGAACAGGCCCTTCATCCACCAGCAGGGGAGAATCCTGTGATCAACCTCTCTGACAAGGTACTAACCCCTCATCAATTTTCTGCTCTTTCCAAAGGCCTGAGTTTTGTCCCCACACATAAGACAAACTCATTCGAGATGAAGACGGATCTATTCTGTTTCTTCAGAAAGATTAAACTGAGACATATGTTTGGCAACTCCAATATACAAAGGTCTGATGAACCTGTATTTAAGCCTAAAAGCACATTTATGCCCCATACCTCGAATCCTTCCATCCTAACTTTTTGCAGAATGGTTGAGCAAGAAACTCCCAATGCATTGAAAGACAAATACCCTCATTCTCTCTCTAACTTAAGTAAAGATGAATTTAACATTTAGCTGTGGACAAGGGGGGGGGGCGCTATCGTCATCTAGAATATGTCAGACTATAAAGAAGAAGCCTCCCGACAACTGAAGGATGACCTTTTTTACAGGAAACTGAGAGTCAACCCCACCCTTGATTTCCAAAAAAAGATCTCTGATGTCACATGCCGTGCTCTTGAACTGAAGTGGATCACCAAATACGAACACGATTTCTTGAATTGTAAACATCCTATAACTCCTGTAGTGTACATGCTGCCTAAAATACATAAAAGCTTGATCAAACCTAAAGGCCGGCCTATTGTAGCCAGTAACGATTCTCTTTTAGAGCCATTGTCTAATTATGTTGATTATTTTCTTAAACCTTATGTTCAGAGGCTTCCTTCATATGTTTAGGATTCTACTGATTTAATCAACAAGATTTCTACATTAAAAGACTTACCTATTGACATCATTCTGGCTACTTTAGATGTTGAAAGCCTGTATACAAATATCTCCCACGATAGAGGTGTTGAGGCTCTTGAGTATTATCTAAAAGATCGCACAGTATAAAGGTACAGCAATGGGCTCCACCTTTGCCCCGGAATATGCTAATTTGTATGTGGGTTTTTTTGAACATAGTTTTGTTTTAGACATAAATAGAAACCCCTTTTTTCAGCCTCATCACCACCCTTTATCAAAAAGATACCGACAAAAACACTCTTCTCCTTTCCAGCAGCGCCCATCCGAGAGATCTTAAACATGGTTTACCAAAAAGCCAGTTCTACAGGCTTAGACGCCTTTGTCATTCTGATCAAGACTTTCTTGACAAAGCTGCTGCCATGAAAAAATGCTTTTTGGACAGAGGTTACTCAGTACACTGTGTGGATGAGGCTTTCCAGGTTGCTCTTTCAAAACCCCACTCTGATCTTCTTATAAAAAGTGTTAAAAAAGACAAAAACTTCTCTGTCTCTTTTATTTGTACACATACCCCGACTCATATCATTAAGAACACCATTCTAAAACACTGGCCCATTTTGACCTCTGACCCAGCAGTGGCCCAGCATTTTAAAGATCCTCCCCTTTTTGTTCACAGAAGAGGTCCAAACCTGCGAAACAAGCTGGTGCAAGCTAATATTAAGACTAGCCCAATACAGACTCTAATAGCTCCTCTGAAGGATGGGAGTTATCCATGTGGCCATTGTGCCCAGTATCACAACATATGGAGGACTCCCGTTTTTAGACATCCCAGATCAGGCAAAAGCTTCCCTGTCAAAGGTTTTATCACATGTAGCACAGAAAATGTCATCTATCTATTAAAATGTCCATGTGATAAAATTTATGCAGGTAAAACAACACGTACAGTCGAGGACAAAATTATTAGTCCCCCTATGAAATTTGAAGTTTCTTCAAGATTTTCCCAAGTGCTTTTTTAACAGAGCAAGGAATTTTCAACATAGCATTTCTGAACAAACTAGTTTTCTTTAGAAGGTACAAATTATTTATATTTGCACACCAAAACAGAATTATTTAAGAAATGACCATTTATTAAGTCATTGCACAAACCACTTTTGTGCAATGATGTGCTTTAACTTCACAGGTGATGTACTTAAAGGTGATCAGGTGAATCAGGTGATTTCACTCAACAATTAAGTTAAAGCATGGTATAAAAGCCTCAGTATGGGTCATTGAGCTGTCAGTTGAGAAAGCACCATGCCGAAAACTAAAGAAATCAGTTTGGACTTGAGAAAAAGAATTATTGATGCACACAAAGCAGGAGAAGGATATACAAAGCTATCCAAGCGTTTCCAAGTGTCAAAAACTGGAGTGAGAAGTATAATCCAGAAATTCAAAGACAGCCACACAGTACAGAACAAGCCTGACAGAGGTAGGAAGTGAAAGATTTCAAAGACCCTGGAAAGAAAACTAGTGAGAGATGTGTCTAAAGACCCCAGAACAACTGCCAAGACACTGGTGAATGACTTGGACACATCAGGAATCGTAGTCTCTAAGAAGACAATCACTAGAGCTCTGCTCAGGAATAGACTGCGAGGTTGCAGACCAAGAAAAACTCCACTTTTGAAGAAGAGACACCTTCAAGCCAGACTTAAGTATGCTCAGGACAACCTGGAGAAAGATTATGCATACTGGAAGCGTGTCCTATGGTCTGATGAGACTAAACTAGAGCTCTTTGGCCACAGAGACACTGCTTATGTTTGGAGAAAAAAGGGAGAGGCATATAATCCAAAGAACACTGTCCCCACAGTGAAACACGGTGGTGGGAGTATTATGCTGCGGGGATGCTTCAGTGCATCTGGAATTGGAAATCTTGGCAAGGTGGAAGGAATCATGAACAATGAAAGATATGTGGAGATTTTGAAAGAAAACCTTAAGCAGTCAGCAGTAAAACTGGGTCTAGGTCGTCGCTTCGTCTTCCAACATGACAACGATCCAAAACATACATCTCTCTTGGTGAAGAACTATCTCCAGAAGACCAAAGTGAATGTAACTGAGTGGCCTGCACAAAGCCCTGACTTAAATCCCATTGAAAATATGTGGGTTGACCTAAAGAAGAATGTCCATGCCAGAAGGCCATCAAATCTGGAGGAGCTTGAGAGATTTGCCAAAGAAGAATGGGCTGGGATTCCTCAAAAGAAGTGTCAGAGACTTGTTGAAAACTACAACAAATGACTGCAGGCTGTTATCCAGCAAAAAGGATACACAATTGACTATTAGGATCCGGGGGGCTAATAATTTTGACCTTGGTAGTTTTTGTTTTTTGTGGAATATTTTCATTTCTGTGTGCAAACAAAAATAATGTAAGCATTCAAAATAAAACTAGGATGTCTTAAAAAGCTGTGTTAAAAATGTGTTGCTCTGTTTAAAAGCACTTGGGAAATACTTTTAAAACAATGACATTTTTGTAGGGGGGCTAATAATTTTGTATCTGTATGCTGAAACAAAGGATAAGTGAACACAAGAGCTCCATCAGACAAAATGATATTAATTATCCTGTAGCTTGTCACTTTAATTTGTGTTCTCATCCTATTTCTTCTTTATGTTTTCAGGGCATTGAACATATTGAACTGCCAAGAGGGAGGGTATAGATAGGTTATGCCAAAGAGAGCTTTTCTGGATTGATACTTTAAATGCTCTAGAACCCACTGGTCTTAATGAAGATTTTGATCGGAGTGTTTTGCTGTAGATCAGAATGTTTCTATTCTTGTTGGTTCGTTTCTTTCTTGTGTAGAGCAGGGGGTCTATGATATATGGGGAACTGCCCATTGGTTTGACAGCCCATTGGTTCGACATCCCATTGTTCCGCCCATATTAAACCCATTGTTCCGAAGTCCGTTCCGAAATCATCATGATGCCCTGTGGTTAAGGTCTGGTTAGGTTTAGGCACAAAAACCACTTGGTTAGGGTCAGGAAAAGATCATGGTGTGGGTTAAAATGAAAAAGAAAGTGACAAACACATAAGCCGTGAGCCTGCTCCGCCTCAAGCCGGTCGCGGTGCACCATACGCCCGCCACGAGCCGTTCAGCACTGCGGACAGTCGGACTAATGGGATGTCGAACCAATGGGCTGTTGAACCAATGACATGGACCCGGTATATGACGGCTCTTGCCTGAAACCCTCCCATAGCCCCCTGCTCTATTTTTGATCTATTTTTGATCTATTTTATATCCCATTTGAAAAAAAATATTTTTGAAGGTATTTGTTTTTGTGGCACTTTACTGTAATATACTTTGTGATTGTTTTTTGTTTTTCTTTATTCACTGTGTTACACTTCTTTTTCAGTTAATTTAGGTCCCTTCAGTAGCATTCACAGTCTACACCTGAAAGCAGGAGTGACATGTGTTCTTAACCTGCCTGTTCATTGTGTGTGTGTTGTATGCTCTGATGAAGGTCTTACTGACCGAAAGCTAAGCAATAAATGTGAATTTTAGTGCAAATTTAAGTGTGCAGAAATCCCCCTTTTTTCAGTGTAACTTTATAAAAAAAAATTCCCTTGTGAAAACATTGGAATACTGACAAGTGCTTGGTCTTATCAGAAAGCTGCAGTTCCGCTGATTCACGTGATATGAGCGGCTTCTCACTATGACGAACAGTTGCGGAGACAATCCATAGAACAGGTGTGAATTTGGACGCACTTTGCGTCATTCGAGTCTGGTGTGACCTTTGACACGGGGGGAGGCCACTTTATGCTAGTCCCTAGCAGTTTGGGGCAAAAACCATGCAGTTTTTTGCATGCAGTACAAATGTGTCATTTCCACCTATTGTTTTTGAATATTTTTCCATACTGGGGTCAATACAAACAGTCTTGGAATTGCATGAATTGGGTTTGACTAGAAAGCTGAGACTTGTGGATTCAGTGAGCCACACTGTATCCATGTGTGATGATGGTAGTTCCCATATACCCCTTTTCCACCTGCATGGAACCAGTTTGGTTCCATCCACCACACCTAATTTTCAACAGTTCAGAGCATTTCAGCCAAAAATAAATTGGTTCATAGCTGCTTTTCCTTGTCCTGCAGTGCGAGCCAGTGGGCATGCCATATTCTATAGCTTGGAAAGAGAAGATGGAGAAGGCAACAAAAGAGAAGTCAAGTGAGAAAACATCCCAAAAAATACTTTACAGTGGTTTCATTAACAGTCGGTCCATGCTTGTTTTTAGGGTAAAAACAAAAAAACTTTTCTTCAGTAAACAGAACAAAAGCATGCAGGTCATCAATGCAATCTGCCATCTTGCTACTACTGATTACTTCCATTGTGCATGATGCAAGCCCTCCACTGATGACACATCCTTGATAACGGTGGTTCTCAAAACTGGTGGAAATGCAGGCTGGTTCGTACTAAGAATCCAAGAATCCTGAATGGGAGTGGTTCAAGAACCAGAGCTCATTGGATGGAAAACGGGTATTAGAAGCCATTTCATTGTAGTGAGACCATTTTTTGAAATAGACATCACTTTATAAAATGACCTATTGTGATCTCTAGGATATTCACAGACAGAGACACAAACTAGAGACCTTAAACATTCAGACAATGGATGGCTTTCATAGATATATTGACAATAAGGGGGTTTCTCAGTAGATCCAGAACAGTACTTGCCGCAAAAAGGCAAAAATTCTAACAAATCTCCAGATGTCGAAAGTTTTTGAGACCAAGTCATAGCATGGATTTTTCTGTGGTATTACTCAAGGTCTTGGTGTTTTAATGTGGTATTTTAGAGGGATTTTTGACCATTTTAACAATTCTTGAGTGGGGAAAATAATGAAAAAACTGCACAACAAATGCTATCAACCCAAGCTGTGTCTCAAATCAGTCTACCACTTCTATGTGGCATGCTGCTGACCTACTATCTTGCCCTAAAGATCCCTTCCTCCTTTATCCCCCCTACAGTTGTCATGTACAGGCAAATAAGCTATAGAGACCAAAAGTGTTTTGTTTTTTTTACCAGGCTGTAAATATGTTCGTTTCTGCTGTAAAGTTGGGCATTTTGGCATGTTGGTCTATATGATTTAGCACCCCCATATAGCCTGTATGGAATAATCCTTTTGTTTCATAACCATATTTTCCTGCAACTAGGGTGGTTTGACTTTGAAATTGGTAGTGGAATCAGGCTGCTTAGCTCCAATCATTGAATAGTTGACTATTTGGGGTCACCCCTAACTTGAATAAATGAATCCATCATTGCTAGATTCCATGTCTATAAAGGGGCTATAGAGACCAAGCCCAGATTCAGATTCATATGGAAGCTTTTTTCCAAGGGGATAGTGACCATTTGGTTCATCAAAAAGCTGGATGTCTTGTTTCTGCTTGTGCTGCGATGTGGAGGGTAAAATGGAGGCTGAAACAGCTCTTTTCCTTTGTCTTTGCCATGATCAAACACCCGTCCAAGCAAGAAGCAGCTAATGATTAGCATAATCACTCAGTCCCCAGAGCACTCAATCACCTCCAGTGGCAGTTTATGATGCAGAAGGGCAGACATGATGGAGAGGAGCTTTTCTAGCCCATAATTGGCTGTAAATATTGTATGCAGTTGTTTTTTTTTTTCATTTTGCGGCCCAGATACAGCTGTATGTATGCAGCCTGTGAAGTGTAAATATGTGTGAGCAGAAGGAATGGAGGAGGATTCACAGTCCTGTTGTTTTTAGGAAAATTGAGTCTTTACTAAACAGGTGTTCAGGTAGCTCATTCTAAAAGTAACCAGAAATCACATTAGGATTTAACTGCAACCAGACATTAACCAAAAAACGAGAAATGTTTATAGAGCTCTGAGGTGTGTGTGGGAAGGCAGTGTGTGTGGTTGTTCACTACTGTATAAAACAGAAAGAAGTGTGCAAATGACAAAATGTTTGGGCCATTTCTGATTTTGGAAACAACAGCAGAACGATGAGGCATTTGGGAAGAGTGCTAGATGTCAGCTTGTATCCACATTCCAACATCATTAGTGTTAATGTCAAGCTAATGTCCCCAAAATATTCTGTTTTGCCTTATTTGACATTTTCAGAGCCACATTTGATGTCAGAGAATACACGCTCGAGGACGCATCAGAGAACAATTCCTCACAGCAATGAGCAAAGTGAGTTTTTTTTCCAAGTCCCTGTGGAGAGATTTATTTATACAACTGTCATCTACTTCTGTTGTAAACACACACATACAAGCTGGTCTGCATCACCCCCCCCCCCCCCCCCCCCCCCACACACACACACACACAATCCCCCACGAGAGCTGCCCTCTACTCTCTGTTTCCCTTGAGAAGGAGGTCACAATCCAGCCCGATCCTCCAGGGAATTGCCATGTAAGACGGTACTGCCACTACCCGTCTTACATCTTCACATTGTGTACACTTTCTAGCTGCAAATTAAATTTAGCTGAAAAAAAAAATCTCCCACAAACCTCCAAGAGCATCTCTGAGGGCTGTCAGACCTTGTGGGAGGAGAAATAGCTTGTCTCTCCTATAACCAGCACCCCAGACTTGACAGAACGCCAGGCCATCGGTCACCTGCCACTCGCTTGTCAACACCGACTCATAGACAGTCTCACACCTCCTGCGAGCTGCTCAGACCTGCTGATAAGAACTCATCTTCACTTCAGACATTAAAGCTTGTGGCTGCTGCATTGTGTGAAACAGTCACCCTGTGCATAAATCAATCACACTTCCGACTTAAGACTATTTTCCAAATAAGTGGTGACTTGTCAGATCTGCAGTCTGGGAGATGAAGGGGAGGATTTGTCAAGCACAGCTTTCTCATCACATTACCACCCACTGAAAAGAAGATGGGTGTGGACTTCATCTTATTTGGTAGAAATCTGCAGTCACAAGTTAGATTGTTGTTTTTGTACTCCTTTGTAAAGAACATTGTGTGCCAGTGTGCTCCCAAGGAGGCAATACACTGTAAAAATATTGCAGTCAATGGTAGGTAGGTTATAGTTAATCTTTATTGTCCCACTAAGGGAAATTTGTTTCGCAGCCAGTGTTCACATAAAAACAGAACACAAAAGACAACATCAATGACACATCAACACGATAAATCATAGAGCCAGAGCAGGGGAATGGAAATGCATAACAAGTGGGCTACATGTGTGCATGGGTGCAAATGTGCATGAGAAGTTCCAGGAATGCAGCCGGAGTGCTGTTTGCTATTAAGCATATCAATGAAGGAGATGTGAAATCTATCTGAAACAACATCCTGTGGGCAAAAGGAGTGGATGGTCCTGGAAGTCCAATATAGCATTAGCCCTTTATAAGGGCCTGCCTGCTGTAAATGTCCAAGAGCTTGGCCTGACTTCATGAAATCTTACTGGCTATTTTAACAAGATTTTAAAGTTGGGTCTTGGACAGATTTAGATTTCCAACCCGAGCAATAACACAAAAGGTTAAATAGATTCAATGAAACATCTGTAAAAGAGAGTAATGGCCTCATAAGACATGTTAATAGTTTTGTTTTTGTTTTCTAGGAAAAGTCTTTGTTGGACCTTTTTAAGGCTTATTTATACTTTCTTTATGTATGAAAAGAGATTTATCCATTTCAAAGGTTGTAACATTACTGCCCTCATACTTCCATGTATCCTTTATGATGGTATAGATACATCCAATAGATGGCACTAGAGGGCTGGGTCAAAGGTTTCACACATTACAACAAATGAGGCGACAGTGGAGGAGCTTGCAATATTGTACCTTTAAACGGTGGCAGTAACGTGAACAGAGGAGTTCTGTGCTGTCATTATACACATCCCGAATGTCTTTATCATCTTCTACGGTCATATCTCTATCTGTGTCCACAATCTCTTGTGGTACTGCTCTGTTTCATCGATATCCGCAAGCTTTCAAAAAAATCAAAGAAAAAAAAAAAACAAACACAGATTAAATGAATGCAGAGTACGGACAAAGGACTCCATCTCCCTCTCTGTCTCTGTATCCAACATTGAGCATAAATGAGCCCTTAGACGAAGCATTGACATGAAATTCAAAACTCAGTTTGTTATCAAGAACAATACCCAAGTATTTGTACCTATCCACTAGAAGTGGGAATCACCCTAGAAACCAGGATACGATATTATCACAATTCTTAAGTCACAATACAATATCATTGCGATTTTAAATATGTTGCGCTATGCTGAGTGTTGTGCTTAAATATATTATGGTATATTGTGATTTATTACCTTTTTCAGCTATAATGCCCCCAAAGGAAAACTTTGTCAACATCTTTGTTATCTAGAAAGATAACGTTTTCAGTCTGTTCATCTCACTTCAGCCACTTTTTTGCATCAGCAGAATTTATCTAGTGGACTGAAAAAGGAACTGATTATATTATTCTAGTAGGCTACCATAAGTTTAATTTGGATTTGTAAAATCAATAATTTGTATTAATAAAAAAATCAATACTTGGCTCTGTGTGACATTATGATATTGCCATAGAAAAATATCTCTATACTATATTGTATCTATTTTCCCCCCATATCATAACCCATCCACTAGGCCAATGTCAATATTAGCCTAACACTAGGTCAGTGTCAAAACCTTTTATAACAGTTGACAAAAAAGAAAAGCTGAGAGAATTAAGTCAAAATTGCCTAACAAAGGTCTAAAGAGCATAGTGCACTGCAAATATTAAAGAAAAAAATATCAATAAAACAAGCTTCCACATTAAGTAGTGTCAGTAGTGGATATAAAATAGCACAAAAACGTTGTAAGGCCTGAGGATAAAGACGAGTGCTATGGCGCTCTTCTAGGTGTGTGCGCATGTTTTTGAGAGAGAAAGAGACAGAGAGAGTGACAGATAGAGGGGGAGAGAAGGTAGACTATTTCCTGCAGTGTTTCTGTAAGTCATTAATAACATACTCAGAATGCTGCTTTGTCATTTTGGGCTCTTCAGTGTGTGTAGATTCTGTTCTTACCCAAGAACAACATCAAATAAGACAGATTCCAAACAAGAAAACACTAGTGAAGGTCAGAATCTTTGTGAAAACTGCGTTAACCCGTATGTGCTGTTCATATTTCTGTTATTCAGCCAGTGTTTGTGGGTCTGGTGGACCCGCTGCATTTTAAGGTTTTTAATTCAACACAATTTTATGTTAAAATACTCAGCAGATGTTTACTTCATCCCAATTACAAGCAATATAAACAGCATATATGGTTAATATTTGCCCTTTACCTTGTCCTCCAGGACAACTCTCATTTAGAGTTGTGACGGTCACGAACGAACCGAATCTTTTGAACGGCTCATTAACATGAACGATGGGAACCAAGTCACAATTGGGAGCCGTTCGTTTTTTTTTTGTTTGTTTGTTTGTTTGTTTTATCGCTGTGTTTCGCACAGATGCACACAGAAGCTTCTCCTTTGCTCCTCCACTGAGTGAGATGGAGAACAGGCACAAGGGGAGGAGTGCAGCAGAGTACACATGTGGTGCTTATTTGATATGCAAATATCGCATGACGTCATCTGAGTTGTGCACACTGCCTTCACTGAATGCCTCACTAAAAAAAAAGGAAAAAAAAAACGTAGCCTGCTTAGTTTTTTATTGTGTATTTATAAGTTTTTAGGTGTTGCATGAATAACATAAGTCAAGGTAGCTTTATTTACACACACACACTTTATACAAAGGGTAAATCCAAAATAGTGATCTCACTGTCAAAGCAGAGGGATATAGCGCCACCTTGTGGAATATTTACAATGAATCCAGATCAGACTTTAAAATCTAGTCCACATATGCCAAATGAAGTTATAATCAATATTTCAGAATAATTCAAACTCAGATATTCCACCATTAGAATATATATTGGTGGGATATCTGAGTTTGAATTATTCTGATCCAAATCTCACCCCATCATTCCTCCCAGTGATTATTTCCAGGATAAAATGAGTTACCCCCAGGCTGGCTTCTTAAAATAAATAAATGTAAAAATGAACCAGTCTTTTGAATGGCTCTTTGAAAGGAACGGATCTCTAAAATCCGGCTCCCTTCAAAGAGCCATAAATCCCATCTCTACTCTCATTCCTTGATTTTTCTCAGGGGCTCCTGCATCAAGTTTCCCTGTGTAGACTTGTAAGTTCCAAGCATATGAGGAAGTGGCATCAAAGGCAGCCCAGATCTTTATACCATATTTTGCAGGTTTAGATGGCATATACCGCCTAAAGGGGCAGCAGCTCCTAAATGGCATCAGCTGCTCAATGGTGACATTAGGCCCGGGGTTGTAAAACAGGGAGAGGCTGTGCACCCACTTGTCCCAACGTGTCCTGATGTCAGCAAGCTTGTCTCTCTGCCATTGAGCTGGTCTGTCATCTCAGTCATCAAAGCAGATACTCCTGGAAATAATGTGGAAGTTTCCCAGAGACATTGTTGCACGAAAAAGTTCTCTGCCAGTTTCTGCATCACACAGGGATTCTGTGTTTTCCCCTTTGGACCTGAAAACTCCAGCAAGAATAAGAACCCCAAATTAAACATGTAAATGGGTTTGGTCAATCACCTTCCACTTCTCTCCAAAAACATGCCTTCCTTCTAAATTAGTGCAATCCAGAATAATTTTCTGGATGGAATCTGGGATGAAAAGCTCAAAAGAAGATTTGATGTCCTGCACATGAGTAACTTGCACCCGTGTTGGCCATGGTTGCATCCTTATCACATTAGCAGCCATGCGCGGTGGCTTGTTTCTTGGGCAAGAAGACCATGCAATTTCACCATTTTTGAGATTCATATTTGCTAGCTGCTGATGGGCTTGTTGTGGTCCTGGAGCTGGCTGCTGATGGGCTGGTCCTGTGGCTCGTCTTTGTTTTTGAGCTAGCTGATGCTCAATCTCATCCTCTTCTTCAAAGTCACTGTCAAACTCTGAATTTTCAGAAATGTGAACTTCACATTCTGTAACCTCTTCCTCTACATCATCATCAAAAGCTTCTCTCTCTTCCAAAATCAACTGCAAGGCCCTCTGAGCAGAGAATCTTTTGGCCATCTTGATCAGTTGTGATAAGGAACCACACTGGCAAAGCTATATGTATTGTGTCCCGCTCCCAATTTGCAACTGTGATGGAGAATGAGAAAATAAAGATTGGTTCCCGCAAGACAGAGGGTAAAATGTGCAGGAATGTGAAAGCAGACAGGTGTTAGTGCTTGAATTTTGCAACAATGTTGCAACCTTGTGAGGGAACAGCAGGGGCAGAAACACAAAACTCTGTGTGTAGGGGGGGTACAAAAACCAAAACATAACAGACCAGAACATAAATCACAGGGAAGCTCAGACCATAACAGTAACGAAGGACATATTACCCAGTTTAACAGTTTTGGACAACAGTGGAGCTCTATGGCACAGAGGAAGAAAACATATCATACTTTGGATTAGGGCTGGATATTGCCACAGATTTCCTGAATTGATTCAATTTCGATTCAAAAGGTCCTGATTTGATTTGATTTCTGATTTGTTTTAATAGCAATTCGATTGGGGATAATTCAGTTACAACACCAATTACTGATATAATGTGAAAGAGATTCTTAAAGGACCATTAACTACCAGCAAATTAACAGGGTTAAAGCTTCACACACCCATGGGAAAAAGCATATATTAAAAGATCAAACTGGGATTTTAGGAATCAATGTTGCATCATTCAAATGAAGATTGATTTGAATTGGATGAATCGATTATTTTAACCCAGCACTACTTTGGATACACACACGATACTTATAAGTAAATTAAGTTTTCAGTGCAACCTTTTATTTTTCTATTTATTTTTTTTCCCAATATACCACTCTGATATAATGTAAGGAAGGAGATACTGACTTTTTAAAGCATTAACACACCTTGCATACCTTGAGCTGTCAACTTGTCACTAATGCAAGTCAGTATAAATAAGCACAGTGTGTTTTTTGAGAACTGTCTTGTTTTTGTCTTCTTCTCTGATTTGTCCTGCTATGTTACTCTGCATATGTTTAGTGGTGTGCAAAGCCACTTGCCTCTTATTTTCCTTTAACATATTCTTAGCAGTCTCTGTGCCTTTCTCTCAGAGTCGATTAACAACATTGCCGCCACACATGCACTGATCAATGCTATCTACAAGCTGATGAAACAGAAGTGTGATTGCCCATGGAAACACTGTGTTTAGTTCCTTATTAGCATGTGAGCTAGCACTCCCAGCGGGGGGTCAACTTCATCAGCTCCAGCTCAAACTCTCAGCGGTAACTGTGGGGTGGTAGAGCCTGTCAATAGCTTTCTTTGACCTACCTGCACAGCTTGAGAAGCACTCTTTGAAGAACATCCTGACTCGTGATCATAACAGCTGAAGGAGCCACACTCCCTCACTGACAGGATCTTGCACAAAACAAACACATAACTTGTGGTTACCATTGTTATTTTTGTATCATTGTATCATATATTTCACTGCTTGTTGTTCTTTGTTCTTCCAGTGACCCCCAGCCCCGTGTGATCAGGGTCAATGTACTGGGGGACAATGGTAATTAGCAATATGTAATTAGCAGCATGCACACACTCATGTAGGCTTAACACTACATACTGTAGATGAGTGCTGGAGGCAGATGGCTTATTCATCTGATGGAACTGACAGAACAACATTGTGCCTACTGAGCCAGCCATGCAAAGAAAGATGGGGTGGAGTGAAGGGACAAGAAAATGGACATTGCAAAGGGACATGAGTAAATCCTCAAGAAGATGCACAATCATTTAGTTTATAGTGTTACACATTTTAGAACGTTAGTACCATATTAGTTTCTTAACCGCTGTGGGTTATCAGGAAGCATACACTCTGAGAAAGACATTCAATGACTTTTGCATGTTTAAAGCATTTTATTGTCCTGTTAAGTCACTGGAGACTGTCCTCCTCCCAAACACGATTACATAGGTTGTTTCTATGAGCAGAAATTATGACCCATGTTTCCGTTCATTGTAAGGCAGCAACCTCAGTGACTGCATTAAGTATGACAGGAGCAAAGGAAGGGTATCAGGTGAGCTTGGTGTTCATGTTCCAAGTAAAACCAAAAGTAAACTCTGAGTTGTTTTAACAACGCACTGTAGTATGTCACAGCACGTCACATGATGTGACATGATGTATCTCACATGAAATATGTCATGTGAGATACATCATGTTACCTTAGTAACAAACATACTTTTTTTTTTTTTTTTTTTTTTTTTTAACCAACAGTATGTGGTTGTATGGGTTGGGAAATTTCTTCTGTGGTGTTGCCAATCATGATAAAATGTTTCTGAAAAGTAGAAGAGGAAGTAAAATGACATTTAGCCTGTTTTCACCTGGTATTGAGTGACTGGGTCACAAGTGGACAGCCCAAAGGCTGTCTGTTATAACCTGCCATTAGAATGTGTCTCCCCATGTCTCGAGTGACCACTCATGATCGGATTTCTCTTCCCCACTCTTTATACAAATAAACATGTACATCATTTCCATTTGTCAAGACCAAATGCGTTGTTCTTAAGCCCTTCCTGTTAGTCAGAAATATTGGTACAAATACTTTATTGATCTCCAGGGACAACAGCTGTTGCTGAGTCATAGTGCAAATAGGTTCATTTTGTCTACTCAAATTAGATTCAGTATAGAAAGGTTTCTTTTTTTTTTTTTCAGACAATGAGTTTTTAAGGAGATGTAGTTTACCTTGACATGTTTCGACTGTCACTGCAGTCTTCTTCAGAAGCGTCATCTGACGTGCGTCATGACGTGTCTTTATCAGCTGGTAGTATCCTGGAGGTGTGACCAGCCTGGCAAATCAGGCAAAAAGTTCAGCAAAAAGAGAAAGCAGAGCAGGTGAACCTAAAATCAGCCATATCAGATCACTGCAAAAGAAATAATCATGTCATGGACTGGGACAACGCAAAAATCATCGGATCGGAAAGCAACAAGTTCAAACGTTGGATTAAAGGGCCAGTGTGTAAAATGGGTTCAAAACCATTTAAAACAGTGACATCAGTGGTCAAATTCTAGATTGCAGGGCTCACTCGCTCACCCCTCCCGTTGGGTAAATGACAGTGGCCTCATAGGGACAAAAAGCCTTGTGCAGACAAGAGTTTTTCAGGAGTAGGTCTATCTAGCGACGAGGTGAATGTTTATTTAGAAATCTAAACCATGTTACGATATTGTAATGAATCACTCACGAGCAGGAGACCAGAGTAGCGTTCGGGAAAAAGGCCCATTTATTTGAGCACTCTAAAAACTCCAGTAACACTCCAGGGGTAAAAGACTCCGTCCCAAACTCTGACTCTTCTAGCGTAACACACACACTTCATACACACATACTCACTTACAGTACCCAGCGGGGCAGCCCTCCCTTCTCTGCTCCACCAATCTCCAGCCCGCACACTGACTGACAGCGTAGCCTGTAAACAGAGCTCAGCTGTTTATTTAGCCTAGCAATATCTCCGGACTATAGTAGCTGCAATGGACGACTTTGAACGCGATTTTGAAGAGTTTCTTGTAGCGGACACAGACCCAGAGCCATACCTGTTTGAGCCGGAGCATACAGATGAGGAACTTGGATGCTGAGCGGGTGAGACAAGAGGCTGAATCCTCCGCTCCCATTTTGCTGCACAGAATGGGATTCAGTGCTACTGCTACCATCGCTGGGGAGATATATCACCAGGAGGAAAAGCGCCGCAGAGAGTGCATCACAAGGAGTGAGCTTGCATTTTCTTTTCCTCGCAGATGACGGTTCGGGTTCATTCTCTCCTGCTGCATGTTAAGTGTGGTCCATTCGCAAACTTTATAACTAAAAAAACTTTTCACTACTCTCTATCGACGAACTACTAACACTCTCTGCTGTTTCCTCCTCCTTCTTCCTTCCTCCCGTCTTCGTTGGTTTATTTATACACGCGAAACGCATTCTCTGGCTGGCTGGATTGTCCACTCGGTCTGCCGTACATACATGGCACCTGTATTCTCTAAAGCAAGGCCCTTGCTACATATATATATATATATATATATATATAAAAGCATAATTATAAGGCTACGAAAACCAAACGAATTTTGTTTTATAGCGATTATACACTTATATAAACATATTAATGGGTAGAATATTCAGATTCAGATTCAGATTTGACAATAAACCATGCCAAATATTACACACTGGCCCTTTAAGGAGGCTATAGAGATCAGGAGGCGGGCCAGGAACACCATCAACCGGGATGAGGGGGCTTTCATGCTGTCACACACCTGGGACTCTCTCCTCCAAAGAACACCGGGCGGCGGGGGGCGTGACCAGCCTGGCAATCCAATTTGCCAGGCTGGTCACACCTCCGGGATACTACCAGCTGATAAAGACACGTCATGACGCACGTCAGATGACGCTTCTGAAGAAGACTGCAGTGACAGTCAAAACATGTCAAGGTAAACTACATCTCCTTAAAAACTCATTGTCTGAAAAAAAAAAAAAGGAAACCTTTCTACACTGTTGCTGAGTCAGCTTGAGCTAGCCAACAGCTGTTGAACTGACTATTCTCTGGGAGGACAGCAGCTCCAGGGAAGCAGCAACAGAAATTTAATACCTGGAGCAGTGTTGCCAAGTCGGCTTATTATAAGCGACTTTGGGCTTGTTTTTCTGTAAAGTCGCTTACAAATATTGGTAGTCGCGGGTCACGTTTTTTTTGGGCTTGTTTCTAAAGCGTAGCTGCTCCATAATAAGTTGTCAAGCAGATATTTTCGGTGTGTTATTTAAACGTAGGATAGTTTGTCTTGCCTGTTCCCTCTGTCCCTCCCCTTTTCCCATACACACAGGAGACAGCAGAGTTTTTTCCCACCCGCATCCTGCTTCTAATTGGCTCTGAACCAGATGGCAAGGAGTACCAGCCAATCAGAGGCAGAGCAGGGTAATGTGTTTTTTTTCTAGTTAGGAAAACATCAATCCTGTAACTAAAAGAAAAAAAGTTAGATGAGTGCATAAAAAGCAATAATAAATAAAGAATTTGTGAATTCAGGATGATATTTATTTGTGTGTGCAAATTTTAATTATCAGAGGTTTACTGTGTATACAATGTACTTGGTGCATCAGTCTATATTCGATATCCCATCTGTTTTCTAATGTTAAATAATGTTAAAAGGTGGTTTAACTCCTTCTTGTAGTCATTGTCCTGAAGCTCAGGGGGGAGAAAAATAAATAAACTGTGTACCGTGGGTACAGTTTTGCAAAACTGCGCACAGTTTACTAATCTGTCCACATGGATGTAAATTGACAATCTGTACCCACAGTTTAAAATCCGTCCCCACGGATTGTAAAACCGTGCACATAGTTTATTTAATTTTCTCTCACTGGAACCTAGGGGGGCTCCATAGAAAAAGTCGCTTGTTTTGGGCTTGTTTTCACAGGCCTGGTTGCTTATTTGTCTCGCGAGATCTGGCAACACTGACCTGGAGGAAGGTTGGATAAGCCATGATTGTCAGCTGAGTAGGCAGCCCGGGACACATTAGTATTCACACTTTTAAAAAAATGTGGTCTGAGCAATTAGATCTTAAGACACATTGAGGACGCATTGGGTACATTCACACCTGTACTTACAGCTGTCCATTTGTGATCTCTCTCTCTCTCTCTATGAGAGAGACAGTACAGTTTTAAAACAGTAGCCTACAGTTTAAAAGGCTTTTAATCAGTATCTGTCAGTATCCCTGCACTGAGCTCCCGTGTTGGTTGGCCATACCTGGCCTGGTAGCTAAGCTAACCAAAGCTAAGCTAACCAAAACAACAATGCCTGCTGTGGTCGATGAGGACAAGATTCTGCTAAAAAAAAGCCAGTAAAAAGATTGCTGACCTTAAGGATGATATCCGTCGACTTTCTCATGAGCTGAGGAAGAAGGACTCCCTGCTGTCCAGCTACATGGACGTGGCGGCTAGCCAATCCATAAAGTTGGCCTCGCTCAGCGTAGCCCTCCAGGACACCGTTGCATGGGACCCCTCCATCTGTCCACAGCCCTCCTCTTGTTCCACACCTAACCATGAGTCGCCCTGGACAGAAGTGGCGGTCGGCGATCGGAAGAGGGACTCAAAAGGCGCGCCTCGCCTGAGTCTCTCCAACCGCTACGCGGCCTTGTCTGCTGATAACAATCCGGTCCACCCAACTGATGTCCCCCCAGCAGCGGCGGCTCCTCCTCGTCAGGATCTGGACCCGAAACCACCGACTGCCTACACCGCAGATTTCCCTCCACTGCTGGCCGACAGTGCTCAGGTGACTGGATCCTCCGCCACGGAGCTTCAACGGCCTGCATCCCGGTCTGCGTCCTCCTCTGCCTGGCGTAGGATCCTGAGGGATGCTGTGCTCCGACGCTCCGGTGGCCTTCCTTGTCCAGAGCCAAAGGAGAAGGGGAATCCCTCTCCCGGGTCTCCCAGGTCTGCCAGCGCGTCCCCACCGCCGCACCAGCCTGCCCAGGTGCACAGTGTGGACCGTGCATCATCCAACCATGAGACCCCACAGTTTTCGTCTCCTCGTCCCCTCTTCTCCCCAACCACTTTAATAGTGGGAGATTCAATAACGAGGAATATCCGATTTTTTAATGCAGCCACACACTGCTTTCCTGGAGCCACAGTCCCGGTCATCCTGGAAAAACTCCCTGGACTGCTGCGCTCGCTCCCATCCTCCATAACCCGGGTCTTGATCCATGTGGGATGCAATGATGCATCTCGACAGCAGTCTGAGCTGACTAAAAAGGATTTTAATGCCCTTTTTAGATTCTTAAATGATACCGGAAAGTCTGTATTTATCAGCGGTCCTCTCCCAGTACACACCCTCAGAGCAGGGCGTTTTTCAAGACTCCTGTACCTCAACACCTGGTTACAGTCCACCTGCAAAGCTCTTAACTTTGGTTTTATCGACAATTTTAACCTGTTTTGGAACCGTCCCTCCTTTTACAAGCCTGACGGTGTCTACCCAAACAGGCTGGGCAGCCAGATGCTAACAGCAAACATTCGCCACGCTGTCCAGTATGCTCCACGCGACTGACTGTTTACCTGCCACACCCCCTCACCGGAGTCTACTTCTTCTACGCCAACAACACCAACTGCTCACAGCACTATTTCCCCCGCCACCACCCCCCACAGGCCCCAGCTATCACTGCCACTTCCACCGGTCATTTTCCCTATAGAGACCATTGCTCTGCCCCGCCGGTTGCGAGCCCGCAGAGGTGGTGTGGACCATGGGATCCTTCGCCCGCTGGCTCGTGTCTCAACTTCAGCCACTTCAGCCACTGAGGAGCTTACTCTCCATATTGCCCTGATTAATGCTAGATCGCTAGCAAACAAGACTTTCTTGTTAAAAGACTTTTTCACCTCTTGTGATCTGGATTTTCTGCTCCTGACGGAGACTTGGCTTCAGGCTGGTGAGTGTACACCGTTCTCTGAACTCCTTCCTCCTGACTGTTTATTTCTCAGTTCCCCTCGGACCACCGGCAGAGGTGGAGGTCTAGCCTCGGTGTTCAAATCCAGCTTTGAGTGTCGTCAAATTCTATTTGACAATTATTCCAGTTTTGAGCTGCAACTGTTTGAGCTAAACCTGTCCCCTCCTGTCATGTTTGCAGTTGTATATCGTCCTCCTAAATTTAATAAGGACTTTATTAATGACTTTGCCGATTTTCTATCAGGGGTTACTGTGAAGTATGACCACTTTTTAATTTCTGGCGATTTTAATGTCCATATGTGTTGTGAATCCAGACCTCTGGTCAGTGATTTTTCAAACCTCATCGCTTCTTTTAATCTCATTCAGTCTGTGACCAGCCCGACTCATGAGAAGGGTCACACCTTAGATCTTGTGCTATCACATGGATTATCTGTGAGTGTAAATGAGATATGTGAAACAGCATGTATTTCTGACCATCTGCCTGTTTTATTTACCGTTTCAATCCCCTGTTCGCGGACTGTAATCTGTGCTCCCTCACGCCGCCTGCGCATGTTGAACCCTCAAACTGCATCACAATTCTCTGCCATGTATGCCGACGTAAACACGTTTAGCACTCTGGATGTCAATCATGGTCTTAATGCTGAAGAGCTTTTAAGTGTTTTTAATTTTACATGCACTGATATCCTGGACTCTGTTGCCCCTTTCAGATTTAAGCGCTCTAAAGCATTTTCTGAGCCATGGTTAAATGACTCCACACGTTCTCTCAGACGTTCATGTCGGCGTGCTGAGAGGAAGTGGAAAAAAGATAAGCTCCACGTCTCCAAAGAAGCTTTACATGAATGTTTATCAGCCTACCAGCGAGTCGTTAAAGCTGCCAAAATGGAGTATATATCAAATATTGTCTCCAATAACAGTCATAAGCCCCAGGTTCTGTTCAGCATTTTTAACTCCCTTGTAAACCCGTGCGATAACTCTCCAGTTGTGCCATCGCCCACTCTCTGTGAGAGCTTTCTTAAATTTTTTATTGAAAAAATTTCTGCCCTTAGGCCAGTTACTTCCACTCTCACTGCCCCTGGTCCTGACCCCACTGTGCCTCCTTTACCTGCTGTCTTTGACCAGTTTGAGCCAGTATCTCTCTCCTCACTATCAGATATAGTTAAGCATCTGCGGCTGACTAACTGTCCCTCTGACAGCATTCCCTCTCGCCTCTTCAAAGATGTTTTTGGTACTGTGGGGTCCACTGTTCTTGCTGTCATAAATACCTGCCTTAGCTCAGGGTGTGTTCCAGCTGCTCTCAAACATGCTGTAGTGCAGCCCCTTATAAAAAAGAAAAACCTGGACCCCTCTCTCCTGTCAAACTACAGACCAATCTCCAAATTACCATTTTTGTCCAAGGTTTTGGAGAAAGTGGTCTTTACTCAGCTGCAATCATTCCTAGTGGCCCATGACATGTATGAAAAGTTCCAGTCTGGCTTTAAACCACATCACAGCACTGAAACAGCACTTTTGAGGGTTTTTAACGATCTTTTGTCAACTCTTGATTCATGTAACTCTGCTGTTCTGGTGCTGCTTGACCTGTCAGCAGCCTTTGATACCGTAGATCATAGGATCCTCCTGTCTCGCCTGGAACAGTGGGTAGGTATCACAGGTACTGCCCTTCTATGGTTTCAGTCCTACCTCACTGATCAGAGCTTCTCAGTTAACTTAGGGGAATTCAACTCAGCTACGGCTCCTCTCACCTCCGGTGTCCCCCAAGGCTCCATTTTGGGCCCCATCCTCTTCTTGCTCTACATGCTGCCATTAGGGTTGATTTTTAAGAAACACAACATACCTTTTCACTGTTTTGCAGATGATGTACAGATCTATCTGCCCCTTAAATCCATTAGCAAGGATTCTGTACAGCCACTGCTAGAATGTTTAAAAGATGTCAAATCCTGGATGGACACTAACTTTTTAAATCTCAATGAGGATAAAACAGAGATCATTATGTCTGGATGTGACCCCTCCGATTACTCCGCTGATTTTCTGGGCCCCTTCACTCCTAACATCCGTTCCTCTGTTAAAAATCTCGGTGTGACCTTTGACAGTGCTTTTAAATTCGATAAACAAGTTAGATCAGTAATACAAACCAGCTTTTATCAACTCAGGCTTTTAGCTAAAGTAAAGGGCTATCTCTCCCCCCAAAATCTAGAGAGGGTAATCCATGCTTTTATAACCTCACGTCTGGACTACTGTAACTCGCTTTATGTCGGTATTGACCAGTCACTGCTACACCGTCTACAGCTTGTCCAGAACGCAGCAGCCCGCCTCCTTACTGGAAAGCGTAAACATGAACACATCACACCAATCTTGGCCTCGCTCCACTGGCTTCCAGTGCGTTTTAGAATTGATTTTAAGATTTTATTGATTGTTTTTAAAGCCCTATATGGGCTGGCACCCCCTTATTTAACCGAACTCCTGCACTTTCATGCTCCCTCCAGAGCCTTGAGATCAGCCAGTCAGCTATTACTGGCTACTCCTAGGACTAGGCTGAAGACCAGAGGTGACAGAGCCTTTGGGGCGGCTGCCCCTAGGCTCTGGAATAGCCTGCCCCTGCACATTAGGTCTGCCCAGACCCTAGAGGTTTTTAAGTCTTTTCTTAAAACCCACTTCTTCTCTCAGGCTTTTAACTCAGGTTGAGCTGGACACCCAAACATTTTATCTTATTTTGATCTTATTTTATAACCCTTGTATTTTATTTTATTGTATTGTATTTTATGTATCTTATGGTTATTATTGTGGTGTACTATTGGGTACCTCACTGTATTTGCTTGTTTATTTCTATTGACCTGTTCAGCACTTTGGTCAACCTTGGTTGTTTTAAATGTGCTTTATAAATAAAGTTTGAGTTGAGTTGAGTTGAGTGATCTGATCACCCAGGTTAGTACCACATATAAACAGGATCATAGATATGCTACCACAAAACCTCTCAAAAAAGATGTGGGATGGATGTCATCAAAATGCTGGACATCAGAGAACGCTGTTTACATCCCTGTCTTCTACCGAAATTTGACCCTGGTGTCTTTTAACCCAAACTATTATCGTTCCGTAACTCCGACCAAGACCATCGCAGCGGATAAGGAAAAACTCCCCAAAAAAACCCCTTTAACGGGGAAAAAAAAAAAAAAAATATATATATATATATATATATATATATATATGTAGTAGTAACTGCTGCTGCTGCAATCCTCAAATTCCCAGAGAACTTTGATCTCTGAAACAAGAAATGTCCACAGAAATCAAACAAGAAAGTGACCTGAACTGTTCTACATACCCTTTTTACACAATGTCCTGGAATCCTTAAGACCATGCCACACCTCAAAGTCACCCCCACACACAGACATACCCCATAAAATCTGGAAGAGCACAAAAGAAACTGATTTTTAACTATTAACTTTTAACTATACATGAAGAGCAAATTATATTTCTCTTTTATTGAAGATAAATAATTGAATATAAATAATATAAGTAACCGCAAACATCCTGTAAATTACACTGTTTACAGCTGTCTTCAAAAACTATGTTTTTGGTGATATCTGGTGGTGAAAATAAAAGCATAATGGATTAGGCAGACATTTAATGTAGCATTTTTAGTCATGTTAAATTACTGAAATTAGAAAATAACAAATATTAAATTTTTCTGCCATCAGAATAAGCCCTTTATATCTACCCTCCACATAGGTCGCCATTAAATGTAAAATGCTGAAGACTAAGGTAATTATTTTACTGAACGAACGTGCGTCTGTGTCTGTGTGCGCGAGCCAGCTGTTACGTATTTTTCACTTTACTGACATTAGCCTACAAACATTACAAACTAAACATTGCGCTGTGCACTTTGCACTGTTTCTTTCAGTCTTTCTCCGTGTTGCGCATGTGTATACCTGTGTGCCCGCGCACGGCCCCACGCACGTGCGTCTCTGTGCCGTCAGCCAGAACTATGCTCCATGTATTTTGCCATAAAGCATGTTTCTAAATACAGTGTGCATTGTTTGTCTTATATTAATATTTATTACACAATGCATTTACAGTGCTCTCATTTTGCATCTCCTCTAATATACTGTTTTTGATTTCTTATTCCTCTATACATTACACATCCCCGGGTATGGACTAGTATAATATAAATGCTGGGAAAGTTACATGATAATCAGTAGACCACAAAGCTTGTCCATACTCTACAAGTCAGAAGTGTAGGGTATCTAGTACGAGCTTAAAAAACGTAATTGGTGCTATGTATATATACACATTTGTGTGTAAATAAATCCCTGAAATAAAATTCTAATCCTTAACAATGTTCACAGATAATATTATATTCACACATTTAGAGGTCATAGGTGGGTTTGTCAGCTCTGACAGCTTACATGTTGACATGTGACAGAGTTGACAAAAGGGAAAGTATTTTCCCACCTAAACATGTGCTGTACACTGCAGCTAGCTGGGTTTTCCTCGGTTGCTAGCTGCCTCAATAACCTCGCTAAAATGCATAAATTTGATTCAGTACTGTTTAAAAAAAATCATCATAATGGAGAAACGTGGTGCTGACATATTCCAGCTCTGACCGTAGGATATCAACATTGTTTTTCTAAAATATTAAAAAACTAGTCCATACCCGGAGATGTGTTATGTATAGAGGAATAAGAAATCAAAAACAGTATATTAGAGGAGATGCAAAATCAGAGCACTGTAAATGCACTGTATAATAAATATTAATGTAAGACAAACAATGCACACTGTATTTAAAAACATGCTTTATGGCAAAATACATGAGCATAGTTTTAGACGGCATGGAGGCACGTGCGTGCGCAGGGCCGTGCGCGGGCACACAGGTACACACATACACATGCAACATGGAGAAAGACTGAAAGAAACAGTGCAAGTGCAAGATGCTGATTAGACAGCATGAATATTGCACAGGTGTGCCTTAGGCTGGCCACAATAAAAGGCCTCTCTGAAATGTTCAGTTTTGCTTTATTGAGGGGGTCTGGGGGGGTCAGAAAATCAGTCAGTATCTGGTGTGACCACCATTTGCCTCACGCAGTGCAACACATCTCCTTCGCATAGAGTTGATCAGGTTGTTGATTGTGGCCTGTGGAATGTTGGTCCACTCCTCTTCAATGGCTGTGCGAAGTTGCTGGATATTGGCAGGAACTGGAACACGCTGTCGTATACGCCGATCCAGAGCATCCCAAACATGCTCAATGGGTGACATGTCCAGTGAGTATGCTGGCCATGCAAGAACTGGGATGTTTTCAGCTTCCAGGAATTGTGTACAGATCCTTGCAACATGGGGCCGTGCATTATCATGCTGCAACATGAGGTGATGGTCGTGGATGAATGGCACAACAAGGATCTCATCACGGTATCTCTGTGCATTCAAAATGCCATCAATAAAATGCACCTGTATTCGTTGTCCATAACATACGCCTGCCCATACCATAACCCCACTGCCACCATGGGCCACTCGATCCGCAATGTTGACATCAGCAAACCGCTCACCCACACGACGCCACACACGCTGTCTGCCATCTGCCCTGAACAGTGAAAACCAGGATTCATCCGTGAAGAACACACCTCTCCAGATGCCATCGAATGTGAGCAGTTGCCCACTCAAGTCGGTTACGACGACGAACTGCAGTCAGGGCGAGACCCCGATGAGGACGACGAGCATGCAGATGAGCTTCCCTGAGATGGTTTCTGACAGTTTGTGCAGAAATTCTTTGGTTATGCAAACCGATTGTTGCAGCAGCTGTCCAGGTGGCTGGTCTCAGACGATCTTGGAGGTGAACATGCTGGATGTGGAGGTCCTGGGCTGGTGTGGTTACACGTGGTCTGTGGTTGTGAGGCCGGTTGGATGTACTGCCAAATTGTCTGAAATGCCTTTGGAGACGGCTTATGGTAGAGAAATGGACATTCAATTCACGGGCAACAGCTATGGTGGACATTCCTGCAGTCAGCATGCCAATTGCACGCTCCCTCAAAACTTGCGACATCTGTGGCATTGTGCTGTGTGATAAAACTGAACATTTTAGAGTGGCCTTTTATTGTGGCCAGCCTAAGGCACACCTGTGCAATATTCATGCTGTCTAATCAGCATCTTGATATGCCACACCTGTGAGGTGGGATGGATTATCTCGGCAAAGCAGAAGTGCTCACTAACACAGATTTAGACAGATTTGTGAACAATATTTGTGGGAAATGGTCTTTCATGTGTATAGAAAATGTTTTAGATCTTTGAGTTCAGCTCATGAAAAATGGGAGCAAAAACAAAAGTGTTGCGTTTATATTTTTGTTCGGTGTAATTACCTTAGTCTTCAGCAAATGTCGGTGCTTGAAATTGCATGTCCTAGCCATAAACTGTAGTCCGAGCGCAGGTGTTTTCCAAGTGGTTTCGATCCGCAAGTGTTGGAGATAAAGGCTTCCCAGCCAAACTGTGGTCCCAGCGCAGGTGTTTTCCAAGTGGTCTCCGCTTCTCCATTTAATAGTAGGATGTAGAATTTACCAGAGCATTGTAAGTGCTAATATCGTAGGCAACTGGACTTGCTTGCATTTCTTGAAGACGTTTTGCCTCTCATCCAAGAAGCTTCTTCAGTTTTAAATGACTGGTACGAAGTTGCAGGCTATAAACCCTGTGTGGGTGGGAACCCTTGCAGAGTCATAGGGGTCACGTGAGCTCTTAGTTATAGAGCAAGCAAGTCCAGTTGCCTACGATATTAATACTTACGATTACCATGACCTGGATCACTGAGAATCTTCACCGACAAGTTTACCAGAGCATATTTGGTAGTACTGTATTCAGCACAGTAAGGAAGATGAAAAGGGGTCCTCAAGGATTTTGCTGACCATGCTATTGCCTGATTTAGTAAGAATTATAAAAAAAATCTGACAGACAGAGTTGACAGAAACTGAGGACACAACTTTGATAGGCAGATTTTTAAGGAAAATATTGTTTGATGTTCACTTTAGGCATTGTTCTATAAATACCAGTCTTTTCTATTCAGTATATATATTTGCACAATGGTATATTTTTATAAGTTTTTTTTGGGTGGGTCAATATTGTGACCTCTTGCTGAGGACAAGTACAATAATATGGACCTTTTAACTACAGACCAGACATTTAAACAAATTTGCCAAAAAATAGTTAAAAATGACACTGGTATTCGCAGTTCCTTCAGATTTAACTTTTGTAAGTATGTAAATCCAAGGCTATTCAAGAGAAGGCTGAGACACGGGGTCAGACATGGGGGGATTGCACATGCGCAGTAAAATCTGGTCTGCACTTCCTCAAAGGCTCAGTAGATGGCGTGAGACCGCGGAATAAGGGGGATGTTTGTTTCATGGTCAATTTGTATTTTTGGTTACATTTGGGAATTTATAAATGATTTGAAAATGTTTGTTTTTGCAATAGAATTTAACTTTTATGGCAAAACTGATAATCTGTGCTCTGGTTTAACAGCAAAATATATTGTGATAATATCTAGTGTTACACTGAAGGATGATTCTCAGAATCAAAACCAATGACAACAGCCCTAGTTCTTTACCAGAGGCATTAGTTAAGGTTAGCTACTTTATTAAGGAAGAAAAACAAATTAAAATGATATTGAAAAAAAGAGCTTATTGACACATTTTGACATATTTCAGTATTCAAATATTCTCAGTTTCATTATTGTCTTGATGTCACACACCACAAAACACAGGAACAATTGCAGGACAAAAATGATTTATTTTGTGTTTTCACACACAAACAGTCACCACACAAGTAACAAATGAACTAAAAGTCTGAGGAAGAGCTTTGTGCTGGAAACATCACACAGCAAAACAAGAGGTATTTGATCTGGCTCCATTTTGTTGGTTCTGGGATATGTGCATGCATGTCATTTTCACAGCTTATTACTGGACTGTCACTGGTGGCCTGCGTTGTGGGCGAGAATGACAGAGATGCAATTCCGACAACTTCAGGCAGCCGCCATCCAAAAGTCCAAGCAGACTGCACCAAGCGCACTCCTTGATCGCCTGAGCGGATCCTGCGCTTTTTATCTAGCGCCCCTGCTGTCACCCTCCAGCATCGCCGCTCAAGTTACACTGCGCATGTGCAATCCCCCCATGTTTGACCCAGTGTCTCAGCCTTCTCTTGAATAGTCTTGTGTAAATCATGATGAATTCATTGATTTTTCATTTAAATTAGACTTTTTTATGTGGGACATGTTTTGTCCAATCTCTCAAGAATCATTTTTAAGGCAATGACTAATTATGTTAACTTGCCAATATGGCAATATGGGGGCCAGACAGAGGTGGAGAGAGTATTAGAATATTATGCTTAAGTAAAAGTATTGTAACTCTGAATAAATTTTACCTAGGCAAAAGTACATGGAATAAGGAAAAACTAAAATAAAATGTTCTTTGATGATATGTGTATGCTGCTACTGTTAAATTAAGGAACACCCTTGGGCTACAATGCATATATTTAACCTTGTCTCATTCCCGATAGTGACACTTAGGCAGTGTTGGGAACACTAACACTAACACACATTTAGCGGTGGCATGAGACCCACCGCATGGCAGCCTTTTTTGATATTTAGAGGAAAAGCTGTAGTATAAAAAGCAAGGAAGTCCCCATAAGGCGGTGGGAGAGAAGGTGGATGGGGCAAACAAACTCCAGACTTTCACCAGGGGAGCCTGCTTTTTGTGTCCCGTGCAAAACCAAAGTCAAAAAAGTGTGCTAGTATGTGTAGCATATTATGCAAATAATGTATGTTACATGACGTTACATTACATTAGTAACAAATGTACTTATTTTAAGCCAAACTATGTTTTTCCTATGCCAAAACATGTGCTCTTGTTGTCTACACTGAGGGAGGTAAATTTAAAAATGAAAATTTTTAACCAAGTTCGAGTTTTTTTTTTTGAGAAGAGACTGTATACATTTAATGAGCAAAAGCTGTACATTTCCTGTGGAAAATGGAAGTGCAGTTTGAAATGATACAATGCATGTCACAAGCATAAATTGACAAGTAGTACTTGAGCATCCAAAATTGACGCTGGAGGGTATCATATTTTGATGTGTATGACCACTGACCAAGCATCGACATCTGATGAGTTGGAAGTGAGAATGCACCGATACATTGGTGATGCTAGCCTGCTGGATCCACCCAGAAGGCTGAGACCAAAAGGCCATACGCTTGCCCACAACTTGAGTCCTGCTGTGACAGTCTTGTTCTGAGGTGCAGACAGAGATATTCCTAAAGTTTTTTTAGGAAATGTTACTCAGAGAAACCGTGTACACTGCAGCCCCACCACTCCTGACTCCTCTCCTGGCTGCACCCACACTTCGTTCTTCACATAACTACCACCAATAGCTGCTACTAGAGCCACTGGAACGAAAGACCATTTTTGTGTCAGCTTGTTATCCTGAAAAAAAAAGCTCATTGCTCTGAAAGGCCATTTCTCCACAGCTGTGCTACATGCTCCCAAACAGAAGTGAATGGCTAATTATTATGCAGAATGATGTCATCGGACCTTACCGCTATATATACTATGGCAAAGGCATGATCCACCCTACTCTGCCCTGAGGTCTGATGACATCATTCTGCATTAAACTTGTGCTTCTGGTTGGGAGAGTGCAGCAAATCATTCAGGAGATGGCTTGCAGGGCAGAAATCCGTCCACACTGATGCAGGGCTGTCAACTTTTCCAAAAACCTTGGAGTGAGATTCAGCAGGGCTGACCACAGTTTCGTTGTTTAGGCCTACACATAAAATTTTTGTTTGTCAACTGATTTGGTAGATACAATCCTGATCCCCCGTATCCTAACGGATTTTTGGGGTGCCTACTGGACATGGATAGGGCCTAATACCTTACATACAAATACCATACAGAGGGAGTCAATGGAGTCAATGGGAGTCAATCATTTTGGATGTGGTAGATGTGATTTCCTGCATTCTGCTGGGTTTAAGGGTAGCATTCTGGAGATGGGCAATAGGCTACCTACATTCATTCAAAGCCACCCTGACTTGCAGGGCCTTCACAAGTGAACCTGCATTCAGCTCTGACTGAACTAGTTAAAACCAGAAACTAATATTACTTTATTACTTTATAGACACCAGACCCATTTTGGATTTAAAGCAGAATTCATGGTTGAAATGGTTGAATATATTTTGATTAAGATGTAACTAAAATATTATTTTGGAAATAATAATATATTTTGTGTATTATTGTAGTCTAAAGAGCATTTCATGATATATTTTTAGACTATGCAAGTCTAAGAGTGCCTAGACCTAGGCCATTTCATTTCATTTTTAACATTTACAAAACTCTCCAAATGCCTTTACATGCTCTCACAAACAGGGGCATAGACATCATTTCAGAAGTGAGGGGGACAAATTGTTCAGAGGTCTATTGAGTGATTTATCATCCTCTCGCATTCAGTTGCACCTCTCCTTAGCGGCTAAAGAACCACATAACCACAGACAGCCACAGTACAGCACCAAGGGACCGACTTTAGTTCCTTAAAATTATATACTATCAAAATCTAAAGTTTTAGCTGCCAAACTCTGCTTGAGTTGACACAGAATGACCCTCGAGCAGCCCTGTCCCTATTCTACCTATTGCAATAATATAGATAATAAATGTGCAAAGCAAAATTTATAAATAGAATTAAGAACAGTAGTGAAATTAACCTCAAAGTCACTTTTATGCTATAGATATTTTTTCTCAGCCAGTTCTAGTTTTATTCTCTTCTCACCTGTGAAGAGCCTCCATGATCATCCTTGCTGGCCTCTGGTCTGGTCCATTGTCTCCTCCCTGACCCTGAAGTTCTGCGCAGAAATTATGGAGGAGTGGGTATATTCCTAGCATGAAACTAGCTAGCAAGCGATTTAACATAGGTAACAAAACATTAGTATTCTTGTTAACTAGCTTAACTTGATATATTGACATCTGTTAATTAGTCATCATTAAGCTAACATTATCTACATGGAACAGCATTACTCAACTTACACGGTTTGTTTGGAAGAAACTGTGCAAGGTGTTTTGCTTCTTGCTGACTGGTTTGCTGAACATAGTTAACACACAGCAGCACTGCCCAGCAGCGCACGTCTCGTCTGTGCAATTGATTCAGATCACAACACGACAGCATGTGTATGCCGCCTGGCAGTCTACTCATGGTGCGCTTAAAGACAGCTCGGAAAAACAACCGCATCCGCTACGCCCATGCTCTTCTTACTAGCAGGAGGGCATCATTCGTCATTGTAGGTAGTAATAGCCTAGTTATGTAAGGTGGCTTCACCTGCCGTACAGTAGTGGAACGACTACCAGCACTTTTTTTTTTCTTTTCTAGTGAGAAATTGGAGGTGTGGCGTGAGACCATGTGAAATCAACTAATTGCGTGACTCTCACGGCGAATGTGTGAGAGTTGGCAGCTATACTGATGTCAGATATGGGTCACTTCAAACGTGAATGTTAACAGTCTAGGCAGAAATATCATATATGAGGTAATAATTGGAATAGAACATTAAGCCCTGTATTGTAAACATAGCCTCAGTCACATGATAATGTCACATGATTTTTCCAGCTGTCCACAATTTCAGTTTGATGATATCATGAGTGGTTTTTGTATGTTGAAGGATAACATTTTCAACTTGGACCCTATTTTCTCATGTATATGTATCTAAGAGACAAGAGACAACTTTTGAAACTGGTCTTGTATTTAGCATGAGGGCAGCACCTTGCAGCCATGCAACGCACCGCAGTCAGCATATGGGGCAACTGAACACTGTCATTGTCTCTACATTTTCTGTAAACTACTGTGGTTATTTTCTCTCCAAATCTCACACATGCTTCCACGCTTCCTGCAACAAGTGACATCTCGTGATATTTCAGAGCGATACTTCTGCTTAATGAGGCAATAACAAACAGACTGGATAAAGTGAAAGGTAAAAAGACACTACAGACACTTATAATGACAATCTGAGTCTGTTTGTGTCAAAAATAACCACTTTTAATGAACATACAGTGACATTGTTTTAGTTGTTTAGTTGCAATGCAGACATTGCATGGCTGCCCAGCGGCTGCTATCTAGCTCAATACTGGACCAATTTAAAAACTGTTTACATCAGTCACCAGACATAGGGTCCAGGCTGAAAAAAGTCATCATTTAACACAAGTCCAAAATGGGGAAAAAGAAAAGAAATAATAGTTTGTTGACACCCATTAATTTCTATGACCTTTATTTTATACAGGTACTATCTGTTGAAGGCAAAGATGGGAAAGATGGAGATATAATAACTTTGTTCTGCATATTTTTATTCAAGGTATTTATCTATTCATTTATTGCATTTGTGACCTTGAGACAGTGTAGTGCCTTACATTCATTTATTGTAACTACTGAGCAGAGTTGAACAAATTGAATACGAAAGGACAAATACATAGATGGACAACAGTTTAACGACTTTAAGGATTTAAGTAGGTTTTAACACAGAAAAGCATTGAATTCAATTAAGAGATGGCTGGGAATAAAAATGGCCCTGCCTTGTTTAACTCAAACAGCTTCTAATATAATAGTAAACTATATCCCACTGGTGTAATATTAACTCCAATTGGACAAAACAGCAGTTTAAAAAATACACAACCAACATTTATAGTTTTTGTAGGTTTTGTTCCTTAATAAAATACATGTCCATAAAAAAAATTCAACATTAAAGGTTAGTCTAGTTGATTTATGACTTGCCAATTGACAATTTTAAATACTTTGGAGTGATACTGGACAATAGACTCAATTTCAACGAGCACACTGATGACATTGTAAAAAAAAAAAAAAAAGCCACCAAAGACTATTAGCCATCCACAAGCTTAAAGGATTCCATGTTGCCCCCCATCTCCTCCTACTGTTGTACCAGAGCATTATTCAGCCAGTCCTGCTGTACTGTTCTACCTGCTTTTTTTTAGCATGTTATTGGTTACTAACAGGGCTAAAGTCACACGCATCACCAACACCACTGCCAGGATAATAGGTCTCCCCTCACCCAACCTTATAAAGTTAAAGATCGGGGCCATTGCATGCATTGCTACCTCAATAGAACAGGACATCACACACCCACTCAATCACCACCTCACCCCACTGCTCTCTGTGCACAGGTACAGAGCACTGAGGTGCAGAAGGGCTTGCTTTGGGAAGAGCCTGATCCCCGTAGCCATAGCTGTCTTTAATAATAGGCCTCCCTGAATAGGTCTGAGTGTGCACCCCTGTCTGTGTACTGTGATGATGTCCATGTTGTTACTCTGTGCTGTGTATTTGTTGCTGTTTGATAATGTACAGCGCTGGGAATTAAAGTCTCCCTCAGGGACAGTAAAGTCTAAATCCCATCCAGGCTGTGATTGGTCAGTTCACAAAAGTTCACATTTACGATGACATCAACTTTGAAAATTTGAATGTTCATGAAAGGCAGCCAGCCAGCTAAAGCCAAACCTAGCGTATCTTCCCTATCTCCTTCTGTCTTACTGCTTTAGTTGCAGAAACATATTGCCTGGGCTCTCTGGGCCAAGCTCCCTGCTCTCCCTCCTCTCTGCTGCCAGTGCCCTTAGGCCTACTAAGCTGTGGGGATCTCTTATCTTTTCAGCACCACCCTAACTTTTTTTTTGTCCATCTTGCTACACTCCGCTATTTTTTAAAATATCACCTCCAAAAAGACGTGGAAAAGAGGCGGGGTCCAACAGAACTGGAATAAAAGTAATTGGCTTGGAGAGAGAGGCAGACAGATGTGTTAGCCAACCACAGTGGGCCAGCAGTCCATTCCTCTGGGCCAGTCAACCACACAGCACTTGGTTGTATTTGTATATTTCCCATTGCATCTGCCCAATTGTCAAATGGCCTACTGGAAAAACTCCTGGTGTTTTAGATGGCCAGTCAGATTGTGGTTCAATTGGTTCCTTGTTGTAGAAAGACATACAGGGAGGCTAAAGTACAGCCTTCTTTTTTTTTATCAAAAAGTAGCCAGTTTCGATGTGGATATTGTGTCTTATATGTAGTTTGTATATTATTATTGTACAAACTATGAACCGTTTTATTGCAAACTATGTGTAGCAGCTCAGGCCTTGGAAAATCTATCTTATTGAAATTATAAAAAACACAGAGCCCAGACAAACCTAGTGACCTTTTCCAAATAACATCCCTGCTTGCTGCCTCTCTCAGTGTCTGCATGATAGAATCAGATTGTCTTTTCTGAGGGTTTAATGAGGGTTTAGGGTGAGCATAGGAGCATCTTCTTCCTACAACAGGCAGCCCTGAAGATACAGAAGCCTATAATTAGAAGTTTAAACATGGCCATCATTTCCTCTGCCTCTGATGTCTCAGTCTTCCTCCACCTTCAAAATGTTTTCTCGCTGTCACAACAGACACTGTGGAGAAAAGTCATTTTGAGTCTCAAAACTCTCCATTAGTTTCAAAACTCTCCATCAGACCCTAAAGTGAATTTCAAGAGCTGTATGTGTGATGTTCCTATATTGACATTGGAACATGAAATACTGTATCATAACAATTTAAAAAGGACTCCACTCTGACACTGTGCACTACTGTGTTTTAGTTCAAGCTAAATTTGATGGATTTCAGAACTTCACAGCACAAATAAGGAAGATGCCACTGTTGTTGGAGCACAGCTGGAGCTTCACCTTAAGCTTCGAGGGACTCACAGTGGCACATGGTGGAAGGAACGGTTGGTGAAAACATCACTCAATTTACAGTGACAGCCTTGCATGTGGCAAAGGGATTTTTCATGGAGAAGATAACTAGAAAGACAAGAGCTTAGCTGTTTGCAGAAAAAAAACACTAGTAAAGCTCTAAGGTCCCAGAGAGACTGCAAAGAACATTATTACCCCCCGAATGAAGCAGGAAGCAAAGCACTACTACTGCTGCTTTAAAAAATGTCAATGATTTGGTACATTCCCTGGATAGTGGTCTGCAGTGTGCTGCTCCATTTATTGACCTGTCTAAGGCATTTGACACAATTGGTCATAAAATACTGTTAAACACATTACATCATATTGGTCTATCAAACAGCAGTTGGGTGGTTTGCAAATTATTTATCTGGCAGAGAGCACTATGTACAAGAGGCAAGTTGTCAGCCACTCTTACAATTGCCGATGGGGTGCTTCAAGGGTCAGTTTTAGAGCCTCTGTTGTTTCCCATTTATTTAAATAGCCATAACGTACAAGATGCATGTGTTCATCTTTATGCTGATGACACAGTTATTTATTGCTCCTCTCAGACTCAGGCCCAGCTTCAACAATCATTGAGTGCTGTTGCCAAATGTACACACTTAAATAAGTGTGTACATTTGGCAAAAAAAAAAAAAAAAAAAGAAAATCGTTATGCTCTCCATTAACAGAACATGTTGCTATTGTCTACATTGACAGTAAGCACAGAGTCTGGCAAGCATTTATGTATCCAACTCCATATATGTGGAATCTTCTGCAGAAAGACTTAGATTTGCATTCACTGGTTTCTTTCACCTGTTTCAAAGAACTGTTGCAAGATTTTTGTACAAATCATGTATCATTTACAGCATATTTTAACATACTTTTTGGCTTTTCTTTGTAATAATATTATTTTGTGTTTTGTATTGCTTGGTAGCTGTATATTTTTTATTTTGTATTTTTGTTCTGTGTTGTCTCTCTGTAACTTATCTTGCTGCCTGTCTTGGCCAGGACACTCTTGAAAAAGAGAGAGATGTTTTTTTTTTTGTTTTTTGTTTTTCCCCTGGTTGAATAAAGGTCAACAATGTCTGAAACACCCTCCCCCAAATTCTACTTTTTCTTTCTTTTTTTTATTGCTTATTTTTACAGGGAAAGCACACAATTAAAAGTAACTGCACCAGAGTTAGCTGGTAGCTAATTTACATCTGTTGTCCCTGGGCAGGTAGACAAAAAACAACAACCTCAAAACAACAAATACATGAATACATAAAACAAAACAATACATAAAAATCCATCAGTGTGAGATAACACTATCCAACACCCAGGCCATCCACCTCAGGTATCTTACTTTGCAGTTGTCTAGCCCCTGCTGAACTGCATCATCTGGGCTAATGTCTCTTTGGTTCTCTCTAAATTTCTCCTCTAGACCTTCTCCACCCACCCTGCTGAATGGTCAATCCTCTTTTTGTGTTGTACTGGCCTTCTCTGCACTGTCCAGCATCTTGTTCAGCCAAGAGCGTTGGTTGATGGGGATGGGGGGGATCCTGTCACAATGGCTACCTCAGTCCTGTTTTTCCCATTCTGTCTCACTGTCCCTCCCTTCAGTCACATTCCCACTTCCCCCAGGCCAATGCTTTTTCTAGAAACACTCTGCGCTTGCCCTTCTAATATTGCAAAAACAGCATTATCATGACCAATAGTCATAATGGTCATGGTTGTGAGAGTGATTTCATTTAGCATTGACTTGTATAATCATATTTCATCTAGGCAGAAAACAGTGTTGAAATGCAACCAGTAACAATCAGTCATTCTAAAGTTGGCTCCAATTTGTGTTAAATTATTGTAGAATAAATTTTTCCTCTGGCACTTGGTTTTGTGGGGACAGGGATGATGGTGGAGGCTTTGAAGCAGGCTTGCACATGGCATGTCTCCAGTGAGGTGTTAAAGATGTCTGTGAAGCCCAGAGACAGCTGGTCAAGACAGTGCTTCAAGGGGGAGGGAGAGACAGGATCTGGTCCTCCTGCTTTTTAGGGTTTTTGCCTTTTGAAGAGGGGTGTCAGGAGTTTCCCATTGTCTTTCAAAGCAATAGAAAAACTTATTTAGGTTGTTTGCCAGGTGCAAGTTGTTCATGGAGTCAGGGGCTTTGGGCTTGTAGTTAGTGAGTTTAGCTGTGAACCAAATTGTCAATGATATATCTCACCCTTGTGCTCAGTGGTACACAGCAGTCCATAGAAACTGATGTGTAAAGTCACAGCCTCTGTATACTCAACCAGACTGCTGGTAACAGTCTGAGTGAATGGTCTGATGTGGTCTGTGTTAGGAACCAGTGGTTCAAAGTATTAAAATAGCTATCAGAAGTAATTACTGATTATTAAAAGTAATTATTAAGTGTACTAAATAATATCATTTAATTTACATTAAATTACCTTATGGGGCACTACCTTCCAAAAAAGGAAAATGATAGCCAGTGAATTAACTCAGTGTTATAAAATAAACTACTAAACTATCAGTTTGGAACCCTGATTATAACTACAACCAAAATGACCATATTAGTATTAAAGGATTTTGGAGTTTTTGCCACAGCTGGGGTTGGCATGATTCACTTTTGTATAATATTAGATAGACAACAATATATACTGGTAAATATAACTTAGACTGAGACACTAAAGAGTTACTGCCTCACCATGTGGTTGGTAGAAGAACAAAAAAAAGTGAAGTGGAAAGTTTGAGTTCCCTCTCTGAGTTACCAGCTCTAAGTGTTAGGTGTGTGATCTGTGTAGTCTAAAGGTGCCGGGTTAGTAGTCTCGCCACCAGACAATCAGAGATCTCCGCCTTCTGATAATCTGGGGACACTCCTTTCTAAAGTGTGTTTAACACACCAGAGAAAACGGCCGGCAACAAAGCAACACCTCTTGCATTTTTGAAAAGGACACGCCTTCTCAGAAATGTGCGCTCCCCCTTTTCTCGTCCGCAAGGAAACAAACACACAGAGAGCTTGAAAATGGATGCCGAGAGATTTAACTCTGTTTAATTAAATGTGTGCTCATCCGTAAAGAAAATATTTTTTCCAGCGGATGTCTTAGTTACAACATGATTGAGCTAACTGGAGTAGTTTCATGTCATATCCGACAACGGGAGGCTTTTAACAGATGACGTCCTGATGTTAGCTTTGCTGCTGCTGTCAGCTGTCCCTGTCAGCTGCAGCCACTGATGCTTTCTAGACATCGTGATTTCCCAAAACTGAATAAATACCACACATAGCAACACAAAACTGCTTTGCTAGCTCAATCATGTTGTAACTAAGATATCCGCTGGAAAAGATATTTTTTTCACGGACCGTTTAACGAGTTATTACCTATTGAAGACACCGCTAACGGATTATAGGGGCGCTATAATCACAGCTAACGGTTAGCCCAGCTAAACATGCACACAGAAATAGTAATGTTTGTTCAATCATTGTGTTTATAGACTTTACAAACATCGGATTAGTCTAAACGGTGATACAGTGATGTGAAAAATGTGATATATATATATATATATATAAGTTATATATATAGCTCTGCTGGTTTTCTACCCGGACTATAGACTATAGAGGGAATCAGCTTGTAAACAACAAGGCGATTCCCTCTATAGTCTATAGTCCGGCCGGACGGATGAATCATGGCCTTGTAAAAGATTATGTTTGTTTCTTTTAGTTGGCGAGAATGTGTCGCCGCAAACGCGACAAACATCCAGCTGTTGCCTTCTGCTTTATACAGCAAGGAGGTGAGGAAGAGCCAAGAAGGAGCAGGGAGCTCCTGCTGCAGCAGTGACCCACCTTGCAGGGGTCCCAGTTTCCTCTATTGTTGGCTTGATGATGTGGCGCGGTCACATGCTACAGTGACCAATGGTGAAGGAATAGGGAGGGTTTCACACAAAGGAGTAAAAAAAAAAAAAAAAAAACAGAGGACTGTAGGAATCTGAGTCCATTGTCTTTCAGAACAAAAGACTGCTGCTTTTAAGTGGGCTGACTTTACAGGAAATGTCAGCTTACACAAATGAACAACTCATCTGTGGAGTCCAGTGATTCCAACATCTGAGTGTCCCAGTGCAGCACAGTGGACAGCTTGATAGGCACTGTTGACTGCAGTACTGTATAACAGTGATTGAACACTGTTACTTTTTGGTCAGACATTTAGCCTAATAAACTGTACGTGGGAAGTTCATGGATGAGAATACCTTTGTTAAAGCAGCTGTGTGGAACTTTTTACCATTAATAAAACTGTCCCTAGTTCGTATCACCCCCCCTTGAAGATCTGCATATTTATTTGAACCCAACAGCGACAAAAAAGCCTTTCTCTATATGGCTATTTAGCGTAGCCTTGGTCGGGTCAGACACAGCCAAAGTCAGCAAACCAGAATACGGCACTCAGAGGTGGAAGTAAGTCTGCACGCACGCAGCGGCCCGCAGCCATTAAACCACAGAAGAAGAAGGAGCCGTGTTTACGAGTAGGATTTAAGAAACAGGCTAAATGACATGTAGTAGGGAGTAGTGAATGATTTCAGACACATTGCACACTCTTGTACAGTAGGTGGTGGTATGCACCTGGAAGTTTTTTGCGATCTGCCAATAAATTGAGAGAAGAAGAAAAGCTGTGTCTACAGAGTGTTCTTCGAGTAAGCGATACGCAACGGGCATTGCTGAACACATAACAGTTTTACCAGATGTATCTATAAGGACTTGGTTGTACTTTCGATGTCATGGCAGATAAAGAAGGAGCACCATCTAAAAGAAAAACAACAGAAGAACAGAAGAAGGCTAAACGGGACAGTGATAGGGCTCGAGCCCAAATGCGTGTAAACCTCGGTTGGGCATTCACCAAGTGGAGAGAGCTGAGAGATTTTAAGGGTTTTAAAACTGATCCCGAGTTGGCCCTTTTCCTCAACGACAGGTATGTAATTTTTGTTTTTATTTAGAGAATATACCGCAACTTGTTATACGTTGTTTCACTTCAATATATGACGACATGGAAGTTATAAGCAAGCTAAATGTAACGTTAGCTGATGTGAACCACTTTTGTCTAGTAACATTACAACAAACGCCACAAAATTATCTGTGACTGTGACCATGAACACAAACATACAGCAGGCAGTTGTCCTCAGTTTATAAGAAATTCAGAGCTACACCAGAACATTTATGTTTTCCTCTCGCTCTCCAAAACAAATGCATGCGGTAATTGCCGGTTGCAGTCGAGATTTTACGAATGAGGCCGAAGGCTGCAGTCGAAATTTTACGACACCAGGCTGTGGGTGTCATACCGCTTCGACCAAAAAGGGCGCTATAATCAACGAAAACGGAAAGTTCCGCACAGCTGCTTTCAAGTTGCCAAAGACATTATCCAGGAAGACCGGGTTTGTCCACCCCACAGGTAGTATGGACTTGGCCTGCAGTTAAATGTAAACACAGACCAAGATGAGTGAAACAAACTCATAGGGAAGAGTAGAGGGGTTTACAGTTAATAATAATAATGATAATAATAATAATAGTAATAAAAACACTTCAGATCGGGATAACAGTGCTTACACTAGCCACTGATAAAGACAAAACAGATTCCTCCACCTTTCGATTTGTCAGAGAGCTCCATGTCACGATCCACCCTGAAAAATTGGGAGCCTGCCAGCTCAGCACAGAGTCCAATATTGATCCACAAAGCCACATCTCCGTGAAGCACAAAATGGAGGATGAACAAAAGTCTCTTTTTTCCCAACCAGTAGTATAAGTTTGTCCAGTTTGTTGCACAGTGAGCACATGTTGTACAGAAATATCCTGAGTAACTGTGTGCAAATTCTGTGCTGTTGGAGAAGCACAAAACCACCAACCAACTTTTCTCTCCTCCAGCATTTTACAGCATGGACAAAGGTAAGGGCACCTTTGACCAGAATGTCCAATAATAAGAAATGATGTGAGACAAGTGGGAGATAAATCCTGTAGAGATGTTTGCCTGATGTTGATGATCTCATCTCTGGTCAAACAACCACAGGAGCTACAGCAGAAATGGAATTTACAATAAAAACAAGACAAAGCAATGTGCACCAACACACTAAGGCAGCCATTCATGGTGCCATCTCAGAAGTCAAGGGGCAAAATACCTCATAAACACACCTTGAAATCACTGCATTGCATTTCCCCAACCTCCTTTTTTTTCTTAATTTTTGACAGTGTGATAATAAGTCTCTATTTGCAGCCGGTTAAATCACAATTCTTATCTTTAATTAAACCTCCATGCCTTTATAGTGCAGCACAACCTGCCAGTGTTTCCTAGATAAGGGGGTTGGGAATGCATTTTGCTCACCAACACAACCCCCTGGATGCTGTCCCACCACCCATGCTGTGTTGCAGGTACTTCTTCATGCACCATTTGATTAATAGATTAATTCCAAAGTAACATGCTCTTATTCATTGTTTTCTCTGGTGGGACTCAATGGCGGAAGCGTTGATTAATGGGATTGAGTGTGGAAATGGTAATCTGCACTTTTGAAATTCATGACCTACTTTATGCACTACTTAAAAAAAAACAAAAAAAAACAGCCAGCTCTCTTTGGCTGAGTCTTTCTCATATTATATCTGCAGTAACAGACGTCTATGCATAGAAGCTGCAGCATAATTCCCCTGGGCCATTTTGTTTATATATCCAATAAAGTGCTAGTGTCACATTAAATATGGTAGACTGGAGACAGGGGATAATATATTTAGTGTGGAGCCATCAGTGAGTGAGCGTTCCCAGGCCAGGCTGTGGTTTCTCTCCATGCATTCTAAACTAATGAATTGGTCCAATTAGTGGTCCAATTAACAACACCAGGAGCTGTGCTATCAATTCTCCAGCTTTGTGGGAATACACTACAGATATACTGTACAGTACATACTGATAGGAACTGTTGTTTCTTATTCACTTTTGGTTTAGTACGAAGTTTAACTTTAAAGCTCTGGGTAGCTTTGTATGTTAGTGGTTCAAAATGTTGGTGCCAAGCAAATGTTTGAATTCAAGGAACTTAAATACCCAGAAATCCGATATGATGGCATCAGTAAGCAATATACATCATGCTTGTGTTTGCCGATTTAGCCTGTTTGTACAGACAAATAAAACCAACTGAAGTGTGAACAGAAGATTGTACAGCTTTCCCCAAGTGGAATTTTCACTTAATGTTGCTGAGAAGATTTTACTCTTGAAGCTTCTGTGTAAACATTTCACATAATGTTACCATCTTTCAAATGATTCTAATGGCATATGTTTTTGTTAATAAAAGTATTAAGACAATCCTGTTGAAATTTGTTGCAGTGTGTGATGCTTCTATATCATTTACTTATTTATTTTTATACACCATCTTGGGCACCAAAGTTTTCAATCAAACACTAAAATCAGCCTGTTTCTTTCCAGCAGAAACAGACAGCTGTTTTTTGATATTAAAGATATTTATCTCAGGAGTTGGTGAAGAAGAAAGTGGATATTGGACTTCATTTTCAGGTGGACACTAAGATAAATCTAAATAAGTGCAAATGTTGCTTACTGTTTGCTAATGCTGGAATTATGGTTCTCCAAAGATACAACTGTCACACATTCTAACCACAATGGCCCTATTGTAGCTCCACCCTAAGACGGGCTGTACCTCTGCTCTGCAGTCTCCTCTAGCAGGATCGGGACAGCACCTCACATTCCCACCAATACACCACTCCTTAATCACCAAGCCACAAGCCTCCTCTTCATTTTTCGTCAGAGTGGTCTGCTCTGTTGGATCAGTATATAGAAGAGAGTCACCTGGTTGAATGGTGCTGCCCAGGATTTAGTCAAATGTCGGTGAATCAAAGGATATTACAGTTCTTAATATCCTGTTGGAAACTGATGAGGGCCCAGAGGTTGTCTAGTTTATTATCCAACGCCTGAACAATGGCTAGCAGGATGTTAGTTCAGCAGGTGCTCATTCTTCCTCATCTTCTCTCGATGTTTACATTTGAAAACCCTGACCTGGCTGGCTAACAGCTAGCTAGCTAGAAGTCAGCAGAAGGTTTACAGACTGGTGAGTTGATTTTCCCATCAAAATTAGTTATTCACAGCCACATGCCACCACTAGCCAACATCAACCACAAAAGGCACCACCAACACCTGAAACAAAAACATAAGAGCCTACACTTAGCAGTGATTTCACAGAGCTGACAGAGAGGCGACTGGAAACGTCGGCTTATACCTGTTAATATCGTATTGGGTTTATGCAGAAAATAATGTTATGGTCCCACTGGTTAGCAGAGGAGCTGAAGAGCACATTTCATAAATCTTTGACCAGAACATCAAGCACGCTGAGTGGTTAAAACAAATATAAAAGAAATGCATATGTACAGGGGCATGAACTACTTCAACCGTTTCACAAAGACTATTTCACCCCTTATGGCTTTATCAACTCTTTTCATCCCCCACCCTTGACAGCGCTGTATAGTATACCGCTGAGAATGACACTGTAAAGTAAGATTCAGATGTTTACAAAGCATCTTTATTATTATGACAATAAAAATTATTTTATATTAAAGAGGCATAGCCTATGCAGCGCATGCTCATATCAATCAGCACGTTCACAAAATACTTTATAAATAGTGCCTCTAGCCTGGAAATTTGAAAAATGCCTCTGGAACTTGATAAAAAGTATAAACATTGGCAAGGCTAAGCTGTGACACACCCAGTCACTTCTTTGCACAGGGAGGGTGGTTGGTGACAGAAGCTGCCACCAGATCTGCCAATAGCCAAATATAGTTGCAATAGCTGGGTGTCATTGCAGTAGCTGGGAAATAGCTGGGAAATCATCTTTTCTTAAAGATCCCTTACTCCAGCATCAGATGAAATTTTGTTGGCAGATTGGTTACTACTGGTCATCCTGATACAGGCATGGGTAAACCCCTCCTATACAATAATAATAGTAAGTATGGATGAATGATAATATTCATACGTCATCGGTATTGGATGATACTGACTTTAAAATTAACTGTAAGAATCAGCCAATATGCTTTTTCCTATTTTGCACAATGAATGAATATTATGTACATTGAAAAGCATTCTATTTCATGTCTTTATCTGCTGGTGGGCCATCAGGATAAGCCTACGCATGTATAATATGATGTTAATTCCACTACAGAAGAAACTTAATGATCACTAAAATTAGGTGGGGAAAAAAAGTCAATATATGGATATTGGTAGCGGTTATTGGTCAAATAAGTTGTTATATATATCGGCATATTGGATAATAGCAATAACTAATAACTATAACTATGCCTATATCAGAAATACTGCAGTTAAGACTATATACAGAATTTATGTGATATACTGTATGGTGTATATCGATTATTCATGTTATTGTTACCTTGTAGGCTACACTATAATCAGTGACATAAACATGAATTTATAGGGGAAAGATTTATAGAGGAAAAAATTGCAAGGAACTTGATTAAGAGAAAAGCTTCATTGATACTGCAGGAACAAGAGCTAGCCTACCGCTGGAGCGAGAGCATGAGATTAGCCTTCAGATGTCCTTTTGCCACCTCTGAGTCAAATGTATGAGGTGGCATGCTTCCAAATGTGGTCCAGTGTGCAGATGTCTGTGATGTGTAACCGTGATGCCCTCCAGACACTCATATCATCTGCTGCTAGTACATGCTGCCTTACTTCCAGCAGCTGTAAACACAAACAGTACACACAATCAGTTAATGCATGTGTACATTACACTGCACTGCACTTTACTGCTTTACAGCTTCTTTTTCACCTCTGGTTTGATACTGTGAAGGAACATTGTTGTGTGGTCAGTAAAGGAAACTGATGACAGTTATGCTTAAGGTAACAGCAGAAGGTCTAAAGGAGGTGTCGAGGTCAGGCTACTTGAATTTGCTATGAACTCACTCCATCTCTCGTCTTCTAATTGTGGCTGAAGGAGTAGAGCTGCCCAGATAAGGGTGCCTAGCTGGCTCCATTGCCATAGCTTCCAAGGTTAAGGGGAAATGGGATTGCCCTTTGCTCCAGGCTCAACAGATGCAAGTCTCTTTTTAGATATGTGCATTTTGTAAGAAACAGTCAAGGTGATTTAGAGTGAGCCAGGTGAGTGTGCTTGTTGTTTAAACTTAGTAACCAATAGAAACTTTACATTGCCATAGATCAGGACAGAATAACATTATATGGAAACATGGAGTAACTTGCAAGGGCATAGTGTTTGGGTTAAAGCAACACTTACCTTTCTTGCATTTCACACAGCACTTAAAAAAAATTGAACATCCACATCTCTCGCCTCCCTCCAAGTCCCATCCCCTCCCTCCAAAGACCTACTCCCCTCTCCTCCATTACGTCTATGATAGACGTAGGCATTGGCGGGGTCTGCCCATTTGTTCGACAGCCCATTGGTCCAACAGCCCATTGTTCTGACCATATTAAACCCATTGTTCCAAAGTCCCGTTGTTCCGAAATCATCATGATGCCCTGTGGTTAAGGTCTGGTTAGGTTGCCGTGAGCCTGCTTCGCCTCAAGCCTTTCCCAGCTGACCCAGAGCCGGTCGCAGCGCACCATCAAGGCAGAAATACGCCCGCCGGGAGCCATTCAGCACCGCGGAGAGCTCCCCACACAACCCCGACCCCAGAGTTAATAACAGGAGGTTATGGTGTTTCATTCTCTCCTCTCTATGACACTTGTATCTCGACCAGTAGCCTACTTTTGTTGCGTTGCTGATCCTCTATGGTACACAATTACAGTATAGTCTAGTATAATCACATATCGGAACAACGGGACGCCGGACTAATGAAAGGTCAGAACAATGAGAGGTCGGAACAATGCTACGGCACCAGTATTGGCAAGGTAACGTTAGATACATGGAAGAGGAGAGCGAGTGTAAAATTACAAGTCAAACAGTCAAACGCAACCCCAGAGTTTTAAAACTCAACCGGAGTCAGTGATGACTGATGAGTTTTAGAATAAGGTCACAGTGCTAATGTTAGATAGTAGCGTTAATGTTACTAGTAAGTATAAACGCACGGAAGATAACGTTAATATTTCAGAGGCTATGCTGCAGTAGGCTAACGTTAGCCATTAGTAACTAGATGCTGTGTTGTCATATAACGTAATATGTTATATTAGAAGCAAAGTAAACATAACGTTACCTGTCCTGCACAGTCAAACGCAACCCCAAGTTTTCTAATATAATGTTAACGCTAACGATAGATAGTACTGGTGGCTGGCAACAAACAAGGAGGCTCAAGCAATGTTAGGCTACAGTAGGCTAACCGTTAGCAACTGGATGCTGTGTTGCTATATATAACCTTAGAGCCTATGTTACATTAGAGGCAAACTAAAAATACCTGTCTAACAGAAACTCTGGTGGGGCGACCATCTCGTCCCTTTTTAGCTCAGGATGAAGCTGCATCAGTCTTCACCATCACTCGAAAGCAGAACCGATGTTGTGGGGAAGACAGACAGGACGCTTGACCCAATCATTGCATTCAGACCGAATGCAATGATTGGTCAAGTGTCCTGTCTGTACGAGATCGTGAGACATGAGCACCGCCTTCATGTGTGTTCACATGCTTTCGCTGGTCTCGCGCACAAGCGCGCACACGTGAGCACAGTCCACAGAGAGGCAGTTAGGGCTACAGGCTACAATGAGGTTAAAAACAGAGTTCAAATGACGTTTTTCCGAACAACTTTTTATGTCGGGGCTTCAGGACACTTGGATCACTACGGACGAGCAGTATGGAGATATTTTGTGGTTTCTTGGACGTTTTAATCTGGGTCGCCGTAAGCCATTAGATGTGCAGTTGTGCTGCCACCCACTTCCCACTCGGATCTCCGTAAGTGTTGTGAGGACTCTAAAACTTCACCAGAGCCTCCCTCGACATATGGGTGAGTAGATAATGGCTGAATTTTCATTTTTGGGTGCACTATCCCTTTAATGCATACTTTCCAGTAGCTCACAAAATTTAGTTTTTTTAGTAATTCAAAACCCTGACAACCCAGAGTTGAGACCAGGAATCAGAGTCGCAGTCCTACACGCTCCTCTGAGCATCTAGTGCAGTTACACACCCATAGTTTTATACAAACGGTGTCTGTCCCCCGACCACCTAAATCATCTAAATCTAAAATTAAACAAAGAGGAGTTGTGCATAACAACCTAATAACAATAAAAATTAAAACCTCTTCTGTGACAGAAAGACAAAACAGGAGAATTAAATTTGGACTGTTAAATATCAGGTTTCTATCATCTAAAGCAGTGTTAGTAAACAAATTAATATCAAATAATCTTATTGATTTACTCAGCCTCACTGAAACCTGGCTGTTTCAAGATGAATATGTCAGCCAGAGCCTTCAGCTATCAGGCTCCTCTCCTGTGGAATCATCTTCCTGTTGTGGTCAGGGAGGCAGACACCGTCTCCACATTTAAGACTAGACTTAAGACTTTCCTTTTTGATAAAGCTTATAGTTAGGGTTGGCTCAGGCTTGCCTTGTACCACTTAGGTTTACTTAGGCCTAGTCTGCCGGGGGACTTAGGCCTAGTCTGCCGGGGGACCTATAATACACCGAGCACCTGCTCTCCTTTTTTTTATAATACGGCTTCTTCTCCGGAGCCTTTGTTCTCCACTGTCTAACAGATTAACTGCTATCGCAGCAGTGCCTGGATAGTGTGAGATAGTGTGTGTGTGCTCTTCCTGAGGTTTCTACCATTTTTTCCCCCGTTAAAGGTTTCTTTTTAGTTTTTCCTTAACTGCTGCGAGGGTCCTAAGGACAGAGGGATGTTGTATGCTGTAAAGCCCTCTGAGTCAAACTGTGATTTGTGATATTGGGCTTTATAAATAAAACTGATTGACTGATTGAAAATTGGCATACCTGGCTGATGTTGTCAGCAGTCTTAATGCTTTGAACCATCAGAGTCTTTAATGTCCAGGATAAAATTACAGCTGCATGCCTCAAGATAGAATTATGGTGTTTCCGTCTCGATTGCAAGAAATTCAACTGTTTCCTAGTGCCTTTCTCCTCACGGCTGAAGAGGAGCTGGATGGCGACGCAGTTGCAGCCCTCAAGTATCATCTGCAAGGCCTTCACTCACAGTTGGGAAGATATTTCCCAAGGCAGGCTTTGAGTGGATCAAAAGTCCATTTAGGGACAAAACACACATCAAACATGTCAGCTTCAAGTTTCCAACATGAGGGGCTGACAGCCTTGTGGACTTCAAATCAGATGGGACTCTAAAGAGGACTTTCAGAGAGAAATGTTTACTAAACTTTTGGGTCCACATACAACCTGAGCAGCCTAACCTGGCTGGCTCTGCTCTGAAAGTGCTCTGAAATCGCTTTCAACCACCTGCAACTGTGAAGCTGGATTTTTTTTATAGTTGTTGCTCTGAAAACAAAAAAGGAAAACTGGATCAATGTGGACTCGGATTTGAGACTAAAATTCTCCAGTTTCTAAGCCAGACATTGCTTCACTGACATCTCAGCATAAGCAGTGCCATCCTTCAAATTAAGATTGTAAAAGATGGTGAGTGACTAAGCTGTGCTATTTTTAAAACTGTCATTTAATATGGCTGTAATTTGTAGTATAGGCTACTGTTGAAATAGGTGGCTTGATGTTTTGGGGGATATTTGGGGAGTTAGGTGGCCTGTTATTTTTTATTTATATATATTTTTAATTGGTCAGCAAAAGTGTGAGAAACACTGCTCTAGCTAAAAACCAAAATGTAAATTAAATGTAAGAAAAAGAACCTGACTAAACATGTGTGTGTGTTTATTTATTTATTTAGAAATAGGGACAATGCATATTAATGAACAAATAGTATATGTAAATACGCCAGATTGTAGTCCATGGCTAATTTCCATCTGTTATCCCTATAGTGTGTTAGCCCAGTTAGCTTAGTAACTGGCAAGAATAGTATTCCGTACATGCTAATTATTGAAAAGAGTCTTCACCAGCATTAGTACAGGACAATGAATACAGTACTTATCAAATAAAAAATGATGTATGAAAGAAATGGATACAGCATTGGAGGTGAGGTGATATTGTACTGAAGGTGCACTGAAACCCCAAATTTTTGATCCCACAGTCATTACAGCATAAAATCATGCACTCCATGTTGTAAGTCTTTCAATCTAGAGCTCTGGCTTAAAAAATGTAGTTTTTACTGTTTTCCTCCAGACTGAACCATTTTCTGATGTTTGCTGTATGGGGAAAATACATGCTATTTTAGTGGTTTCCACTAGGGGCAGTGTGGCTGTATTATGGAGCAATGCAGACCAATGAAGCTAATGTATGCAATTAAAATGATGTGTGTGTTATTATGGATATCAGAGAGTGGTGTGTGTTAGTTTGTGTACATGTGTGATAATGTGTGCACCTGGAAAGACAAAAGTTTTACAATTTACATGGAGTACAAGTTAACAGGTTCGATTTTTTTTTTTTTTTTTAATCTAATACTGCACAAAAAATAAAACTGCCACAAAATCAGTGTTGTTGTTTAAGGTCAATCCTAGACCTACTGCAGACTGAAAATCCTCCATCCCATAATTTAGCATATGGACTAATTCATTTGTTGTGTTTCTTTTTCTTTGAAAAACATTGTGGCATCATGATAAAAAGCTGGCATTTAAGGAGTTAAAATTCTGAAGATAAATGAATGTTTGGTAGTTATGATCAGTACTGATGTTAAAAAAAATTAACACAGGGAAAGCTGCTAATAATATTTATATGTAGTATTTTTATAGCACTTTTAGTAGGGGACACATTTGTCTTCTAAGGTAACAAGTGGGATTTTTTTTTTTTTTTTAAGATATTTTTTCGGGCATTTTTAAGCCTTTAATTGATAGGACAGATGAGCGTGAAGGGGGGGGAGAGAGAGAGGGAGTGACATGCAGCAAAGGGCCACAGGCTGGAGTTGAACCCGGGCTGCTACGGCAACAGCCCTGTAGAGCAGTGGAAATTATGAGTGGTAGAGCAGGCGCCCATGGGGCGCCTGCTCTACCACCGACGCCCCACAAGTGGGAATTTTTATGCCTCCATTATGTTTTCGGGTTGCTCTTAACTCTGTCCGTCTGTACATATGTCTGTTCGTCCATCCCATTCGCTTATACACGATATCTCAAGAATGCCTTCAAACTTGGCAGAGGTCCACTTGGACTCAATGAACTGATTGGATCTTGGTGGTCAAAGGTCAAGATCACCGTGTCCTTGCATCTGTCTCATTCATGTGACCATGACACCTTGAGGGATTTTTTTTATTATTATTACTGTTTCAAATTTGGAACAAATGTCCACTTGGACTTAGCAATATACTGATTAGAGTTTGGGGGTCAGAGATCAAGGTCACTGCAATCTTGTCCATTGCATTCTCGTAAACACAATATCTCAAGGAAACCTTGAGGGAATTTCTTCAAATTTGGCAAAGACATCCACTTAGACTCAAGAATGACATGATTGGAATTTGATGGTCGAAGGTCAAAGGCTAAGGTCACTATGACCTTGATATCTGAAGAATTCATGCCAAATTATGACGAAACTCACACAAATGTCAAAAGGTATAAAATGATGAAGTGATGACATTTAATATCCAAAAGGTCAAAGCTCAACTTCACTGTGACATCATACAAAACACTTTTGTGGCCATTACTCAAAGTCATATCTCAGGAACAGAAGGAGAGACATTTTGTCAGACACTGAGGTGGTGACACTAATCTTGGGTGTCAACCTTAAAAATCTGCTGATTGCACACATTTTCTGTGCTACTGGGGGGGAAGATGTGTGTGAGGCATCCATGTTTTCACAGACATGGATGTAAACTGCAAGAGAAACTCGATTGGTTCGAATAAGCACCATTACACGGTAGCTATTTAATGATAAACAAACTGGCACGTGAAGGCTTAAAATTTTGAAAATAAAAACAAATTCAGTAGTTATGATCAGATAACAAATAAAAAAATTAACTCAGTGAAAGTGGAAAATAATATTAATATATAATATTTTTATGGCAGTTTTTTGATGTGGACATTTCTGGTCACCAGTGCCATCAGAGGAACTTTTTTAAAGGGATGCTCAAGGGTTAATTCTGCAATTTTTAACTGTTACGAGTATAACACTACTTAATTGCCTCTCCAGTATCTTGCTCTTTCACACTATATCAAAATAGCTTACTTTTTTGGTGCTTAGCCAATGCTCCAACAGCCCATAATTTCAAAGCCTCAATAGTCTGAAAAACGTAATTAAAAAACACGACTACCACTGATTTTACACATTTCACTTTCAGCAAAGCAAGTTCATCTCTAGTCCGTTCAAATTAGACACCTGACACTCACTCCTCAGGGAAAAAAATAAAAAGAATTTCTTCTGGAGAAAAGCAAGGACATCCAGCTACTAAATCCTGTCTCATTACCATATCAATTAGATCTGCAGCTTGAGATGGCACAGGCTTTTAAGAATCTATGTGTTTGCTGCAATAAATGAATATTCTTAAAGCCTGATCAGCTCCATGGATGAAAAAAAGAAGAACTTGAAGCTGAGGCTGACCTTGGATATTGCAACTGTTGACCCTTGGCTGGACCGGCCAATCAGAAAGTGTTGTTCCCCACGGGTGGAGGAGCCAGTCGCAGTGTCTAGTGCTGGAAGCCATGTGTCCTCTGCTGAGATGTCTGACCGCTCTGGAGGTGATCACATACATGCAAATGAAGCAGAGAAACAAGTTGGGAACATTATCCTCAAAGGTATTTAATCAAGATATATAAGGAGATTAATGTTAAATCGGTGATTCAATGTAAACATAGCAAAATGCTCTCACACAAATCTTAAATGCTGATTTACAGAGTACCCAGAACGCCTCTTTTATTCAGTGTGTCAGTTTTATGACGAGAGCTATTTGTCCTGTAGTTTTATGTTCATTTTTTATAATCCTTGCGTGATCACATTTCACACTTTCAAATATAGCCAGCATGTGTGATGTAAAACCTTTCGTCCTCTCTTTTTTTTCACTCTGTCTTGTCCTTTAAGTGATGAAACCTTCCCCTCAGCGGACACCCTCTTCTGGTTGCTGGGAAGAGAACAAAAGCTGTCATTCACTGATCTCCCCATTACACACAGTGAGTGCGTTCCTGCCATCATCACCTTTAAATCCAGCTCTGCCTTTAACTGGGCTTTTCACCACCACAGAGAAAAGAGGACAGAAATACAGAGGAGAAAAAACATCACAAGATTTTAAACTTTTTCTATATTGCTGTGAGACAGATCAATATTTCTCCTCCTCTCCAGCCTGCATGTTTTGGAGGATAGGGAGCTAATTACGATTCCCTTAACTCCCTCCTCTGTCATCTGTAATCTTATTTTAAATCAGGCCAACCTGAATCCAGCGACCCTTTTTTCTCTTTTTTTACACGTGGAAGATGTCTGAGATTGTTTTCTCATGTATTTTTGTCTAGAGCAAAATGCTGCATTATAGGCAAGGACAAAAGAACACTTAGCTCAGATAGAAACACCTCTCTGTCTCTGTGCACATCTCCTTATATATCACTTCAGTACTGATAATTAAGGCTGGTTGACAAACAATAAATTGCATTATTTGGATGGGGGCACGGACCTATCCACCAGGGCTAGAATTAGCAGCAATCAGGGCAAGGTGAGAGCATCTGTAGAGGACAAAATTAGCACAATCGAGAACAAGATGTTTCAGGTTTGTCCTTGCGGCTGGCAGAAATTAACATCAATACAAGGCCTCAGAACTCATCAGGGGAAGAAGAAGTGTGTGGCAAAGAAAGGGCAGAGTAGCTGCTTTGATCAATACTTCTTAAGAAGTCAGTCGAGTCAGTCGGATGAAGTCCAGCGACAGGTAGAAAACCACAGTTCTCAGGATATCAGTAACACTGCCACTGAGGAGGTGGAGGAGGAGGAGGTAGTAAGGGGGGATGCAGGCGAAACTGAGGTTAGGAGGCCAGTCAGAGAGAGAACCATGGAGCAAAAGGTTAGAGCTAGATGGCCTAGGGCAAATGGCAGTAAAGAAGAGGAGATAGTTAATAGAGATTTGTCAGTAATCTTAAACAGGGTTAGAGGAAATGCAATAGAAATGTTAGAAATGATGGGAGATATAATTTACTCATATGGTGCAGAGAGGTTTGGGGTGCATGAGAGAAAGAGGAGTGAGAGGGTACAGTCAGTCTAGGCGGCAAAGAGAAATAGATAAGTTAGTTAAGGAGAGGAGACAGTTAAGAAAGCAGCGGAAAAAGGCTACAGAAGAAGAAAGGGAGGGAATTAATGTATTGCAAGAGGAGTTGAGAAGCAGGTAAGCAGCTCTTAGGAGGGCAGAGCATCTCAGGAAAAAGAGGAGGAAGAAGGAATATGCAAGGACAGCTTTTTTTTTCCCTTTTAAGATTGTTAAAAGATTTTTTAGCCAGGAAAAGGGAGTTTTTAAGGCCGCCTTATCAGACCCGCCCACTTTGGCCAGTTAAAAACATGTGCACTCTGGCTCTTGCCTCTCTTGTATTCTTGCTCTTGTTGCTCCGCTTCTTTTTAGTATCTTAGTCTCTCCTGCTTTTATGTTTTGCATACACTCTGTTTTTTTTTATTTTGTCTACTTGCTTTTGCCGAATCTTATGTTTTAACCAGTTACATTTTTATACTTCCTGCATAACTCTTTTGTGCTCACGATCAAAGTTATTTTAAATTTTATATTTTGCTTAACCAGTTTTCTTTTATTTCCAGTTTTCAACATGTTTGCGCATTAATAATAACTTTGATAACAATATCGAATGGCCAACGATATTGTTTACACCATTATTATAGGGAGTAATTATAACAAAGTAGGCCAGTGCCTGTCAACTGACCTCTTCACCCCAGATTCATCGGAACCAGCAGCTGCCAGCCACTCGTCACAGTGGTTCTTGTGCCAAACACGAAGACTTTCTGCAGCGCAAGGAAAACAATGTTGGGGGCCACCTACAGGACATCGCAGACTCAACTGCTCCTCCACCACCGTGTGCCAGCCGGTTTCATTCTGCTGGAAAGGCCGGGAGCTGCGAAACGACAGCCCGGGGCCCCAAGAGGAACTTCGCCTAATCCCCGCTGCTAAGAAAGTAAGCAAAGAATTTCCATAACTTGAGGAAGCCGCTGTGTGGTGAAGAGTGAAGTCGAACAGGAGGCTTAATTATTCTGATCTTAATTTAGGTTTCATTAGATGAATGGTTTTTGCGCATCCCTGCGTTCCCAATTTATCTATATCCACATACTCTCTCACTATCCCCAAACTAAATAACTCACATGAGTGTTACCTCTCATTTCAATCCATCTATATCTACTGTTGATTTTGTGTTATTTGATATAATTATCATTTGCTATTCATTTATTCAGTTGTTACATATTTAACTAAAATAAATCTTCATTTAAAGCCAAGTCATTGTCTGTGTATATACAGTGGTGGAAAAAAGTTTTCGGACACCCCATGCATTTGTGAAATATTGCATTAAGAATCACTCTTAGGTCTTCAAGTGCAATTTCTTTTAGTACAGTCAGCCAAAATACTAAATAAATCCTAAAAAAAGCCATTAAAAACTTAAAATTGATTGGTTCCATAAAAATATATAAGAAATTTTGAGTATTGGGTCATTTTGGTACCAGTGATGAAGGTCGTTCTTTTTATTAAAAGACACAATTTTTGTTGCCAAGCTTCGTGTCTACATAAAGCCAGCACATTTGAAAGTTCTTCAGACACAAAAATGGCTAAAACAAGGAATCTAACGCAGGAAACACGCCTGAAGATAAAGATTCTCAGCCAGGAAGGGTACAGCTGCCGCCAGATAGCCAGGAAGTGCAGATGCAGTCTTTCAGCAGTTGGATACACTCTGCAGAAATACAGATGAACCAACAGCTTGGAAGACAAACCAAGATCTGGGCGTCCAAGGGTTTCCTCAACAAGAAATGACCGCATCCTGATCCGCATGTGCAGGCAAAACCGCCGAATGACATCACAGGAGCTTCAGCAGCAGTGGTCAAACCAAACTGGTGTCCAGTGTTCCACCCGCACTGTACGTGGCCGACTTTTAGATCATGGCTTAAGGTCCTACAAGGCTATCAAGAAGCCCCTGATCAATGAGAGACAGAGGTTAGCCCGGCGTCGTTGGGCCCAGGCACACAAGAACTGGACAGCCAGGACAACAAGATAATGCCCCTTGCCACACATCCAAGGCCAGCAGAACTTTGCTGCAGGAGCACAGTATCCAGGTCTTAGAGTGGCCAGCTCAATCCCCGAACATGAGCCCCATTGAAAATCTGTGGTGGATTATCAAAAGGTCTGTTTCAAAGCATAAACCAAAGAATTTAGAAGAATTAAAAACAGTAATTCAAGAAGAATGGGACAAGATTACGCCTCAACAGTGTGAAAGGCTCGTGGGGAACATGCCGGCCAGGATTAGAGCTCTACTACGTGCCAGTGGCAGGACTACTAAATATTAATTTGATGATGTGATGGTTTATTTATTTTTTGTTCAGTTTTGAACACATTCTCTGTTATTTGTTGACTTTGATACCGACAATGTTGAGAACTGACATATTGAAACTGTCAAGAATTTAGTTTTGTTAGTTTATCTTGTAAACAATAAACAAAAAAATATAATTTGTATTTGTTTGTATCTGTCTAATTCAGCCACACCTTTTGAAACACAAAAAAGATTTTTCCACAAATATTTCATGATAATATTTGAGATTGTGTAAAATTTTAAGGGTGTCCGAAAACTTTTTTCCACCACTGTATCTTTTGGACGGGAGCTGAGATGATGGTATAGAGAATTCATAACCCAGATATTGAGATTGATTCATTATTGATAAGCGTGCTGACAAATTAATAAGTGGCTTATGGAGTTATTAATTTGATTAGTCGCTTCCCTCCATAGGAGGGTGGTGCCCCAGAATTTTATTACGAGTGCAAACATTCTCTAAAAGTTATTTCCCCTACAGAAAGGAATAGCTTAATAGATACTATGGTGCAGAAGGCAGGAATACCAGGTTTTTCAGGGTGTTTAGAGCATACTAGCATGATCTGGCACCAGATTCAGGCAGGGAAGATTAAAAAAAGGGACCTGCATGTAATATTTTTAGATCTTGCAAATGCGTTTGGTTCAGTACCATATAGCCTATAGCCTAGTGCATTTGACTACTTCAAAGTGCCACAGGTAGTTGTTGACTTAGTGAAAGCATATTTTCAGGATATTAGGTTGTGTCTAAGTACGGCAGGTTTCACAACAGGTTGGCAGAGGCTAGAATCATGGCATTAATCAACCACAAAGCCGGCCATCCCTGTCTGATCATTGTCCTGTCAAATCATCCATCCACTGAGCGAGAGCATACAGGTCGGCCAGTATGGTCCTGCTGGTCTGTGTTTACTTAATTCAACTAACACTCGCAGTCCCAGAGAGTGAGTGACCTGCAAGATGCGTTCATAAATTCAGTCTGATGCTCTGCACTAAAATAAGAGTCCTGTTGTTCAAAGAAATAGAGCCTTATATTTCTATATAAACTAACATATGGTTAAGTTAATCACACATTCACTCCTTGCTCTGCTACTCTCTCCCCAGACAGAGTGCCCAGAGTCGCTCAGCCACTCAGAGAGTGCGGTGCTTTGGATAATCCAATGGTACATTCTGACAGTGTTTTAAATTGTGTGCTCCGGAACTCAGAATGAAAATTTTTGAATGCACTACTCGCATCATCTTCCTCCATTTTCTAATCAAGCCAACAGAGCTTGCTAGCTAGCGCTAGCTAATGTCCGTGGGTAATTGCTTTGCCTCCAGCTAAGCTCCACCCACCAAAAAACATCATACTGTTTACTAACAGTAAGTGGGTCTACAGGAAACTCGTACCAAAGTGTGTCTTGTCTTCTCTATGGACTTAATGCAATGCTGCCGGTTACAAATTCCCAATCATTCCACAGTGAATGACAAATTAGCTTAACAATAATGGCTCTGTTTCGTTTTGTTTTGTTTTGTCTGTTCTTTTCTATTGGCCTATGTCCATGCCATGTTACTGTCAAGTTTCCATGAAACAAACAAAACTGGCTGACATTCAGTTTATTCCCAGTGGTAAATGCAATATTTTGATATAATTTTAGCATTAGAATGTGTTTTGATAATATTTCTGGCTGAAAAATACACGTTTTATTGTTATCATCTGTTACATATTTGTGCTGATTTGTTAGTTCAGACCAGACACAAACTGCGTATAGCTTTCTTACATTTGCTGAATCAACTGTATTAGTGTTAAGATTTGGTTTAGTTTTAAATGAAACTACCAGTGATAATGGCAGTTTAGGGAAAGATTGCAGTTTGGGTCAAAATGACTACTTTCTTAATAATCATGATTTAAACAAACAAACAATTGTTTGCAAGAATATTCATGATTGACCTTGTTTTTGTGTCAAAGACCAATAGTGTGTTACCTCATCCATCTGGACTCTTTAACATCATGCTACTTTTTCCATTGTGACAAGAATCATAGGGTAATTTACATCCTGGCAGAGGTCCAGGGAAACCTGATCATATGTCATAGTTCACCTTTGGGCAGACCACTGATGCCGTAAATCCTTTCAAATCAGATCTCTATTGAAAAAAATCAGTAATGTTTTAATAAATATTTCCATCTATGAAGCTGCAAACATAAGTGTTGTCAGTTTTTCCATCTTTATCTTACATTTACTAACACAGTACAATCTAAATGTACTATAATACAGTATATTGTGATAATGCAAATATGCTGTTTTATGTTAATGAACCACAAATTTGTCATATAGTCTCTTAAATCTTGTGTTTTTGATCCAGCTCATAATAAAAGTACTGTAGCAGTCGAGTGTGTTGGTGTTCACTGTGTTCATTTGCTACACATTTGGGAAGTAAGTGTGAAATCATTTTGTATCAATTACTCAGTTTTTTCCTTGTCATGTTGGTATATAGTCGTATTTAATGGAATGACAAAGCAGTGACATGCTACATTTACATTTTCCCCAGATGGATGCCCCCATGCTTTTAAAGTTTTATTTGAATTTATAACTAAGACAAGCTGTCAGCACGTGTCACCAATGCAAGCAGTGTGAAACATGTTTAATGAGAGAAACTCATTTAAAAAGAGTGGCTCAATGTGCTGATGAAAGCAGGTAGTGCTTACACGACCATTAAGCAGAACAGACGCATAAAGCTTCAGTTTACTGTACCAAGCCTGAGGCACAGAATAAAAAAAAAAACACATGCATTAAGGGTGCACGCACACAGCCTGGGACACCTCACTGCAACATTACAACCAAGTATCCAACTGCTGCAGTAGAGGAAGAGTTGCAATGTGTAAAAAAGAAAAATAATAATTGTAAGTGCATTGCATTCACTACCTGTTTGGACAGTATAAATGTATCTACAAGCCCAACAACTAACAGCCTGAGATCAAGTAACATTTACTTGATCTCAGGCATGATACGTTTCTTCAAACCATTTAGACCAACAAACAACAAAACCAGTTTTGTTTTAGTGAATCATTACTGTGGTTCCATCTCCTCTCTAGGCTGCAAATGTCAGTGTTTTTTAGCAATAGCACACACCTTCTCCGTCAGCCTATCATCTTATGTCTCCTCATTTTAAATATGGTTCTTTCTCTGCCGTAGTTCTTTCTTGTTGCAGCCGTGCGTGCCCTCGACCTCCTCATCACCATCTAGTCTTTAGTGATTCATCAGCCTCATTATCCATCATCCTCAGAGTCAGCAGCCATCATCAGCACGAGTGTCTTGACTTAATGGGGGGATTTATCTTCCTGCTGCTCAAATGTCCCTCAGTCACAAAAAAATTCCCTCTAGTGTCCGAGCCCCAAAGTCTTCTGATTAATCTTAATCAGCACAAATAATCTGTTAATTTGTACACCTACATCCTGTACTAAACATTATCTTAACTTCACTCTTCTGTCTCTCCTGATTGAAAAGCAAGACAACACTGCTCTTCCTGTTGGGATTGTGCCTCCAACACTGAGTATTTTAAGCCAATACCTGAATCTACAACTATAACCAGTGGTTTTTGTGCCTCAACCTAACCACATGTTAACCGCAGTGTTGTTGAAATGTAAAGTTTCAATGTATCTGCAACATGGTCCGCAGTTACATACAATGCAAATTGTTTTTGTTTTTTTAGGCAATTGGGTTGAAGTGTTTTACTAGTACTACTACTACTACTGCTACTACCACTGCTGTGGGCAAATATGTCTTCATACCCTTCATTTCAAAATGCTTACCCAACCTTACATTGTCAACCTAAGCTGCAAACCTAATGTTAAAGGAAAAGTTTATTTAACTCTAACATTTTTAATGAAGGGTACTCAGGATTGCTACATGTTTTTTGATTAATCAGTCTATCTATGTTCAGACTGGCACTTGGACATGGTCATGATCTTTAGAAAGATTTCTTTAGAAAAGAATTAGATCGTGGATTGAAGCGGCTGAAATGAGTTTCCTCTGTAGGGTGGCTGGGCTCAGCCTTAGAGATAGAGTGAGGAGCTCAGACATCCAGAGGGAGCTCGGAGTAGAGCTGCTGCTGGGTTGGGCCTCTGATCAAGATGCCTCCTATGGCAAGCCGTTTTAACATTTAATAGGTAGACTGGATATTCATTACTGATATCTGCAACATAATTTTGCCTAGTCAAAACTCTTATTCAGGATATCTGTAATTAAATTTTGCCTAGTCAAAACTCTAATTACAGATATCTGTAATTCAGTTTTGACTAGTAAGATTCAAACTATTTTTGCCATTCATGTGTATGGGGTTTGTCACTATAGATATCTCCAATGTAGTTGCGGATATCTGCAATTGTTATTGCGGATATCTGCAACTGAATTGTGGATATCTGTAATTCCAGTTTGAGATATCTACAGTTTAATTTTGACTAGTCATAATTCAAGTTCAAGATATCTTTAATTATCATCAATTTGAAGATATCTACATGGTCCTTTCTAGATACAGTCAGGTCCATAATTATTTGGACAATGATACAGTTGTTGTCATTTTGGCTCTGTACACCACCACAATGGGTTTTAAATGAAACAATGAATACCTGCTTAAAGTGCAGACTCTCAGCTTTCATTTAAGGCTTTTTTCAAAAATGTAGTATGAACCGTGTAGGAATTACAACCATTTCTTCACACAGTCCCCCAACTTTAAGGGCTCATAAGTATTTGGACAAATTAACATAATCATCAATTAAACAGTCAGTTTTAATACTTGGTTGCAAATCCTTTACAGTCAATGACTGCCTGAAGTGTTGGACCCATACACATCATCAGATGCTGGGTTTCTTTCCTGGTGATGCTCTGCCAGCCCTTTACTGCAGCTGTCTGCACTTCCTGCTTGTGTTTTGGGTGTTTTGCCCTCAGTTTTGGCTTCAGCAAGAGAAACGCATGCTCAATTGGATTCAGGTCAGATGATATGACTTGGCCATTGCAGAACATTCCACTTCTTTGCCTTAAAAATGTCTTTGGTTGCTTTTGCAATATGCTTCAGGTCAACGTCCATCTGCACTGTGAAGCATCATCCAATGAGTTTTGAAGCATTTAATTGAATCTGAGCAGATAATGGTGCCCCAAACACTTCAGCTTTCATCCTGCTGCTCTTGTAAGCAAGACAAGACTTCACTAGAATAATTACAGAGGGTTTATCACAAGATGCAAACCATTGGTTAGCCTTAAAAATGGAAGGCCAGATTAGAGTTTGTCAAAAACCATCTAAAAAGCCTGTACAGTTGTGGAACAGCATACTATGGACAGATAAAACAAAGATCAACTACCAGAATGATGGGAAGACAAGAGAAGGAAGAAGGGAAGGAACTGCTCACCACCTCATCAGTGAAGCATGGTGGAGGTACTGTTATGTCATGGCCATGTATGGCTGCCAGTGGAACTGGTTCTCTTGTATTTATTGATGATGTGACTGCTGAGAAGAGCAGCAGGATGAGAGCTGAAGTGTTTGGGGCACCATTATCTGCTCAGATTCAACCAAATGCTTCAAAACTCATTGGACGATGCTTCACAGTGCAGATGGACAATGACCTGAAGCATACTGCAAAAGCAACCAAAGACATTTTTAAGGCAAAGAAGTGGAATGTTCTGCAATGGCCAAGTCATATCATCTGACCTGAATCCAACTGAGCATGCGTTTCTCTTGCTGAAGCCAAAACTGAGGGCAAAACACCCAAAACACAAGCAGGAAGTGCAGACAGCTACAGTAAAGGGCTGGCAGAGCATCACCAGGGAAGAAGCCCAGCATCTGATGATGCCTATGTGTCCAACACTTCAGGTAGTCATTGACTGTAAAGGATTTGCAACCAAGTATTAAAACTGACTGTTTAATTGATGATTATGTTAGCTTGTCCAAATACTTATGAGCCTTTAAAGTTGAGGGACTGTGTGAAGAAATGGTTGTCATTCCTACACGGTTCATACTACATTTTTGAAAAAAGCCTTAAATGAAAGCTGAGAGTCTGCACTTTAAGCAGGTATTCATTGTTTCATTTAAAACCCATTGTGGTGGTGTACAGAGCCAAAATGATGACAACTGTATCATTGTCCAAATAATTATGGACCTGACTGTATCTTGAATTGAGTTTCAGATAGTCAGAATGACGTTGTAGATATCTTGAATTCGAATTATGACTAGTCAAAATGACGTTGTAGATATCTGTAACTGAATTATGACTAGTCAAAATGACGTTATAGATATCCGCAACTGAATTATGACTAGTGAAAATGACGTTGTAGATATCTGTAACTGAATTATGACTAGTCAAAATGACGTTGTAGATATCTGTAACTGAATTATGACTAGTCAAAATGATGTTGTAGATATCTACAACGTCATTTTCACTGGTCAAAATGACGCTGTAGATATCTGCAACTGAATTATGACTAGTCAAAATGACGTTGTAGATATCTACAACTGAATTATGACTAGTCAAAATGACGCTGTAGATATCTCAAACTGGAATTATAGATAGTCATAATGTAATTGTAGATATCTATAATGACAAACCCCATACACATGAATGGCAAAAATAGTTTGAATCTTACTAGTCAAAACTGAAGTACAGATATCTGTAACTGTAGTTTTGACTAGTCAGAATGACGTCATAGATATCTGTAATTCAGTTTTGACTAGTCAAAATGACGTTACAGATATCTGTAATTCAGTTTTGACTAGTCAGAATGACGTTATAGATATCTGTAATTCAGCTTTGACTAGTCAGAATGACATTACAGATATCTTAAATTAAAATTCACGCTAGTCACAATGACATTACTACTAGTCAAAATTACGTTATAGATATCTATAATGGTAATTCCGGATATTGTGGAGCAGATTGCTTAAACGATCTTTCACTTGGTGATGCAAGCATCAAATTTGGCACACAAGTGCTTCAGAACCTACTTTCTCAGAAAAGTACGATGTACACTTAAAAAAACAAAATGGCCGCCTTTTTTCAAGATGGCCGCCATTCACAGTATTATTAAATGGTGTTTGAACTATATTTTGATTGAATAATCCTATTTTGATGATCTATACATCAAAATATATGCTTTTGAGTATGAGAAATCCAATTCTGCATTTAGAAAATCAAAATTATTGAATATTATGATGATAAAATGGGAATTAAACGAAGAAACACTCTGTGATATTTCCGATGTGATGTCTGGGTAAGTGACCACCCAATGTAGAGACATGATAGAACAGTAAACTGCTTACTGCATTTCAACAGTGCTAGAAGATGTAGTATGGCTTATCTGGGGTTGACCAGTGCAATAGAAATATGATGACCCTTTTCCGAACTTCAATTACAAACAATGTGAACAAACTGATTGGCTTGTGTGTTTTTTGTTTTTTTTCTTTTCTTTTTTTGGCCCGCCACCACCCCCCCTCTACGGAGGACAACTTTTTTTGGCCCGCCACCACTCCCCCTCTACAGAGGACAACTTTATTGAACCGCCACCACCCCCCCTCCACGGAGGACAACTTTATTTGACCCGCCACTACACCCCCTCTGTGTACAGCTTTGATTGGTTCTTCTTTTAGTCCTCACATTTGCAGGCACACAACTGTGTACACTTCAGGATGAAGCGATAGCATTTGCATCGTCCTCGGCATTCAGTCTTGCAGTCGCATTTTGTCAACTGCTCACAAGTCTGAGCAATGGGTGGAAGGGTTGTCCAGAGAACTTGCCAGACCTCACCATCTTTTTGCCAGAACCAGTTGGCAGGGCTTTCAGTTTGCATTTCGCACACTGTTGGCTCCATATGCAGGCAGCTTGGAAGGCAGACCGTTTCACATGCTGAGCTTGTCAGTGGAATGGCATCATAAGACCTTTGCTTCCGAGCAAACAAGTCCAGCCTTGCCTCATCAACCTTGCTTGTAGTGCTGTGCTTGTCATACATGGTGATGACAAACTTCTCAAAGATGATGACGTCTGCATCTGCTATGATGGGTGGATATTGACTAAGCTTTTTAAAGACAGGGCTCACTTCAGGGCAAACCTCCCATGCTTGCCATGCAGTTTTCTTGCCTTTACCACGAAAAGCTGACACAACATCACAGCCAGTAAAGGCATGAAAGAATAGCATGCCACTGGATTTCTCTGGGCCAAGATTCACCACCATATCATGGATTGGTAACCACCTAATGGACTGACCCTGGCCAAATTCTACCCAAATAATTTCTTTTATAGATATTTTTTTGGCCATTTTGCCTTTATTGGACAGGACAGGTAAGTGTGAAGGGGGAGAGAGAGAGAGGGGGGATGACATGCAGCAAAGGGCCACAGGCTGGATTCGAACCCAGGCCGCTGCGGCAGCAGCCTTGTACATGGGGCACCTGCTCTGCCACTAAGCCACCAGCACCCCAACCCAAATGATTTCTAAGCCTGCATCCTGAAAAGTCCCAAAAACACTGACTGCAACAACAAGAATATCTGTGTCGCATGCCTTAATCAACACAGACTTCATCTGTTGCTTGGCTGCATGAAGAGCATGTGTGAAGATTCTGGAGTCAGCTTCTTTGCGGTTGCAAGGCGAGGAGCAATAAGCGAAATTCATCATTTCTAGATTGAAGGAATTAAAAAATTGCTATGTGAAGAACTAGAGGTGTAATTTCATCTTTCATCTTCATTTTGATTGCCTGAAATTGTGGTATGTTTTTGGCTATCGTCGAATAGCCATCAGAACTACACTCATAACGGGTAGGGGGAGAGATCAACCCCTCTTTCGTATCTGTCTGACAGAGGCAACACTTCCTCCAGTCAGTTTTAGTAGCGCAACTCAGTGGATTACTGGCAGACATCTTGTGTTATACAGTTATAGGTCGAGGGTTTATCCTTTTACCACCCAACTGTACAAAACATTAAAGCACATTGAAATATGGGATGCAACTAGGTTCAAGCATCTGGTGCCCTACACCTAGCCTGATCGTTCATCCAGTGCCATTTAAGTCCCATGTGATCTGTACACCATCCAGGTAACTGAAGCCCCGTTACCTTTTGCTCGGCTCTCCCGCGCTGGCACATCCTGTCAATTCAGGTGCGGCTATCTAACTACAATACTACAACTAACTAAACTTCTAGTTGAGATATATAGAGGGGCTTATTAGATAGCATTTGGGACACTAAAGTATACTACAAACTACAGTGAGTACACCACTACAACAGTTAGTAAACTACAACTACAGTTACTACACAACAAGCCAACACTGAACCCAATGCTGAGTCTCACAGCAGTGATGTCACCAGTGTGCCCTGGTTGTGCTTTGACATCACTCTTATAAAAAAATTACAAACCAATAGAGCTTGACCACAGTATTTCAGTGAATGATCACGGATATTTCCCTTCAACTTAATGCAATATCTGTGATCGGACAGCTTTCGAAAATGCCGCCATCTTGAAAACTGGTGGCCATATTGGAATTCAGTTGACACTATTGAGTTCTTCCAGTCAGAACAGAATTTTTTTTTTTTTTTTTTTGTTTTGCATTTGACAAGGCGGCCATCTTTAATCTTGGATTTTCAGCTGGACATCGTACTTTTCTTAAATACTACATCCTGGACATCATTTGTGCCAAACTTGGTGCTTGCATCACCAAGTGAAAGATTCTGGTGTAATATTGACTTAATCTGCCCCACTAACAGTCAAACTTAGTGATTAAATGTTAAAACAGCTTGCCATATGCCTCCTGGGTGCCTCCCATGAGAGGTGTTCCATGCACGTATAACCAGAACATGCTGGAAAGATTATCTCATCTGGCATGGGAACGCCTTAGGATCCCCAGGAGGAGCTTGGAATCGTTGCTGGGGAGAGGGACATCTGAAGTACCTTACTCAGCCCGCTAAGACCTGGATAAGCAGATGAAAATGGATGGATGAATGGATGGATGGATGCATGGATGGATGGAAGGCATGTCAGCCTTCCAGGAAAAATCTGTGTTTATGGGATATTGTGAGACATAGTACTCGGGAGTTAGAATGTTACATCCCTGTCTAGGGGAGTAGGAGCGCAACATAAAAGTGCGTAAGGCTGTTCCCTCCCCGGTCCCCAAACCAGACAGCTCACTGCAGAAATTAAATTTCAAAAGTAAGGTAGTCATTATTGTGAGAAAATTGACTTAGTTTAATTTAATGTGAAGCAAAAATAACCGAGGGTGCAACAAACAGTCCATGAAATACTCCTTCTGTTTTACACACACTAATACTTACGCTCACTATGATGGCCCACAGGAGGTAAATTTAAACACAAATGCACAATACAGGAGGTTTGGAGGCCGAGGACAGGAACGCCGCTGCTGTTACACGACTGTCAACTGGCCTGTTGGGAAGCAGGGGATTTTAAACAGCAGACCGTATTTGGGAAGCCAATCAGCAGTAGACACTCCTAGACAGAACCCACACTGCCAACCAATCAGCAATTCCCACACTTGTCGTTAAGATACAAAGATCCTAACGCAAAAAGGAGCACTCACTCGCACACTGAAACAAAGGAAAGACACAGAGAAACTGAAACACATCAAGACGTCTTGTATCCATCCTGTCAGTCCTCCAGTCTCCCTTCTTGAATGACAAATACAGACTACTGTCTCCATAATTAGCTTAGCCTTGTTTTTAATGCCTATATTTCTGTGCTTTTTGTTAATTAAAACAAAACCATGTTACTAGCAGTTTTACTTGCACTGTAACCATGAATTAAAGGACCAATCACCTGCACTACATTTCTGTTCTGAATGTCTAAATGTGATGATTATGCACGTTAATTGTGTCAAATATATCCTCAGAGTTGACATCCTCTTTCTCATTTCCATATTTTTGAACATTGTTGAGAGACTCATCAGTCATGGTACCATACTCCCTAAGCACAGCTTCACAATGGAGCCCAATCTGGCAGGCAAAAGTGATGTCAATAATTAAACATAATGGGTGTATAAAATATCATCAGAAGTGGCAACAGGGTTCCAGTTGTATGTGGCAAAGGGAGAGAGGTGACATAACGTTTCCATGTGCCATTTGATAGTTGAAAAACATTGACATACCACTATTCAAAGTGTCATATCCCTAAGAATTAGCAAAACAAGAGTAGCATGCTACTGGTCTGCAGGGGGACATTGGTAAAATAGGAGTGATTGGCTGTTAAGAATTCATGCACAGCCATGGTGTATGATATTGAGCAGTGGCATATGTCAATAGAAAGTTGGTTTATGCCTGTGGGAAGTGGTATACAGTATGACAGTAGAATATGAGTAACAGGGGCGTCAGTAGCGTAGTGGATAGCCCCATATACAAAGGCAATTCATCGGCGCCGCAGCGGTCACAGGTTCGACTCTGGCTTGCGACCCTCTCTTCAAGTCATCCCCCTGCTCTCTCTCTCTCCCCCCATTTCACCATGTCTTTGTCCATTAAGGGCAAAAAGTCCTGAAAAAAAAGATCTTTAAAAAAAAAGAACATGAGTAACACAGCATGCCAAAAGCCAGTAGAATGCCAATGGCATACCAAAATTTCCAGTACCACAGAGCAACGCTCAAGATTGGCACACGCTACTAGAACAGGGGTCAGTAACTTTTACTACCAGAAGAGCCATTTTTGGTTCAAAGACATTCATTATTTCTGTCTGAAGCAAATATATTTGAGCCTTATACAGTAATAAATGTAACACAGCCTAATTAAGTCTAATTTAGCTTCTAAATATTATTAATTGGACTAATCATTAATATGTTTTACCATAAGGTGGCTATAAAAGTAAACAAATCTGTCTAGTATGTGTCATTAAATTCAGTATTTTCCTCCCAAGACTTTTCCTATCTGGATTTGGAATTCATAACTACCTTCACTAAGGAGACTCAAGACAAGCCACCACTCTTGATGTTCAGCAAAAATAAGATAAAAGGTGTCAGGCTGTAGACATGGCTATGACTCACATTTTAGTTTTTAATTTCTTGTAGGCCTAATAGGTTACACATTTTTACAATTGGATAATGTAAGAATCACTTTAGGTCCACAACAATGATAAATGAAAATTAAAATGTTCAAAAATATCTGTGATTCATTTCCATGTAGTCTTATTTTTGGTCAAAGCCACAGGGAGCCATTGGAGAGGGGCTAAAGAGCACATGCAGCTCCGGAGCTGCAGATTGCCTAATCCTGCACTAGAACAAGAATGGCATACCATCAACGAGTCCTCTAATAATCTTGAATAAAACTACACCGCAGAAATCTCTTCAACTAACAAAAAATATTGTCTAATTTATAGAAATTGGCTGGTATCATAAAACATATTTCCCAGTGGGATAAGCAAAAATGACAAGATCTCTTGAAACTAGCTTAACAAAATCAGGCCTCTCCAAAACACTGTGACCTTAAAACAAATAAAGTAATTATATGTCACCAGTCACCTTCATTTAGGAGGAATTAACAAAACTACAGAGACAAATCTGAAAACTTTTAAGTAAGACTTTAAATGATAGTGCATCTTTGCACAATACTGTTTAGGAGCAGCCTTGTAAAATAAGGATCACTAAATTTGTTTTTAGACATTTCTAAAATCAAGTAATCTGCCTGAAGTCTAACCAGATTTTAATTCTTAATATCCAAATGGACACAGACAGGCCTTAAGGCAACTGTTATCAATGCATTCACTATAGAGTGGTAAAGAAGTAGCACAGTTTCACCCATTGTATGGGCAACTCCAACTTTGCCATTATTACACACACCTATTATGCCCAACTCTGGCTATATCTGGATTAACATCATTAGACATCAGACAGGTAACTGGTGACACTGTCTAGGACATCCATGTCTATAATGCATCATAAACATACTTTACATAAACATCTGTCTGACAATGTTCCAGCCTGTGGTGTGTTTGTATGTCAATGTGATTGTTAACATCATGTAACCCCCTTTTGTCTGTTAATGTTTTTGCACTGACTGTAAAAAGAATTTCCTTGCAAAGGACTAAAAAACTAAACTAACTAACTAACTAACTACTTGCATTAATAGTACTGCATAATGATAGTCGTTATTTGCAAAAAGCACTTTAGAATGACTTAAACAGTTAAGTATCTTAATATTTCATAATTGGTCACTCACTGAAATGTATTTTTGCAATGTATTATAACTCATAGTTGTAATGCATGATAAAATCATTGTATGATGCATTATAATGTGATTAGAAGTTACCCTAAGTGATCACTGGTTGCTGTAAGTAAAGTAATGAAATTCCACATGAACACAGTGTGCATGTCCCTGTTTGTTAAAATACATTCCATTAGTTTATCCTTTACACCATACATGAATGTGAATTTCAACTGATTATGTTCAGTGTTGTCAAGCAAATAAGATAAGATAAGATAACATAAAATAAGATAAGATAAGATACACCTTTATTGATCCCACATTTGAGAAATTCCAGTGTTACAGCAGTCAAGGGGAAAGCTGGGAATAATTAAAGCTGCAAGCAGCAATGAATGGGCCCTCGCACCTTCACGCAACTCGGGGGTGCTGGCAGGATGATAATGAGAAGTGGATAATAATGAGCAGTGAATAAAAAGTCTTAGATCAGCCTTAAATAAATAGTCTTAAATCAGCTGTTGGAAACCAAAGGCAATTACTAGGGACAGTGGTTTGATACTAGTTATTAAGAAGTGATTCAGGAGTACTGAAAGACACTTTCAAAGTGTTGCCTTTAATAAGCCTGTAAAAACAGGTAGTATTGAATGGGTGTAATATGGGAAATAAAGAAATGAATTTGATATGTATTTAGTAGATTAAGGAAATGTAGACTATGCAAAAAAAAAAAAGAAATCATTGTATGTTGTAGTTTCTGATCACAAAGAAAATATTGTTATTATTTCTCCCTAAAAACAACCAATAACACGATCAAACACTTACATAAAAGTAAAATATACAGTTGCAGGTCAAGTAGAAATTGTTTCATGTATCATCTGTGATTTGACTCAATTTAGACTTTAGAGTGAGTATTTGGGGGAAATTGTTACATTAGTGAAATGTAAATGTCCATCATTAAAAAGCTGAGTTAAATTAGAGTACTTAATTTCTGTTATGACCCATCAAACAAATTAATTTCAATATATTTCTGGTTGTTCTTGAATTGAGTTACTGATATTTGTTTTTCACTTTACTTAAAGCAAACAGTCACCACTTATAGTGACTTACAATGACATTATAATGCATTATAACAGTGACTGTGATGCATTATGAAATTATTGTAATGTATTACAATTACGAGAATTATAATATACCATGATTCATGTCAATGAATGACCAGTATTTACACTTGACAAAAATTTTAATGCATGCGATGATCCATTTTACAGCTGCTCTAAGAGAGATTTTAAAGTGTTAAACTGAGCACAAGTTTAAATACAACGCTTTTCTTGCTGATCTAAGACTTTTTTTATGTGCTCAGTAGATATATATTTTTCAAATTTTGGCCACAAATTTCCAAGATAATCCATCCACCTGACAGGTGTGGCATATCAAGATGCTGATTAAACAGCATCATTACTGTGTTGTGTGATCGAACTACACATTTTAGAGCAGCCTTTTATTGTGACCATCCCAAGGCACACCTGTGTAGTCATGATGCTGTTTAATCAACATCTTGATATGTCACACCTGTTAAGTGAATTATTCTGGAAAAGTAGAAGTGCTTACTTAATATAACATAACTTAACATATGTTTTTACAAAATTGTGACCAAATTTTGAGAGCAATATATATGTTGAGTGCATAACAAAAGTCGTACATCTTTAACTGAAACCTGTAAAAAATGGAAGCAAAAACAAAAGTGTTTGTAGACATCCGGGGTTTAAGCCCAGTGTAACTCAGGGGGTCCGGGGGCATGGTCCCCCAGGAGAAAATTTTGAAAAAAACAACCCCTTAAATGGTGGCTTCAGGCAACTTTTAAGGGAATTATAATGGCAAAATTTAGACTTAAAATATGAGACTGACCTACAATAGATTCAAGTTACTGTATAATCAACCTGCTTCCCCTTGCTGTGAATCATCTTCCTCCTCTTCCCTGACTTCCCCTGACTCATCTGTGGGCCAAAGTAAATGCGGTGCATTGTTTATAATATAGCCTTCTATAATATAATATAATATAATATAATATAATATAATATAATATCTAACATCTAATACCAAATATCAGCTTCAATGGATAGGTGGAAAACATTCTGCCCTCATTCAACCTGTAATTGTGCACAATGGACTAGACTGAATTATGGAAAATAATAATGTTGAAAGAAGCCTATTAAATCAACACAATGCAAACATATTGCTAACCAATGCATTGTTAATACTTTGTTTGCATCTTTATGTTGGATGTGGTTGAATGACAGAAAGAAAGGGGTCAAAGTTCAATCAGCTGTGTAGCAGGGGCTTACAGAATGTGACGCAAGCCACTTACTACGTCGCTAACGCTAACCTTCAGACGGTAGAGGATGGAAGCAGACAAACTTGTAATGAGAATGTAGCAAATGTAACCTTTCTATTCTACTTCAATAAAATTTGAGTTAACACAGCATGTCAGTCATGGATATTGTATTTTCTTAAGTTACTCTTGGATTTCTAAAATCTTTGGCGGACATAACGTCAGCTTAAAAGTTCTTATGACAACTTATGCTAGCCTATAGCCTTGTTGGCAGCTTGCAGTTTGTTAGCCTATGTGAGGGGCAATGGCTTTGAGTCATCATGGTTAGCCAGGGCAGAAAAATCAGCTTTTAAATCAGTCACCAAGCTGAAATAGTTTTCGGCAAATCACTGGATGTATCGGCTGCTAACGACACGACAAATGGTGTTTTCTTGAAAAACTTCCTCACGTCCATGATGTGCAATCACTAGATGAAAAGGAACGGACGGTGACTAACTTATGACAGCAGGCTGACGTTAGGCTGCCCCACTAGGCTATAATGTGTTAAATGTCAGGCTACCTGTTGGCGGTTTGATTTTGCTCAGATTTCATTGATTGATCTGGTTTTCTTTATAATAGGGGGTATGCACAGATTGATGGATAATGTAACGGACAGGGCGATGTGATTTTATGGGAATGGATTCTGTTACTGTTAAGAATGTGTTCATCTACAGTAAAGTCTGTTACGGGAGTTATTGAGTTTTCCATAATGTCAGTGAACGTCTCACTCCCAGCAGAGTTATGTGTTTTAGACGCTGGCCGGCCTTGCAGTGTGGCTCCTCTGTGATCAAGTGGGGAGTCCTTCCTCTTCTGCTTGCCAGTCAGAGCAGGATGCCAGCTGGTTCTCCTGGGGGAAGCTGGAGTGTGACTCGCCACAGTCTGTCTTGCCAGGCTCTTTTTCAGCAAAACAAACTCATCCACGGCCAAATCAACACGACAGGCTGTCAAGTCATCAACAAGACAAACTCAGCTTAGTGCAGTCACTCAGCTTTCCATCAAACCCTGTGACATGGGTTTTCGGTCTCACGAAGTCCTCCACATATTTTCGTAGAATTAATCTCTGATTCTCACGAGAAATACTTTTTTTTCCCCCTCACATACGGCGCTCTGTGAGGACGCTCTGTGAGGACGCTCAGTGACTCTGCACTTCTCTCATGATTGTGATTTGTCCGCTGCGTGCGCGTTCACAGCTCTTGATAAAGCAACCCTGGGTTGAGTTACCGACTTGATATCCAGCATCGTGATATCGATTATCCTGATCGCCATTGTTAGGGTTAGTCAACCCAGGATAGGTCTGGGTAACCCAGGAAAGGTTGATCTTGCTTCGTGATACAGGCCCCTGGTGGTTCCTTGTGGTGTTTGGGTTTTTTTTCTTCCCTTTGTTAACATTTGAGGACAGCCCACACATGTGGTAAGCAGATAACATGTAGATATGTAGATGCACCTAAATGAGGGGATTCAGTCCTGGGCGGAGGGTGGCTTCACCTTAGTCACCACTATTACGGGGAAGAGCTGCTGTATACGTCGGACAGGTTGGCTGGAGAGAGTTCATGTTGTTTACAGTGTTTACACAATGCAGGCAACAACTCTCTAGCTTGTGAGTGAGCTTGATACAGCGACTGTGACAGTCAAGTAGTGGCAGATATAGTGTCACATGATCTTTTCACTTCCAGTGAGTTTTTACCATTAAAGCAATATCATGCAACTTTTTTTTTTTTACATTAAATGACACCTTTACATCATTTGGCCATGTTGTTGTGCTAGCTTGTTGTTTCTGTTAAGTAGCTGTCCGTTATTCGCTCATTCTACTGCTCTGTGCCAGAAATTTACACAGTTGACACGATTGTGAGTCACTTGTGGTCCATTCTGAATAGACCCGCAACCTACCAATTGGGAATCACTGATATGGATGGTACGCTGACTTGTAATAGGGAGAATGGCACAGCTCTCATTTCACTCCATGCCAGGAATGCCTGTTCTTGCACTGCATAACTTTGGTGCGCAGGTAGGATCCCTGGGAGAAGAACATAACACTTTACAGCACTATGACACATGCCACGAGCTAGCTATAAGGAATTAGTTTTATTTTCTTTTTTTTTTTTTATCACAAACTTTAGTTCCCCTGATATGTTTCTAATTGTAGACTCAAGTTGTAATCACAAAGTGTTGCAAACTCGTTAACTGTCTCAATAAAGTTGATAAAAGAAGCTAACGTTAGCTTGGTTAGCGCAGTATTCTCAGTATTCTCAGAGCTGTACAAATCCAAACCTTGTACTCCGTTAGCAATGCATGAATCATACTTTGTAAAGTCAAGCAAACTAATGAAAACTGTTTAATCTGTCCTGATATAAACTGTAGTGATCGTGTAATTAAATTTGCAACATGAGATACCTTCCTCTTCCTCATTTTGATACATTTTACTTTTCCAATGCCATAGAGCCCAAGGAAGAGCCCTTTAAAGACTTGTAGATTCATTTGTTATTTATCTGGATCACAAACTTTGCCAAAAAGTATAACCAATTACTCCCCATGAGTAGGGATGGGTATCGTTAGGATTTTTATGATTTCTTATTTCGATTCCAAAATAGTGAAAAATAAAATGTTTATTTAACAAAAGTAAGTTTATTCCTTTATCTTTTAAGAAAATGTTTAACAAAAATAAAATCCTGTCTGAGCAGCATTAGTGCTAAAATACTATACAGCATTCAATTCACTGTAAAACAGCGAATAAACATCAAGAAATAAAGTAACTGTTTTGATGTTAGGAGATCAGTAATACAGTGTGGCAAAAATACACAACTGTAAGAGTTGAAAATATTTTAAATGAATAGAGAATGCCTGAACAAGGTCATTCATTTTATAGTCGATATATGTCATTGACGTTTGCAGAGAAATACATGCACGATACGAAATAAGGTATTTTTGCCACAGGATTTAGGATGGAAATAGGCAACGTTACATTATCATGTTTATCCATGACATTGTGCAAATGTCCGTGGCGGACATTTGAAAGCGAGTAGATGACAAACAGTACAGTAAACTTGTAGATAACTCAAATATATGTAGGCCTAATAACTTAGGTGGAAAATGCTTTCACATTTCATGCAGCCTACATGCAGCCTCTCAGCTCGGCAAACGGTAAACAACCCCACTGGCTTCTCTACATGTCCCTTTCATACGCAGTCAGTGGAGCCCAAATGAATACGCTGCAACGTTTGCAGCCGGTGGAGTCCGGCCGTACTGGCTGTGTCTGGTGTTGACGACCGTAGTACAGCGTTTCCCACCTTGCATAGTTAGCCCAGTTAGCCATAGCTTCTTCTGCAGTTTCTCTTGTATTTTTTTTTGTTTTGTTTGTTTTTTCAGTTTCTCTGGTGTGTTGAAGTTCAGTGTGAATGCGTGACGTAGTCACATAACAGACAGGTCCTGGCAGATACGTATCAGAATAAGCAGCCACTGTAAGAAAGGTTACCAGTGCTTATAGACAGAACCGAAAGTAAATAATTTTTATGGGTACCCGGTACCCACCGTTTTTGATTCGATTCCTACGTGAAATGACCACGACCTCTTAACACCACATTCCATGATGGCAGCACGTAATGGGTTGAAATTACGTGCTGCCACCACGAAACAATGCCAATGTAAAGTCAATTAGGGTCCTCTCCCGTGGTGGACACACGGATTCCCTGATTCAATCACGTCATGTCAACCTCGTTTTCCTCAATGATATCTTTAACATTCCTGTATACACACAAAAACGCGGAAGTGTTCTTGATATTAAAACGGCAAATACATTCCCCTGTTATAATTTCCCACCAATAATAATAATAATGATAATAATGTGATAGTTCGGCTGTTCTAGATATTTGTTACAGCCTATTCAAATATTCAATCACAAAAACGCCGTTTCTAGAGAACTTGCTAAAATATTTGAAATGAACCATCATGCCTACTTTTTCTTAACATATTTCATCTAGGTGCAGTGTCATTACTAGTTCAGCTTTACTAGACATTTGATATACTCAGTAGATGTATCTTTTTACGACCCTGTTTTACAACAAGCCGCAAAAAACCTACCGTCCCAAAAACGCCGTTTTTAGAGTACTATCTAAAATAACTACGATTAGCCAATATCCTTGCTTTTTTTCTTAACATAGTCCATCTAGGTGCAGTGTAATAACTACTTCGGCTTTACTAGATATTAGATTTATTCAGTAGATCTAGCTTTTTACAACCCTATTTTACAAGCCGCAAACGAACCTACTGTCCCAAAAACGCTGTTTCTAGTGTATTAGCTAAAATATCGAAAATTAGCGGACATCTTTACTTTTTCTTAACATAGTTCATCTAGGTGGAGTGTAATAACTAGTTCGGCTTTACTTGATATTAGATATATTCAGTAGATATATCTTTTTACAACCCTATTTAGAGCCCTACTTTGCAAATCAGAAGAACTACAACTATGTTGCTGATATGTATCAAACTGCATGGCGCGGTCCCAGGGAATTGTCGTTTTTTAAAAATCTAAGTGTTTTTCCCAGATTTGGAAGTTGTAAATATTGAATTGAGAGTACACTGTGGACTTTAAGGGGATGGTAAACACATTTGTGAAATCAGATTTTAAATATCTAATTTCTAAATGGGTGAAAATTAATTTTATCCATATTTTATCCATATCTGACAGCACCCACAGTTGTTGACTACACTCACATGATAGCTGAGGTCAAGAGCTCTCTATAACAGTTGGTCCCATGTCTGTACCCCCTTTAGTTGCTGAGTTATAAGCCCTCAAACATGCACTGAGGTCAAGGTTCAAAGGTCAATGGCTGAAAGCAGGAGCCATGTAGAATCTTCATACTGACATATGTCACTCTCCAGGTTGAGACCTTTCCAATGATGTATTTGGTTTAGCTCTACGACAAAGTTTAGATTTTTTCGTTTTTTGGACACAAGCCATGCCAGGTGTAGTTTCAGAGAGCACTTTGAAGGCCCCGTGTATAAAATGAGTTTTGTTTGTTTCTTTGCTTGTTTTTATCTTTTTTTACTGTAGATAGTTACTAAAATGAGTCATCCTCAGATAATACAATACTACTAAAAAGTAAAACCAATAATAACAATAATGAAATAAGCAAAAATAATATTAAAATCATATTGAAATGTTAAAATCTATTTACAGAGTGGAATGGTAGCCTAATAGATAACTTAGATAATATTTATTATTGTTTAGATACTTTATTATTGCTTAGATACTATTTAGCCTATTATTGTATTTACTTTTAGCATGTTCTACTTTTGAGTAATTTCCGAGAAGTTATGATAAAAAAAATAAAAAATTACAGACTATAGGAGATAACCTCTTCAATGTCTCACGTCATGTCAATTTTTTTTTTGCTGCTGTCTCCAGTTGAGAGTGGTGATTTGCTAAATACATTCTACAATAATAATTAGATTAACATTTGGTCTATAATATTGTTGGCTATATTACGCATTTTAATTTAAAAAAAAACGGAAGAATAAAAGAAACACCGAAATAATTACTTTTTTTTATTGATACTCCTCTCTGACACACACACACACACACACACACACACACACACACACACATTGAACACGCGATTGAATGAATGAATGAATGAATGAATGAATGAATGAACATTGGAAGTGGTTCAGCCACAGTCCCGCCGGCTGGCTCACATTGAGATTACATTTGTTTTTTATTACTAACAAAATGTTTTATATTGACTGTATGAATGGTTTCGTTTTCAAATAAATATTTGGAAACGAAAATATGCTTTGGTGTAGGCTACTTTTACAGAGTTTTGCAATATGTATATAGCCTACCTGTATCAAAATGTATAATTTTCAGCAGTGGTTTGTGTGACAGCTGCCATGGTCGGAGGTATAACCAGCGGGGCAGCCGCTGGTTCTGTGGCGCTGGCTTGGGGTCCACTCTCCCCTGGTGGAGTGGAGGGTGGCCGGGTTGCCAGGGGCAGACGGCTCCATGTGATGGTGTTTCCTCTCTGGTTCTTCCGTGCTCAGCCTTATTTTTATCTTCTTATTTATTTATTTATTACTGGCGTTTGGATTCAGTTACGGCAGATGGATGGCAATCTGAAATGGAATGAAGCCCACAGACGGCGGACAGCAGCTACAAAACAGTAGTGGAACGCGCCCCATCCGCCCACAGCACAATGCTCTTAAAGCCCCACGCTATCAAAAGCTGGCAAAATACATTTATTTTATTTTATGGCCTTGACATTAACCTGTCATATTGTTGAGTTATCAAGGACACTTCCGCGTTTTTGTGTGTATACAGGAATGTTAAAGATATCATTGAGGAAAACGAGATTGACGTGACGTGATTGAATCAGGGAATCCGTGTGTCCACCATGGGAGAGGACCCTAATTGACTTTACATTGGCATTGTTTTCGTGGTGGCAGCACGTAATTTCAACCCATTACGTGCTGCCACCACGGAATGTGGTGTTAAGAGGTCGTGGTCATTTCACGTATTTCTGTGAGATCAGGTTGGCTTGGTGTGTGCAGTTCTTTACTACAACTACTAGTACTTTGCTTGTCCAGTCCGCTCCTTTAATACATATTTTTCTCTGCCATTTTGAGTAAAGTGACTCCTAGTAAAATTAGACTTTTTACCCCTATCAATTCATGGCAATATTCGTTGTTTCCATGGTGAATGTCAGAGGGTAGAGCGACTATGGGAATTCACCCAGCTCTATTTTCACCTTCTCTATTACAAAGACCTTTTATCTGAGTTTACAACATGATTAAGGATGTGAGGGCTTCTTACTTTGCCTAATTTCCTCCAGCAAACACAACCCTAAAGTCTTGTTTGAAACAATCAGCAGCATTGTTATTCCTGCACCTCCTGATGTGCCTGTCTTTTCAATTGAGGGTTGCAATAACTTTCTTTCTTTGTGGATTAGAGATATCAGGGCTAACATCATTCTCTCTTTTATTCCCTGTTCTCTTTTTCCAAATCGGCCATCAATTTTGGACTGCTTCTTTCCTATTTCCCGACTTATTCCTAACGCACCTTCAGTTGTGGCACTCCCAATTTCGTTGTATAGGTGTCTGTACAATGACAATAAAGGCTATCTTGATCTTGATCAAGACCTCTTTGATCTGGTGGACAGTATCAAACCTTTCTCAGGCCCTGTAGATATTTTACTAACTCCCTTGCTTAAAAATGGACTGAGGTCTGTTGGTCCATGCCTGGTGCCTCATATATAGCTCCCTGAAATCTGGTTGTGCAGCTTTTAATCATACACTTGTTTAGCCTCTTCTGAAAAAAAGTAAGCTTGATCCATCCCTTCCCACAAACTATAGGCCTATCTAAGCTGGGTTTTTTGTTACCTTAATGAAAAAAAAAACAAAACAAAAAACAGAGACACTTGTTGCCAAACAGCTCACTGCTATCCTGACTGCATTCATTTTAGATAAATTTCAATCTGGTTGCTGTCAGAAGCAGCTTTTCTCTGTTACAGAGCCAGACCTGGCACTCCAGCTCTGTAGAAGCTTTGCTCTATGCCATTGTGTCTCTGGAGCTGCTCCTTGCCAGTGTAAACTATCACAGTAATCACCTACAATTGTTGGTACAATAAAGTCATGTCAGGATTCCTATTTTCAATTTTTTTTAAGCAATTTCACTGTTGCGGACAAATTTCCAACATTGGAACAAAAGCATTATAGTTTTCCTCAGCTGGTGCACGCTCCGGTGATGTCAATTGTTTGCTGTAAAGTGGTCATAAAACTCCTAGATCCTAGATGTCTTAAGGGGGAACTGCCCATTAGTTCGACAGCCCATTGGTTCGACATCCCATTGTTCCGACCATATTAAACTCATTGTTCCGAAGTCCGTTCCAAAATCATCATGATGCCCTGTGGTTAAGGTCTGGTTAGGTTTAGGCACAAAAACCACTTGGTTAGGGTCAGGAAAAGATCATGGTGTGGGTTAAAATGAAAAAGAAATTGACAAACACATAAGCCATGAGCCTGCTCCGCCTCAAGCCCGTTGCGGCGCACCATACGCCCGCCACGAGCCGTTCAGCACTGCGGACAGTCGGACTAATGGGATGTCGAGCCAATGGGCTGTCGAACCAATGACGTGGACCCGTCTTAAGGCAGTCTTTTTCTTACCTTGACATTTTTACAATATAAAACACATTAAATTAAATCTTGTTTTTTTAGTATCTGCTCAAGCATATACTGAAGTTCAAACAACCATCAACTTTCACCTAAGAGGCAAGTGTTTGTTTCCCGTGAGATTGAAAAAAACAAATCCTGTTCTTTTTTCCTAAACCCAACAACATGCTTTTGTTGTCTAAATCCAACCACGTGTGTGTTGGCAAAATATTAACAACGGGCATTTGTTGTTTAAGGAAAAAAAATGCCAATTTGTGGTGCTTTACCATTGTGGTGTATTTATTTTGAAAGAGACTATGTGAACTGTACATTTCCTGCGATAACAGAAGTGTATTTGGAAAACACACAATGATCTTCACAGGCAGAAGTTGACAAGGCGTCCCAGAACTTCAACAACCAACTCACCAAAGGTACCTTGCACCCAAGGTACCTTGTACAATGACCAAACGTTGATATGTGAAGAGGTCGGCGTGAGACTGTGCTGACAAAATCCAAAATGTAAAGTTGGTACAAAAATAAAGTTCATTTTTACTAGGGGTGTAACGGTACACAAAAATCACGGTTCGGTACATACCTCGGTACACAAGTCACAGTTCTTTTTTTTTTTGGTACAGTAATGAAAAAAAATAGACAACTATTAAATATCTTTTACTTATTGGTAACCTTATTAAAACATACCACCACAGCAGTTAACTCTTTACACAATTTTTGAATGAAACAAATATATATAAAATCCTGCTTTTTCACATTGTTTGAATGAAAATAGAAATATAAAAGTGAAAAATAAAATCCTGCTGTTTTTTTAACACATTTTTTTAATGAAAAATATAAATATAAATTTCTGCTTTAACAGTTTTACTCAATTAAAATAAAAAATATAGTGCAGCTGGTCAGCTTTAAAGCCTGCTCAGATTCAGTTTTACTAGGAACTTACTTAGCTTTCCCACTTTGTTAAAGTGCAGTAAACAAAACTTGCTTATATCTAAAGTGCAGCTTTAACAATTTTACTCAACTCCAATGGTGTTGATTATTTCTTTAACGCAATGGTCAGGGAAACGCTTTCTTTTTAAACAACGACGATATCGTAGTTTGCACCAGATTGCTTTTTCTAGTCATGCCGGTTAACGTTCAAACTTGGGTGGTGTCGCTTTAGATGCGTTAGTATGTTAGACGTGTTTCCAAGTACATAACCGACCGCTGTTCTGCAGTGTCGGCACACTGCTTTTGTCTTGTCAACTTGTTTATTTCCATCTTCGTATTTTACCATGAAACCAAAGTGTTCCCGAACAGAGGACTTAAGGTTTGCGGGTGGGTCTTCAGGTTCGTCAGGCTCACTTGCCATGTTGTCAAAATACGAGAATGCGCTGCACAAAGTGAAAGCGGAGATTTATGGTCAGACTCGGTCCGCCACTCAAGTATGTCCGTCGGGGAACTAGATATTTTAAATGGTTCGGCTCGCAAAAACAGAATTAAAATAAAATAAAATAATATCCTGCGCCCAATAATTCGGTACAGGGTCGTGCCGAACCGAAAGTCGCGTACCGAACAGTTCAACACAAATACATGTACTGTTATGGCCCTAATTTTTACGGATTATATTGATGCAGAGTTAAGAATACTGTCAACATATGATGCCTTTTATCTTGTGTTACTAGAGTTATGGAATTCTTAATATGTCATATTGGTCAAAGGGAGTTTGGCGTAATGTTTCCAATCAGGAGCAGAATGGGAAATAATCTCAGAAGGAATCTAGCTGAAACCTTGTAAATAGCAACCCAGCAAAACTTCTTTGCAAAATTGTATAGTGTATGACAAAAACACTCACCTTGTCTTTAGACGTGAAAAGGTGTCAAACTTCAGTCTTTTAAGTCTTCTAGTGTATGGCAGATACCAGTCTCCTTCAAGTCTGATGGTTTGCCAAGCTCCCCATCCACTTTTTGAAGCCTTGTTTCTTTGACCTAATACTGACTTTTTGCCCTGTTGTCTGGACAAAGAGGATTTTGCTCAGCCCTTGCCTGTACCTTTGCCTTGCTGCCAGGTTTTTGGGGATTTTTGACCTCATCCTGCCTGTGGTTTTTGCTTCTGCTTTGTCCTCTGTCTACCTGACTTTTTGTTATTAAACCTCAGTCACAGGGACATATTCTTTTGTCTGCCTTTGAGTTCTCTCCACACCACCTGACAGAAAAATCTGCTTTTGAGTCCTCTCCACGCTACCTGACAGAACAGTTTGGCCACCATGGGCTCAGCATACGTGAAGAATCTTCAAGTTGTCATGTGTCACCAGGAGCTATTCTGAGAGTCCACCAACAAGGCCTACAACAGGTGAATCAAGTCATTTCTGATTCTGATCGTCCTAACCACTCAAATGCAGCAGTTAAGATTACAGGCAGAGTGCTGGGTCTCTGCACATGCATACACATGCGGCCACCCACTTCTAGTGGATCATAAATGATGATTGAGAGGGATTATTTTTGTATGAGCTGATACATTGATTTTTGGAAAAATATCACTTATTGTGCCTTCATAGGCACAATCTGTAAACAGTACAGTCCTACTTTGACTTGTAACCTGGACACATCAGGATCAAATGTATTTGTCACAATTCTCTTAGGGTTACAGACAAAGTGACTTCAGTCCAGTTACAAGTGAAAGATTTTTTTTCCAGGAACTACAATGTATTTTAGTTCATTTTCAGGTCTAAATTGAATGTTTTTCTTGATTTGGAGAGTTTAGTTTCATTGTTCAGTAGTGACCTTAGCCACCCCAACATTTTTCTATTTTTTAGCCTTGCTAGTGGCACAGCTATAGGGATGGCCAATATCTGTTGGTCCTGAACACTTTGATACGCACCAAAATATCTCAACAACATTAACATAACATTTGTTACAGGCATTCAAATACCGTCAGAATTGTAATAACTTTGGTGATATTCTGGCTTTTCATCTGGCACTACCATCAGGTCAAAACTTTAAAATACTTGTGGGACACAAACAAACAGAGGGGTTAGAGAGATGCAATGGTTTCTAGAAAGCTTACAGCACCCTTGTTGGCAGGGCAAACATGGATTACAGTATTATGCAGACAATGATAACAGGTACAAGCCCAAAGTAATCAAACAACAAGCAAGTAAGTGAAAGTTAGGCGAAAGGCTGAGTTTTAACTTTGGATTCAAAGGCCTTAACAGAAAGAGACTGGGGTGATTCTGGGGAGACAGGAGCCCTGTATACTGAGAGTACAGAGTCCTGATTGGAATTTAAGGTTTAAGGAGATCAGACAGGTATGAAGAGCTGTGCCCATTTGTAATTTTCATCAAAGGTAAAGTCTGATCTGAATTGGTGTAGTATGGCCCAAATTTCTAGTTTTAGTTAGGATTCTAGCTGTAGCATTCTGAAGAATTTCAAGACTTTTAGTACAAGCAGGCCACACAAAAAAAAAGTGTTAAAATAATAAATCTGGATAGTCCAAAGTCATAAATAAGAATCTTTAAGAGTTGTGTTTGATCTATTCCCCTCCACTCTCTCCCACCCTGAAAGCAGACTCAGGTTAGAGTAGATTACGTTGAATATGTGGGTTAAAAGTTGTTGCCACAACTCTCTCTAGGTCTGCTGAAAATAATAAAAGGTAAGAGACTGGTTAATAATTATTTAGACACTAAAGCTGGTGGAGATGGTTTTAATTCAAGAGCCTCAAAGGAGTCAAATTAAATTTCAGGATTGGAGGTCAAATTGATTATAGACAAAATATAGGTTAGGGCAACACCTTGTGTAGTGGCCTGAACAACATGGACAGGTGGCGATGCTTTTTGATGTTAAGAAAACAATTGGTTTCAGCCATGTTTCACATACACAATTAATATCCAGACTATGTGGAGGAAGCAAATAATGTATCAATAAGGTTTTGGCAGACACTGTTTTGATGTTTATTTAAACAAATTTCAGGGTCGTGTCAGGGCTGGAGTTTGCATTATTAGGTCAATTTGTAGAGCTAGCAGTAGATAACATATTAAGGCTTGCTATATTTATGCAATTTTGTAATGCTTTGTCTATGACTTTCGTAGCTTCCTCTTGGATGGCATAGTCACTACCTCTTAACAACCTCACCTGTTCACTCTGCCCAGGAACATCCCAAGCACAGCAAAATAAGAAGAAAATAGAATAATTCTGGCAAAGGTCAGGGTCTCTGCAGATAAATACATGGCCACATACTTCCAGTGGGTCATAAGTGAAAATTCAAAGGGATTACCACACTGCTCAAAAAAAATTAAGGGAAGACTTAATCATCACAATAGAACATCAAGTCAGTTAACTCAGGGATATCAATCTGTCCATTTAGGAAGCACAAGTGATTGTGAATCAGTGAAAGTGACAACAGGTGCAATGGAGAGGCAAAAGCAAGACAACCCCAAAAAAGGGAATGGTTTTACATGTGGTGGTCTTCTCTGGTTTTGTGTTCTGCCCGTGTCCTTGTCACTACTGGTAGCAGGAGGCAGTACCTGCAGCCCAATCAGGTTGCACAAGTAATCTAGCTCCTCCAGGATGGCACATCCATACTTGCAGTCACAAGCCTCACTGGAGGAGATCAGAAGGCCGGCCCATATATGAGGAGAGCTGGACAGGACTGTAAAAGAGCATCGACACAGCAGAAGAGCCAGTATCTGTTCCTTTGTGCAAGGAGGAACAGGAGGAGCTCTGCTCACAGCCCAGTACCGTGCAGCTGGAATGGCATTCACCAGACAACACCAAAATTGGAAGGCCAAAAAAAAAAGTTCTCTTCACAGGTGAGGGCAGGTATATACTGAACACATGTGGCAGGCATGAAAGAGTCTGCAGATGCTGTGGGGAACATTTTGCTGCCTGTAACATCATCCACCATGTTTGGCGGTGGATCAGTGATGGTCTGGGGAGGCATATCCTTGGAGGGTCGCACAGACCTCCATTGTGTAGCCAATGGTACCCTGACTGCTGTTAGGTACCAGGACGAAATCCGCAAAGTGACTGTCAGACTTTGTGCTGATGCAGTGGGCCCTGGGTTCCTTCTGGTGCAGGATAATGCTCGGCCTCAAGGCCAGAGTGTGTAGGCAGTTCCTAGGTGATGAGGACATTGATGCCATCGACTGGCCCTCTCCTTCCCCTAACCTAAATCCAACTGAGCACCTATGGGACATTATGTATCGGTGCATCCGACACCGCCAAGTACTGCCACAGACTGTCCAGGAGCTTACTGATGCCTTGATCCAGGTCTGGGAGGAGATCCCCCAGGATGCCATCTGCTGACTCACTAGGAGCATGCCCAGACATTCTCGCGAATGCACACAGGCAGGCGGGGGGCTATACACACTACTGAGTCACATTATGTGCTGCCATAATGAAATTTGCATAAGTTGAATCAGCCTGTGATTTCAATTTTTTACATTGATTTTTGGTGTAATTTTGAATTCAGCCCTCAATGGGTTGATGGATTTAAACCCACACTTCTCATTGTACCTGCTAAACATCTACATGTTAGCATTGTCATCGTGAGCATATCAGCACACTGACAGCCTCACTGAGCCACTAGTGTGAGTAAACCACTTGTTTGAGGTGCATCAAACTGCTTTGACACACCTATTGCGACCTTGTTCCAATTTTGGAGCATCCAGTGAGGACCCAGTGACCAAATTCAATGAGACAGAGGAGAGGAGAAACAGAGGCGGAAGTGCAGCCAGAGTGCACAACAGGCCCGGTTCTAGGCAGGCATATATGAGGGGGCAGTCTTAAATGTGAAGGGAGCATCATGCTCCAGCACATTTTTGCCATAGCTAGAGCTGACAAATAAAGGTCACTCACTCACTCACTCACTCACACACACACACACACACACACACACACACACACACACTCACACACTCACTCACTCACTCACACACACACACACACACACACACACTCACTCACTCACTCACTCGCAGGATGTGGGGATGTGGGGATGCTGTGTGAGTGCCCTATAGAGGGTGTCAAAGCACGGTGGTCTCAAATGTGCTTGCCGCTTGTTTTGTTGTTATTGATAACAGTGTTTTCTACATGGAATTGGGTTGTTGTTAGCTGTGTGTCCAACCCCCAACCTAAAGAAATGGATTGCACTTTGTCAGGCCTCTACCCTAAGACCTGTCCAACTTGGGTGTCCCACCTGAAGACTAAGCTCCTGTTGGTATAGCTGTTAGGGTCACTGAGGCACGCAAACCCCCTGACCACAGTAAGGTGGCAATCCCTCAGGGAGGAAAACTGAAAAATAAAATAAACAATAAATGAAACAAAAAATTAAGAAAAAATGAAATAAAAATTAAGAAAAAATAAAATAAAAATATCCTTCATCCAGGCACAACCAACATCTCTTCACTCTCCTTTCTCCTCACTCCACTCTACAACAACAGTCTCCTGTTTGCCTTCGCAAAAACTCTCGCAAATTCGTCCATGTCCAAGTTAGTTGTGATGGACTTCTCATGGGCCAAGATCACCAAATTCCTCTTTCTCTCATGTAACATGGTGTGACAATAGGGGGTGAGGACCCGTGACAATGTGGAAAAGGAACTCTCACATGATGCTGAAGACACGCCAATTACCAGGGCTGTTACATACAATTTTTGCAACTCGGGAAAGGCCTCTTTGTACTTGTGCAGGTGTTTACACACAGTGGACAGGTCTGTTTCATTTGGACATTTCTTTAGCAACATCGGTTTTGCCACAAGAATTTCATTTTTCAGACTTGCATCGTCTACCACAGTGTCAGCCAGCACAGCCAAAGGGTGCAACAGGGTTGCATCTAGAAAAGCCGTAGATTTGGGCGCAAGGCTAGATAGGGCTTTCATCAGGTTAACATTTTTCTGAGAAAATCTCGTTTCCATTTCTGAAATGGCCCTGTCAAGGATGCTGAGCAGAGATCTTTTCAGTGACTGATGGGGGGAAATGGTAGGATCATCAGTGTCTGTATGGCCCACAGCTGAGAGCATGACACTTTGATCGAGGTGTTTGCTCATTGTTCTCCTTCTCTTTGGAGGATGTAAGTCATCCCCAGTAGCTGCCTGAGATAACTCTCCCTAATACTCATCGTCATGGTCCCTCATGTTTTTTAAGGACTCCAGTGCTGCACCAACAACCTCAGAAGCACTGCACATATCCACATACTGAGACTGCAGTATTGCATTTGCTGGTTTCAGGACACCAAGCATCCGCACTAGAAATTTCCCTGTCTCAAAGAAGTGCTGCCTCTTAATTTGATAGAGCAGGCCTGATGCCTCGGTGCACAGGTCAACTGCAGCACCATCATCCTCTGTCATTTCAGACAGGATATTGAGAATCTGGTCTTGGTTCTCAATAATGCATCTTGTCACCTCATAGTGGCTTGTCCAACGGATTTGAAGCAGCCTTCTAAGATTAGGTGCATCATATTTCTTAGTCACGTAGTGGTGATGAAAGAAGTTGTACAGTGCACTAGAGAGGTCAAAAAATCGTTTTGCACATGGTTCACTCTGCATGGCATGCACAACCACTAAGTGCAGTTGGTGGTTGTAGCAGTGGATGTATGGGACATACCTAGCAAGCTTCTTTTGGAGCAGAGCTTGTACACCACCTCTTACCCCACTCATCACAGAAGCTCCATCATAACACTGGCTAAGTATGTTGTCAGCACTGTAGCCAGCATCAGAAAGGCATGTCAGGATCTCAGAGGTGATGTGCTCTGCATCAAGTCGGTCCAAGTCAAGCAACCCAATAAAGTGCTCTTCTGGCATGGAATTGCTGACAAATCTTATCATTACTGACAGGTTTTCGACATTGCACCTGTCCCTGGTCCCATCACTTTTGAGGCAAAACCCTGCAGCATCAGCATTTTCATATTTTGTCCTTACCTCTCCAAGCACCATGTTTGCCAGTGTTTGGATTATTTCATTTTGGATGTTCTTGGATGTATATTTAGCATTGTTTGGGATGCCTTTAGCAATGCTTGCTAGTTTCTCATCCTTCTCCAAAGTATACTCCATTAGTTTGAGAAAAAGACCTGAAGCAACATCATCATCATTACCAGCTGTACACCTATCATATCTCAAAGTTTCTGCTGTCCCACGGAGCCCCAACTCATTTACACAGTGAAACTTTACAGCACTGCCCACACTCTTGACATAGTAATGGTTTTTCTCTAGTTGTGTTTTGCCAACCAACAGAGAGTCTACAGTCCCCCCTGTAGCCTCTCTGCTTTTGTGCTGAGTCCAGAGGAATGAAGCATGCACATAGTTGTGGCTGGATGTATGCCTCTGCTTTCCAGTTGTTAAAACCAGTAAGGGTAAAAACAACATCCCTCTCATTAACAGTGGTATATTTCCGACAGGGAAAACAGAAGCATGCATCCCGCATAACGGAGTACTCTAGCCATGGTCGTGTGTGGTACCAGGCAGGATTGAAAGACCTTAATGTTGTACCAAATGCACACTTTGGGTAGCTACCCAGTATTGGCTGAGATGGTGCAGTGCCATTTAAATCACTGGGTAGCTGAGCAGGCTGCTTTGGGGCAGCATTTGGGGAAGGTACAGGAGAAGCAGTGCTTGCTGATGGTAAAGGTGTAGTCTTGATGTAGGCCTACTAGCGACATCGCTGCTATTAGCACAGGCAGCAGTAGCAGCGCTGGCTGCTGTCATTGGCAGAAGCAGCACTACCTATTTTAAAAGCTCTGAAAAATGGATGCATCACACTGTATTAACTGAATGGAACATTCAGCAAGTTCAATAGCAACGTTGTATGTTAAGTCCCTGAGGAGAAATGAGACACACACCAAGGCAGGGGCAAGGTTTTGTGAGCTGCTGAAAGCTGCAGTAGTGAAAAGTTAATAAAAGCTTTGTAAAAATCGCTGTGATTATCAAAAAACAGCGTGCAGAACTAGAGGCTGGGCGGGGCTTTATGTAAGGGTCTGGCACACACAGGGCATTTGTCCTCAGTATGTGACATGCAGCAGGCACTCATCTCTCACTGTGCCTGTGTGATTGAAGAAACGTTCGCACTGACAGGCTCACACTCTATGTTCACACTGCTATATTTACTTTTGCTTTTTGTTCTTAACTATATATTAAGTATTTCACAACATGAGACGCTACGACGAGTTTAACGGAGCTTCACTTTACTGCTGCATTCTGCCTCACTAAGACTGAGAAACCTGACGCCGATGCATCTTGGCTCATTTGCATACTAAACAGTGATTGGGTGTTTACTGGGGGGAGGGTCTCTGCCGACTGTAGAGAGTAAATCACGTGTCAGATACTAAAAATAATAACAATAAAAGCAAAGACCCTTGGTAGTTACAGTAGAATGACAGATCCACCCCATGTCATCGGTATTGCTATATAAACATAATTTTTTAAATGTTCTAAAACGGTTTTGTCTCATTGCAAATCTTGGGTCTGAACTGGGTTTAAAAGCTGTGCTAACAGGGAAAACCAGCAAATTGTTTTGCCAAGGTCAATTGTTTGGTCGTTATGCTCTTGTCTACCCAAATTCTCATTCACTGGTGTTACTTTACTAAGGTTGTGTGTCCACCAAAGCATTTCTTTATGAGTTAAAAAATGACAGCTGTTGTTCAGTGCTTGCATTTATCCTCTGTGGTGGTTGGCCTATGCTCTTGTTTGTGCTGCCCCTTCTCTGCTGTGATTGGACAACTGGTGACAGTGACAAACACAGCATTAAAAAGTTAAACGTTTTAGATGCTTATTTTTAATCAGAAAAACAGACAGATAATCACAGAAGACACTCAGTGTTGGATTATCATTGTGGATTTATTTAACTGAATCTCCAAAAGTCATTGCAGTTTAAGTCTGGATTACAAAGCTCCTAAAAGGGATAGATCACACCAGACCCCTTGTTGGAGCAGCAGGACAGCTAATGTTAAGTTCTAGGCTAAACATAGTTTAGTTTAGTTTCTCTATCGCATGCAGCATTACAGAGATATTTAACGTTAATAAGGTTATGTTGACATACTCAACCCCAAAGTTAAAATCTACTAGTCCATACCCGGGTATGTGTTATGTATAGAGGAATAAGAAATCAAAAACGGTATATTAGAGGAGATGCAAAATCAGAGCACTGTAAATGCACTGTATAATAAATATTAATGTAAGACAAACAATGCACACTGTATTTAGAAACATGCTTTATGGCAAAATACATGGAGCATAGTTTTGGCTGATGACACGGAGGCATGCGCGTGCGTGGGGCCATGGGCGGACACACAGGTATACACATACAGGTTTCAATCCACAAGTGTTGGAGATAAAAGCTTCCCAGCCAAACTGTGGTCCCAGCACAGGTGTTTTCCAAGTGGTCTCCGCACATGTGCAGCTTGCACAGCTCACGCTGCTAATGGTGCTGACAGTATGAATGGGTAGTGGAAAAACGTGAATATAAACAGTAGAAATGTGGGAAAAATGCAATAACGGCATCGTGGCTGTCTGCACATGACCAAGATGAAAGCCTGTGTGTATGTTCAGAGAAATAGGTCAAAGCAGTGAGGAGGAAAACGGATGATGACAGAAGGAGAGACAGAGGTTTCTCCATTTAATAGTAGGATAGTGTCCACTATGTAAGATTTTTCTCATAAATCCCATTCAAAGCTTGGTGGTAAGACAGACTTGAACAAGGAGATCAGGTGCAAAAGTGTTAAATAAGCACAGTTTATTTTCAGTGATTTTTACATTGGAGATCCTAGTTATATTTCACTCGAGGCATTACATTTGCCTGGACACAGATTTGAGCCCTGTGACAGAAAAAACACGCTTTTGTGGACACACAACACTTACAGATAGAGTGCACTCGGTGCACTGTGGCAATACGATTGGATGTTTAACCCCCTCCACCAACTGATTGTTTGAAATGTAGGTAGAATTTCAGACGACCGAGATTTTCTTTAGTGTATTACAGCCCTAGTTGTGGGGCACTTCACTCTATATTGTTACTCTGGAGCTGAAGTCAAGTAATTGAAGTGACTATAATTGAAAAACAACTACAGATCAGTAAGTTTTGGTATCTTACAAACACTGATAAAGGGATCATTGAATTTTTTTTTTTTTGGATAGATATATTTTTATACTTTAAATAGTTTTTTATCTATCCATATATGTATATATATATATATATATATATATATGTATGTATGTATATAGTTTTTTATCTATCCATCCATCACCGCCCCAGTGCACCCAGTACAGAAAAGCTGATGTAGGGTATGGATTAACAGCCCTTTATTTTACCATTACAGTCCTGCTTTTATGGCTAAATTATGCTGAAAAACCTTTCTGTAGTAGCACGCTTACAAACATTAAAACAGCTTACCCCGAATGAACAAACCCTCGATAGCGAAACATCACAAATTTCACAGTAGGCTTAATAATGATGATGAAGATAAGGTGAGGTATTAGCTGGTGTTAAATCAGTCTGACAGTGGCTTCATGTCAACACTTCCTAAAAATTCACATTAAATTGCAACTTGTCAGCAGTTCTGCAAATGAAAGTGTTCCCGTGATGGTAGCAGATCATAGGACTAATATTCATTTGACATTGTATCAGTGCTTTACAAACTCATGCCCCACTTGATGCTTGAGTACAATGAAGGGAAATGAGAGCTCCACACTACTATTTTGGGAAGAACAGTCATTTTGTATTTTAGAGCCCTTTGCACTCAGAGAGGAAACTGGCTCTAATGTTCGACACACATCTGCACTATGCATTATTTGTGTGAAAAGATACTAACTTTTGAAAAGTGTTTTGCCATCACTGAAAATGCAGAAATCACAGCAGTGGGTCTGCAAACCTTAGAACAAACAAGCACCATGTCTAGTGAGAAAAAAAAGGGGAAAAAAAGGAGGGAAGCAGAACAAAAACAAATCCAGTACAATCTTACTCATCAAACCGCTAAAAAGCGTCAAAAGAACATCTTGGATTATTACCGCCTTAGAGAACAGAGATGCATTTTGAAAATGATCCCCCTAATCTGTAAACATGCTGGAATCCTTGTTGTCAAAGGAGAAATCCTCAAATCATCTTAGTGCATAACGGCCTTTTTCCCAAAACTGGGTCGTTTTAGTTAATTTACCTATTGCACTAGACTTTTCATTTCTTTCCAGAGGCAGATGCTCAAATGGCGTTTCTAAAAGAGGAAATGAAATCTGGACTAGCAGCTTAGCAGACGTGCAAAAGGCACATAAACCGAACCACTACAGAGAAGAAAGGGTGTTGAAACATTTGTATGATACTTTTTTTTTACTTTTGTATAGGTGACAGCAAAGACTGACATCAAAGAAATGAAATGTAATGCCAGAACATGCAGAATCTAATGTATAAAAAGATGCAGATTTATATGGAGTATAAGAGGATTCTCATCATCTGATTAAAAAAAAGGAATTGCTGCACAGCAGCTACTGTAATTATCTGTGATCATTCAGCACAGAGAGGACTCTACACTTAAACATTCCGAATGAATTGCATCTGCAAATCTACCATTCAGGAGCAGCACAGTCAGAACAGAGAGCTGCAGAGTGTAGTGTGTAGGCAGCGGCTCAGTAAAGTACCACGCTCTCCATGCTTTCACTGGGAGAGAAGAGGGACAACATAATGCCCATAAGCATATAACACAATTACGAAAAAGCTTATGTTAAATGTTTAATTAAGCCACAAATACATTTTTTTAATAATGCAAGACTAAATCTCTGAACTATTTCCTGGTTTTTAAACGCACCACCATTTACCACAGCAAAAGGCATTTCAGATAACCTTTGTGAGGAGCAAAGCCGTGACCCTCCTTCAGTTTGCTGACAAACTTTCTTGTATATTTGCTTTAAATTTTAATTGCATGGTAAATTATTAAGAGTGTTAGAGCTTGGCTCAGACTCCCCAGACTGCAAGCTAGCCATGCAATAGTGCAGCAACAGTCCATTCATATGCACAGGACCCCTCCCTGTCACTGTAACTGCTGCTTCAGAGCGACGTTTTGGTTTAAACATGATAAAATACTTTGATGATTAATCTGATAAGGCCTGGTGCCGTGGTGAATACATAAAACATGTCAGATATTTTGTGGGCGAGACATGGACATAATAACGGGAACCTCTCCGATGTCTGTGCTCTCTTCTTCAGAGAAGCTGCCTGTTGAGGAGCAGAGACACATGGGGGGATCCTGTGCCTCTAATCTTTTTGGGGGGTAATGTAATTTGCACGGTGCATTTCATCTTACTTTTGAGGATTTTGCAGGCTTTCACAGTGAGCAGCATATTAACACTAGGACCGCCAGCAATCTAGCGCCCTCCACAGGCACCACAATGGTCTGCTAGACCGTCATATGTAATTTCATTGTTGGTGTTCACAAGCACATCAATAATGCATATGTTTGATGAAGTTACTAGAAATCATGGGGGAAAAAACAATACATCACAGACCATGAGACAGAATTGGCAATCTTTTCAATGTCCTGTGCTAATTTACAACGTTTTATATTTTTATTATGTGCATTGATTTATGTACTGCTGCTGCACGTCTCCAGTACAAATGGACCAACTGATTTTACAATGCTGAAATACAACTATACTAACATATAACTTGTAGCCAACTATACTGAAGGCTTTATGTCCACAATGTCATTTATAATATGCTAAATGTTATCTTGGAAATGCTGTGGTTGTGAGACTTCAGGGGTTTTTTTCTGGTTGTTTTTTTTTCCCCCACAAGCTTACCGTCTTGCCGTTTCAATGAGGGCTATAGTGATTGGAATGATAAATCCGACACTGAATGACTTCTGTGATTATTTATCTTAATTTTCTGAGTAGAAAGCAGTTACAATCCTATGATGTCAATCAATCAGAGGCTGTTTTCTGACTTTTGATCAATCAGAGGCTGTGTTCCTGACTGTGTGGCAGCTCTGATCCCAAATAGATATCATGGATTACTATATGATTGGCCCCATCCTCCTGTCTGTATTATTAGGGCTGCACCCAAAATCATAGAAAAGCTTTAATACAACTATAGAAGGCAATTTCTAAATAAACTGCAGCATGAATGCTTGATACTGGATGTTGAAAAGCTGATACTACACTGAATTGCTGGCTTAAATGTGTAAGACGAAGGTGAGCTAATAGTTGGAAAAGCAGGAATGTGTTTATAATAATAATAAACTTTATTTATAAAGCACATTTCAAAACACAGTTACAAACTGCTTTACAAAACCAAATAAAGGACAAAGTAATAAAACAAGATAAAAGCAATAAAATACAGTACAAATAACACACAATAATTATAGCTGCTGCGCAGCAATGGGTCGGGTCCGGGGATTTTTAGGCAATTCTGAGCAACAAGCAGAAGAATTGGAAGACAATCTGCCTTTTGCATCAGCTGAGGCTTGAACTCACAACCTCTGAGACTAAGAATCAATTTCTATCTCACTGAGCTAATTAGTCAGTGACAATTCATGTGTAGCTCCACAAATTGACTAAGCCAGACGTGCAGGTTTAGCAGCCATCCATGCATGGAAAAGCAGATTTCAAACCACTGTAAAAAATTCAGTTATCGAAACAGAAATCTGAAAATACACATATTGCATCTAGACAGCATGGAGATGTTGGTAATTTGTTTGTAACAATGACTGATTTGCTCCATAAGTGAAAAACTGATGTTTAAAATTGTCATTTTTACATTGACTCCAATTGTTCACATTAGAGCAAATTCAAAATGCTGTCAAAAATTCAGTTTTTGAGATAAAATTCTGAAATTTGCCACACATCATCTACCATGACTCTAGAATTTTGTCATTTTTTTCATGAACATTGAAGATTTATTTAGCAAGAATTTGCATGTATATGTTTACAGTACCGTTTACAGTCAAACATTTTGATGCACTGTAGGCTCAATTTTTGATAAATCAAAAATCTGAGAAACATAGTTTTTGCAGGACAGTCTGAAGATGCTCTGTAGCAAGTTTGGTGTTAATTGAGCAAAAACAGTTTTTGAAAAAAACAGAGTGATGAACTTAATAATTTTTAATAGGTTTGTGTGTACCAAAGTTTCTTCAGTACTGGGGCTACAGTTTGATGGAAGTTGTGAAGTTGTTGCACGTATGGTTGATTTGTTATGAATTTTCAAATTTTGAACTTCAGACACTTGCTGTAGCGCCACCATCAGGACTACTATATTCACCCATGGGAAGTATGATTTCCTCGGAAGAAGAAGAAGAAGAAGAAGAAGAATACGTAGGATTACAATAGTGTCCTGGCAGCTTAGCTGCCCGGACCCTAATAAAGAAGTTAAAATCATTGAAAGACAATAAGTTTTTCAGAAGTGATTTAAAAAAAATAGAGAATTTGCAGCCATGATCTCCTCAGGCAGGTCATTCAAGTCACGGAGCTCTGACTGCAAAGGCTCTATCACCTTTGTGAATTAATCTAGACCACGGAACAACAAGAAAAGATGCATCTGAAGATCTCAGGGTGCGAGAAGGAACATAGGGCAATAATGGATCTGTTAGATAACTTGGAGCAATGTCTCTCAGGGCTTTGTAACTAATCAATAAAATCTTTGGATGAGCTGGAGGCGTGAGAGGGATTTTTTTACTGATGCCATAAAGCAAGGAATTGCAATAATCTAAACAACCAGATATGAATGCATGAATAAAAATAAAAATTCAAACTGAATTGAAAAGAAGGTGATGTGAGGTAGTTGGACAAGTGGGATGAGTTTAATCCGTATAAATGTCATTGAAAATTTGAATATTACATCAAAAATGTGGATTTTTTAAACTCATGCTAAACTGATTTTCTGGCTTTAAAAACGGAATGAAAGATGTGTAACACTGAGAGGTCCGAATGGAGTTTCTCCAAAAAATGAATAAATACTGAAATAAATACAGATATAAATTAATACATATATAGATTTTTGTATTAATTTTAGCATTTTTTATTGTTATTTATTTACATATCTATTCCTGTCTTTCTTAATACATATATTTATTACTGTATTTATTTTTCCTGTATTTATTAATGCATTTATTCACTTTTTCATCTTCATAACAAAATGCTTAACAAACTCCTGAGAATAGCAGTTTTGTGTGTGTGTGTGTGTGTGTGTGTGTGTGCGTGTGTGTGTGTAAAACTGCGCTAATTAGCTCATCTCAATCACCTGTGTGTCTCCAGCAGCAATCAAGGTTTGCCATTGCGTACCCCATGAGAGACAGGACACCCTGATAAACTCAGTGTATGAAATGTGTGTTTAGTGTCAAAAGTGTGTGCATAGCAGCAGGTTAGAAAATGGCGTGAAAATGGCATGGTCCCTGTCATTTCTGGTCTCAGATGACATTAAGTTCTGTGCGACAGTTGCTTGGAGTTCCTGTCACTTTCAGGCTCAGATGTGCAAGCCTGGTAGCTTCCACAGCAACACTGTATGAAAGAACACAAACTAAACTACATTTTGACCTAAAATGATGTATGATGGGTGGAGTGCGGATACGAGAACAAGCTAAATAGAATTCTTTTTTTTCTCACAATTCCACCTCCAATACATACAAGAAAATTTGAGAAGGGAATTTTAACCAAACTCCAAAAAAGGTTTAATGCTTTAAAAGTTTTAATGGGATTTGAAATTTGAATCACACCCAGAAAGATGTGGATGATTTTAAAGTTTAAATGGAGTTTCCTGCTAAAAGAATGAATGAGTAGATAATACACGAAGAAGTGTGCTAATGGTTAAATTCTGAACATTTCCTAAATTAATTTGAAGGAAATAATAGTAGTAATGAAAACATGTCAATTCCCTGTGCGTTCATAAAGTATTGTACGGCACATGCCCAGGATGCAGTGAGCATGGATATATAGTTGTTCCAGCAGTTCTCATAAACTGTTCTTACGTTTACCTACAAAAAGTAATGCGCCCAATTTTGTACATAACCCCTGTATTTTGAAAGGCTGCAATCACGTGACCAATGTGTTGACGGGAGTGAACAAGGATGGAGTCCTGAGCGGTCTTGTAAGGAGGCAGGTTATAATGGGTGGGTCACAGAAATATGGACTTTCCTCAAGGACATTCCCCTGGACACACACCCAAAAAAATGTAGACTTTCTCGGAGGTGTGTTCAGAACCGTGTGAACATTGAGTCATTTAAGGTAAGTCCTCACCATGTTTCTTCTCCTAAACCTAACCATGGTAACTTTACTTGCTTATACCTAACCTCTGTGACTTTAACTTATGTAACTGTATGTTTAAGACATGACAGCATTCATGGGGCACTAATTCTTGGGATATCATATGGACTGTTGTGTGTGCATTTTCATAGGATATCATAAGAACTGTTTCATGAAGATATGTTGAGTTGTAATTACATTTTGACGCACTTTATTTGGCTTCTTGACATGGAAATGGGTCAGAAATTATGTCAAAAGAAAGGCAGCCTTGCTCAGTCAATAGACGATATAAGCAAAGGGTGCTGTATGGATGCATGACCTGTAGCATGTGCACACTGTAGGCATGTGTAATCTATAGTATGACAACTGCAGTCTTAGTAATATTGTGTGTATTTTAGTATGTTCTTAATACCTTCAGAATACATCAAAAACACAACATTTAGGAAAAATTTAGGAAAAGGCTTGTAGTTATTTAACCATAGTTATTTTTTATCGTAAAAACGTAGGAACTTAGGCATAGGCAGTATAGGCGAATGCTGAGGGCCCCGTCATCCATAGGGGGCACCATTAAAGGGAAATTTCTATCGTCCTAAATTTGTTTCAAGTGACTAGTGACATAGAAATAATAGTTAGCATGTTAGCCGTTAGCCTAGATACAGCCGGGGCGCATAGTAGCGTCAGACCTGTTAAAACGTAAGTGAATGGGCATACTTCATGTGCAAAGTTAGTCCGCTAAACAAGCTTTTTTTCCACAAAGACCACCTCATATCGTTAGGATAAATGTCAGAGAACATATAGAAAACGACATGTAAATGTGTTGTCTTACCTTACCGGTGTGCTGCCATGTTTGTTTATCATCTAGCTCTGCTTTCCAAAGCGCAGCATTCAAGGGTATTTCATAAATGTGTATTATTGAATGTGTGCCCAGTTAAAGGTAGTGTAATGAAGGACTTAATGACTTTAAAGAGGACCTATTATGCTTTATGTTTTTTTTTCCTCTTTTTTAGTGTTTTATATAGCATTTTATGCATCTAAAAGGTGTGCTAAGTAAGAAAGCTCAAAGTCCAGGCTAAAGGGAGCTCTCTCTCCCCCGCAGAAATTTGTGTTTATCCAACTATGAGCTAATAGAGTTTTTTAAAAAAAAAAAAAAAATGGAAAAGTAAAGCAAAAATGTACTCTTTTAGTTTTGTTTTAACCTCAGTAAAGGCTGTAAAAACAGACCCTACATCCAGTAATTTGTAAATAATTTACCAACATAATAACATCAAATAAATAACAGACTGTAGATGACCTGATGAGGCTTGTCTTTGTGGAGGTGTTTGAGAACCAAGTGCCATTTGCTGAGGAGATGCAGAAAATCCCCATCCCAAAGGACCTGGCATCCCAGTATGTGAGACCCTCAAAGGGAAAAGTGGTTGCCTTACACGTCTCTCACTTCAGCCAAGAGGCAGCTGGAGGCCAACGCAGTGACCAGCCGGATCAGGAAACTCCTGGCGTACCTGGAGTACAACACAGGAGGGGATGGACGCCTGAATAGAAAGAATTGGACACCATTAGTGTAAAATGCTGCTCTTTATACATATATGTATCAATCTCTTGTATATTATTTACAAAGTTTGTTATTGTTTTTGGTTTTCACATTGCTAAAAATAAAGTTCTTTATACTTAAATACTTATTTGTCATTTCTTAGTGGGTTTTTTGGTATAATGAGCACTTGGTGTTCAGAATTGAGTTTACACAGTTGTAGTCTCTATATACAGACTCTACATTCAGTAAATATAGTCTGTAGGCAAACCCCGGAGATCTTGCCTCTGGAAGAAGAGCGGAAGAGCCCTGGTTTCCGGTTGTAGGCTGTTTATAGTCTGCGTGATATTGACCAATCACGTTTGAGCTGGCTGCAGTTGTTGCCAGGTTAAACGGTCCGTGCGGTGAACTAACGAGGCAGAACATAATTGGCGTCACTGCAAACTCTGGATCCATCGCAATGGTTCAGCATATTTACTTATTATATATAAACATTAGTTGGAAACAGAAATTTGCCTCCTCCGCCCAAATCAAACCGGAATGCCAAAAAAATCGGGGGTCTGCCCCCAGAGGCTGTATCGCTGTCTGCTGGAAGTCAGACGCCGAATACAGCCGATGGGTTCCGAGAATGACACAGTTGTATCTCATTACATGTCTTAACAACACACTCTTCAGTTCTATGCTGCATGAATTCAAACAATCAAGCTCCAGGCCTGGATGGTGTATCACACATGTAGAATGAACTGGAACCTGGTTCAATACCCCAAAACCTAATACGTAAAAAAGAAACAAGGCATACTGTTTTATAAGTAAGCAAAGAAAGACTCAGGAGACAACATCACTGCATAGAACAAATACTAATCCAGGAAGCAAAATGTGTACTGTAATATATTAGTACACTGTACATATTGTAAAATAAAAACATAAGGTGAAGATGATTATAGTATATAGTTATTATATTAGAATGGTCTCAGTAAACACGACAGCTAAGACATCTGAATGTACTGGTACTTTTTTTTATGTATTTCTTTCTGTATGACACAGAAATCTGTCATTTCAATCTGCTGTGGTAAAATAGCAAAAGCCTGTGTGTTTTTACAGGTAATGTGTTAGTAGCCTGTTAAATCCCCGCCACAGGTCTAGGGGATGGGGGGAGTAACACAATAAAATGGTGGGAACTTTCAAAAAAAAAGAAAAAGGCAAGCCAAAGAAGTAGCCGGTTTAAAGGAAGTTTATTTACAACAAAAAAATAGGAACAAAAAAAGAACAGATTAATCCCAGCCAACCAAAATATCACTGCACTAAGCCAAAACACTCACTTGTTACCCACGTCTTAATGGCACAACTCTGTCACAGCCTCTTGCCCACTGGCAGCGGCAATACTCCTCCATTCATTTACGTATATCCACCCTGATGAGGAGTGATGGGGGTCAGCTGTATGCTGGAAGAAGAAAGGGGAAAACACAGAACAAGGGGCGGGCCAAAAACGTACAGGCACGTAACATAACCAAATGTATAATAACTTTGGTATTATTACAACACTAGCTACATTAGTCTAATCTTTTGTAAGTCTGCTTAGATTTGATAAGTATTGCTTTACACCACGTTATGTAGTAATTAATCATATCGTTAGTAATTAATCATATCGTTACAAACCATTTCTACTTTTTGGCAGCAGATGTTTAGAACTAGTTAGTCAATGGATATACAGCTGTGACCGTGATGTAACATCAGATATGTTAAAGTTTTTATGTTAAAGGTGAAATATAAGATGACTACAAAATAAAAACTTACCACTCTCCAGTCTTTGTTGCAAAGGTGGTTCGGAGTCTTTCCGCTTGTGTTTCTTCGCTCAAATTGATGCAGGGGAATTGAAGGCCTTGTTAGCTTAGTCACAGCATGTTTTTAGCTTCACGTGTAGCCTCCAGAGATGAAATTCAGTTAAGGTAAGGGGCATGACATTTTCCAATAAATGCTCTTTGCATTGCACCAATCACAACAGACTGAGCAAGCCGCCCAGTCAGAGCAGACTGGGCTGCTGGGGAGGCCGGACATAAGCCCCAACAGTGTGTTAGACAGAGGTGCTGCAGAAATGATAAGTATCAGAAAAATAATCTATTCAACGAGACCCCAACATTACAAATATGACCCCGAAGAGGTGCATAAAGGGACTTCTTTAAAACTGTTCTTGTTTTTATAGTGTAGATAAAAATATAAATTGTGTTAAGAGTCATTAGGTAAAAAATTCCCAAAGATTATCAGATCATATCATATTCTGCAACATGCATGTTCTGATTTTCTAATATGTGATATTGGTAATGAAAATATATTACTGCTTTAAAGATGACTGCATTGTGAGATAGTGTGTGTGTGTGTGTGTGTGTGTGTGTGTTGGGGGCAAATGGGGGTGGGACGCAGCACAAAGTTAATATTATTAGGGAATTCTAATGGCCAGTAGCAGCTTGGTAGTCAATGTATGTAATAGTCTAATAGTTACGTTTACCTTGTTCAGCTTTATTGTCCTTGATTTAAGCTGTATGTCTACTCTGTTTATGTACATTGAGACAAAACCACAAAAACTACAAACTACAAAAAAATCAAGTCAAATTCCTTGTATGTGCACACATACTTGGCCATTAAAGCTGACTCTGAGTCCAAATTGTCCAGTATTTGGGAAATATGTTAATTGGCTTTCCTTGCAAACGTGAGATGAAAGTGACTTCTCTCTCATGTCTTTGTTTTACAGAGCGGAAGTCAGGATGCAGGTGGCCTTGTGTAGCATAAAGATTGGAAGCAGGGGGGGAAACAGTCAAGTCTGGCTCTGTCCAAAGTTCAAAATATACCTACAGTACCATACTGGCATCTTATTTGTTCAAGTTGACACAAACAGAAATGTCACAATGGTGGTGTAGGCAGGTGGTGTCAGTATGCTTTTCCCCTCTTTTTTCTGCTTAAAAAACATGATATACTTTTTTACTTGACGGTCAGTTTTTCCAGTATTTTTCCTTTCAGTCAGCCAATCACAACAAGCAACATCCTACAGCTGTATCTGATGCCATCTGTTGATGCATTATTGCTAGCAAACTTGCAACGATGCAACAACAATAATCACCTTATTGTTTCTATTTGGCAGCAGTCAATGCTCAAACTGCACTCGCATATTGTCACCTCAGACCCAGTTAGCAGTAAATGAGAACACATGTTGTTTTAAATAGATACCCACAGTCAATGAAGGTGCACAGCAAACAGCTGTTGGTTTACCAATGCCAATGAGTCTCTGTGGATTTTAGGACTGTAGACCAGATTCTTCTCAGAGTCTGCTGACAGTGTGTTGTCAGGTCTCGCTTCTGTCCACTGATACATAGTTTTCCTCCTTGCCATAAGAGCAACAGCTGATACCAAGAGTGCCTCTTTAAGTGCGGGCCTTGCATCTTCAAGATCCATTCACTGCCATCTAGCCCTTTTGTGGTTCGAACTTACTGAAATATGCTGGGGGAACCTTTCTTAAAGTCACACTGCAGTAAATGCAGATACTTTTGATGCAAAAATTCCACACATTACTCCACCCCTAGAAAAAATTGTCTGTCCTGCTATATATTTTGAAACACAACCTAAAGTTTAACACAGCTGCCAGATCCCAAGAAATAGTCATTTTTAGAATGTGGTGTTATGGGCATGAAGTAATTGATCCAGTAAAAAAGGCACATACTGTGTTCTGTGACATGTTGTCATTTCCGTATCATATACAAACTTCTAAAAGCTCTGTATGATGAACAGACATGTAACTACTCCTGTTAGTTTTTTCTACATATTTTTCTATATTCTATATTCTGTTGCTCTTCCTTTCTATATTCTAACCAAAATATTTGCAAAAGTGGATGTTGTGTTTGATGTTTTAATTTGTGTGTCATTTGATATAAAGTGGGTAAGGACAGCAGAGAAGTGATATCTGGAGAATGGGACATAATTACATCTCCCACAAGTTGGATATTCAGGTTTACTAAATTTCGTGATTTAGCACCTCATATAGGCTTATTATTTAATATAGAACAATGAACAGTATGTATCATCCACGTAAGTGACCACTGTTTCTGTATGCAAATAATGTTAAGTGAGTAGGGCCCTGTTGTCCTTAAGGGGGGCACTTGCAGGTCTATGAATTAACTTCTTAAATTATACCAGTATCAGTTAAGTAATGAGTAATAACCATCCCCAACCTGAAAGGGGTTGGTTCACGTTGGGTTGGGAGTAAGCTGCTGTCCTATGTGAAAAAGTTAAACTATCTTGAGGTCTTGTTTACCAGTGAGGGTAAGATGCAGTGCAAAATTGACACATGGATTGATGCTGTGTCAGTGAAGCCTGATGTGAAAGTCTTGATTTACTGGTTGTTACAGAAACAATGACATCCTGATGACTTGCCAATGACTTAGGCTGAAATGAGTGTCCATTGCTGGGTTTCTGTGGGAGCTCAAAATGGAACCTCTGCTTTTTTTTTTTTTTTTTTTTTGCATTACCAGTAGAGGTGGTATGAGCATCTGATCAGGTTGCTTCCTGGACGCCTTCTTGTGCAGGCATGTCCAACTTGGGAAGAGATCCCAGGCAGACCCACCACACACTGGAAGCAATATATATCCCATCTGGTGTGGGAATGCATTAGGAACCCCTGAGGAGGAGCAGGAGGACATGACTGGGAAAAGGATGCTTGGACAACCTTACTTAACCTTGCTGCCTGCTCATCCATTAAAATCTGCCCACCAGAAAAATAATGATCTTAAATTTTTATCTTAAGAACTTCTGTCTTTATTAAAGAGGCTTGAACAAGTTTTTTATGATACTTATCTTACATGATCTTACTTGATACATAATAAAATTTCTATATTATATCCTATATTTCTATATCTATGACGCTGAATATTGTCACTGCTCAAACTAGCTTTAGGTCTGCGGTCAGGCTGTTTCCATAAACTGTTAGTACTTTTCCTATGAAAAGTAATGCACCAAAATGTTTACATATCACATGTAATGAGCCAGCAATTTGTGCATAGTCCACGTATTTTGGAAGGCTGCAATCACATGATCCATGTGCTGACAGGAGTAAGACTTTCCCCGAGAAGGCCAGTGTTTGAAACTGTGAACTGTGAGTCATATTAAAGGAGACCTATTATGCTTTTTGGGGTTTTCCGTCTTCTTTAGTGTGTCATATAGCATGTTTCTGCCTCTATAAGGTCTGCTAAGTAAAAAAAAAAAAAAAGTCCAAGCTAAAGGGACTTCTGTCTCCCCCACGGAGACACAGCTCCTGACCTGCCTGAAACAGCTGGTTTGAATTTTGCGCCTTTACTTCCGGGAAACAATGTGCAATCAGCATGGCACATAGTGCCCGCCTGCAGGCCACTGAGCTGCACCCCCAAACACACCTGCTCTGCGCAGAGGCGGAGGAGAGAGGCTGTAGAGTTTGAACCTGTTGAGGAGACGCCATGTCTAGGAGACACTGCTTTCTTCATTGTGTCCAAAAATTACTCTTATTTGGACTGCCAAAGGAAGAAGAAACAAAGAAGAAGTGGTTGGACTTTATTTCTGATATAATTGCTCCACAATACAACCTGGACATTTTATAGGCCAAATATGTGTTTCTAAACATTGGGGATGCGCATGCAGCGCGGCTGCAGAAATACAGGAGGCATGCTAGTGTTAGCTACGTTACCGGCAAGATAAGCTGATTAAATTAGTTAGACTCCGTTTTTAAAATGTTATCCGCATACTACAACAGTTTGTCACCCAGTGATAAGCACTGTTTTATGACCAAACTAACATTGGTAAATGGAATACGGCTTCCAGACCTGTATGCGTTAGAGGCAGGTCAGTGGCTAAATGACGAGACCAAATGACCGAGCCTTCAATGGCCAGAAATACATACTTACCTGATCGACGCTCCAAGTGTTTATACCCGGGAGAAGTTAAAAGCTTACAAGTCCCTTGATGCGTACAACTTTGTTCTTTGTGGCCATGTCCAAGACATAGAATTCCATGATTACCAAGTTCAAAACTTTGTCGTGCTGAAGACTGAGGTGCTGCCTTGCCAAAGACAGGTGAGTGAAAACTAGCTTAGCTAGGTCTACTAGCTAGCTAGCCAGCTCCTAGTGACTTTCGGATGATCCACTGCGTTCATATTCATAGAGGAAGGCAGTGGATCATTCTAAAGTCACTACGGGGCTACTAGATAGCTAACTCTGGCACATTTACATTGATGTGAAAACACTGTCCCTTATTTTAAATAAACAAATCTCAAATCTTGGGGAAAGAAGACGGAGTTGTCCAAGTGAGCAACATCTGAAAGTGACCTGATGATTTTTTTGTCACTGTCAAGTTTTAATGGCCTCTTGTTACTCCACCCGAGTGGGGAAATATGATTGGCTAATCAGTATCAGGGCATGGTCCAGTTGACCTATATAGCCTTCCTTTGTCTGTGATCAGTGCAAATCTTGAAGGCCATGTGGCCGAAACGTTGATTTAAATAAACTGCATATGGAGCCAGAGTGTGTGACACTTTTTTCTTACACGCTTATTTAGACAGCACGCTAGTGCTAGTACGAATTGTTACTGATAAGCTAAAATGACAGCTGTCTGCATGTAGACTAACTTATGCCCTGTTTACACATAGACGGGTATCTGGGAAAACGGCAATATTTTCCTGCCTTTGGGCCTGTCATTTACACGAAATCTGAGGTTTTACTCACCAAAATGAATATTTAAAAAAACTCCGGCCAGAATGTTTTTTTTTGAGGAAAAGTCCGTTTTCACGTTTGCATGTACACAGAGGAAAACAGAATTTTTGATTCCCGGACATCACAGTATGCGACAGAAAATGTATTTGCATCAAGTGCACAACCTTTGTTTACATTTCCTTAGGCTACGGTGATTATGGATGCTATTAGTGCTCGCATTTGTTAGGGCAAACACTTTTTGCCTGTTTGCATTTGCAAACACAACTGGTCTATTATATGAAGGAGCAGAGAAGAATGAGTGCTCGGAGGTCAGCAGTTTTGCAACAACTTTTCCCACCAACACAAAGGGTTAATGCCAGCCAATGGTGCCGCTGCGATATGTTTTGGGTGCGACCTGGGCGAACTGCTGTCTGGTGGGAAAACTTTGAATATTACTTTGTTCTCCCTGAGGAGTGGCGTGAGAATTTCAGGATGTCGCAGTCATCGCTGCTGTCTCTCTCCAACTTACTGCCTCCACACAGAGGGTCAGACGACTGTCATGCATGCACTGGTCAGTGTATGTCAGTGTCGATGTAAATGAAAACTTTCCTAAAAATGGCCAGGTGTGCACAATGTTATTTTTGAAAACGGATAGGGGGAAATACCCGTTTTTAGAAATACCCGGCTATGTGTAAGCTAAGCATTAGTTTGACACTTACCGTAAAATTGGGCATATACTTTTAACCTTAGCTGCTGGCTGAGACAAACAGCCCCTCCTCTCTCTACCAGCACGAATGTTACCTGTATGCAGTGAATCACATCAGCAGAGAGGGAGCAGGATAGAGGACAGGATGACAGCAGGACTGACTCACAGTAACTAATAAAACTAAACTTCACACAGTATTGTGATGTCAGGAATAATATTTATACAGTGACTTTGCTGTTGTACTGCTCTGGAAACATTTAGTTATTTTCAAAATATTCAGTTATCCTGCTCTGAATTTATTCTTTTTAAATTAATATATTTTCTAAAAAGCAGTTATTTAGAAATTAAAAAGAGCCGATAAGAGTACCTATGAAGTACCAAATCAATAAAGAGTATCGATTAAAGTAGTAGTATCGATACAATCTTAACCATACCCATCCCTAATGTTGACTGTTTTCATTTGGTGCAATATCAGTTTAAGATACTTAATTTTCACTTTGTCTTTTAGAGTACATCACAGCAGGGCCCTGGTGCCCAACACCTCTCCACTACAGCCAGATTCCAGGATGCCAAAGGGACCCTCCACAAACTGTCTCAGTGGGCACACAGTCTGTGGCATCTCAAAGTGGGTCCATGTCATTGGTTTGACAGCCCATTGGTTCGACATCCCATTAGTCCGACTGTCCACGGTGCTGAATGGCTCGCGGCGGGCGTATGGTGCGCCACGACCGGCTTGAGGCAGAGCAGGCTCACAGCTTATGTGTTTGTCACTTTCTTTTTCATTTTAACCCACACCATGATCTTTTCCTGACCCTAACCAAGTGGTTTTTGTGCCTAAACCTAACCAGACCTTAACCACAGGGCGTCATGATGATTTCGGAACGGACTTCGGAACAATGAGTTTAATATGGTCGGACAATGGGATGTTGAACCAATGGGCAGTTCCCCTCAAAAGATGGTGGTGATCAGCACACACCTGTACAGCAGCCCGAGAAGCAAATGTACAAAACACAGAAATTATGTGTTTGAGATACAGTACCTGGAAATATTTTACAGTACTGAAATCATGTTTGATGATGATGTTGACTTTGTTACGATGTTAGAGCAGGAAAAAAAAAAAGTAAATAAATAAATAATAAATAATAAATTATGTATATATATATATATATATATATATATATATATACATATATATATATACATGCACATATTTTCTTTTATGTGGACTTTAAGCTGTCATCAACACCTATAAAGGGCATAGGTGTCAATCCAAGTACGAGACCTCATGTTGAGTTGGAGGAGAACGAGGGAGAAACTTAAAGAGAGCTAGTTGACCATTGTGACTCAACATGTAACCCTGGCTACTCTGTTATTACAGAGGAATCTGAGAAAAATGTGTTCTTTTAGTTCAGTTTTACCCTCAACAAAGGCTGTAATAAAAGACCCTATATGCAGTAATTTGTAAATAATTTTATTTTTATTACCAACATAATAACATCAGATAAAAAAATATGAAATAGTTGTGGCAACACTTGAAATATATACAAGAAAGGTGGATTCAGGGAAACACTTAATTTAAAAACACAAGAAGCTCTACTTAAATGCAATATTTTACAGACTGTAGATGACCTGATGAGGCTTGTCTTCCCCAAAATCGCCATCCCAAAGGACCTGGCATCCCAGTACGAGAGACCCTCAAAGGAGGAAGTGGTTGCCTTACACGTCTCTCACTTCAGCCAAGGGGCAGCTGGAGGCCAACGCAGTGACCAGCCGGATCAGGGAACTCTTGGTTTACCCGGAGTACAACACAAGATGGGATGGACGCCTGAATATAAAGCATTGGACACTTTTAGTGTTACAGATAAAATGCTGCTGTGTTTATATTTATGTATCTATCAGTTGTATATCATTTACTAAGTTGTTTAGTTTTATTTTTTTACATTCTTTTTTTTTTTTCATTTTTTTTACATACAGCTCTCCGGAGATAGTGGTCAACCAGGAGCTCTGCTGCTGTTACTTTGCAATGTATGTATTTTAACCTTCAAGTTATAATTGTGTACATTGTCTAACGTTTTATATTCACAGCAGTACACAGCATAAAGTCGATTGTTGAATTAACCCCCACCGAGTTGATTTCAACACTTTTTCAGGGTTTATATAGCTCCACACTCTTCAGAGTCAAAGCAACACTTTCAAAATAGTTAAACATTTAACACTATGCCAGTGTTGCTTCTTTAAGTTGCAAAACAGAGTTAAATCAACACTATGGTATTAGACAAATAACACTGCTCTGAGTTACATTTTGTACTATTTAAGTAGTGTTAGCTTCACTCCCTAAAGTGTCAAGCTATCTACACTGAAAAATGTTAAAATAATAGAATTACAAAATAATTAATTACAACAAAAAAATAACTTTCCAAAAAAGCATTTCTCTTTTTCTAAACTTTGTAACCTTCCAGTTGAGGTGTCTGCCCATTAGATGTACATTAATGCTGATGATTTTTAGTATGCTGGCTAGACCACTGCTCCGAGATATAGAAACAGGAATCCATAAGTCTGTCAAGATACAAGAGGTCATCTACAGGATACATATGGTAACTGTATGGCACATACGTCATAAGAGGTTGAAAGATTAACTGGGCTGCTTCCCGTAAGGAACCTCTTGAGGGGTTCCTGCTTTCTTTTGTATAGATTCACAGGTGGTTTACTGGGAAGAGTGGCCCGACTGGAAGGTGCTGCTGTCAGTTTTGTTATTATGCATTGGGAATTTATGTTGAGAAAGCTACGTGAAAAAACTAAAGGAATGCTTACATCAGTCTGTTTTGCACGAACAAAGAACTTCCTGAAACTGGAGAAAGGAATGACCACTTTTGGTTCGGAGGATGGCTTTGTATCTCATGTTATCAGAAATGAGATGACATCATGAATATGAATGAAAATGTCTTACAGGCTTTAAAATGTGGAGTTTGGGGGGACAATGGCAGAAGTTCCATTTTCGGCTGAACCTCTCTCAAGCAACTGCAGAAGCTTGATCTGATACTGGCTTGCTAAAATAAAGTTCTCTTGGTCCAAAAAGCTTGTATCAGTGGAGTCTTTCCTTTACTATCATCTCACCATCTACATGCAAACTACATCTGAAACATTGTATGAGCTTTGAATACTAAACAGTATATAGAATTTAAGCCCAGATACTTTCATGATACACCTTTCATCACTTTGTAATACCCTGAATGTGTGATGGTCATCAAAATTCTCGTAAATAGCTTGTTTTTCAAAAAATGTGATTTTCAACCAAAAGTACACCACTTAGATGACAAAAGACTGGGATGTCTTCCTCCATTATACTGCAAATAACAAGTCCAGGATAGTAATGTTCAACTTTTAAATGAGAAATCAACTGCTGACTGCTGGGGAACAGTTTCTGACACTTAAAGATCAGCATTGTTTTAGCCTCTTACTCACAGAGGGTTGAGAGCCAGACTGCTTAACCAGCCAGTAGCTCTCTCAGTCTAACTCTGGGTGACTCCTTCGTTTTCCCCACATCAATGTTATACACTGTTGTCTGCAGAGATGTAGAAGACAATGATCAATGCAGCATCATCAGACAAGTTAAACACAAAATGGACTTTGCAAAGTTCATCAAATACCCAAAGAGAGCAGTTTGCCTGGCATGGGACGAGATGCTTATCAATGGTGATGTAGAATATGTCAGTCTTACTCTTCTGAAGTCCAACAGCGAGAGGGTACGGCTGCCAACCTTGCTGATTGCGGAGATGCTCCTTCAAACTGCAGCATGATGAGTTGAGACAAGGCAACTGAAATTAGACACAAGAATAATATGCAGCCACAGAGAACTCTACATTGTAAAAGTGAGTATTCAAACATCTTCTCACTGGCTAGTGCAAGATGGGAAAGCCTATGAAGACATATTTTCAATGTCATCCGCTTTTTAACAACCTTAATTTACATATGTGGCTAAGAAGGTCACATGTGACATCTCAGTAATGTTAACATTTTAATGATATAATTACCTTATGAAAGACTAGAAGTCTCTCAACTGCATCACATGCAAGTTTGGGAGACTTCAGTCCCCCCCAGCAGTGGTGGAGGCAGATGTATCAGCAACAACAGGGAGGCAATTTCTTGGTCGTAGCCTGAGGACAAAGAGTCGCAAAAAATAACAGTAAACTCTTCAAATCTAATGCTTTTGAAGGTTGGAAGAGAACAGTGAGGCATTATCAACATAGTTTTAAACAGTCATTGATCTATTGTTCATATTAATCCCCAAAAATCAGTTCAATTTACAGAGAAACACAGAATAAATTCCTAAAAAAAAAAAGAAAAATAAATCCTCCTGTGATACCGTTTCCTAATTTGAATCATGTATTTGTGGAAAGAAATGATTGAAACAACTGTGACTGCAATTATAGCAAATGCAACTTACTTGTTGCCTCATCAAAATTACTTCCTGGGGGGCACTCTGCTGACTGCACCAAGCGATGTAACTCTGGTGTTGAAGTGAGCCACTTATCCTCTCCACCTTTCCAAGATTCCTGGATACAAAAGAACTGGTAAGAGGCTATCAACACTTCTGCCTTTGTCATTAACAAGCTTCTGGTGGTGCTGGAAGGTCTCTCTCATCTTCTGAAAAATCAGGGAATTGTCTGTGGTATGGTTGAGCAAAGACATGGCCTCTTGGCAAGCGTCCCCATCAAGCTGCCTTTCAACATCAACAGCCCTTTGGAAAGTTGGGCCTCCTGGAGAACATTCAGTGGGGCTGTTAGGTGGCAGTGCAGATCCTCTACGAAACCTCCTTTGGACCACTTTCAGACGCCAAGATATGTATCCTGTGCCACTTGCAGCATCAAAGAAGTGTTCCTGGATATTTAAAAAATTAAATGCATTGTCATACTTGAAACATACGAAATGTCAAAGAATTCAAATGTCAACATCCAACTATGACATGAAGGTATCGTGCAAAAATATTAATGCCTTACATAGCCTTTCTTGGTATATGGATCTTTGAGCGAAGGAAACAGCATCACTATTCCAAGAGCATACTCTTCTCTGACTGCTTTAGTGGGGAGAATGCCTATATAGAGGATGACCAGTAAAAAAAAATAGCAAAGTCACAGTCGCACAGACAACTTGACACGTGAAAAATGCATGTCTGTGTGGTGGGACACATTTTTCGCTGATCCTTTGACATTCAACTACAGTGAAGGCGGAAAAAAACCCCAGAGACATCAGCTCCAGCTTAAAACAATATTTTATACAGTAAACACATTGATCGGTGTTTTTGGTGTACTGCATTTGACATACTATGTATTGGGACATACAAAATGTTTTTCTGGCATACTAAATAGTATGGTAGTATGGGTATTGGAGGGCACAGAGAAAATCCAACAGCAGCTGGTGGTTTGCTCTGACTACCAGCTCTACAGAACTATCTGTGCCAGACAGAGCGGTGTCACTCTGTGTCCACCATGTCCCCTTAACACTGCATAAAATATGATATAGCCATGAGGCCAGTGGCTACAGGTGTTTTCTCCTCACTCCACTGTTGCATTTTGGGGACAGTTACCCTCAACCCGTTCTCATTCCAACATGTGAAGTACCGACAGTACTGTCTCACTCTTTATCCTACAGTAGTTTCAGATGGTGTCAGAAATAGTCATTGCATAATGTGTATCATACAGCCATTAAAAATGTCAGTGCACTCTTAAAACAGATGTGTTAATATTAACACAAGTTGTGTCAATTCTCAACACACTAATGTGTCTATATAAGGACTACACGTTTTGTGTTATATTTAACACAATTACTGTGTTTGAAAAGCCAACACAAATCTTGTGTTAAAACTATCAACTCTTGGAAAGGTGGAGAGGATATCAACACTTCTGCCTTGGTCATTAACAAGCTTCTGGTGGTGCTGAAAGGTCTCTCTCATCGTCTGATAAATCAGGGAATTGTCTGTGGTATGGTTGAGCAAAGACATGGCCTCTTGGCAAGCGTCCCCATCAAGCTGCCTTTCAACTACTTTAACACAGTAGTTGTGTTACTACTTTAACACAACTACTGTGTTGAGAGTTTAATGTTTTGATTTAAATGTTTTGGCTATGATCACAGTGCTCCTCAAAGGTCTGAGTAAGACTAATTTATTCCTGAAAATGGGCACACACTTTTGCAGAGTTCCTGGTTTTGACACACAATTTAGGGAAGAGGGTGACAACATTCTTGGCAAGCCGCACCTTGTTATCACTGGATGGGTAACTGAAAATAACAGACAGCAACTATTACCAAACCATTTCCGATGACCAATTAGTAACATCAATAACAACATCAATCATATCACTATGTCTCTACTCCCACCCCATATTAACTAACTATGAAATACTCATTTCATGTATAGTACAGAGAACCAATTTCACTCCACTGTCGATACATTTGTATCTCAACTCTTCACACACACACCTGATACAGTGACAACTTACAATCCTCGTCTCTCCACAAGATCTCTGACAGCAATCCTTACAAGTAGCATCCTTATATTCTGTGATTATGGCTGGAGCCTTCGTTTTGATCAGTGCTTTGAGCGCGTCCAATCCACTGTCACCCAGGCTCTTGTTGTCATGGGCAGGCAGAGAATTTGTCTGACTTGGCTGAGGGTTTGGCAGGGGAGCAAACTGAAGTAAACACAAACACAGCAAACAAAAGCAAAAATGTATGAGCCATCAGTGGTTTAAATCCCAGATCAAGCAGATACAACTTTATATCAATTAACAGGACTGCACAATTAATTGAAAAAATAGATAAAATGTTTTGTATTGATTCTCAACCAAATCTCAGTCAAAGCTTCTTATCTCACAGACTTACTGGACATATCACTTCAGTCTGTGCATCCGCTAGCTCAGAACCCAACAGGAAAAATACTTATTATTTTCCAACTCTAGTAGTATGGCCTTAACATTGAACTTAACATCATGGAACATACGAGGGATAAGCTCACCTGCCAAAAGAACCAAAGTACTGAACCATCTACATAAACTGAAATCAGACATTTGCCTAATACAAGAAACCCATTTTACAGAGGCAGAATCTCAGAAGCTCAAGGCCGGATGGATTGGCCAGACCTACCACTCAACCTACAATTCTAAAAAAATGTGGCACTTCCATTCTCATTAGTAAAACCACACCATACATTCATAACAGCACTATTACAGATCCCGAAGGACGATTCATTATCATCAACGGTAGCATTCACAAAGATAGTATAACAATAGCTAGTATCTATAGCCCAAACTCAGACTCCCCCACATTTTTCCACTCCCTCTTTCATGAACTATCCAACTTTCCAAACTCTCATACCATAATAGGCGGCAACTTCAACATGGTACTGAACCCGGACCTAGATCGCTCTTCCAACTCATTATCTAATAAACCCCTCAATTCCTCATCCACAATCAAACAATATATGTCAGAATATGGACTGATGGATATCTGGAAACTACACAACACAAATAACAGAATTTACATACTCCTTCCCACATCACAAAACCTACTCCCGCATTGATTATTTTTTGATTAACAACACACTCACACATAGAATAACAGAGCCTATAGCTCCTATAGCTCCATAGCTCCATAGTATTATTATCAGATCATGCCCCTATACCTCTCAAATTATCAACAGGAATTAAACATCACCCCACATCCAGATGGCGCTTTAATATATCACTACTCAAAGACCCAGATTTTACCACATGCTTCAAACAAGAATGAGCATCCTTTCTTGAGACCAACAGCACCCCGGATGTAACAGCCAGTACCCTTTGGGAAACAGCAAAAACAGTCTTAAGAGGAAAAATAATATCATACTCCACAAAAGAGAAAAAAGAAGAAACTGCAAGAGAACATTTTCTAGAGCAGGAGGTGAAAAGACTGGAAACCCTAGCCTCTCAAACGCCTACAAACACACTCAATACAGAATTACTCCAAATCAAATACAAACTCCACAGCCTTCTCAACAAAAAGACACAACACACGCTTCTCAAACTTCATCATCAACATTTTGAATTTGGCAACAAAACTGGTAAGCTACTAGCTAATCAACTAAAACAACAAACTGAAAAAAGTAACATCATTTCAATAGATGATACCTTGGGAAACACAACACAGGATCATACGGCAATAAACGAAACATTTAGGAAATACTACTCCAATCTGTACACCCCGGACCACATCACCACACCCACAGAGGCTGACACTTTTCTGAGGAGTGTCTCCCTCCCTAAACTATCCACTGACCAAGCAGACTATTTAGACACACCACTCTCCATAGATGAACTGAAAAAAAGCATTACTACTTATGTCCAACAAGTCCCCAGGTTTAGCTGGATACCCTGCAGAATTCTATAAACATTTTTGGTCCCTTCTCTCTCCTTTATTTTTCAACATGATTTCCGAAATCCTCTATAGGTCAAAAATACCTCATCACATGACTACAGCCCTGTAGTCATGTGATGAGGTATTTTTGTACCAGACAAGGATGCCCATTATCACCACTACTTTTTGCACTGTTTATAGAACCACTTGCCTCAGCCATTAGACAGAACAATAGCATTTCAGGTATTCAAACCATTTCATATTGCCACAAAATCAGTTTATATGCAGATGATATCCTACTAGGGTTGGGAATGATTAACCGATACGCCCGGATATCCGGTTTGACAAGCGAGAGATACGGCTGCGTCGGTAGCAGCCTCCTCAATCAATACGAATCAGCCATGAATCCTTAGATGAATCGACTGTAGAGTCATGGATCGGGTATCGCGAGACTAGCAATTGGTTGACTGGCTTTAACAGTTTGCATCTCTAAAACAACGCGAGAGCTGGCGGCATGCTCCGTAGCAGGCATTACTGACAATGACAAACTAACGGCCGAGGTCCACCAGGCACGTCAGCGGCGCGACACGTCTGCAGCGCGAGCCCCGTAGCAGCTCGCCCCCCTGTTAATCAATTACAGCAGCTCCACCGGCAACGGGAGTGGTGCAACAACCCCCGCCTGCCGCGAGACAACTCTCTATTTTACGCGGCTCTTCTATTTTTGTCGTGCTACGCTCCCCTACACGACCATCCAGCAGATAAAAACTACATGAAATAGTGTGCTAAATGAGCACAATGTGTTTTTAAATGAATAAACCATTATCAGAGGTGATATGTGATGATTTTTTTCATGCATTTACCCATGTTTATCCGTGACATTGTGCAAATGTCCGTGGCGGACATTTGAAAGCGAGTAGATGACAAACAGTACAGTAAACTTGTAGATAACTCAAATATATGTAGGCCTAATAACTTATGTGGAAAATGCTTTAACATTTCATGCAGCCTACATGCAGCCTCTCGGCTCGGCAAACGGTAAACATCCCCGCTGGCTTCTCTACATGTCGCTTCAGTATGCAGTCAGTGGAGCCCAAATGAATACGCCGCGACGCTACGCTGACGTGACGCTTACGTTTGCAGCCGGTGGAGCCCGGCCGTAAAGGCGAATCCTGCCGGTTGTGGCTTGAACGGGGGTCACAGACACAGACAGAAATACATATTCCTGTCAAATACTGCGGCCACAGTGCTCTGCGGTGCAAGATAACGGCTTAGCGGCGACCGAGAAGCCCGGCTCCAGGTCCAAGAAGTCTTCGTCAGTGTCATGACTGCCCAAAAATACCTGAACAGCCGAGCTGTGGCGGCACACAGGTATGTGACGTGTCAGAGGAGAAACAAGCCGTTCACATTTCCACAAACCTCACCGCACTTTAGGGACTGTTCTTTACTTGTCAGGAGAGGAGGGTGGCTGGTTGATTTTTATTTTATTTATTTTATTTTGATCCCCCCTATGTTAATCACTTATTGATGCTGTTTTTGAAGTATGAATAAGTCAATAAGTAATTTATTCCATTGAAATATCATTGACGTATTATAGAAAAGTGATTTATCTTTTTATAAATGACAAACACAGAGTGTAGCAAACACAGAGAAATAGTCTGACATGCTGTCAGTGATAAGCTGCTAGTCATCACAGTCCATGATATCAACTAATAACAGGAGATGTCAGATTCTGCCCCTACATTGCATGTTATTATTTTATTCTGCTTTATGTTTATATTGTACAGCGTTATGATAAACTTTATTCCAGACTCAAGTCCATATAAGATACATACAAAAACACAGACAATGTGTGATTCTGTTGTTTGTCTTTTTATTTTATTTTTGCCAGTGCCATACAGCAACAATGCTTGGGGATGTGGTTTTTTACAAATTTGAAAATACTGTAAGAATGTCACTTTTATAGAATTGGCTTCTTTATTTTATGATATATGATTAATGTCTACATCAACAAATGTTAACCATAGAATTGTATCAAATCGTATCGAATCGTAACGCTCCAACAATGTATCGAATCGTATCATTCATACACCGTATCAAATCGTATCGCATTGTTCTGTATTAAAAATATATCGTTTTTGAATCGTATCGTAACCTGTGTATCTAGATACGTATCGAATCGTCTATCACAGAGAGATTCCCAACCCTATATCCTACTTTATCTAACAGCTCCTTCCACCTCCCTTCCATCAGTCCATAAGCTTATCGACAGTTTTGGCAAGGTTTCAGGCTACTCCATAAACTGGAGTAAATCTGAGATTCTGCCTCTTACTTATATTGACTGGGATGCTGAGGTTGGGGACTTACCCTATAAACGGGCAACTCAATCCATCAAATACCTCAGAATTCATATCTCAACAAACCCAAAGGACATATTCAAACTGAACTTCACGCCACTACTACATAACATCAAAGAGGACCTGAACCGATGGAATAAACTCCCACTATCCCTAATTGGCCGCATTTCATCTGTTAAAATGAACATTCTCCCAAAAATCAATTACCTATTTGCCATGACACCTGTTACCCCACCCCTAGGCTGGTTTTCCCCTCCAAACTCAGCAGTAAAAACATTGTATTGGAAAGGAAAAAAAACCCTGATCAAATTAACCACTCTTCAAAAACCCAAACAGTATGGCGGACTTGATGCCCCAAATTTTTACCATTACTTTCTTTCTCAACAACTGCAGTAGCAGAGCCATAAAGATGTATGATCAAAGGCTGTTTAAATTATTTCAGCAATATTTTCAACAATTTATATTTACAACTTACAAAATTTTAACATCCATATTCAGTAGTGGAAAGCAACTTTAGTAGTACATTTATAGAGGGGCGGACTAGGACTAAAAAACAGCCCTGGACTTTGACTCGGCCCAGCCCACAACAACCGGTGCGCGGAAACTCATGAGCCCCAGACACGGGTGTCAGAATACTTAAATCTTAACACACGATACTATACCTTCCAAATTATAGCAATAGCACCGATGTTGACTAGATGTTGTGTTAAGAGCATAGTATAGAATACAACAACAAGACATGGTATGAGACCATGTGTGTTTCAGGCAGTCACCTGCATTGTATTGTTCAGCAGAGAGACATCTGGACTGTGTCGTTTATTTCTCAGTGAGTATTCAAGTTAAACTGTATAATTACAGCCTCTTTACACTGTGATTTATCATAACTCATAGAGGCTTCACTCGCTAATTGCCTTGTTTTTTTCCCTCACCTTCTCAGCCCCACCCTTTTCTTTCCGTTTTTTTGGATTAATACCAGTATCCATATTGTTATCTTTCACGCTGTCTCTCCCATCTGCACCTGCTGCACACGGCTGCTCGATTTGCGTGACGTATGTGCTTCCTTCTTCTTCAATTTGATTGGCGGCCGGCTGGCTCATAGATATCTATGGGCCGGCTGGCATCCAATTTAAAGGCCGCCACCTAGCGGACTGGATGTGGAACAGTAGATTATCAGGGAGAAAAAGGAAAAAAAAAACAAAAAAAAAAACGGTCATGCGTGGTGGCTGCCGGCCGTCCTGGAGTACCCGCCGTTCTGTGATTCTCCAGAACCTCCAGATGGCCAGTCCGCCCCTGCATTTATTTATTTTAAAAAACACATACAACTGCACAGCAGTCATTAAATACATTTAAAAATCAACAAGGATGAAATTACAATAATGCCCAATGGCTTATTTCCATTGTACTTTCTAAACAGATTTTACACAATGTTTAATATAACAAGCTTTTAAAATACAACACATTGTTAAAAGATTTGGCTCTGATGCAGCTGCCTCTCTCTCTGTCTGTAGTCATCACTCTCTAGTCTCACACAATGTTCCACCCACAGCACTATCTAATTGATTACATGTCACGTGTAATATTAACACTTCTAAGTAGTGCTCGTCATTAGGACACAGACTTACAGCAACCATAAGCAAACACAACAACCGCAAATAAATAGTCAACCACGACAACAACGCCACAGTCACCAACACCACTTCTCCTGTCCTGTCTTTCCCCGATATGTTTGTCATGAGAACTGCTCTGCCCGCAGCACCTGTAACTTACAGCGATTATCTAGTAGTCTAGACAAGTGCTTTCATAGCACTCTAACTGTAACACACAATCAAAAATCGAGCAGCAATCAAAAATACTGGAGGAAAACTGGTAAAAGCACTGTTAAAAACACAATGACCTGTGCTTGCATCCTCAATAGAGTGATAACACGTGGTACATGTGGTACAGGTGGTTTCCAGCGCAGACACACATTTGCCCGGTTAACACACAGCAACCATGGCTGTGTCTGTGACGTTAAAACACAATGGGCAAATGGCTCTAGTCCCAAATTTTGGTAGTTATTTGGTCATGGTTATAAGAAAAATGCCCGTTAAAATGTAATGTGGCTTACGGTATGAGTTTAGCCGTGCAATAAGTAACTTGCATCTAACAGTCTCTCCCTTTCCAACTCAAACCCTGTGGTGCACCTGCAGCAAAATGGCAGTGTTAATGTTAATGAATTTCTGTTGTGTTGACTTCAAACCTAGTTAGCTAACGTTAATTGTTCACCTTTCATGGCGACTTTACCTAAATGAGTGACTGTTAACTATACTGTCCCAAACTGAATTTTATGTGGTGTAATTTTAGTGGTAAGATAGAAGAAAAAAAACTTCAAAATCACAATGGAAGTTAGGTAGGTTAGCTAACATTAGGCAGTTAGCTAGGCAGCCCTGCTGGAGTCCCTGTCATTGGTTCGACAGCCCATTAGTCCAACGGTCTGGGGTGCTGAACGGCTCCCGGCGAGCGTATTTCTACCTTGATGGTGCGCCGCGACCATCGGGTCCTCTGGGTCAGCTGGGAAAGGCTCGAGGCGAAGCAGGCTCACGGCTTATGTGTTTGTCACTTACTTTTTCATTTTAACCCACACCATGATCTTTTCCTGACCCTAACCAAGTGGTTTTTGTGCCTAAACCTAACCAGACCTTAACCACAGGGCATCATGATGATTTCGGAACGGACTTCGGAACAATGGGTTTAATATGGTCGGAACAATGGGATGTCGAACCAATGGGCTGTCGAACCAATGGGCTGTCAGACCAATGGGCAATTCCTGCCCTGCTGAACAAAACGCAATGTTTATCATGGATTTTCTTAGAAATACGATTTAGTTGGTGGATTACATACATGCCAAATTTACCCTAACACTCTACAGTGTGGTGAGATACATTAATATAAACTAGTAATGGATACTTACTAGGCATGTAACGAAATATATCGAATTTCACGGTGATAAAATAAATTCTCAATACCGTCGTGGGAATTATATAGCTGCGTTCTCCTACAGAGCTGGTAATATGACTGTGCGACTACATTCCCCATAATCCTTTGCATGCAATTGCACGCGCAGGTGAGAGCAGACTCGTGCAGCAGTGAACAGAGGAAACGAGACAAGTGAACAGAAATGCTATAATGGCGAATAAAAGTAATAAGATTGAGATTAACCCTATGGGCCCGAACGACGCATAGTGCGTCCAAATTCACACCTGTTCTTCTCTATGGATTTTCCCTGCGACCGTTCGTCATAGCGAGAAGCCACGCATATCACGTGAAATAGCAGAACCGTAGCTTTCTGACAAGACCAAGCACTTACTGGTAGTCCAGTGTTTTCACAGCAAAAAACAATGATACATTTAGACTAAAATTATGTATAACTAAGCTTTCATACAACTTTGCACACACATTACTTTTGGATGGATTACTTGCGAATGCAGGGTCGCACAGAAATGCCACGCATATCACATGAAAGCGCAGAACCAGAGCTTTCCTCTCCTCATCTCCTGTTCTGAGAAAGTGTTAGGGTCTCCTTGATGTCAAGATTGTCAACCTGGCGTGAACAAACTGAGTGAATGTGTGTTTTTGAGTTTTTCTGTGACTTCCAGGGAAATGGCTGGGCTTTATTTATTTTGGTTTTCTTTTACACACATCTCTACCCACCTCTCTCTCTCTCTGTCTCTCTCTCTCTCTCTCTCTCTCTCTCTCTCTCTCTCTCTCTCTCTCTGTATATCTGTGAGTGAGGGATTGTGTGTTATTGAGTTTACATTATTTCTAATTTGTTAATTTTGTTGTTGTTGCAGGGTCTGATTGTCCTAAGTTCTGTATATTTGATGAATATTAAGACGACTCTATCCTCATAATTTGATGTCATTCAGGTGACTTTCTAGTAATAGTACTACACTACTTTTGTTCAGAGTAGGTTAAAAAATACTGAATGTTTCCATTTTCATATTCTGTCACGATAGTTTTAATTGACATGACTTTGTTATGGCACTTTGTAATATCTGCCTGCCTAGCAGTAATGGGGGGGAATGAAAGCACATGTTCAGCTGTGTGTTGATTTATTTATGATACGCTTCCAAGTTAAAAATAACATGCTGTACAGTGTACATGCAATAATTTTGAATAAAATAGCTACCATTAACAATACATTTTCTCTGTTTTTCCCCTTGTATAAATATCGTGATATATATCGTATCGTGGACTCTTTATCGTGATACTATCGTATTGTGAGTTTCTGGTATCATTACATCCCTAATACTTTCTGAAGGTTCAGGGAACACACGGGGTGATGCAGCCTCCATCTCTGTTCCTTTGTCTTCTTTGTCTCTGTGGCGCGAACAGCGAACAATGGAGAAATGGCGCCCCCTTCCCGCCACATAAATTAACACACAAATTGTGTTAAACTGTCAAACACGTAAAGTGTGTTAAGCTTTTTAAGCTTTTTTACATATCTTGTGTTGAAATCCACACAAAATGTGTTACACATGTAACAACAAATTTTTTGTGTCACTTTTTAACACATCCTTTCTAAGAAGATGCTGACCTCAGCTGACAAAGCAGCGGTATTTGATAAGTTCAGCTGTGGTTGGTGAACACACACACACACGCTTACACAACATGGTAACCGGTGAACAGCTGAGCGGCCGCGGAGGAAATGAAGTGAAGATAACTTGAAAATTACTCGAGTTGATGGCAGCTACACTTGTTACTGTAAGTGAAATTAAATGTTAGCGAGTAAGAAGCCAATACATTTCAATACATGTGTTCAGTAAACATCAACATAAAAACATGTAGAGAGCAATATTCAATATGCTCCGTCCACAGTCTCTCATCAAGCGACACTAACGTTATGTCTTACACAAGGAGAGCATGCTAGTTCGGCTGATAGCGAATTGATACTAATAAGCTCAAATGACAGCTGTCTGTATGTAGACTAACTTAGTTTAACACTTACCTTAAAATACTTTTAAACTTAGCTGCTACCTGAGACAAACAGCCCCTTCTCTCTCTACCAGCACTAATGTTAGCATGTTACCAGCCAGGTAGGCTGGTGGAACACATTTTCCATAACTTTGAGGTGCGGTGGAAACGCAAACAACACAGATTACCAGGAATTATTTAACCCAGGTAAATAAATTCCTTGAAATAAAAGTTTCTGGAAGTGTTGGTGGAAAAGGAACTATCAGGCTCAGCTTAGGAGGACACTAGATGCACTCTTCCTTCTGCACGATGATACAGTTGGCAGGTGTCGTTCGGCAGAAGGTAAATAGTTCCTTCACAACTACATTAAACTGCTAAAAACAAGGTCTGTGGATTATTTTGAGTAACTGGCTCATGATTTCTGGAAAGAGACGTTGGTGTTGAGTATTTCAGATGTATTATTTGGTGCTTTGAGCACCACAAGCCAAGTGCCATCTAGTTCCATTATACTGGAGATAAGGCAGACATCTTTATGGCTGATATCTCCAACATTCAGAGGCTCACACCAAAATGAATCTACACTAGTAAGAGGAAAAATATGTATTTTTGGTTTGGTGAACTCTCTCTTTAACAATCAATCTGTTTTTGTTTATGGTATTTTGTAAGAGCCACAGCACGCGAACCCGCCATCTGCGGTCATTTCTGAGAGTCTGAGAGTCCTGAACGGTCAGCCCTCCTGGTAGGGGATCCTGCAAAGACTCGTCCTACCTGAAGGTTTCTTCCTTTTTTCCCGAATAAGGGTTTTTTAGGGAGTTTTTCCTGACATGCTTTGCAGGTCGAAGGCTGAAGACTCAAAGAACAACGAGATATAGCATAGCAGCACGGCAGCTTGCTCTCCACGCCTGACACGTTGCTGATCCAAGAAGCTATTCTCTCTCCCAGTGGCACCTATACACCCCTGCCTCCTTATCACAACCCTGCTGGCTCTAACGTTACTGGCTGTTGTCCTATTTCTGCATTTACCCACGCCTTGACTACCGGCACCACCTAGCCGTTAGCTTAGCTCAAGCTAGCCAACGTGCTACATCCATAGCTTAGCCCAAGCTAGCCAACGTGCTACATCCATGGCCTGTGACAAAATAATGCTCACAAAAGCAAATAAACAGATTACAGACCTTAAGGAAGACATCCGCCGACTCTTCCAGGAACTGCAAGATAAACAGGCCATGCTGACCTCCTGCCTGGACCTGGCTCACAAACAGTCCTTGCACATCGTCTCCCTCAAAGCGGCCGTCCAGGACACCGTCCCATGGGATACCTCCACCGGTCCACAGCCTTCCTCCTCCTCCACACCCAGCCTCCAGACATCCTGGGCTGAAGTTGTGATCCGCGACAGAAAGAGACTCCAGGACGCGACTGCCTCTCCTCCTCACCTGAGCCTCTCCAATCGCTTCGAGACGCTAGCAGACAACCCAGATCTTCTCCCGGTTAGCAGAGCTCAAGCTAGCCAACGTGCTAGTCCCGCCGCTAGCTCTCTGCACACGGCTGCTGGTGGTTGTGCAACACCTGGCTCTGGAAAAGCCGCTGGCCCCTCTCCGCCTGCGGCTACTGGTGCTTCGCCCTCGGGCTCAAGTAGCTCCACATCTGGGGTAACGTTAGCTAGTCCTACACCTGCGGCTGATGGCATCCCCGCGGCTTCCCACTCCGACGGCCCCGCTGTCCCCAGTGCCGTAGCGGTTGCTGGGCCACCGTCTCCCCGCTCCAGCTGCCCTGCCTCTGGGATCATCGTGGCTGGCTCCACACTGGCAGCTGGCGGTGTACCCGTGGCTCGCCGCCCCGGCGGCCCGGTGCCAATGGGTGACGTGGAGCCCTCCTCCCCGCCAGCACCTGCCGGTACCCAGAGTGGCTCTGCTGCGGTCCCGGATCACCAGCTCTCCTCCCGGACAACTACCTCTGCTTCACATCGCACATTCCTGAGGGAAGCCGTCCTCAGACGCTCCGGAGGCCTCCTCCACCCCACACTCCCGGCAGACTCTCCTCCTCCTAGGGCTGTAACGGCCGATCCACCGCAACACCTGTCCCACCATGCCCGGTCACTGATCCCGCGGCCAGCAGACGACCCGGACACTGGCTCGCCACCATCCAACCCGGCAAAAACCCTTCCTCGCCCGCTCTTCCCTCCAACCACCCTGATCATCGGAGACTCCATCACAAGGAATATCCGCTTCTTCAGTGCCACCACCTGTTGTTTCCCCGGAGCCACAGTCCCGGTAATCCTGGGAAAACTCCCTGGGCTGCTGCAGTCACTCCCTTTCTCCATCATCCGCATCGTGGTGCATGTAGGGACCAACGACCTGGCTCAGGGCGCCTCTGAGCTGAACAAAAGTGCTTTCACCTCCCTCCTGGACTTCCTACGTACTTGTGGAAAGTCCGTTTTTATCTCCGGTCCCATTCCCACACTTGGTCGCGGGGACGCTCGCTTCTCCAGGCTGCTCCTGCGCCCCCGTCCGACCATATCAAACATTAACCCTCCCACCTGAGACATTCCCCATACAGTCTCTCTACTCAACACCCGCTCACTGACCAACAAAAGTGCCATCCTACATGAATTCATCACTGACAATAAACTGGACTTCCTCTGCCTCACCGAAACCTGGCACAAACCCCTGGATTACTTCTCCCTAAACCAGACCACTCCCACTGACTACACCTACACCAACAAACCCCGCCCAGACGGACGGGGTGGTGGCGTTGCTGCCATCTACAAGAAACGCTTTAAAATATCCACAATCTCCATACCTCCTGCTCAGTCCTTCGAAAAAGTCACCCTCAAACTGTCTGGTCCCACTCCCCTGTTCATCGCCATCATCTACCGCCCTCCCAAACCAAACAACTCCTTCCTCTCAGACCTCGCCGAATTCCTCACCCAGCTATCCACCGTATCCCCCTCAATTCTCCTGCTGGGGGACTTCAATATCCACATCGATGATCCAAACTGCAAAAGTGCAATAGACCTTCTGGAACTGCTCCACTGCCTTCACTTCACCCAGCATGTCGACTTCCCCACCCACTGTCGCGGCCACATCCTGGACCTAGTCTGCTCCACCGGTCTCACCCTCCACCAACTCTCCAGTACCAGCCTCCACATCTCAGATCACTTGGCCATCACTGTGGACTTCAAGACCCCCCTCCCTCCCCCAAAACTCAAACGCATTATATCCTTCAGAAATATCAAGTCCATCTCCCCCTCTGCTTTCTCTGACTCACTGGCAAATACTCTGTCCACATTCATCACCCCGCTGACCCCAAACCCCTCTAACCTGGTCACCCTCTACAACAACACACTGTCCCTCTGCCTCGACAAACTGGCTCCCTTAAAAACCAAAACTGTCTCATTTACTCACTCATCTCCCTGGTACACTCCTGAACTCCGTCACATGAAAACCCGTAAGCGCCAGCTTGAAAGACTTTACAAGAAAACCAGTCTCACAGTCCATCTCCATGCCTATACAGACCACCTTTCAAACTACAAAGATGCCCTCACTGCTGCCCGGTCCAACTACTACTCACAGCTCATTCACTCTGGCTCCAATAACCCCAAGCCTCTCTTTTCCACCATCAATAAACTCCTCAAACCCTGCGACAACACCTTCTCCTCCATCACAACTGACAAATGCAACTCCTTCCTGGCATTTTTTCAATCAAAGATCGAAACCATCAACACTCAACTCAGCAACCCCCCCCCCCCATCTCAGTCTCTCCAGCGCTCACCACCTCCACCACCACTCAACCACTGTCACACTTCACCCCTGTCTCCCCCCTGGAACTCCTCCCCATAATCTCCAAGATGAAAAGCTCCACTTCCGTCCTGGACCCCATACCATCCTCCATCATCAAAGTCTGCCTCCCAACTGTCTCCCCACTCATCACTACCATCATTAACTCCTCCCTCACCTCTGGCTCTATCCCGAAATCCCTGAAACTGGCTGCTGTCACCCCCATCCTCAAAAAACCCGGCCTGGACCCTGACATCATCTCAAATTTCCGTCCCATCTCGAACCCTCCCTTTCTGTCAAAATTTCTGGAACGTGTTGTCGCCTCCCAAATCAAAACCCACCTCCGCTCTCATGAACTATATGAACCATTTTAATCCGGATTCCGCCCTCAACACAGTACCGAAACCGCCCTCCTCAAAATCACTAACGACCTCCTCCTCTCTGCTGACTCTGGCCACCTCAACATACTCATCCTCCTCGACCTCACTGCTGCCTTTGACACCATCAACCACACCACTCTGCTGTCCCGCCTACAAACTGCCCTCAACATCACTGGCTCTGCTCTCTCCTGGCTCAAATCATACCTCACCGACAGACATCAGTTCATCCACGTCAACAACTGCACCTCTGCCACCGTTCCCCTGCTTCAAGGTGTCCCTCAGGGCTCGGTGCTTGGTCCTCTCCTCTTCATCATCTACCTACTCCCCCTTAGTTCCATCATCCGTCGTCATGGTCTCCATTTCCACTGCTACGCTGACGACATCCAAATCTACATCTCCACAAAATCCATCACCCCGGCCACCCGCTCTACCCTCACCAACTGTCTGACTGAACTCCAATCATGGCTGCAAGCCAACTTCCTCGAACTCAACTGTGACAAATCTGAAATAATACTCATCGGCCCAAAATCCTTCTCTACAGCAACACAAAACTTCACCCTCAGCATTGACAACACCACCCTCTCTCCCTCCCCATTCATCCGTAACCTTGGTATCATCTTCAACAATAACCTCTCATTTGAACATCACATTAGCCGCCTCGCCCAAACTGCCTTCTTTCACCTTAGAAACATTGCCCGTCTCCGCCCATTGCTCTCCTTCTCTGCCGCTGAAACTCTCATCCATGCTTTCATCACCTCAAGACTGGACTACTGCAACAGCATCCTCTATGGCTCATCATCCAAAGTCCTCAACAAACTTCAGTACATCCAAAACTCTGCCGCCCGCCTCCTCACCCACACCAGCTCCCGTGAACATATAACCCCTGTCCTGCAAAACCTTCACTGGCTCTCTGTCCCGTACAGAATCAATTTCAAGATCCTCCTCCTCACCCACAAAGCCCTCCACAGCCAGGCCCCCTCCTACCTCATGGACATGCTCCACCACCACACTCCCTCCCGCAACCTTCGATCATCCGACAAAAACCTCCTCTCACCCCCACACAGGACCAAGCACAGAACCTGAGGCGACAGAGCCTTCTCCATAGCCGCCCCCTCCCTCTGGAACACCCTCCCTATACACATCTGTGACTGTCCAAATCCATCCACCTTCAAATCACTCCTCAAAACCCACCTTTTCAAATCCACCTTTAACCTTTAACATTAGCTTTTTGTTCTTGGTTCCTCATGTGCCCTCCTTTTCTTTGTTTTGCACTATGCTTTTGCACCTTGTTGTTTTATATTGTCCTTGTCTTCTGTTTATGTCTTTGCACTTACATGTATGTACTTCTTTTCTTTGGTTTTAAATATAAAGCGTCTTTGAGAGCTGTAAAAGCGCTGTATAAATAAAATGTATTATTATTATTATTATTATTATTATTAATTGTTAGTTCTTTTTCAAGACACTTCAATGTTCTGTTTGTAAGGTTTTATAAAATACAAGGAAAACTTTGTCATTTTCTGTCATTCATGATGCCTCCTGCTGCTGCTGCTGCTGCTGCTGTTATTAGTCATACCTCTACTGTTATTATACACATATGATTATTGTCACATATGTATACTGTCAGACATTTATATATACTTTCAACAAAACTGTACCACAATAACCAGAATTATAATTATAATATTATTATATCATTGCTTTCATTATTGTGGTTGTAGGCTTCTGTCATTACCGTCTGTCCTGCATCTGTCTCTGTCTTTGTCTCTCTTTCTGTCTCATTGTGTCATACTAGTCAGGCGGCTTAGCAAAATAATGGGGATGCGCTGGACAAAAGCACCAAATTTTTTCCACATGTTCTTCATCATCATAACTTTAAATTTAGAAGGGGAGCCACTTCATCAAGATGGTGGAAGGTGGCCATCTTGTAAAATCTATAAGTGCCAATATCACAGCTTCCAAGCTACTTGGAAGGTCAATCTTGATGTCAAAATATACATTTTCTGGTTCAAGGAATGCATCAAAGCTATTAGGAATATCACAAGATGATTGTTTGTGCCAATATTAAATAATTTGGTTTGTTTCTTCACGGAAGACTGGTAATGAAATGTGCTGGAGATTGTTTCTATGTCTAATATGACCATGCCCTTATAAAGGTATTTGACTTTTTAAAGAGATTGCTTTGAAACTTCTTTGTGATGTCTACATGTATCCCTAACCAAAGAGCACCTCCAAGAAATATTTTGAGCCCAGGAGTTACTCCTACCCAAACATCGTTTGAGACAACAATATGCATTTGATGAAGTAACTTTAGCCTTTCACTTATAAGTTAGAGATTATTAAGCATAACTAATGTGTGGTGGAGCAATATACTGTATAAAATATACATAGTTCCTTCAATCCGAAGCAAGCTAGAGTGATGCCACTCACTCTGCACATGCTCAGTTATACAGTTAGATGTTCAGTTATTGACACAAACTCCCAGAGAAATTTACCAGCAAGTGTTTTTAGGTTAAAAAAAATCTGCCATGCTCCGGGCAAAGACAAGTCCACAGCACTTTCCATCTTCCACTGTTATACAGGCTGTGACACAACCTCAGCATTCTATGGGAAGGGGAAGAAGTCAGCATGGGAGGCTTGGAGGTCCTACCCTGAGGCCACCCAGGACTTCAACTACATGGTGGCAAATCCACACACTCCCGTGACCATAGATGACCAACACTTTGGACTTCTGGAGCGCTACACAGTTGTCCTTTACGACAAGACAAGTGATCTGGAATCTGTCAATGAAGCACGGATAGAGCTGTTCTGCCAAAAGAACAAAACAATGGATCACACTCCACCGACCTGAAGATTCCCTGCTGCAGCACATGGAGCGAGTTGCCTACCAATCTGGGATCTGGGCAACATCTGAACTGGCCCAGCAGCCAACACCTAGTCCAGAAGGTTGTGGATGGACATTGGACAGAGACAGCCAGATCTGGCTTCCTGTGTGGAGCCTTCTGCCAATGGCTTCAAAAGCATGCAGTGAGCTGGTGAAGTGTGGCTGTAAAAGCACAAGTGGTTGTGGTACAAAGTGCTCATGCAAGAAGGCACAATGGAAATGCATAGAGCTTTGCAGTTGCAGATGTGATAGATAATTGGATTATACTGTACATGCAAAAAATGTTTTATAGTGTTTAATAAATAATAAAGTTCAATTGAATTCAAATCATTCATGTCATCCATTCCAGCCACTTTGGTTTAAAATCATGTGAATACATTCCCAGAATTAATATTTTTATTTGATCTTGGCATGAAAAATCATCTAGTGATATTCCTAATAGCTTTAATGCATTCCTTGACCCAGAAAATTTATATTTTGTCACCAAAATTGACCTAAGTAGCTTGGAAGCTGAGATGTTGGCACTTATAGATTTTACATGGTGGCCGCCTTCCACCATTGTGATAAAGCGGCTCCCCTTCTAAATTGAAAGCTATGGTGATGGAGAACACATTCTTTTCACATATGTCTTTAAGCTGCATGACTATACGGACTACTGTTAATTTATTATGTTGATCTGTTCTGTACGACATCTATTGCACGTCTGTCGTCCTGGAAAAGGGATCCCTCCTCAGTTGCTCTTCCTGAGGTTTCTACCGTTTTTCTTTCCCCCGTTAAAGGGTTTTTTTGGGGGGAGTTTTTCCTTATCCACTGTGAGGGTCCAAAGGACAGAGGAATGTCGTATGCTGTAAAGCCCTGTGAGGCAAATTGTGATTTGTGATATTGGGCTTTATAAATAAAATTGATTGAGTATTTCAGGATAATTTTGATGAACATTATAGGCTAATATTGTTTACTGTGATATACTTCACTATAATCTCAGCATGGAAATTTGGTACAAGCACATCCCAAAAAAAGAAGCTAGTTAAAAATGTTAAACTAGAAAAAAATTAACAGTGACAAAATAAATAAAGTCTGGTGAGAATACCAGCCTGTTCTTATTCCCAGTTCATCAAACACCAACACTTTGCCACACCCCTCAGCATGTGATATCAATGCCAAAAGCAGCTTGTCAAGAAGTCTCTGGGGATTCCGGGCTATACTGGTCTCTAGTGTTGTGTCGTTCGCGAACAAATCATTCAAAAGAACGAATCTGTTGAGTGAATGTACTGAACTGAATCACTTCCGGAACTGATTTGTAAATTTCTCAGTTCAGTTGAACTCAGCCAGCGTGCAGGCCGGGAGTGGAACTGCTGATTCGGTCCATGCGAACGATGAATCACTCGCGAGTCGCGAGGCAGCCAGGGTACAGGGAGGGACTGCCTACCACGTAACTAATCAGTCGGTGAACGAATCACTTGGTGAACATATCACTCAGTGAATGACGTAACCCTGATCACTGAGTGATTCAAATCATTTCTTCTCAGTGATACGCTTTCATAGGGACTGTTTTCCTCCAAGTTAACGGCTAATGTAGCCAGGAGTCAAGCCACATGAACACAATCACACACCATTGTTTTAACAGAATTAGTTTAGATGAACAAACTTAAAACGTTAGGCTGGCCAGTAATGAGACTCACCAGTGCAGGGCAGACACAGCAGCAGCAACGGAGAGACTGAGTGAATGGGGGTGTGTTCAAGTCTATTAGGCACTTTATTGATCTCGGCAGGAATTTAACTTGCAACTTTTACTTTGCCAAATTGCCACAACAACAACACACTATACGTGTGTTGTTACATGTAACAAGTACTGTATAAAACAAGTAGCAGTAGAACAAAATATGAGTGAGTGATTAATGACTGAACAAAGAAATAGTGGTAGAACAAATATACAAATGTCAAAATTATGAATAGAATTAAAAGATGTGAATTACAGCAATAAATATGAATGGCAACTAATTATAGGCCTACATATCAGAATATGGCAACACACATGTTTTTATTAAAGTTATTATTGCAGTGTCATGTGAGAATAATATGAGTTTGAAGGCCTAATTTTCACTTGTACAGTCACATCCAAACAAAGTCATGAATCTGTCAATCTGTCAGCTTTTGGCTCCTGCTTGTCTGGCTTGACCTAGGTCGCTGCCGTGGAAACTTGACTAAAGAGGAGCTTCAATTGAGGATTTACTTACGGTTCCTTGCTAAGATGTGAGACTAGTGTCACTGTAATCAAAAAGAGAAAAAAAATAACTAGAACATATTGTGTACTGTTAGTTTTCAAACTCAGGCAGTGCAAAAAAACAACAACAAAAAAACAACTGTAAGCTTTTCCTACATGGGCTGCTTGATCAATTAAGTTAGACACTGAAGTAAATATGATTTCATATTAGGCAGCTCAGTTTAATTTCTTTACTGTACTTTAAAAAATGCATTGCAATGCAAATTGTATATTTGACTTACAATTAAACTGCACTTCTATATCACAACTTTGTTTTCTTGAGTATTGTTTTCTGCACAACTCAACCATTATAAGGGAGGGGTGACCACACAGCACAATGTACCCACATACACACTTCATTGAAAGTTGTCCATATCTGCAAACGATCATAGAATGTCCCTCTCACACACCTATACATATACTCATATTTTAAAAATACATTCTGATTGTAAACTTTTGGTCACTCTGGAGTCCTGCTGATATCATAGATCATTTCCCCCTACCACCCCCCTCCAGAGTACCTTCACCTTCACCCTTCCCCTCCTGTTAACTGGTATAGTCCCCTCATCACCCTGTACCCATCAACACTCTACCCCCAAAGTTATCAGAGTTTGAGAGTGAGAGAGTTGGCAAGATGAGTGAGTCCAGAAGAAAAAGTGCTATTTGGACACAATTTAATTTAACAGCTGCATCCTGTACGATTTGCAAAGCAAAGCTCTCCACCAAAGGTGGGTCCACAGCAAATCTTCACCGGCATTTAAGAACCAAACACCCAACTGTGCAGCTGGCAGAGGTAAGACAAGAACCTCAGTCTGCTCCTACTGACAGCAGCACCAGCACTGCTCCAGCAAGTGGAACCAGCACTGTTCCAGCCAGTGGAAGCAGCACTGCACCAGTCAGTGGAACCAGCACTGCTCCAGCCAGTTTCACCATCACTGGTCCTGATCCAGTTACTGTTGCCACACCAAGGGATCCTCTTAGGCAAAGGGCCTTGGATGAAATGCTGGCTAAAATGATTGCACAGGATTTTCAGCCTTATTCCATCGTTGAAGACACTGGATTTCAGCAGGACAACAACACCATTTATGAGACATGTCATTTCATAGATGACTTTAAGATGGTCTCTGTCCTGCTGGAGTGTTTTGAGATGAGCGAGAAGCACACTGCTGACAATCTGTCAGACCAGCTTCTGAGGGTAGCAAGGAGTAGGGCATTGCAGATGAAGTTGCTGCCTGTGTGTCTGACAATGCTTCCAAAGTGGTGAAAGCAATCCAGAACACAGGTTGGCCTCTCCTATTCTGCTTTGCCCACACCTCATTGTTAACAGTGGCATTGTTGCCATTAAACCAACAGTGGACAAAGTGAAGGCAATTGTTGAATATATGCACAAACGCACAGTTGCCACAGATAAATTGAGGGCCACACAACAACAGCTGGGGTTGCCAGAATCTCGTCTGAAGCAGGACTGTCCAACACGATGGAACTCAACATGCTACATGATGTTGAGAATCCTGGAAAACAAAGATGCCGTCATCACAACCCTGGCCTTAACAAATCCAAGACTGGCCATCCTAACTCCAGATGAGTGGGAGGAAATTAAACAGGCCTGTGAAGTGCTGAAGCCCTTTGATGAGGTCACCATTGAAATTAGTGGTGAGGGGTAAGTGTGTTATTAATGTTATTATTGCAGTGTCATGTGAGAATACTGTAATTTTGAAGGCCTAATTTTCACTTGTACAGTCCCATCCAAACAAAGTCATACATCTATCAACAAGCTTTAGGCTCCTGCTTGTCTGGCTTGACCTGGGTCATTGCCGTGGAAACTTGACTTCAGAGGAGCTTCAATTAAGGCTTTAGCTTACTATTCCTAGCGAAGATGTGAGGTTGGTGTCACTGTAATCAAAAAGAAAAGAAAAAAAGTAACTAGAACTTATTGTGTACTGTTAGTTTTTAAACTAATGGTTATGAATATGCTTATCATACAACTATTACTACTAATAGCAGTAATATTATAAATAATAATCACAATAACAATATACATAATTATTATTATTATTACTATCAGGCCTAAACCTTGTTTTTCTTTCTGTCAGGTATGTGACTGCTTCAAAAGTGATTCTTCTGGCAAGAGGTCTGCAGAAGATTACTTCAAACCTCCAACTAGCTGGAAACCTGACAGATTCTGTGAAGCTGTTGGTGGGCACCATTTGCCAGCAGATGTCACACTGTTTTCACAAAACTGAGTCCCATACTTTGCTCTCGGAGGCAGCAGCACTAGACCCCAGGGTCAAGAAAAAGGCCTTTGGGAGGGATGAAGATGCTGATAGGGCCTATCAACACCTCTGCAATGCTGCAGCGAGGGTGACATTCCCCAACCAGCAGGCTGAAGAAGAAGAGGGAGCTCAGGGAGCAGGAGCACAAGGAGGGAGTTCCACTCAGGAGAGTGCCATCTGCAAAGACTTTGACCAGTAAATCTCTGGGCTTGTGACCAGTAATCGAAATCCAGTGGCTGATTCTGTACTGGAAGTCCGTGCTTTTGTGGAGGAGCCTCTAGTGCCGAGGTCTTCGAACCCCCTCACGTGGTGGCAAAGTTGAGGGGTGGTCTATCCCAGACTTTGTGAGGTGATGAAGAAGAGACTCTGCACTGTTGCCACATCTGTCCCATCAGAGAGAGTCTTCAGTAAAATGGGCCAGATCATTTCAGAGCAGAGAAATCGTCCCAGTTCTACAAAGGTCAGCCAGCTGGTATTCCTAAATGCCAACCTGCAATAAGGGCATATAGGGCCAACTATATAGAGCCCTGCGCTGTAGCCCGAGGCCTGAGGGGCCCGACAGCTCAACAGCCCATTGGCCGGGCTCAGGCTTTTTTTTTAACCTGCCAATTAGAGAGGTGTGTGTTTGTGTTTAACCAATTTAAACGGCAACACTTGAACGCAGCAGCCGCTGTGCCTCTCCCTCTCCGCTGCACGCACCTCACTCACCATATTTTACTGATCCCATTAGCACGTCCAACCCACAGGTCCTGCCACAAACATGGACAACATAAAGAAAAGGACTGAAGATGGTGAACTTTAGACGGTGAGCAACACCAAGGGAAAAGCTCAGTACTGGACAAAGTTTAAACTTGTTACAACCCTTCAAGATGAGCCAACCGGGTTTGTTCAGTGCAGTCACTTCAAAAAACAAAATAATCAATTAAACAACCCCAAAAATGCTTCAAACACTTTTCTAAACAATCTTAATATTGAAAGGAAACGAAATATACCCACTTATGCCATTAAAAGTGCTCAGATAAGGTCGGAGGTCTATCTGGGTATATTTTGTTTCCTTTCAATATTAAGATTAAGATTAAGATTAAGACAGGTGGCTCTGTCCTGGACCAGCAGGGGGAACGCTGCTGTATACCCCAGAAAAGGTGCATGACATCATTTTGGCCTGTGCAGTTTTGCACAATATTGCTTTAGACAATGGAGTGCCGTTAGATGTGCCGGCGCAGCCAGATGAACCAATGCCCAGGGAACCGTGGCCAGCACAGCCTCCACTGGGGGCTGTATGGAGGAGACAGGACCTCATTCATCGCTTCTAAAATGTAAAGTACACCTTACAGTTGTGTAAGTGCTCTACAGTATTTAATCAGTAATGTAATGCAAGTATAGCCTATAAGGGTATAGGGATAGTCAATACAGACAATGGACAACGTTTAGTCATTTAAACATTTTATTCAGGTCTTTTTTTTTAGATTCTCATTCATTTCTTTTAGCATGTTATTAATTGCCTCAAGCGTGCTAACAACTGAAGCCAATAAATGGCATATTTCTGTCTGCCTTTACAGGACCTCTGCCATGATGATTGGCCCAGCACGGGAGGCGGAGGGCACGAGCTTGTCCTCGGTTGCCTGGCTCGGTGGGTCTGGCTTGGGACTGCTCTGGGGAGACGACCTGGACGCCATGCCGCTGGTGCCTGGCTCTGAAACAGCATTTAAACGAAACAATCAAAATGTGTACCTGGGTAACATGTGTAAGCCTATTTATGTGGACAATAGTGTACTGTCAGGTTAAATTAACTGTCCGATTTTACATTGCAAGCGAAAGGAGGGCTGTTACTAACCATCCTGCTCCAGCTCCGACGCAAGTGCGCCTGTGTCTCCACCACCACCACTTATGCCAGAGATAGATTCTGACCCAATTAGTGAGGAGATTCTTTCCTTGGTCCCTGTCAGGGTCAGGCTGGGGTCTGGTTGGCCTCTTCCAGTCTGCATGTTGCTGCGCCTAAGGGCTTGTTGTTGCCAGCTTTAAGTCTGACCACTTTTTCTTGACCTAAACATAAAGAATTGTGACTTAATCAGGCATAGGCTATCAGGCTATGGATGAATAAATGATTAATTTTTTTTATTATCATCATCATTAGGCATAGGCTACTTAGTGAATTTTATTCAAACCTCAGCCGGAGTCCGTTTGTCAACAGCGATACTGTTGACTGCCTCCGTGATCTTCTTCCAGACAGCATTTTTATGAGCTCCTTTAATGCCAGTTTTTAAACTTCCAGAATGCACACCTTTATTTAGCTCCACCTCAGACGTGAGGGTGTCGATTTCCAGCTCAGAAAAGTTTCTCTTCTTTGTAATGTTTCTCCTCTCCATGTCGTGACCTCAAAGGGCGAGGCCTCTGAACCACAAATATTTAAGGGCGTGACATGCTAATGGCGATCGATTTTAGCCGCCGCATTTATCAAGGCCTGATCATTCGTACGCTGGGATTGGTCAGATATGAACGTTTCATAAATCACACGTGTGTCCTTTTGTAAGATGAATCCTGCGCTCAAATCCGCACCCGTTTCCACGCAAGATTGATAAATGAGGGCCATTGCGAGGGAATGGTGCATGTTCGGTGATCCAAAAACTGTAAATTAAAGCTATGCTGGTGCGCTTGTACTTCATGCCACCCCTGCATAAGTCAGTGCCCCACTTGGGCCACCCCACTAGTCTCGACACACCACTGGCACCAGGCATTCATCTTACTCCAGTAAACCCATCTGCAGCAATACTTTATGCTGAGAGCAACTGACATAGTATAAATAGAGAGAAAGTCCACACAGGGCAGGATGGAGGGGAGGTGGATAGGTCACACGAAACAAGACTTTTACCCAGGAGACCACAGTAAATGTCCCATGTAAAACCAAGTCAGTGTTGTTTGATTGTGACGTTAAACATATGGTTGTCACTCACTGACGTAACTCTTGTTACATATTTACATCACTTTACGAAACAAGTATACAAAACATCACAAGTGGTTTGGTTGCCTCTACCTAATTGCAACCATTTCACAACATTTACATTATTTGATGACCTGGGGAATGAGACTGGCTAGAAATTCCATCTCAATGTCTGTCTTAAAGGGTCATTGTAGTTTATTAAAAGTCTGTTTGTCCATCTGTTATGGATAATAATGACATTATACTCACAAAGTTAGTTTTTGAAATCGGAGAACTTTTTGACAGCCTAAAATTATTTTTTTCCCATCTCTGATTAAATGCAATGGCCAAGTAAACAGCTGACAAGCTCATCAGCATTTTTCTTTTTACTTTGTCCCACAATGCAGTTTGAGAGCAACATACTTTCTTTTCACAATACTTTCTAACCTAACTGTTTACTGTGGGTCACATTCATTTTAGGATAGCCCCGCTACCCTAGTCCGTCTGTGTAAACAGTAAAGATACATGGAATAGTTTTTTTTTTCTTTTTCACCATTAAATGTTTCCCTTTCTTTTGTCATTTTCACGCTCCGTTAACAAAATGTGTAAAAGGGAGCTTGATGACTCTGTAATGATGTGAGGATGCACTTACGGGCTTAAATTTCCATATTAATGAGAGTATCAGGAAGAGCTTTTTACCTCACAAGGCAAACACGAGTGCTGAGTTCCCCTCAGCGACTGTGACTAAGTTGAAGCCTGTACCTTTAAAAGCTGCTGCTCATCCAAAGCCATTTGCAGCTAGTGTAGCTCCTCGCTTGTTAAAATGAGCACCCTGATGATTGCCATCAGTGCTGAAGTGATTGAGCTGAGTGAATCTAAGGTAGAGAAACTATGTGGCCAATGTGGAGGGAATGAGCCGAACAGATTGAATTGGAAAGGGGCACATATAAAAACAGCAATAAAAAGTGAAAAAAAAGAAGGCACTTCTCAGTACAACAAGTCGATTGAGAATGCTCAGATGTGCATGTTCAAAACAATCTAGGATGATATAGTCCACATAAACAGTTTTTGTAGAGAGATGGTGTGCAGGGTCAGAGTGATGTACTCTACAGAAAAAAATGAAATGCATTTAGATTTTTATGTTCAAGTGTATAGAGTTGTCCTCAGACAAAGGCTTGAACTGCATCAGAAACCAGAGCTACTAGTCCTGGTGCAGTATGACAAACTGGAAAACAGAGGTGGGTAGTGATACACATGGGCAAAAAAAGCATATTTTTTAAGGAATGGGTACTTTTCATGTTCTTTAGTTTAAACTGTACTTCTGGTATTTACTCAAGTATATTTTTGAGTCAGTAATCTACTTTTTACTTCACCACATTTGATATTTTTGCCTTCATTACAGCAAGTCTGTTCTAAATGCTATCATGTGTAGAGGGGAGAGCACATGAGGAGCACCTTCACTGCAAACCAGGCAGACCACCCAGCCTAAGTTGATCCCTGCGCCTGGCCTAAAGCATCATGGATTTTTCAAAAATATTTTTGATGTTTTTTAAACTACAGTAGCCTAGAGGGTTAAAAGCACAGTACTGAAAACAGCAAAATCCATTTTTGGCTGTTTGTCTTCATTGCCCTAATTGATCAGAGCAGTGGTTCCCAGCTGGTCCAGATTTCTCCATTAGCTGTCATTAGTTCAAGATTCACATAGTTTAATATAATCAGGGTCATACTTGTATTTGGCCATAAAGCTTGTTTGCTGTTTCTGTTAAGCTGTCAGTTAGTCACTCACTCTACAGCAGGAAATGGCACAAAAAAGAGCTCTAAGCTGGAAATTCCCTGTACTTTAAAGTAAAATGTGTTTTTTACAAAGTTGACACGTTTGTGAGTCACCTGTGGTCCATTCAGAATGGATCTGTGACCCACCAGTTGGGAACCATTGGATTAGAGTGCGTAATGATGATTATATTGACTGGGTGGCAATGTGAGGTGGGTTTAACTGTTTGGTGGTGTGTATGTGGATTTGGTTGTACAACTGAAAGATTATTGCCAGATTCGTTTGATATATCAGGGTGAGAGCAACAGTCGAGTGACCAAGGAGACTGACCACAGAAAATGGTGAATAAAGTTTTACTGTTAAAACTTTGTTGCATATAAAACACCAAATTGTCCCACAGACAACAGTCTAAAACAATTGGCTAAAAACAATATTAAAAATATAATAAAGGACAAGGGAGATTAAAAGTCCGATTAAAAATCAAGGGGCTAAGAATAATACAAATGCTGGGCTTCTTTTCCGGATGCAGGACCTCCACCCGTTTGGTACAGGTTCAGCCGTCGCTGGAGGTTACCCACAGGCTCTGGCCGGCACCTGAAACATAGAGAACGCCGCCAGTATCCAAAGCATCTAAACACAGTACTGTCCAGCATTCAGCTTCACTTCACCCAGAGTGTTACTTTTTGATAGGGATACTCACAGCGCAGGCAGAGTTTCTCACTCTGCTGCCACGTGTAGTCCGCGTCATAACACTCGGGTCTCCTGTACTCGGCTGGCGTCCAATTGTCCTCTCTGCACGGCTTCCTGGTCCAGTCCTGTGTGTGGTGCCCGTCTCTCTGCGTCCGTCTGCCCGTGATTGTTCCTCTGTCTGTCCTTCTCCCTTTGTCCATCTGCCCGCTATGTTCCTCCGCTCAGATGCCAAACTCTCCATAAAAGCAATCCTCCTTCCACTGTGCCGCCCTCTCCTTGGTCGCCCATTGGTCGTCCACCACCTGCTGCAGCTGATTTGATGCTAAAACTATCAATTAAAAACTGCACAGGTGTGCTTAATCTGTGTAAAATGTCTGTCACTTAGGCCGGAAGTCAAGTAAAAGTCCTTCACAAAAAAAGCATTAACAGTTATTTCACAATAAAAGCATGCAATAAAAACCTATAAAAACACAGAAAACAAGGTAGAATAAAAGCATAACTTAAATAAAACTCAAGTAAAAAATATAAAACATGCAATACAAAAACCTTAAAGGGGCAATAAGCAAAATCGTTTCACCGCTAGGTTTGCTGTTGTGCACTGCCTGTAGAGCAAAACAAAGTGTGTCATGAGCCACTCCTCCCTCTACCTCTGCCACCCCCCCACCCCCCCCTCACACCGTCTGTGCCGGCGAGTACCGCAGCATCACCACGGACTATCACATCCAGACGGTCCCGGTGTTTCTTCCGCAGGCTCCGCTTCACTCAGCTTCACTCAGCTGCCCGATATACCCGCTGCTTCTTCCCACATTAACCTGAATAACAAACCAGGGCTCGGTGCTCTGGTTGGATCCAAATGGAGAGCCGCTAGCTGGGAAGCTAGCGGAGGCTAACTGGCTGTGTTAGCAGCTGAGTGAAGTGGAGTATGAGGAGGAAGCACCGGTTAGCCCCCGCTTTCACTGCAGGCAGATTCACTCGCCACAGGGGCGAGGAAATAAAACCTAAACAGCCAACTTAGTTTAGCAGTTAGCGATGTCTTTCACTCACTCTCGGTATCTGCTGTGTTTAGCTATTTCCCTGCTTTCCTGTTAGCGTTAGCACTACTCGGCTGCCACGCTAACGCTCCAACTCCAACTGAGCCGGGAGCCAGGCTCACGGTCTCATGGAGAAGAGTTGGAATGTTAGCATGGCAGCCCATTAGTGCTAACATCCCCACGCTTCTCCGCCAGGCTCAGTGAGTCGGAGCCGAGAAGCGTGGGGACGTTAGCGTTAGCACTAGTTGGCTGCCATGCTAATGTTCCGGGAGCCTGCTTCTCGGCTCCAGTGAGCTCTAGCGTGGGGACGTTAGTGTTAGCACTAGTCGGCTGCCATGCTAACGTTCCGGGAACCTGCTTAAGCGTGGGGACATTAGCAGGGCTGCCAAGTTTCAGAAAATGACAAGAGTGAGACTTTAGTGTCATGATGCGTTCGGAAAAAAATTGGCCTTTTTTAACATCGATTTGGCCTGTTTTAACGTCGATTTATACCTTAAGACTGATGTCCTCACCTCCATGCCAGCGGCTCTCCCTGCACTGTGGCCTCCTAATGCTAGTTTTACAGTGGTTCTCAAAGTGGATTCCAGGGACTCTGTGGGTTCCTTTAGGGTCTAAATTGACCCTTACAAGGTCTGTAACTCTGACAGTGTACAAATGAAACCAAATGGGTCGATTTGGTTCCATTTGTACACTGTCAGAGTTAAGGATAGACCTTGAAATTTAGGGGGGTCTAAATTGATATTTACAAGTCTGTAACTCTGACACACACACACACACACACACATTGAGACTAACATTAAAGTCTCTTTTTCAAGTGTGAACTGGCCAAGAGAAGAGGCAAATAAATGTTACACAGCTCTGCAAAAAATACAGGACAATGATAGACTTATAGCAGCCTTAAAACAGTACATGTTAACTAGGAAACTCAAGGAGAAACAGCGAATCAACAGTGAACAAAATTGGGTAGTTACCTTCCGTCCGTCTTCTAGCAAGCAGGAGAACGTTGAGTGGGTTTTAAATGTCGGCGCTGTTGTGTGTGAAAGATAGTTAGAGAAGCCAAGACCCGCCTTACGTTGCTTCTGATTGGTTTATATTGCGTGGTGCCTTCCGTGGTTGGTTAGATTTAGGCACAAAGGACTGATGGATTGGTCTGGGATTGGTTATCTCGGTCAGTCAGTCAGAGTTATTCGAACTACGGCAAGCCGCAAGGACCAAAGTTTATTATCATGAAAAAAATAAATATAGAGTATTGAATGGGGAAATATAAGCGTGAGAAATGTCAAGTGTGGCGTGTGGTGTGAGAATGGGTCAAATTGCGTGACTGTCATACTCAAAGCGTGATGCTTGGCAGCTCTGCATTAGCGTTAGCACTAGTCGGCTGCCATGCTAACGTTCCAACTCTTCTCCGTGAGACCGTGAGCCTGGCGAGCCTGAGGACTTCTGAACCTGACCATCATGTCCACTGCGAATGAGGCAGAGCCCGAAGACTCGGGGGAACTCTTACCTTACAGTACAGGCCAAAAGTTTGGACACACCTTCTCATTCAATGCGTTTTCTTTATTTTCATGACTATTTACATTGTAGATTCTCACTGAAGGCATCAAAACTATGAATGAACACATGTGGAGTTATGTACTTAACAAAAAAAGGTGAAATAACTGAAAACATGTTTTATATTCTAGTTTCTTCAAAATAGCCACCCTTTGCTCTGATTACTGCTTTGCACACTCTTGGCATTCTCTCGATGAGCTTCAAGAGGTAGTCACCTGAAATGGTTTTCCAACAGTCTTGAAGGAGTTCCCAGAGGTGTTTAGCACTTGTTGGCCCCTTTGCCTTCACTCTGCGGTCCAGCTCACCCCAAACCATCTCGATTGGGTTCAGGTCCGGTGACTGTGGAGGCCAGGTCATCTGCCGCAGCACTCCATCACTCTCCTTCTTGGTCAAATAGCCCTTACACAGCCTGGAGGTGTGTTTGGGGTCATTGTCCTGTTGAAAAATAAATGATCGTCCAACTAAACGCAAACCGGATGGGATGGCATGTCGCTGCAGGATGCTGTGGTAGCCATGCTGGTTCAGTGTGCCTTCAATTTTGAATAAATCCCCAACAGTGTCACCAGCAAAACACCCCCACACCATCACACCTCCTCCTCCATGCTTCACAGTGGGAACCAGGCATGTGGAATCCATCCGTTCACCTTTTCTGCATCTCACAAAGACACGGCGGTTGGAACCAAAGATCTCAGATTTGGACTCATCAGACCAAAGCACAGATTTCCACTGGTCTAATGTCCATTCCTTGTGTTTCTTGGCCCAAAAAATATCTCTTCTGCTTGTTGCCTCTCCTTAGCAGTGGTTTCCTAGCAGCTATTTGACCATGAAGGCCAGATTTGCGCAGTCTCCTCTTAACAGTTGTAAGTTGCAGAGATGGGCAGAGATGGGTCTGCTGCTAGAACTCTGTGTGGCATTCATCTGGTCTCTGATCTGAGCTGCTGTTAACTTGCGATTTCTGAGGCTGGTGACTCGGATGAACTTATCCTCAGAAGCAGAGGTGACTCTTGGTCTTCCTTTCCTGGGTCGGTCCTCATGTGTGCCAGTTTCGTTGTAGCGCTTGATGGTTTTTGCGACTCCACTTGGGGACACATCTAAAGTTTTTGCAATTTTCCGGACTGACTGACCTTCATTTCTTAAAGTAATGATGGCCACTCGTTTTTCTTTAGTTAGCTGATTGGTTCTTGCCATAATATAAATTTTAACAGTTGTCCAATAGGGCTGTCGGCTGTGTATTAACCTGACTTCTGCACAACACAACTGATGGTCCCAACCCCATTGATAAAGCAAGAAATTCCACTAATTAACCCTGATAAGGCACACCTGTGAAGTGGAAAGGTGACTACCTCTTGAAGCTCATCGAGAGAATGCCAAGAGTGTGCAAAGCAGTAATCAGAGCAAAGGGTGGCTATTTTGAAGAAACTAGAATATAAAACATGTTTTCCGTTCTACAAAAAAATAGTAAATCCCTGTGCACAGCGGCGCAGTGCTTCTTCTAGGTGCCAGCTGGTGCAGGATAAATCACAGTCAAGAGTTCAAAAACTTCCAGCGCACACTAGAATATCAGGATTGACACAAAGTTTATTCAAAAATGTTTAACAACAAAAGGAGCGAACAACGCGTTTCGCTTGTTGCGTCATCAGATTCGCGTTGTTTGCTCCTTTTGTTGTTAAACATTTTTGAATAAACTTTGTGTCAATCCTGATATTCTAGTGTGCGCTGGATGTTTTCAGTTATTTCACCTTTTTTTGTTAAGTACATAACTCCACATGTGTTCATTCATAGTTTTGATGCCTTCAGTGAGAATCTACAATGTAAATAGTCATGAAAATAAAGAAAATGCATTGAATGAGAAGGTGTGTCCAAACTTTTGGCCTGTACTGTATATCCCTGACAGAGTTTACTGACATAATTAAAAAGTTCAAAATAGGGTAGAGCACACACATCCAAGGTATTACAGGTGGGTCCGTGTACTTTGCGGCCATTCGTTATTCGTTTTGAAGTAGGTAAACAAAAAACAGGAAACGATCCTATTTTCCTTTTTCGTTTTGAAGTAGGTAAACAAAAAAACGGGAAACGAATCGTCTCCCGTTTCTCGTTTGGAAATTGGAAATCGAAAAACGAAAAACAAGTTTATTAACCACAAGTCGGAAAATAAAATACGACCGTAATTCTTTTAATCAAACTTGCTTTGCCTTAACCCAGAAACCATTCTTATTCTTCTCCTGCTTTGTTTGCGATGGCAGACTAGACTACGGCGCATTGCTGCCCCCTGCTGATATTACTGGTTTGCTGCGCTTGTGCCGTGCCCCGTTACAGCAGCCTACAAGCATGCTGTGTCAATAAATCAGCTCAGACACTGTTAGAAATGTAGTATTTAGCCTAATAACATCATACTACAGCAGCAGTAATGTCAGCTTTAGTCAAATGGCTCTAGCTCTCCCGGTAAATGTCATGAACTCTGGACACATTTTCCCTGTATGTTGACATGATAATGGCCGCGTTTCCCAGATCGCTCTTAGCTAAAGATCTTTCACTAAGAAGGAGTTGTAAGATTGAGCTGACCCACTCTTAACACTATTAACACTAACACTAACACTATTGAATCTTGAATCTATATGTGTTATGAAGACCCTGTGTGCGCTCCAAGCTGTGGCACAAATTACACACCGAAGTCTGGCAGAAGAAAAATAGCCTAATAATAAGATGAAAATTAAGTAGGCTGTGTGGGCCACCCTGATGAGGTGGTGGGTGATCGATGTGCCTGACATCGATTGATTTAGTTTCAGCACCACGGTAGTGGCCAGCTCCTGTTAAGAGTTTCTTAAAGAGTGATCTCAAGTAAAATCTTAAATGGATGCAGAAAGTGAAAAGAAAGCAATAGCCTAATTTAAAAAGTTGCCTCTATTGAAAATGCATTTAATCTCTGATTCAATTTGAAAGCTATTTCTCAAGACAAGTTCTGTAATTACCTTGTCCGTTTTCATTCTGTTTATATCTTAACAGGAGCTGGCCACTACCGCGGTGCTGAAACTAAATCAATCGATGTCAGGCACACCGATCACCCACCACTTCATCAGCACACAAGTCACACACAGCCTACTTATTTTTCGTCTTATTATTATTATTATTGTTATCAATAAAAAAAAAGTTTCCACTAATTATTTCGGTGTTTATTTCTTTTATTCTTAAGTTTTTTTTATTAAAATGCATAATATAGCCAACAATATTATAGACCAAAAGTTAATGTAATTTATTATTGTAGAATGTATTTAGCAAATCACCACTTTGAACTGGAGACACGGCGCAGCAGCAGTGCACCAGGAAAAAAAAAAAAAAAAGCCATTATAAAAAGCCGACAAATAGTGTTAAGAGTGGGTCAGCTCAATCTTACAACTCCTTCTTAGTGAAAGATCTTTAGCTAAGAGCGATCTGGGAAACGCGACCATTATCATGTCAACATACAGGGAAAATGTGTCCAGAGTTTATGACATTTACCGGAAGAGCTAGAGCCATTTGACTAAAGCTGATGTTATTACTGCTGTAGCATGATGTTAACAGGCTAAATACTACATTTCCAACAGTGTCTGAGCTGATTTATTGACACAGCATGCTTGTAGGTTGCTATAACGGGGCACGGCACAAGCGTGGCAAACCCGTAATATCAGCAGGGGGCAGCAATGCGCCGTAGTCTAGTCTGCCATCGCAAACAAAGAAGGAGAAGAATATGAATGGTTTCTGGGTTAAGGCAAAGTAAGTTTGATTAAAAGAATTAAGGTCATATTTTATTTCCTGACTTGTGGTTAATAAACGCATAATAGAAAATCAGATAAAGACTCGTTTTTTGATTTCCAATTTCCAAACGAGAAACAGGAGACGATTCGTTTCCTGTTTTTTTGTTTACCTACTTCAAAACGAATAACGAATGGCCGCAAAGTACACGGACCCAGGTGCAGGACTAACAAGCAAACAGACTTTTTAAAAAAGGGTGAAGTCCGCACACTGTTGTAGCTCCTCAAATGTTTATTGTATAAGATCACTATTTCGATCACATAGATCTTCTTCAGGATAAAGGACAAAAGAGACACCTTGATCATATAAGTCATTGGTCCCACCCCCCAATTAAGCCAGGGATGCAGCTCAGGGGAGGCAACCCAAAAAACACATACAAATCAATACAATCTGAGGCTGTTGTTGGGAAAGGAAAAGGTAGGGAACTGAGGAGGTTGATAGAAAAACAATAAACATATAAATACAGATAAACAACAAATGTTCAACAAATGTTCCCAAGATAAGTATTTAGAAAACTAGGCTTACTACAGCGTCCCTCGCGCCATCTGCTCCCTGTCTGACCAAAGTGAGAGCTGTGTCCGCATACTTGGTGTTAAGTCAAACACGTTCTTGGTGGGTGTTGGCCTCCGCCAAGGTTGTCCCTTGTCACCAATCCTGTTTGTGATTTTCATGGACAGGATCTCAAGGCACAGGGGGAGGAAGGGGTCCGGTTTGGGGACCTCAGAATTGCAACTCTGCTTTTTGCAGATGATGTGGTTCTGTTGGCTTCATCACACCGTGACCTCCAGCATGCACTGGGACGGTTTGCAGCCAAGTGTGAAGCGGTCAGGATGAGAGTCAGCACCTCCAAATCTGAGGCCATGGTGCTCTGCCAGAAACCGGTGGATTGCCCTCTCCGGGTTGGGGGAGAGTTACTGCCTCAAGCGAGGGAGTTCAAGTATCTCAGCGTCTTGTCCACGAGTGAGGGTAGAATGGAGCGTGAGTTGGATCGGTAGTTTGGTGGAGCTTCTGCAGTGATGCAAGTAAACTTAATTTCAGTCTTTTGGTTTCTATGTAGGTTTGTATTGATGGAATGCATATTTATTGTAGGAGGAACAGCCTGCTGAACTCCCCAAAACATAGATTGTAAGTAAATGGACAGAAGTGAGATGGATCACTCTGAGAGTCAAATGTTTATGGCTTTGCCCGGTCTCACCTCGAAGTTAATGAACTCTTTCACTGTCATCCTGGCGTCAAGGGTGATAAAGGTGTCAACTGGAAACCCTCCAGACCCCAGTTTGTGGCTTAGCATCCTGGGAAAATCCAGCATTTTGACACCTCAGCCAGATTAACTGCCAGACCAGGGTTATTAACTATGCTTTTAAGTTCACTGATCTGCTGAGATCCAAGCAGCAGGGAGAGACTCCAACTCACCCACTACCAATCATATCTTTGATAAAACAGACTGTTTTCTTAAGGACTAAATGTACTCTACCTCCAAAAAAAACCACATCCTCTCTTCATTTTGTCTCTCCACACTTCTGTCCCTCTATCTGTTATCCAACACATCTCTTGGAGTCACCCCAGCTCTATCTTAGTCTCACCCTGGTGAAGATAAGCGAAGACCAGGTGGGAGCCATAAAGTCAGGACAAATTCCTGAGTGAAGACTAAGCCCCAATCCCAATACCCCCCCTTGTCCACTACCTCTCAGCCCTTGGCCCTACCCCTAGCCAATGCCCACTACCCCTTGTTGTTGGGACAGGCCTTAAGTTTCTTTTGTTGTTGTCTTGAAATGTAGTTTGATTGTTTAATCAACATGTCTTTATTAATATGTGCTTTATTATTTAATATGTTGTTGATGCAACTGCACACTAGTTTGTAGTGTTTGTGCACGAAACATTTTATACTTAATAAAAATCATTTTAAATCTAATTTGATGTTAAGGGCTGATTTTGACCATAATGGGAAGAGTATGTGTCTATCGTGCGTAACGTGTTAAAGTATGTAATCTTGCAAAATAAAGTCATTATGTTTCCTCCGAAATAAAGTAATATCTAAACTAAGAGACTCGCCTTGCCTCAAACACGCCCACTCAACCTTGTCGTATGAAAGTATTGAGCTTGGTGCATCTCGTCTCTTTTTTTTTTCCCTTTTCCTCTTTTCCTGTCCTTTCGTCTAGTTATACTCTTTATCCTTTAACACATTACACTCTTATACTCAGTTTCCGGGTAACCCTTTTTTTTCTTACGATCAAAATTATTTTAAACTTTTAAGTTTTGCTCGCCACGTCCAGGATTACCTTGTCTGTCCTGAGTTTTCCTTTTTTTCTGTGCCTTCAGTAACATTATACCTGAAGTGACGAAGCCAGCCGATTGCAACATTTTTTTAATACGCATTAAGTAGGCAAAACTTCCCTCACCTGATGCAGCCGCTGAGTTGTGATAAGAGTGTGATAGGAGACTTAGTTTTTTTTATCTAAATTTAGATTTTGTTAGGTAAATGGTTTTGCGTATCCCTGTGTCGCCAATTTATCTACAGTCACATACTCTCTCACTATCGCCGAACTAAATAACTGTCAAAAGTGTTACCTCATGCCTTAATTCATTTATACATACTGCTGATTTTGTGTCGTTTCATAACATCCTCATTTCCTATTCATTTACTCAACTGCTGAACATTTAGCCCTAAATAAATCTTCATTTATCGCCAAGTCATTGTCTGTGGATATTTCTTTTGAGCAGGAACTAAGATCAATGTGTAGAGAATTCATAACCCAGGTACTGAGATTGATTTATGATTGATAAGTGTACTGACGAATTAATACTTGGTTTCCGGAGTTATTGATTTGATTACAGTAATTATCCTTCGAGCGAAGGTGGTGCCCCAAATTTATGACGCGTGCAAACATTTTCCAAAGGTATTGCTCCTACATTATCTAGATAGCCATGTTGTATTTATTTTAGCCTTGATGTCTACCTCTTCTTATCTACAGTATTGTATACAGATGTTTTTTATCAGATGCATTTTAATATTTTGGTTATTCTATTCATTTCAGTTTTATTATATTACATTGACTATTCATTTTTAACCATACATTTTATGAAAATTTTGTTACTAGATTTATCATTATTTGTAAATATTTAGTTTGATTTAATTATGTTTTATTTACTTGTTTGTTTTAAGTCACTTTTATTGTAAGTCACTTTTGTTTACATTGACTATTGCATTTTTTGTAATGCATTTTACTCGTTAAATTTAATTCTCTTAATGAGTTGATGCATTCTCATTCATTAACATACTGTCTATAATGTTTTTACATTCAAACTTGGGTTACACAAATGAAAAAAATTGGTGATACCTATTAGTAAGAAAAAAAAAACTTTATTCATCCCCAAGGGGAAATTCAATTATCTGTCAGCTCATCTATTGTATGTCAAAGAATTATAAAGCCTGATGGCTGTTGGTATATAGGATCTTCTGTATCTCTCTGTCCTGCATCAAAGAGAGAGGAGCCGTACACCACAGTTTTTTTGGTCCATCAAGGTGTTGTGGAGTGGATGATCTGGGTTGTTCATGATGGCCTCGAACATCTTCAGTGTGCATCTCTCCACCGCCTCCTCCAGTGTGTCCAACCTGACTCCAATCACAGAGCCAGCTCTTTTGACTAGTTTGTCCAGCCGCCTTGCATCTTTGTGTCTAAAGCTTCTTCCTTCCTTCTAGTATTACTTCATACTAGAACTACCCTGACTGGGAAAGTCAACTGGCATCAAGAAAAAAAGAAACAGAGCAAAAAAATGAATACATAAAACTGGGAAGTTGCTGAAAATGGAGTCACAGACACACTTTTTCCAAATTTTACTATTATTTCTTTTTTTTGTAAATGCATTTCTTAATATGACTGTTAAAGGGTTAATGTTACATTGAACAGCAATTAAAATGAAACTTGCTGTACACACAGCTGCCAGCCTCTGACCTCATGACAGTTGCAGCTAACAGGAACTTCAACTGAAGTCAGTGAGGTAAGTTTGCAAGTATTAATGTTACCATTACCAGTTAGCTAACATTAAACTGAACAGTAGTGTTACAGTCAACGAGCAAGCAGCCAAAGTTTGCATACAGTGAGTGAGCTGACATTACGTTATATTAACTAAGAGGAGTCAAAACTCAAATATTGTTGCTAATGTTAACCATTTGCTGACTCCACTTTATCGCCAGTGGGACTTAAGGCTGCAATAAGATCTTTCCATTGCATTTTGCTCTTGACAACATGTGCTCCTCTCCCCATGACAGCTGAATCTTCTCCAGTCAAAACATCAGCAAGCAGGACAGCTTCTAGCTTTCTGGGAGCCCAATGCAAAATCTTGTTTTGTCCTCTTATTTCAACCTCTCATGAATACACATAATCTGCATCATATTCCATACGCAAATGAGACCAAATGTCTCACACATAAAAAAGTTGAGAAAACTGAGGAAACTGAGGAGAGCAAGAGTCCCACCCCCCATCATGTGGTCTTTCTACAGGGGAACCATTGAGAGTGTCATCACTGGCTGCATCACTGTGTGGCACGGAGGCTGCACTGCCTCCTGCCGGAAGACTCTGCAACGCATAGTGAATACAGCCAGCAAGATCATGGGTATCCCTCTGCTCTCCCTTACAGACATCTTCAACACCCGCCTCACCCGCAGAGCTATCAGCATTGTTGGTGACCCCTCCCACCCATCATTCTCCCACTTCAGCCTCCTGCCTTCGGGGAGAAGGTACCGGAGTCTCGGGGCCCACTCCACAAGACTCACAAACAGCTTTATCCACCAGGCTGTCAGGATGTTGAACTCTGTCCACTACCTCCCCCCTCTGCCCCCCACCACTGCACATGAAGACTACCTCTGCTGTTCTGCACATACTCTCACTACATCTGCACCCCGGTGTTATATTATTATTTTTATATTATATCATATTATATTACAAACTGCTGCTGACTGTCTGTTTTCACACTGTGCACTTTATCTCACTTTGTTTTAACCATTTGCACCACTCCGTATCTGCCATAATCTGCCCCCATAATCTGTCATTTGCACTACATGTACATCCCATAGCTGCTCTAACATGCACCTTGATCACATTGATTGTACATAGGTTTAGAGTTTCTTCTAGAGTGTCTTGTCTTTTACTTATACTGCTTAATTTTATCTTTATTTTTACTTGTACATATTGTTTTTATTGTATTGACATTATTCCAATTTAGCTTTCTTTTAGCTCTTAAATTGTAAGACATTATACTAGGTGAGACAGAAACAGCATTTCGATTCCCTGTATGTCCTGCACATATAGCAATTGACAATAAAAACCTTTTGAATTTTTTTTTCAATTTAACTTTGTAGCATTGTCAACATTAAAACCAAAACTAAGTGTTGCTGGCCCCCATCAGAAAAGACACCCGCCACTGCACCACACCAGGCGCCGTCAAAAGACACTGCATGAACAACTCTGGGGGAAACCCTTCTTTGAAGTAAGTTGTCCATACTGTGGGTGAAAATGGGTTAGCAAGCTAGCGTTAGCCAAGTCAATTTTTCATGTTCAACAGAGTTTCTTCATACATAAATTTGTATCCTTATTTATTTGATTACCAGTCCTGCTCATCAAAATAAGGGCAATTAATTTATTCTTTTCGTAAATTATTAACCAGGGACTTTTCTACTTTTATTTCAGTGGGTTTTTTCATAGGGTAATTTTCACTTTTACTTGTGTCATTTTGGAGTAATTGGAGTTAAGTATAGATATTCAGTAGTCTACCCATCACTTCTGGAAAAGACCTTGTGGCTGAATGAATATATCAATAGTAGGACAAATACACAGCGGCAGGGGAAGTTGGGTTGACCAAATTTTCCTATAGCCTACATAATTCTAAATATGCTTGCGAAGGCATACCTCCTGACTCTTTCTGTTAAAAAGGCCAGCCTTTCTTAGTTTATCTTTCTTTTATATTTAGCAGTTCTCTATTGGTTATCACAGCTGTCAGCCACTTACCACAGTCAGCCAATCACATTGCACAAACCTAGCTGTTTTGTCCCCGCCCACTCACTGAGATACAGATGGCCATTCACAGACACTAGGACTGCTGGAAGTTTCCTAAAGTACTGAGCGTGCATAAAAAACTGCGAGTAGTCACTTCTGGACATTTGTGTGTAATGTTACTGGAGCTGTAAGTTGTGTAAAATGCAGGATTTGCTGTTATTAGTAATTACTACTTTTTCGTTAGTTTAATGTTGAGGTTAGCTTTATTGTAATGGTGACTGTATGTTAATGGTAGCTATAGAGATAGAGCGCAACGCGTCATAATCTGAAAGCCACGCCCCCAAAGGGGAAACAAGGCCCACTTTCCCCTCCGTTTTCAGCCTGTTGAGTTTTCCCTAAGTCCAAATGCCGAAAAGTTGCTGTGTGGTGGGCTGCACAGCCAATAAAAACCCAGAGCTTAGCTTTTATCAGCTGCCAAGCAGAAAAACGGAACCTTGTAGAAGACAAAAGTGGATACAGGCAATAAAATGTGAGGCTTCAACAGGGAAGCAATTGTGGAATCCTGACACTCGTGTTGGGATTCACAGGACCACAGATGATTTATCATTTGGTAAAATCATCACTGGACATCTAAAGGCTTTTTCCTCTGTATGCTCTTTGTCTTCAAACAAAGAGAGCTAGGTGACACCCATCTCCGCAGGAGGTCTCACCTCACACCTCAGTGAGACACAAGTCTCACAACTTGATTTGGACAGGACTTTTACAGTGACATGTGACTCTGTGATGTAGAAGTTCTGCTCCCTCCAAGCCTTTTCTCTTCTTTTGCTCCAACTGCGGAGCAGTGCACACCTCTTTCCGGCTGGGCCTGGAACAGCACAGAGGCCCAGACCCTTGCTCCATAGCCCAAACCACTAAAGGGAGGGCAATTGATCATAGACTCTCTTGCAAACACAAGGTTTGCAACTAGCTTTCCAGCAACAAGGAACTAAGTGAGTTAGCACCCAGCGTCTAACTCTGCTAAACCCTGAGCGACCAGCTCGAGTTTCACCTTTGGAACAAAGGACAACAAAGACTGCAGCTGGAATCACCTTCCCAGCCTTCTTCTGCCAGCTAACAAAGCAGCACACCACGAAGTGACTCTTTTTCCCATCCTCTCAAGGATCGGTAATGTAACAACTGGGCATAGCTTATCACAGCTTTACAGGCTAAGCAACTGTTTAACTTGTTGTATGTGATTTAATGCTGTCATTGAGTTATTGTTGTGATAGTTTGCAGTTAGGTCATTGATTAGTTGGCTTCGCCAAAGGTAAGTGTTCAGTTTGCTAATACTGTTCACAAACAGATTCTTGCACACAACTAAACAATCTCTGCACTAATCCAGACCGTTTGCAACACAAATCACATTCACATAGACTCATGAACAAATAGGCTTTCAACAGAGCTACACCCAAACAGGCATCTCAAAGTTCCCGCTTCCTTTCCTTTGTCTTTGTCCTGACCACACGGTCAGACGAATACCTCCCCCGACCTGAAGCCAGCTTTAATTCGGGCATCTTGTAGTTCCCTGTTGTCAGCCATTTTGTTTTGTAGACCAAACGGCTCTTTGATCACCACACCCGCCTTTGTCTTTCTCTTCTCTCTCTCTCTCTCTCTCTCTCTCACACACACACACACACACACACACACACACATATACACACTAAGCTTGTATATAGTTAGCTAGAATTTGTGTGTTTTGGTTTGCTTTGCTAGTTTGTGAATAAATATAATTCTTTGGAATCATGCCTGCTGTCTGTTTAATGTTGCACAAGAGTGAATGAATAGTCAACCTCTGCTGCGTCAAGAACTCCGAGATCCTTCAGGCGTTACTGTTAATTTTGGTTGTTGTCATTAATTTAATTATTAATCAAACTCCAAATTAATAGTTTAGCGTATTTTTTGAGACTGATACCTTTAACTGGCTATCATTTTTCCCTTTACGGGAATGGTGCCCCACAAGGTGATTTAATGTTAATTAAGTCACATTATTTAACATAATTATTAATAATAATTATTAATTATTTATTTTATGCATATATTTATGCATATAATTGTGCCCAGTGCTCCGCGTTGATTCAAGCAGTCCATTCCAGCAGCCCGCTCTAGCACTTGTATCAATCTACCAGCATGTAGAGGCATGTCTCAAAACAACAACGTGTGCCGGTAGTAGGAGCAGGCTGACAGCTGAGCATGCCAAAATGCTCATCTTATGAGGTAGACCGGCAATATTAAGCTTATAAATATACCGTTGCCTCTCTGGTAGGCATAGCATGATAAAATAATCCTTTGCCATCTTATTATTAGCTAATTATTAGCTAGCTATAGCTAATAAGTTTAGCTAGCTAGCTAGCAATTCAGTCGTGGAGACTTGAAGGTACTGCTGCGGAGGCAGAATGGCAGCGACCGAGCGAAGAAGCGGAGGGGAAAGCGGGCCTCGTTTCCCCTTTGGGGGCGTGGCTTTCAGATTATAACACGTTGCGCTCTGTCTCTATAGCTAACATTATGTGTAAATTGGACTGGTAATTGCTGTATGTAGGTCCTATTAAGTGAAGTGTTTATCTGTTGCTCATTCCTATGACATTTCTATGGCACGTCACACTGTTTCTTAGTATTTTGGGGAAGTTTGTATATTTTTCAATCTCCATACATGCAGTTTATATTTGATATCGAAGAGATCAAAATTTCTTATTTTGTATGTTGTCTCCTTTGTATTAATGGTGTCTTTATTTAAAGGTCATATGTATACATCCATAGAACATCTGCAGAGGTGTAGAATTAAAGTCTATATTTTTCTGAAAAAAATAATTACAGTAGAGAAATAATTGTTTTAGCCAGATTATGATAGCTGCAAAGGTATGGCGTCGTCCCAGTGCTATCTGTCACAAATTCTAGCCGACCAACGGAGACGCAAAACCAGAATCAACATCAATTCACCTTTTGATCGTTGGTGTCAGCTGAAGGCAAAAAAAGGGCTAAAAAGCCACGCAGAGGTTGCCGCTTTCCTTCTGGACAGGTAAGCTAATGTTTGCTAACTAATGCAACAGGGTTGTAAAAAGATATATATCTGCTGAATATATCTAAAATCTATTAAAGCCGAACTAGTAATGACACTGCACCTAGATGAAATATGTTAAGAAAAAGCAAGGATCAGGGGCGTTGCTAGGAGTTGAAAACATCTGGGGCTTTCACCCTGAAGTGGTAACGATTTTTTACCTGGAGGTCCGGGGGTTTCTCCCCCAGGAGAATTTTGAATAATTCCCTTTTAAACACGTGACTTTAACGTATTTTGACAAAGAACAACAACAACAACAACAACAGAAATCATTTCGCTGAGCTATAGTTGTAATATTTCTCTTACTGTTCTGCCGGTAAACATTCCTGGTAGATGGACATGTGTTGTGTTCAAATGAATTCGGACGAACATGACGGCTTTAGGTTCCGGGGGAAAAACCAGCACCTCCCCCAACAACGGCGTTCTGCTGACTCTGACTGGCTTACAGTGCTGTCAATCTCGTTTTTGCTGGGTATAGCGTCATTCTATTGGCTCTAACGAATCAAACGATGTGTCAATCACTCAAATCGACCAATCCGGTGTGGAGATAGAGCCTCCAAAGCACAGAAGGGAAAATCGGCTTCACATTTAGATGGTGTGTGTGTTGTCAGTTTGGAGTGGGAAATACATGACAAAAACAAAACGGACAGTTGTATGTGTACAAGACTAAAACGTGGCGACTCGGTGCTGGCCACCAGTATGCACAATAAATACACATTCAGGCTGCATGTCGAAGTATCCTTGAGCAAGATACTGAACCCCAAATTGCTCCCGATGGCTGTTCCATCGGTGTGTGAGTGTGTTAAAACTGAGTAGCAGGTGGCACCATGTATGGTAGCCTCTGCCACCAGTGTATGAATGTGTGTGTGAATGGGTGAACATGACTCGTAGTGTAAAAAGCGCTTTGAGTGGTCACTAGATGACTAGAAACGCGCTATACAAATGCAGGTCCATTTAATACAGAGGAGCCTGCTGCCTTGCGCGTGTCAGATACAAGCTAACGTTAGAACCAAGAAAGGGTGGGGCCCCTACTAAGGGGGTTTCAGAGCTGCGGAGCTGCAGAGGTGCCGTTGCACTGGGAGGTTTAAGATGGTTGTCATTGCAAATGTGCCTAATATGAGTGGCCGTCAGAAACCATTTTCGAGTTTGGGGGCCCCAAGCAATTGCCTGGTTTGTCTGTCCTGTCTGGGCGCCCCTGAACCTAATAGGTGTGAATCACTGAAAATACATTCTGGGCTAGGGTGAAAACTGAAGCCCCAGAAAAAATGCTTGGTGACGCCACTGGTAAAGACGATGGTTAATTTAAGATACTTTAGCTCTAGAAACGGCATTTTTGGGACTGTGATTGTCAAATAGTGTCTTTAAAAACTAAATCTCCAAAATAATTGAGAAATGGGTACTGACACAACTTACTGAGCATCTGAACCTTGGCCATACTCTGTTGCACCCCACACCATTTGGCTTCCGGGAACACCACTTGACAGAGTCAGCCATTAATTTATTTTTAGAGCAAACTAGACAGTTTCTTGATAAGTCAGTGTGTGTTGGTGCAGTATTCCTGGATCTGAAAAGGGCGTTTGATACGGTTGATTATGCAGTGCTGTTAAACAAACTCTCTTCTTTTAACTTCTCAGAACAGGTGAACGTGTGGATAAAATCATATTTAACTAATAGGAAACAGTGTGTTGTTGTTGAGGGGGTTAAGTCCTCTCATCTCACATGTTCAGTGGGGGTCCCACAAGTTTCGATCCTCGGGCCAATACTCTTTTCACTTTACATTAACGATATGCCACTTGCATGCAAAAACACCCATATACAAATGTACGCAGACGACGCAGTTATACTAACATCAGCAAAAACAACTCAAGAGGCTGCCTTACTTACAACGGAATTGACTCACATCCACGAATGGCTCAAAAAATCATGTTTGTTGTTAAATACAAAAAAACCTGTCTGCATGTATTTTCCAAGAAACCAAAGGATCTTACACACTCTAGTGTCTTCCTGGGAGGAGAGGAGCTTGAGCTAGTAAATGAGTTAAAGTACCTAGGGGTCACCCTGGATTCAACCCTCACCTTCAAGAGCCACATTAAAAAGATCTCGAGAACAATTAAATTCAATCTTTCCAATTTCAAATTAATTAGGCCATCTTTGACAACAGCGTTGGCCAGGGTGTTTATGCATGCAATGGTCTTTTCTCACATTGAATATGGATTCACTAACTGGTCGTTCACTACTAAAGCTGCACTCAATCAGACTGATTCACTGTACAAAAGAGCACTTAAAATATTGGACAAAAAAAAAAAAAATCAGAATCATATCACCACTGCCACATACTTCAGAAATATAATCTTCTTAGTTTTGATAATTTCACAAAGTTCAAGTATGCCTGCACAATATACAAAATTCTGAAAGGATTAGCACCACCCCCAGTGTCCATTTATGTTAAGCAGAATGAAAACATTGGCTACACGACCAGGGCCACCACAAGAGGGGACTGTATAATCCCGCTCAGGCGTACCTCATGTGGGCAGTCAGTACTTTCAGTTGCAGGTAGCCACATGTGGAATAGTACACCGTCCATGATAGGGGACTGTAATACGTATGCCACATTCACAACAAATCTAAAGAAGTGGCTAAAAAGTACACAAATCTGTAACCACAGTTAATGAGTTAATGTACATTATATGTTTTTTTTTGTGTGTGTGTGTGTGTTTCTTTATTTTTATTTATGGTTCCTTCTTTCTCTCTATTTGTGTTTAGTTACCATGCACTTTACAATATAACTGACTCCTACAATTAATTAATCACAACTACAACAAGAACTATGAACTGGACTTTGCATTTCTGCAGTTTTACACTCCATCTACACACCCCAAACAGTCCCTTTTCCCCTGGCTGCTTATTATGTATTTATTTATTTATTTCTCTTCTTTTTTTTTTCTTTTTTCTCTCTCCTATTTATTTATTATTATTTATCTCTCTTTTGTTTTGGGCTTATTTGTTTACCATGTACTTTGCAATGTTACTGACAGCACTTGGAAATCAGCTCTACAGCACTTTAACTTCTATTGTTCTCCATTATTACAGCACTTTAATCCACACTGTCCTTACATCTACTACTGTTATCCATCACAATTGATCACAACTACAACAAGAAGGATGTACTGGACTCTGCATTGCTACAGGCTCACACTCTATCCACACACTCCATACAGCCCCTTCTCCCCCGTCTGCTTGTTACTTGGTTGCATCCAGAAACAAGGCGTAAAGCTTACACATACTTAAGGCACTGGAAGCAACACGATGTGTGCAATGTTACTGTTATGTATCACTGGGCGACTTTATACTGTGACGATAAGATTGTTATGTGTTTTAATGTATTTTATATGGTAATTGCATATTTTATGTGTATTGTATTGATTTTTATTATTATTTATTATTCTTTAGGAGCTATGCTGACAAACATCTGGCAGGGGGACTACCAATGTAAATCAGCTCTTGGCTGCAATTGGGTGCATCGACATTTTCTTTTTTTTTTTCTTTTTCTTTAAAAGGAATGTTCATTGATGTACACTGTCCCTTCTTAAACAAATGAATTATTTGAAATTACTGAATATACCAAATATCTAGTAAAGCCGAACTAGTAATTACACTGCACCTATATGAACTATGTTTAGAAAAAGTTAAAATGTCGTTTAATTTCAGATATTTTACCTAATACTCTAGAAACTGCGTTTTTTGGGACGGTAACTTTAGTTTTTTTGCTGTGATTGTTCCGGTTGTAGAGTTGTCAAATAGTGTCATAAAAAAGTAATATCTAGTACAGCCGAACTATTATTATTATTATTATTATTATTATTATTGTTGTTGGTGTTAAATTATGACATAGGAATATATTTGTCGTTTCAATAACAAGAACATTTTCGTGTTTTTATGTGTATACAGGACGTTGTCGAATCAGGGAATCCGTGTGTCCACCACGACAAAGGATCCTAATTGACTAATTACGTTAGCATTAGTGACGAGTAGAGCTAAAAATGCTTTACAGAGATTGTTACAGTGTGTTACAGGGTGCACAAGAGGGGTCTGTCGTTTACAAACCTGGTAACCTGTAGAAATGAAGAGTGGAGCAAGAGTGGGCGAGTGTGAGTGCAACACCTACTGACTGGGATGTACGAATCCTATCACCTTTAAATATGCATATGGGTGAATTGTAATTATCTGCATATTCATATATTTATGTATGCATATTCAACTATGTTTATTATTTCCCTTTCAGAACCACATTAATGCACTTTGGAAACTGCTTTGTGTGTGTGTGTGTGTGTGTGTGTGTGTGTGTGTGTGTGCGCGCATGTGTGCATGTGTGTGTATGTGGAGGAGTTCAGCGTCAGCACAGAGCACAGAGGAGAGGCTGCAGGATGATAATGAGTTGAACCAAAATGTGTAAAATTACAGATAAAAAACCCAATACTGTTAGCGCTTATCAATCCACCCATCCTTAATCAAAGCAGAAACGAAGTGAAGATTGTAGATATTAAATAAAGTTTGCAGCCACACTGGCATGAAAGTGCGGAACGCTGCAAGTGTGTGTTCCACCAATCAGCGTTCTTCAGCAAACAGCCCCGCCCCTCAAGAATTCCAGGGAATCTGAAAAGTCCTACCCCCCCCCCCCCCCCCCCCCCCTACTAGGTACTTTTTTCAGGGAAAGTTTTGGGTTGAGGGAAAAAATTGTTTTAATTTTTTAATTTTGGTGTAAACATGTCGAGGTTTTTCAAAATCCCTGGGAAATGATAAAAGTTCCTGCGGTGGAAAGGGGGGTAATGTTTGATAGCTTGCTAGCTACTACTGTAGTACTTACGAATCCCACTGGCAGAGCTGAAGATGACCCATCAGAAAAATGTGTGTGATATTAAGGCAATGCATTTTACATGACTGACTCTTTGTCGGTCATGGCTCATCAAATTACTATATAATTTTGTAAGCCCATGCAAGCAAGGTATATTTCTGCGAGGACAAATCATTATCCTCACTAAAAATAACAGTATACAATATACCAAGCCAAAGCTAATTTCAAACCACCACTAATGAAGTTTTACTCAGACTGCTGTAAAAGTACATGTAGTTTCACACATGGCAAACAGATTTTTCTCCCTCTTGACTTTGTCACTTTAGGCTTTCCTCCTGTCCCTCTCATGTCTCACTGCGTCTCCCGTGGGGAAGATAAGAGATTAGATTATCTGTAGATTGCACCATAATTACCTGTGGATTTGGAGATTACAAAGTGGACATCTCTTGATCAGCAGACACTTTATCAGAGGATTATCAAGAGGCAATCAAACAAAGGCAGGTCTCTCAGGGAGGAGATCAAACCAAAGTGAAAAATGCAGAAGAGAAAGAGACAATTTATCTTGGCCCCTCTTTCATGATGAAGAGTGAGGTAAGTTTAAGCACTCCACAACTGATCAAAACTTCAATTTGTGTTAAAGGCTTAAAATTAGAATCACTGCCTTGGGTTGAATGCCTGTGAATCAGTCAAGTTGCATTTGCACACATTTTTAACCTGGCAGCACAGTTTGAAGGTGGACTCCCAAGATTAGTGTCACCAATTCAGTATGCAACCAAATGTCTCCCCTTTTGTACCTGTAATAATGGCCAGTAATGGCCAGAAAAAAGTGTTTTTGCAGAACATTATGATGTCACAGTGAAACTGACCTTTGATCTTGTGGTTATAAAATGGCATCACTTTCTATCTACTATTTTATCCTATTAAACATTTATGTGAAGTTTGGTCATAATTAGCATATGAATTGAGCTATTGTCAACAACATATTTTGTGAGGTCACAGTGACCTTGATCTTTGACCACCAAATTCTAATCAGTTCCTTGTTGAGTCTGAGTGGATGTCTGCACCAAATTTGAAGAAATTCTCCAAGGTATTCTTGAGACATTGCATTCAAGAGAATAGGATGGGCAGACGTACGTACAGATGGACTGACAACCTGAAAATGTAATGCCTCGGGCAAAGGGCACCGGTATGGAGGCATAAAAACATATTTGTAGTCTTTGTCCTGTGACCCCTGTGCCCCTCCCTGGAAAGTTTGTAGACTTCAGAGGGTACCTAATGCACAGAGGGCAGGAGGTCATATGTACGTACTGTGTGCTCACACTGCACAGACCTCCTGTAACAACAGACCATGCCCCCTCTGTTGATGTCAGTCCAAACTGTCATTTCAAACTTTAATGTAAAGGACACCAGAAATGGGCTGTAGTGGCAGTCAGATTAGTTTATATCAGTATTTAATATGACAGTGTTTGCAAACAGAACATGATAGACCAGTTGAGAGTAGGGGCTCTAGTTTTCTAGTGCAGCGCAGGGTGGCAAACCTCGCGCAGAGCTAGTTTCGAGCAGCGCAACCGGAGGCGCGCTCAGTTTGGTAGTTTGGCAGACCGAGGTGCTCTGAGATGGGTGTGGCGGCACAGCGGGGGGAGGTCTCTACAGATCCAACTTGGCGCAGTGACAGTTTCGTGCCAAAAGGCTTCGCCGAAGGTGCGCTAAAAGCTCGCCAGCTGAAACCAGGTCTACTGTCAGCGCAGGCAGAGCGCAGCCGGTGTAAGCCGAAGTTTGGCTGACCGGCGGACAGTGCGCACATGTCACCAAAACCTCACAGGCAGGTTTCCAGAATATCAGGCACATTAACGACGCAATAAATAGCCACAAAACCACTATTCAATGCAACTATCTGCAATCAGCACATAAATGTATCTCTATATTGACTGTCCCGTCACATCTGATGTCAGATCAAAGGGGACTGGCACCGTTTGGCACGTTTGGCACGCGTAATGGAAACCCAACCTGATTTGATTAACACAGTTGCAAACTAATGAGTTCACATCCCTCTCAGCCAACCACAAACAGCCACAGCATCAGATAGGGAGTATATATTCAGCATCTGTCATCTTAGAAAAGTCAAAAGAAAAGAAACAGAGTGAGACTGCGAGAGAGAAAGAGAGAGCGCGCGTGCACGAGAGAAACGCAACATTGATTTACGATTGTGGTGACCTCCTCCCAGGCTACCTTTGCATCATCAGCCCGTCGAGGTCTGCTCGCAGTTCCGTATATTCGGACACTGCGAGCTTGGACCTCCCGGACCAAAACATCAGTTTCCTCCTGGGAGAAGTTTGGCTGTCTGACGCTGCTGCTCTCTTCTGCCATGGCGAAATGAGTAAACTCTCATTATGCCTTCGCACGGCGCATTTAAGGGCAAGGAGAGGGGCTCATTTGATTGGCGTGATGTGTGTAAAACCCACTCCATGCCTTCTCTCCTCCCGCTTTCTGACTTGCGCAGGTAGGAGGGACGGAGGTGGGACAGACAAGTAGTTGCGCCAGGGCGCACGGTGTGCCAAACTTGCAAAATCCGCCTGGCCACACCCAGTTGGCAAAGCGCAGGTGCACTGCGCCCCCGCCTTGCCCGGTCTGCGAAACTAGAGCCCTAGGTGTTTCTGTGATGATCTGGAGAATGCAAGGATGAGGCCGATCACAGAGTTCTTCTTTAATGCACGTAAATACGAGCTCAGATCAGCAATGGCTACATGCAGAAGCTATGTGTGATGAAGTGAACAGAGAGAGACACAGTATATAGGATGGTGTCAGGTACACACTGTTACCTAAATGGTGCTTTGCCAAATTTAACTTGGCCTTGGGCCAACTAAAATTAGTCTAACTTGTCCATCTAGCACTTCTGGCACCATGACAGCTATCCTGGCGGAACATGATCCTCAGGGGTTCTTGACCTAGTATCCACTGGTCACTGAAGATGTAAAAATACATACTAACAATTCCCCCTTTTTCTGTCTGATTTTTTTTCTTTTTTTTTTCTATCTGCAACACAGCAAACAATTCTGATAATTATTTCTTAACACATCATGTTAATAGGGACTAAATATCATCACAACCAATGCAAGACATAATTCCTTCTAGTTTCTGAAACAGGGCATAAGAGGCCCATTCACATTCTATGGATATAAGGCATGGGGGTTCCCCTATAGTAAGTCTAGTCAATTCTTTTGAAAATATGATTAAATAACACATTGTTGACACGGCATCTCCAAGACACATCCGGTTCTCCCTGTCCTCCTCTTCTAATAGCAGCACGCTTGTTTCTTCAATGCTGGGCTCCGGGGACAAGGGACCTATTGTTACCCGACCCCCCCTTTCACCCAGTCTTCGCTGCACTGCCATCGAGAAGGCTGGAGTCCATCCCACGCATGCTCCAGTATGCACCGTTCAATGACCACTTCCTCAGCTATTGGGTTCTCCAGAACACTCAGATGACATAGAGGTGGGATCACTACTGCTAGACTCTGGTGGGGCGTAGACCGTTACGTTCCTGACCGGGTTCTGGATCATGGTCATGTCGGTGACAGAATGGACAGATTTCAAATTAGTGCACTGAAAATAGGAAAACAACAACCCATTCTGATGGCTACAAGTAGAATCATTCCAATAAGAGGGGCACATATGCTCAAAATCCATGCTATAGTGGGGTTTCCTCTAAAGAATCGGAAACTGTATCCCATGGCCTTTGATTTAAATAGCCTCAAGTGGTTTGTGTGTCTCTATTGGTATTAACAATGCCTTCTTGGCAGAGCCGGCCCAAGGAATAAGCGAACTAAGCACCTGCTTAGGGCCCCGTGACCACTAGGGGGCCCCCAAGAGCAATTAACTTTAAAAAGAAAAAAAATAATTATTTTTTTCCATGTGTGAGTGATAATGATTCATATATTATCAAATGTACGTTGTTGTACAAAAATACAATATTATGTTAACAGAGTGTAGTTTCCTACTGCCTCTCTGCTCTAAATGTCAGAGCTCCGCTAGTAAGGTGTGCATGCAGCCGTGCAGTGCGCACTGCGCATCCAAGGAGCTAGGAGCAGTTGGAAGGCCTAGTAATGTCGCTTAAAAAGGACATACCCTTCAGGGGCAGAAAAAAGAAAAAGGAAGAAAGAGGAAGAGGAGAAAAAACAACAACATAAAGGTATGTAACATAAACAACATAAATAATTTCCCCTCAGGGATCAATACAGTATTTCTGTTTGCATGTCTTGGTAATGTAACGTTTGGTGTCAAGGAGATTTTAAAAAGTTTCCTCAAATTAGGAAAGTCCCTAATTGTTGATATTTTGTTCCAACTATGTTAGCCTGTAATAGCAAAGTAGCTAGCTAACGTTAGTTCAAAACTAGAGAAATTTCTCTTTTAACTGGTAGGTTAGATAGCTTACTATTCAAGCTAACATTTTTGTGTTTGTGTAATACTTTGAATAAGTTGAATAATATGTATATATATATATTCTGGGTCGCTTTTTGGCATCAAAACGTTTTTGATAACAACGTTTGATAGCAAATGTTTAATAACAACTGACATTAATTACAGACATGGTGAGGTTTGCTAGCAATATGTTTTTGCATTAAGAGATATGTTGTTTGCTGTAGAGCATAGTAATTTATGTGAGTAAATAAACATGTTCCTTTTACATCAATTCCCTATTATGCTCATAAGTTATATGAAACTTCCCCAGGAGCACTGTTTAAGTATTTAGGAGGAGGCACTGACTCAGCCCAGGGGCAGTCCACCTCCTCAGGCTCAGCCAAGGCTAATGAATCAGGTGAGGGAAAAACTGTCACCATATATATTTAATTTCTAGTCAAATTATCTCATTAAAATATACTAATATAAGATATAATCATATGACAAGGGACATGTTTTTCATCATAGGTCCATCTCCATCCTCTGTGCCCACTGTCTCCTCTGTGTCTGCTGCAACCTCAGCTCTACCTGGTAAGTTAACAACAAAACAGCCCTTGTAATTGCTCAGTGTACTGCAGAACATTCTGAGATGGATAATTTTGTCCAAAAATATTAATTTAATTTCCCTATATTTCACTGCTTATTTATTTAGAAAATAAGCAGCACAATTTTCAAGTGTAATATGACATCTAACATGGCTAGCTTTTGTTGTTGTTGTTGTTTTTTATCTTAGGTCCATCTCCATCCTCTGCTCCATCCACTGTGCCCACTGTCCCCTCTGTGTCTGCTGCAACGTCAGCTCTACCTGGTAAGTTAACAACTAAACAGTCTTTGTAATTGCTCAGTGTACTGCAGAACATTCTGATGAATAATTTTTTATATAAGATATAATCACATGAATCACATGAAAATGTGTTTATATAAGATATAATCACATGGCAGATTGTTTTCTTATTACAAGCTATAGCTGTACTATTTTACTTAAAATAAGCAGCATATTTTTCAAGTGTAATATGACATCTAACACGACTAGCTTTTGTTGTTGTTTTTCATCTTAGGTCCATCTCCATCCTTTGCTCCATCCACTGTGCCCACTGCCCCCTCTGTGTTGCAGTTTATTTAAAACAAAAAATAATAAAGCAGATTGTGTTTACAGTAAATGATTGGTTTATGTTGTTACTTTTAGTTGGCCTAGATGACATTCGGTATCCCACTTAGTACTATATCACTTTGAATACTAAGTGTAAATCAACCCCAGGCTGCTCTTGTAGCTGAATTTGCTACCATTTCAGATTAAAAACCATAGATGGGTAAAACATGCTGGGCTGCTCTTTGAGGTTTTATGTATTGATTCTCTGTGTGGCCAGTAGGGGGAGTTGCTGACTTTGCCAAATATTAATTGAAAGATTTTTCAGCAAGTTTGCAAATCTGTTGTCTGCTTCCGTGGCCTTAATCACTGTGGAATACAATCTAACTACAACAAAAAGTTCTCACATATAGTTTTACAAGTGTATCCCTAATGACAGAGTAGAACATGAAATAACTTATAGTAGGTGTTTGAATGATCAATAATCAGTATTATTGGCAGTAATAGAGGGCCCCAAAATCAAATTTTGCTTCGGGCCCCATGGAGGCTTCTTGGATCTCTTAAGGGTTCTTAATTGCAACAGTGGAATGCAAAAACATGCATATCTGCTTAAGGTGTGTTCACACCGGACCTGTTTTTTTTTTTTTGCTAGCAACGAGTTAACATACAAAGTCAATGCAAATGGGCGATTGAGCATATATTCGCCCGGGAGAGAAAATCGCTCGGGCTCCGAGCGACAGCGACAGAGCGATTTTTCACTCGTCGCTTGAGATGAGAAATCTCATCTGGAGCGGTATTTCACTGGGTCCTGTCGCTTGCAGCTCAATGCTGATTGGTTGCTGTAATCCCGGAATCCTGGGGGGGTTCTTGACTGTCATGACATGTCAGCTGCATTAAAAGTATAGCTGCAAATTAAAAGCAACAATAGATGTAAAAACACGCAGAGACAATGCATCTGTGATCAGTTCCCTAATTTAATTTTAACAATTTTTTCAATCTTCTCCAATTTCTCGTTTTATTTTGTGGAAGTGATCAATGTAAGTGCACTTGTCCTAGAGCCACCAAGACAGTGTTTATAATGCAAATAACTCTGTTTAGATAAAACCTACAAACTTCTCTTCCCATGACTTTTCCTAAAAATGTGTCTTGTATGTTTTCATGTTTTCTGAAGCCTTTAAGTTACAAAAATGAAACACACTAAACTTCTGAGCATTTATACCACCGACCGAAATTATACATTTTGATATATACAGGACATATTGCAAAACTCTGTAAAAATACACCAAAGCATACATTTTTGTTTTCAAATAAATATTTGAAACCATTCATACGGTCAATAAAAAAACATTTTGTCAATAATAAAAGTGAGCGCGCCAGCCGGTGGGACTGCGGCGCTTGGAGGGGCGCTGTAATCCTGGCGGTCCTAGTGTAAAGCACCACGGACAGCGCCAATGCATCTATTGCTGTAGCTCAGAGGCTCTGATGCCTGAGTCAGGGCATGTGAGTGGAGTTGGAGCTGGAGCAGCCTCAACCAAAGGTTATTGGTAGGAAGAAAAATGGCTGCTGACAAAACTGTCACTGTCAACTGCCTCCAAGCGCCACAACGATCTGCCAGACCATCATCTGTAACTTCACTGTTTATGCTACCCGTGTGCTCAGAAGCACACAATGAATGCATTTTTGAGTAATTTCTGAGAAGTTATGATAAAAAAAAAATAAAAAAAAATTACACACTATAGAATGGGACTGACAACCTCTCCAATGTCTCATGTCAATTAATTAACACTATTTGTCGGCTTTTTATAATGCCTTTTTTTTTTTTTTTTGCTGCTGCGCTGCTGCTGCACTGTGTCTCCTGTTGAAAGTGGTGATTTGCTAAATACATTCTACAATAATAAATTAGATAACTTTTGGTCTATAATATTGTTGGCTATATTACGCATTTTAATGAAAAATACTTAAGAACTAAAAGAAATAAACACCGAAATAATTAGTGGAAACTTTTTTTATTGATACTCCTCCTCTCTGACATACTAACAACACACACATACACACACACACACACTGAACATGCGACTGAATGAATGAATGAACATTGGAAGTGGTTCAGCCGCAGTCCCGCCGGCTGGCACGGTCGCTGTTGAGATTACATTTGTTTTTTATTATTAACAAAATGTTTTTTTAGTGACCGTATGAATGGTTTCGATTTCAAATAAATATTTGGAAATGAAAATGTATGCTTTGGTGTACTTTTACAGAGTTTTGCAATATGTATACCTGTATGTATCAAAATGTATGAAAATGAATTTTCAGCCGCTGCTGCGGTCAAAAGTATAAATGCTCAGACAGATACATTTTGTCTGTGTGTTTTTACATCTATTGTTGCTTTTAATTTGCAGCTATACTTTTAATGAAGCTGACATGTCATGACAGTCAAACACCCCCCTGATACCCTAATTGCTTCAATGACATCATCAAAGCGAAAAAGCGAGTCAGTTGATTTCTGCCACATTGACGAGCGATTGCAACTGAGCGATGAAGCGATATCAAAGGGGCGGACCGAGCGACAGCGAAAAAAAAAACAGGTCCGGTGTGAACACACCTTAAACCTTATGATGGTAATAATTATCTCTGATTTCTGATCAACTGTTAACAAGTAGAACACAGATATAAGTTACCTACATAAAACTGCATCCAAATAGTTCTAGAGGTTTTTGAGTGATGGCATCAAAACTAGGCCTACAACGACAACTACTTTTGTTTGGTACGGCGGTTTGCTACAAAACAACTACAAACCACAGACTCTTTGGCTTGTTGCAGTTTCCACAGTAGCTTTTAGTGTGGTGTGTGTGTGTGTGTGTGGCACTCAGGACAGGCAGGTGAGCTCATGTCAAAGCTTGGTGTTAAAGGCCAAGTCAAGTCAAAAGTCTTTTTTGATTTTGTCAGGTTGAGTCTAAAGTCAAATTTATGACTTGAGTCTGACTCGAGCCCAAGTCATGTGACTCAAGTCCACACCTCTGATTCATAGTATGGGGAGGGCTCTAGACTGTGAACATTTTTATCAAATGGGAGTTCAAATTTCACATGGTCACATACATGCGAGTACATGATGCAGACTGTAGAGACAACTAACTCATATCCATTCCACTTCTGCATTTCCATTGAGAACACAGTGTTCTGTATATAGTGAATAGGTGTCATACTCTTTAGGTTAAACATTATAGCAGACTGGCAGAGGGAGGAGTGGAGTGAAATAATACTCTGATAACTCTTAAATTGAACTTGAATTTGCATGAGAAGGGTGGAATGAGAGCAGGGCTGTTGTTATTGTACTTTAATAACTTTCTCCCCATTAGATAATGGGATCTTCCCATTATGAGCTATAAAGCCATGCTCCCTTTAGGTTCTCCCATCCATTTATATGTAGATGATGTCCATCCTGTATCTCTGCCTGTCATAATTGGGCCTACAATCTGTAAAGGAGTAGAGTACACACCCCTATTCTTATCACTCAGAAAGGGAGTGTGTTAGAAATTGTGTGCACTGATGTGTAGCTACAGTATATATCCATGTGTGTCTCTGCATTTGAATACATTTGTGTGTGATTGTACCTCACTGGGCTCTGAGAGATATGGAGCAGCAAGGAAGAGCCTTGATCTCATAGGCTGGAATCACAAAGCAGGCACGTCTCAGATGTTAATTTGAAAATGAAGGATATCTCTTGTGTTTTTTCTTTCCCACTCTTAAGATGTTGAGAGGGCTTTCCATATATCTGAGGAGTGCCGGGTTGGATTTATCTGTTAGTCCCCTGGAGGTTGCCCTGTTTCATGTCCGTCCCTATTCTGCCACTATTGATCCATTATCACAAATATCCATTTCAATTCCAGGACAGACAGCTTCTTAATATGTGACCTTGTTGTCATCAAGGTTGTTTTGTCTAATCAGAGTTGAGAAAAGGAGAAAGAGAATTCAAACAGAGGACTCCCACAATCTAAATTTTAATTTGCCTGAAATTGTTATCAAATTTCCTCTTTCCAGATTCAATATCACTTAAGCAAGCGCTTTCACAGGCCGCTGTTGAAAATCAATAGGAGTTAGTCATTCCCAGCGAAGGACATGGACAAGAGCTCGATACAGTCACAAAACTGGCACATGATTAGAAAAGACACCTTCATTTCCAGGGCTGAGGCTTTAAACAACATTTTCATGTAGAGAAGTTAGATCCAATCAAAGCCAGGGTTTGCTGTGTTAGGAGAGAAATGATGACCTATGGGAGACCGCTGTCCATGCGCAAGCTGATACAATTTGCTACATGCTGGACAGTCTGAATTAACACCTCTTTATTTGTCACCATGGGTACTTGAATGAGGGGAAGATGTAGGAGAAGGACTGTGCTTCATGATTTAAAGAATGCAATTAGAGCCTTCACAGGTTTGTTTGTTTTGTTTTTTGTGTTTATCTAGCTACACATTAAACAGAGCATTGTTGTAACCTGCTACTTAATAGCAGTCAAATGTAATCTATCTATCGTTTGCAGAAATGTACAATGCCATCCATCCATCTATCCATGTTCATCCGCTTATCCGGGGCCGGGTCGTGGGGGCAACAGGCCAAGCAATGCAACCAGCAACACTTTCCAGCTCCTCCTGGGGAACCCCAAGGCGTTCCCAGGCCAGATGAGATATGTAAATATAATTACCAATATACCAAAAACTAAACCTGCAAGAGCTATGCAGAGTTGACAGATTTCTGTGTTTTCTTCAAAAGGTGGCTTGTTTGCTGTAAACCAGAAAGATATGGGAGCTACCGGACCTGATGATCTGGCAACCCTGGCTGTTGCCAGAAGATGATGTTGGCACTGTATTTTTCTGTAAACAATGGATACGTTACACTTGTACATTTCATAATTATCGTATCATTTCTAAAGTAGCGTAGTATATGAGTTGACTCTGTCATCGGTAGGTGTAGGAGAAGGTGGATGGCATGTCACCTAAGTAAGACGCCTGCCAAGCTGCAGACCATTGTTAATTTTGACAGCTATTTTAGATTAAGTTTTAGTCTTAGTCACATGTTGGTCTTTATTTTTTTAAATGTTTTAGTCAACCTTTTGTCATTATGTTTTTTATTCTATTTATTTATTTATTTAGTTATTTCTTCTCATACTAATCCAGTTAGGCTAATCCATGTATCGGAAATTAGAATCAAGGTGACAGGTTGTATAGATTTTTTTTCTTTTTTTTTTACAACTGCACATAATTTCTGCACACTTATGAATGTGCATTTCTTCAGCAGTTTTTGACTGGTTTAAGGGGTGATTTACAATACAAACTTACTGATCATCATTTGAAAAGCTCAACATCTTAATATTTATGCTCTGAAAAATTTTGACACCACAAATAACTGGATTTGTACCCAGGTTCATTGTAGAGTGGGACTTATAGATCTCACTGTTAGGAAGCAGAGAAATAACTTCATTAACGCCTGAATTATTTCCTGATCTGTCTGGAGATAGTCTGTAGACTATTTACTGGAGTTTACTAGCCTGTCACTCATGTAGCATTTGAAGATAATTACAAGCACAACTGTTCTCAGCTTTCAGTGTCCGATAGTCCACCACTAACATTTTCGTCATGTCTCTTCTCATCAACAAAAATGATATATGGATTTCAACTCAGTTTTTATTGTCAAGATCTATTTTCATCGTGGAAAAAAAAATTTCACCACAGATTTTAACGAAATTAACACTGCTGCAGACCACTGTTCGAGACCAACAAACAATAAAACTGGTTGTTTTTAGTGAGTCATCCCTCTGTTTCCAGTGGCTTTTTCACCACCAGACATGGTTTCCACCTTTTTTCCACCAACCACAGTGCCACAAAAAGCGGTTGTTTTTTAGCAAGACATAACTGCATTTCCTGCCGGGATAGTGCTTTATGATCACTGATCACGTGACGTGATCTTTTCCTAACCATAACCAAGTAGTTTCAATACCTGTATCTAGCTACACATTAAACAGAGCATTGTTGAAACCTGCTACTTAATAGCAGTCAAATGTAATCTATCTGTTGTTTGCAGAAACGTACAATGCCAACATTTTTTTTCTGGTGATTGGGGTGATAGTATGCCCCGTCAGTTAGCTGTAGCAGTGGCACTAAGTCTTTTTTTTTTTTTTTTTTTTAAAGATTATTTTTTTGGGCTTTTTGCCTTTAATGGACAGGACAGATTGAAATGGGGTGAGAGAGACAGAGTGGGGGTTGACATGCAGCAAAGGGTTGCAAGCTGGAGTCGAGCCTGCGACCGCCACAGCGAGGCATCGCTTCTGTACATGGGGCGCTGGCACTATCCACTACACTACCGACGCCCCGTGGCACTAAGTCTTTAAACTGAATGAACTGATTCTGAGGTGGTAAGTATTATAGTTCAAACATTTAAACATAACAGGATTAAAATTTCTATGCTAAACAAAACTTATACAATATGACCATATCCAGTAAAAGCAACAGGTTAGCAGAGCAGCAGCAGTAGCAGCTTCAGTTGTCCATCTGTGTTTACACAGCATGCATTTATGCACTGTTTTGAGTTTAGGTCACCTGCATTTTGGCAATGCTTCAAAGCCCAACACCCAGTTAACACAGTAAACCGCAAACATAGTACATAAAGTACATAGCCTACTGTAGTAACTAACTTGGACATGCATACCACAAATGAAATGCAAGCCATTGTGTTTATTAAAATAGCATATCTGTTCTGTAAGATGCGTTAACCAGCTGACTGAAAATGCAACTGAAATACTTTCTGTATAGACATGCTGTAAAATTAGTTGTTGTATTCAAATTTCAGGCATAAGGTATCAGCTAATTTCTGATCGGGATTCAGTTATGTACTTTTATGAAACAACTTTATTAGCATAGCATTAGTCAGACACCAAAGGGACAATCACTACATCAGGTCTTTCTTAAAGGGAAATTTCAGTTTATTTCAACTCGTCTCCTATTGTCCTAAATTTGTTTCAAGTCACTAGTGACATAGAAATAATAGTTAGCATGTTAGCCGTTAGCCTAGATACAGCCATAGCGTCAGACCTGTTAAAACGTAATTGAACGGGCATCCTTTCAAGTGCAAAGTTAGTCCACTAAACTAGCTTTTTCTCCACAAAGACTGCCTCATATCGTTAGGATAAATGTCAGAGAACATATAGAAAATGACATGTAAATGTGTTGTCTTACCTTACCGGTGTGCTGCCATGTTTGTTGTTTACCATTTAGCTAAGGCTGCAACCGATCCCATTCCTTGCAACAGAGGTATTCCTCTTCTGTGGGCATTGGGGTACAGCATTCACAGGTAACGTTACACCACCAATCTCCAGAGCTAAAGCCTTCTAGCAGCCATTCCTCCCCTCTCGTCCTCTACCTGTTGCACCTCTCTCTCTCTCCTCCTCCATTCTTCAATTTCACAAAGCTCTTCGTCAGTGTATTGATAAAATCAAGCTTATTCCACCAGAATGTGACAGAGTGAAACAAGGGTTAGCCTGGAGCTAAGAGCCATTTCCTAAGGGTGTGAGTGTGTGTGCCTATCCCTCTGTCTGTCCCAAACGACAGTAATTAATTGAGACAAGCACAAAGACAAAAGCATTGACTTGTTTAAGATGCCACCCACATAAACAGGCTAATTACTACAACAGAGCACTGCTGATGCCCCTAGCAATATTTGGAGAGAGAAAAGGGGGGATGTCATGTTGTAGCAAGAAGAAGAGAATATCGAAGACCAGGAAGTAGGGTACTTAGCTAGTCGTATGATTCCATTACTACTACCTGCTTTCTCCAAGGACATAGTAACCATCCTTGTAAAGACATATTGAAGCACACATTATGGTATAAACTAGTATTACCGCTGCTGGGTTGTATGCCTCTGGAAACCAGTCAAATTGCATTTGCAGTTTACATCCAGGTCTGTGAAAAAATACATGGCCGCTTCACACACATCTCCCCCCAGGCAGCACAGAAGATCTAGCCTGAGTGTCAGACTGAAGCTCCCAGAACCTTCAGTCTGAAGGCGACTTACAAGGGGGAGGGAATTTGATTTTTCCCTAACCAATCAGTAGAGATAAACGACTCACCCAGAATCTGACGTCATTTGTATCCATGCCTCGGGGGTGCCGAAAACAAGCAAGCATTGCCCGTTTAAAATGTCTTCTTCGTCGTGCACGCCCAGCTGCATCGTTGTTAAATCCATTTTAGCAGCTTCCTTAATTTGGTCCTCCATTAATGCGAGTAGTGGCGAAATACCTCGATAGCATCGTTAATGTGGTCTGTAGGATCTGTAGCGGTTGCCATTGTTGCTATCCTCACCAGTTACCCACGGGTGCACAGCTTGATTGGCTAATCGCTAGACCCGCCCCCACCCCCGGCGTTCATTGGTCCTTCCATCTTTTGGACGAGATAAATTGCAAATTCATTGCAGTATGCCAGACCAGAGATGCAAGCCTACTCAGTTGAGTGGGCGGGGTCTATGGTCTGGAACCAGGTTACAGAAGATCCTTATAATCAGCACAATTTCAAGGCGAGTACCCACTTTTTATGTCACCAATTCAGTATCTGACCAAATGTGTCTCCTTCTGTTCCTGTGTTATGACCATAAAAGTGTATTTGCATAAAAGTGTATTTGCATAACATTTTGATGTCACAGTGAAGTTGACCTTTGGCCTTTCAGATATAAAATGTCATCACTTTATCATGGCAGCATTATATATTTGTGTGAAATGTCATAATTAGTGCATGGGTTCTTGCGTTATATCTGATGTGATGTCACAGTGACTTTGAGCTTTGACCATTGACCACCAAATCCCAATGTGTCATCCTTGAGTTCAAGTGGACATTTGTGCTGAATTTGAAGAAACTCATTCAATGTGTTTAAGAGATATTGCACTCACAAAAAAGAGATTGATAGAAGGTCGTAGTGACCTTGACCTTTGACTACCAAAGTCTAATCAGTTCTTTGTTGAGTCCAAGTGAACATTTGTGCCAAATTTGAAAAAAAAAAAAAAGAAGAAGAAATCCCTCAAGGTGTTCTTGAGATATTGGATTCACAAGAATGAAAGACGAGCTCACAGTGACCTTGACCTTTGTTTTATGACCACCAAAATCTAAACATCTTTGAGGTCAAGTGGATGTTTGCGTAAAATCTGAAGAAATTCCTTCAGGGCGTTCTGGAGATGTTGCATTCACAGGGATAGGCTGGACAGACGGATGGACAGACAGACTACCTAAAAAACATAATGCCTCCAACTACAATCTGAAGGCATAGAAGAGGCATAAAAAAGACAATATAGAGTGTAACCTCAGTCCTCCTTGGAGTGGTGGTCTTTACAGGTTAAAATTTTTGGACCTTATCCAAAACTGACCCATAGAAAATCAACCCAAACCCAACATGCATACGTACATTTACAGAAAGAGACCCCATCCATAGGGACCCAAGGACAGTTATTCCTTATCAGAACAGTCCCTGTCATTGTAATAAACAATGTGATCAGAGCTGATAGCACGTTCATTTAATCCACTTAGACATATTGCCACAAACACCTGAGACTCACAGCAATACCTTAAGACCCTGCTATGTCCCTGCTGCCGAATAAAGTGAAAATAATTCATTCAGCCTAACTTGGGTCCTGGGTTGGGACTTGAATACAAGGAATTGATTTGAGCCATGAAGACCTCTTCAAGGGCTGTTACTGGGATGGGATGTTATTTTGTGGAATTTAAGAATATTCTCTTAAAGACATGGATTCAGTCCTTGCCAGCTGTGTTGCATGCTCTAGATCAAACACAGTTGGTGGTGTTGATAGGCGGGAAGCTGGTGAGGGATCCTGTCATCATTTTCATTGGTTGGTTAGCACAAACATTTGTGCCCTCCTGGTGAAGCTTCTTGCTGTCATCTCAAAATAATTAGGTTGACATTTGTTGAATTACATTAAGATTTACCCTCAGAATCTAAAAGTGCAGTGATTCACAGTGCTAAATGCATGACACTCTGAGTTCTGAAGAGAGCAACTTCAGACCACTGGCAGCAGAAATTTAAACTTTGTGACTAAATGCTTGCAATGCCAGTATACAATATCAAACCCCACATGCTCCAAGAAGTCCATCATCATTCCTCTTCCCAAGAAAATAAGACCAGCCTGCCTAAATGACTACCCTCTAGTGGCTCTTAACCTCTGTAGTGATGAAGTGCTTTGAACAGTTAAGGCTTACATCTGGTCCTCAGTAACTACCATACTGGACCCACTACAGTTTGCCTACCATCCCCACCATTCTACAGACACCATAGCACACATCCCCCACACCACTCTATCTCACCTGGAAAAGAAAGGAAGAAAGGGAGCTTTGTATGATTGCTCTTCATTGACCACAGTTCAGTGTTAAACACCACACTTCCAGGCTGGTCACGAAGCCCAAGGACTTTATATTACAGGTCCGAACACACACATGCACAAACTGGACCTATACATGCACTAAATGGAGAGATGTCAGAGTGGGCTGCCCATGACAGGCGCTCCGAGCGGTTGGGGGGTTCGGTGCCTTGCTCAGGGGCACCTCAGCAGTGCCCAGGAGGTGAACTGGCACCTCTCCAGCTACCAGTCCACGCTGCATATTTTGGTCCGGACGGGGACTTGAGCAGGCGACCTTCCGGTTCCCAACCCAAGTCCCTATGGACTGAGCTACTACTGTGGGATTAAACACAGCACTGTGCATGTGGATCCTTGACCTCCTAACAAGCAGACCCAAGGTGTTTAGAGTGGCCGGACACAGCTCTTCCACTCTCATCTTTAGCATTGGAGCACCCCACAGCTGTGTTTTGAGTCCTCGGCTGTACACAAACATACACAAACTGTCTAGTCATTTTCTACTCCAACACCATCATTACCAGCATTATGGCCTACCTGAAGGAAGAAGGGGACCTGACATGCTGGTGTCAGGACAACAATCTATTCCGCACATTAGCAAAACTAAGACAATGACCCCCCGACGATTTGTGTGAAGCATCCACGTTATAGAATTTATAGCTTCTTTGCAGTGACATCAGTATTTGAAGCAGTGTGTACCATCATGGCTACATACAAGCCCGGACAGACGTGACTGTAAAGTGTAACAGCACCTTGACTGGTTCCACGGTTCACAGAGGCATAATATAGCCATTAGATTTCAGTTTTAATGATAAAAGCAAGTCATTAGACTATATTAGAAAATATTTGCATGCACACAAGCTGATGACAACTGCTAAACATATTAGCGTTGTCATTGTGAGCTTAGCATGTCAGCATGCATTGTTAGCAAGCTGACATTAGGATTAAGCTCAAAGTATGAGTCAGTCAATTAGTCAATCAATCAATCAATTAGTCAATCAATCAATCAGTCAATCAATCAATCAACTGTTTACTTCTCATACAAAATCATAGAAGGTACAACTCTAGTTTTGATGTTTTTTGTTTCTTCTTACATTGTTGGCAGCTGCTTTATAATGGTCCATATTTCCAGATGGTTCTGATAATCCATGGTTTCTGGTTGTGGAATGATTTCACAGTAGTTTTGGATGCAGTTGCTTCTTTTGTTTTACAAATTCACCGAAAATCCACCACAGTCTCAGTGAAATCATCGATGTCATCTGTGACAAGACGCTTGCATGGTGGCTTGTCTTGAACATGGGCAGCAGCTGCTCTGCAGCAGCCTCTGCATGGCACATAGATCCAGAGTGTTTATTCCCCCTGTGGCACAGGACGAGGAGGTTCAGGACAGGACCTCACATTCTCACCATCACACCAGTCCATACCCACCATAAAGTGCGCATCTTTTCCCCTTCTCTCATCAAAGTTCTCTGAGCAGATCAGCATTCAGAAAAAAAGTCACCTGGTTTAATGATGCTGTCCAGGATCCAACTGCTTTCAGAAACAAAGGATATTACAGTTCCTGGTATCTCAGTGGAAACTGATGCAGGCACAGAGGTTGTCCAGTTCATTATCCAATACCCGCACAATTGCTTCTGGGATGCTATTTTAGCTGGTGCCCATGTTCTTCATCTTCCCTCAATGTACAGTACAGGCCAAAAGTTTGGACACACCTTCTCATTCAATGCGTTTTCTTTATTTTCATGACTATTTACATTGTAGATTCTCACTGAAGGCATCAAAACTATGAATGAACACATGTGGAGTTATGTACTTAACAAAAAAAGGTGAAATAACTGAAAACATGTTTTATATTCTAGTTTCTTCAAAATAGCCACCCTTTGCTCTGATTACTGCTTTGCACACTCTTGGCATTCTCTCGATGAGCTTCAAGAGGTAGTCACCTGAAATGGTTTCCACTTCACAGGTGTGCCTTATCAGGGTTAATTAATGGAATTTCTTGCTTTATCAATGGGGTTGGGACCATCAGTTGTGTTGTGCAGAAGTCAGGTTAATACACAGCTGAGAGCCCTATTGGACAACTGTTAAAATTCATATTATGGCAAGAACCAATCAGCTAACTAAAGAAAAACGAGTGGCCATCATTACTTTAAGAAATGAAGGTCAGTCAGTCCGGAAAATTGCAAAAACTTTAAATGTGTCCCCAAGTGGAGTCGCAAAAACCATCAAGCGCTACAACGAAACTGGCACACATGAGGACTGACCCAGGAAAGGAAGACCAAGAGTCACCTCTGCTTCTGAGGATAAGTTCATCCAAGTCACCAGCCTCAGAAATCGCAAGTTAACAGCAGCTCAGATCAGAGACCAGATGAATGCCACACAGAGTTCTAGCAGCAGACCCATCTCTAGAACAACTGTTAAGAGGAGACTGCGCGAATCAGGCCTTCATGGTCAAATAGCTGCTAGGAAACCACTGCTAAGGAGAGGCAACAAGCAGAAGAAATTTGTTTGGGCCAAGAAACACAAGGAATGGACATTAGACCAGTGGAAATCTGTGCTTTGGTCTGATGAGTCCAAATTTGAGATCTTTGGTTCCAACCGCCGTGTCTTTGTGAGACGCAGAAAAGGTGAACGGATGGATTCCACATGCCTGGTTCCCACTGTGAAGCATGGAGGAGGAGGTGTGATGGTGTGGGGGTGTTTTGCTGGTGACACTGTTGGGGATTTATTCAAAATTGAAGGCACACTGAACCAGCATGGCTACCACAGCATCCTGCAGCGACATGCCATCCCATCCGGTTTGCGTTTAGTTGGACGATCATTTATTTTTCAACAGGACAATGACACACCTCCAGGCTGTGTAAGGGCTATTTGACCAAGAAGGAGAGTGATGGAGTGCTGCGGCAGATGACCTGGCCTCCACAGTCACCGGACCTGAACCCAATCGAGATGGTTTGGGGTGAGCTGGGAACTCCTTCAAGACTGTTGGAAAACATTTCAGGTGACTACCTCTTGAAGCTCATCGAGAGAATGCCAAGAGTTTGCAAAGCAGTAATCAGAGCAAAGGGTGGCTATTTTGAAGAAACTAGAATATAAAACATGTTTTCAGTTATTTCACCTTTTTTTGTTAAGTACATAACTCCACATGTGTTCATTCATAGTTTTGATGCCTTCAGTGAGAATCTACAATGTAAATAGTCATGAAAATAAAGTAAACGCATTGAATGAGAAGGTGTGTCCAAACTTTTGGCCTGTACTATACAGATGTTTACATTTTAAACCTCAACCTGGCCAACTAGTTGAAGTCAGCAGGAGAGGGGAGTTTACAGTCTGGTGAGTTGATTTCCTCATCCCAATAAGGGTCACACAGACAGACGTCACCACTGCCCAAAACTTAGCATAAAAAGCACCACCAACACTTGCAAAATAGCTCCACCTAATTTGTGCCAAATTTAAGCTCTTTTGTCTAACGGTGAGGCAACTGAAAACATCTGTGCCCACTGGATCTAAGTACAGCCTTACAGAGCTGCTAGCTTAGCTATAGACACTTGTCCTGGTATATTTGTAAAAACACAGATGAGCTGCAAATGAATCATAATCATATGTTAAAAATCTCTGATAATGTTGTCTACATATCAATGCACTGGATTGCAGACCAGTTTCAGGGGTAGAGGACAGGGGGACAATTGTGTCCAAAATCCAGCAACTTTACTACAACACATCTGCCAAAATTCATTTGAATTAAATTCTTTTAAATACTTTCACAGCAAAAATGTATGTATGCAATTTATTTAGATTAATTAATCACAGAGCATGTAATTAATTAGATAAATTATTGAATTTCTTGGCAGCCCTAGTTTCAACATATCTTCTGTCTGAGCAACTTCTAATTCATTTTCATACTCTCCTTGCTGTTAGTTGCCTCGTGTTAGTTTGTGAAATGATTTCAGAATACTAGTGATTAACATTCTACTTCAGGTGACTCACTAGTGCAGCTTCCTGTGTTGTGATTATTTTTTTGAATGTATTTTAATGTAGGGGGTGCTTTTCCTGTGTTCACCACTTTAATACTCACACAGCCATCGTGCACACGGTGTGAAATACACCCTGCTGCAACTGTGTCACCATGTTGCCTCAGATTCTATTTTCCACCTCATCCATCCCAGAAACTCAGATGGTGTCCCCCTTCACCACCTTTTCTCAATTTCATAAATGGATGTTGTTGTGAGCCATGTCAGAGGGGTGGTGGACTGAGATTATGGCCCCTTCTTACCCCCTGCCTCCACTGTGACTGAGACCTGCTGCCACCACACTGAGCCACTCAACTGAATAGCCGCTAGAGCGCACACCAAAACTCCCGGGTTAGCCATATGGAAAAGTGGCCCTCAGTGCAACAACAGGAACAGCACAGGAAATCAGGTAGGGGTGACTGAGGGTGTGTGTGTGTGTGTGTGTGTGTGTGTGTGTGTGTGTGTCTTTGTGAACATATTTATTAGTTTGCCTGAAATTGCGCAGATGTGAACAAATGTGTATGATATAAGTGTGAGTTGTATGAAGCTTGTCATCATGAAACTCCACTGACTTGTTCACATTCCAGGATCCTTAAATACTGACACTTTGTCACACCCCTCACATCCCAAAGGCACCCATTGGCATCTCTATGAGATGCACTGGGCTTTCAACTAACTCCAGTGTAAACCAATTCGCAGCAGCATAAGGAACAAGTCCACATCGGGTGGAAGGAGACAAACACAGACTTTCACCCAAGAGGCTGCTATTCATGTCCTGTGTGAAACCAAAAGTGAATGCTGTCCGTCTGTCTGTCAAGTACTTATGTCACTCACGTGTTGTGTCAAGTTAGATACTTATCTTTGATGTTTTCTCTATTCCTAACCAAGTAGTTTTGTTACCTAAACCTAATCAGAATCAGAATCAAAATCAGAAATATTTTATTGATCCCTGAGGTGAAATCCTTGTGAAACCCTGAGGAAGGGTTTCACCCAAAACGTTCATGTGGCAATAAACATTATGATTAGAGTGCTGTCCTGTACCTTTTGTACACATTTTTTACATTTTTCATTGAGGATTCAGCACCCATTCATATCTCTGAGGGTTGAGCGTGTTTGTTTGGACTTTTGATTGATCCTGGAGGGGAAATTATTTGCGTTACAGGTGCTCCTTGCAAGAGTGGAAAGATAAGTGAAAATATAAGAAATCTAACAAGATTATTTACAAATATATAGCTCAAATAAACAGGATTATTAACATAAAATATATATATACAGTACAGGCCAAAAGTTTGGACACACCTTCTCATTCAATGCGTTTTCTTTCTTTTCATGACTATTTACATTGTAGATTCTCACTGAAGGCATCAAAACTATGAATGAACACATGTGGAGTTATGTACTTAACAAAAAAAGGTGAAATAACTAAAAACATGTTTTATATTCTAGTTTCTTCAAAATAGCCACCCTTTGCTCTGATTACTGCTTTGCACACTCTTGGCATTCTCTCAATGAGCTTCAAGAGGTAGTCACCTGAAATGGTTTTCCAACAGTCTTGAAGGAGTTCCCAGAGGTGTTTAGCACTTGTTGGCCCCTTTGTCTTCACTCTGCGGTCCAGCTCACCCCAAACCATCTCGATTGGGTTCAGGTCCGGTGACTGTGGAGGCCAGGTCATCTGCCGCAGCACTCCATCACTCTCCTTCTTGGTCAAATAGCCCTTACACAGCCTGGAGGTGTGTTTGGGGTCATTGTCCTGTTGAAAAATAAATGATCGTCCAACTAAACGCAAACCGGATGGGATGGCATGTCGCTGCAGGATGCTGTGGTAGCCATGCTGGTTCAGTGTGCCTTCAATTTTGAATAAATCCCCAACAGTGTCACCAGCAAAACACCCCCACACCATCACACCTCCTCCTCCATGCTTCACAGTGGGAACCAGGCATGTGGAATCCATCCGTTCACCTTTTCTGCGTCTCACAAAGACACGGCGGTTGGAACCAAAGATCTCAAATTTGGACTCATCAGACCAAAGCACAGATTTCCACTGGTCTAATGTCCATTCCTTGTGTTTCTTGGCCCAAACAAATCTCTTCTGCTTGTTGCCTCTCCTTAGCAGTGGTTTCCTAGCAGCTATTTGACCATGAAGGCCTGATTCGCGCAGTCTCCTCTTAACAGTTGTTCTAGAGATGGGTCTGCTGCTAGAACTCTGTGTGGCATTCATCTGGTCTCTGATCTGAGCTGCTGTTAACTTGCGATTTCTGAGGCTGGTGACTCGGATGAACTTATCCTCAGAAGCAGAGGTGACTCTTGGTCTTCCTTTCCTGGGTCGGTCCTCATGTGTGCCAGTTTCGTTGTAGCGCTTGATGGTTTTTGCGACTCCACTTGGGGACACATTTAAAGTTTTTGCAATTTTCCGGACTGACTGACCTTCATTTCTTAAAGTAATGATGGCCACTCGTTTTTCTTTAGTTAGCTGATTGGTTCTTGCCATAATATGAATTTTAACAGTTGTCCAATAGGGCTGTCGGCTGTGTATTAACCTGACTTCTGCACAACACAACTGATGGTCCCAACCCCATTGATAAAGCAAGAAATTCCACTAATTAACCCTGATAAGGCACACCTGTGAAGTGGAAACCATTTCAGGTGACTACCTCTTGAAGCTCATCGAGAGAATGCCAAGAGCGTGCAAAGCAGTAATCAGAGCAAAGGGTGGCTATTTTGAAGAAACTAGAATATAAAACATGTTTTCAGTTATTTCACCTTTTTTTGTTAAGTACATAACTCCACATGTGTTCATTCATAGTTTTGATGCCTTCAGTGAGAATCTACAATGTAAATAGTCATGAAAAGAAAGAAAACGCATTGAATGAGAAGGTGTGTCCAAACTTTTGGCCTGTACTGTATATATATATATATATACATATATGCATATATATGTATATATACATATATATATATATAGTGACCTAAATAGATAATACACAGAATATATACAGTCAAGGTAAAATGGGGTTATTGCACAAGTCAAATTATTGCACATGTTGACAGTGGGTGAAATAGTCTCAGGGCCACTCAGAGGGAGGAGCTGTACAGTTTGATGGCCTCAGGCAGGAATGATTTCCTGTGGCGCTCAGTGGTACATTTAGGTGGTATGAGACTCCCACTGAAAGTACTCTTGTGCCTGACCAGCAGGCAGATAGTTCATAGCCTAGACAGCATCCTCCTCTCTGACACCACCATCAGAGAATCACACTCCATTCCCACGACATCACTGGCCTTGTGGATCAGTTTGTTGAGTCTGTTGGCGTCCGCCACCCTCAGCTTGCTGCCCCAGCACACAACAGCATAGAGGATAGCACTGGCCACCACAGACTCAGAGAAAATCCTGAGCATAGTCCGGCAGATGTTGAAGGACCTCAGTCGCCTCAGAAAATACAGACGGCTCTGGCCCTTCCTGTAGAGAGCATTAGTGTTCTTAGCCCAGTCCAATTTATTGTCAGTGTGTACCCCCAGGTACTGATAGCTCTCCACAATGTCCACACTGACCCCTTGGATGGAACAGGGGTCACCGGTGTCTTGGTCCTCCTCAGATCCACAGCCAGTTCCTTTGTCTTTGCCACGCTGAGCTGCAGATGGTTCTGCTCACACCATGTGACAAAGTTATCCACAACAGCCCTGTACTCATCCTCATCGCCCTTGGTGATACATCCAACTATAGCAGAGTCATCAGAAAACTTCTGAAGATGGCAGGTCTCAGTGCAATAGCTGAAGTCCGTGGTGTAGAGGGTGAAGAGGAAGGGAGAGAGGACAGTCCCCTGCGGGGCCCTGGTATTGCTGACCACTCTGTCTGACACACAGCGTTGCAAGCACACATACTGTGGTCTGCCAGTCAAGTAGTCTGCAATCCAGGACACCAGGGGGGCATCCACCTGCATTGCTGTCAGCTTGTCACCCAGTAGAGCTGGACGGATGGTGTTGAAAGCACTAGAGAAGTCAAAAAACATGACCCTCACAATGCTCGCTGTCTTGTCCAGGTGGGCATAGAAGGGGTTGAGCAGGTAGATGATGGCATCCTCAACTCCAAGTCGGGGCTGATAGGCAAACTGGAGGGGGTCCAAAAGTGGCTTGAACATGGGCCCGGAGCTGCTCTAAGACGAGCCTCTCCAGGGTCTTCATGATGTGGGAGGTCAATGCCAGGGGTCTGTAGTGCTTGAAGCCACTGTGACGCGACGTCTTTGGCACAGGAACGAGGCAGGATGTCTTCCACAGCATGGGGACCCTCTGGAGACTCAGGCTCATGTTGAAGACATGATGAAGTACTCCACATAGCTGGGGGGCACAGGCTTTGAGCACCCTGGGGCTGACACCATCAGGGCCTGCAGCCTTATTTGAGTGGAGTCTCATCAGCTGTCTTCTCACATGGTCAGCAGTGAAGCACATTGTGGAGGTGACGACACGTGGGGGAGGGGTGTAGTCCTCATGATGGAGAGTGCAGTCAGTCTGGCCACGGGGGAAGGAGGTGTGAGGAGGGCTCACGCAGGAGGGTGTTGGGGTGTGAGAGGGAGGAGTGGGGGAGGAGGGCGGAGTGGAGTGTCAAATCTGTTAAGAAAACAGTTTCAGTTCATTGGCACTGTCCACGCTGACTTCAACTCCTCTGTTGTTGTTGGTCCTGAAACCAGTGATGAGGCCCGTTTCCACTGAAGAAGTTCCTGGTACTATTTGGGGGGCAGGAACTACTACAGGAACGTCCTCTCGCTCGGCCCTCTCAACCGCCATGTCTCCACTGAGAGCAGAGTACGAGGAACGTTCCTGTAAAGTTACGGGCTCTGGATATGACGTAATCGTTGCGCGACCATTTTGACCGGGGCGACGTAGGGACGCCATTAGCCAATAGTGGCGTCTGTAATAACTCACTAAATGGCCCGTGAAAAAAATATTTTTTCCAGTGGATGTCTTAGTTACAACATGATTGAGCTAACTGGAGTAGTTTCATGTTGTAACGTTATCCCACAACAGGAGGCTTTTAACAGATGACGTCCTGATGTTAGCTTTGCTGCTGCTGTTAGCTGTCCCTGTCAGCTGATGCTTTCTAGACATTGTGATTTCCCAAAACTGAATAAATACCACACATAACAACACAAAACTGCTTTGCTAGCTCAGTCATGTTGTAACTAAGATACCCGCTGGAAAGAATAATTTTTTCACAGGCCATTTAGTGAGTTTTTTTTTACATGGCGGTGGAAGCTATATGAACGAGCTAACCCTCGTCTGCTGAGTTTTAAAAATGCCGGCTATTTTGTTGCTTTCTGTTGACATCACATCCCTCCTTGAGTATATCCAGTCAGCATCAAGTAATCCCCAAGCCCCAGCCAGGAGTCTTTCGGGGCCGTTCTGAGTACCTACCCCAAGGCAGGGACTTGTTTAGCCCCCGTAAAAGTTCCAGAACTCTGTCCCTCGGGGGTGGTTCCTGCGGTGGAGACACGCACCAACGGCCCCGGCCCCATAAAATTACCCCGAAGTTCCTGCGGTGGAAACAGGCCTATGGTCCTCATTCCACTCCAGACCTCTCTCATATTGTTCTGCTGAAGTTTCCACTCCAGCTTCCTCCTGTACCTCTCCTTAGCCTCCCTGATCTTCATCTTCAGCTCCCCCTGTATTGTTCAATGGTTACCATTTGACAACTTTAACCTCATTAGAATGTTTCACCTTGGAGACAGCTGTGTGAAGGATTCTGGCAACAATTAAATCGTAGGCAACTGGACTTTGATTTTGTCTAGAAGACGTTTCGCCTCTTATCCAAGCGGCTTCATCAGCTCTCAACGCATCAGTCTGACTAGTCCTCACTAGTCTGACCTCCTCCCGTTGCCGGATACGACATGAAACTACTCCAGTTAGCTCAATCATGTTGTAACTAAGACATCCGCTGGAAAAAATATTTTTTTCACAGGCCATTTAGTGAGTTATTACAGACGCCACTATCGGCTAATGGTGTTCCTACATCGCCCCGGTCAAAATGGTCGCGCAACGATTACGTCACATCCAGAGCCCGTAACTTTACAGGAACCTTCCTCGTACTCTGCTCTCAGTGGAGACACTGACCACTAGTCTGTGTGAAGGATGCATTTGACGACTTGGGATGAGAATGTTTTGTCAGAACAGAGTTAGATTTTTCTTCAGTTTGTTTAGTTCTCCATTCACTAGCAAGCAATGAACAGTTATTGTTTGCAGTGATGCATTGTTTAACAAGGTTGATGTGTAGGGGCCAAATTTGGTTCAAATTTTAATCCAACTTTGATGTGGCTATTAAGGGTACTTTCACATCTGTAGATTGGTTCATTTGGTCCGGATTTTGGAAAAAACATATACATTGTTACATTTCAGTTCTGGTTTGGCTCCTGTTCACACTGAGTTTTTAAAAAAACAAGAGTTTGAAGTCGATACTGAAAAAAAGCAACCTGACTGTAAATCTCATTGTGTGGATGCATCTCCTTTCCTGAACTGAACTGAAGGGGAGTTCTTGGTGGAAACAATTTTGGGTAAAACTTTACAATAAGGTATTCAAAAAAGAGTAGTTAACAAGCAACTAATGAGGAACGAATGCGTAACTAATTATTAGTTAGTGGTAAGTTCTTGAGTACCTCTCAATCAAATGTCACACAGTAGCTAATCATTACTTATAATTAGTTAATCATTAACAGTTATTGAGTAACTTCCAATCATTGCTGAGTGGAGTGTAATTCAGAACTTACACTATTTGGCTGAGTTGCAGTATATCAGGATTCAGTGTGTCATGAAGCTCCCATCATAGCATCACAGTGTCTGTGTCCCTTTATGTCTCCATAAGAGACAAATCTGTTTGTCCAACAATTTTCCTGTGACCTTGATCTTATATTTATACTTTAACCTTTCTGTCTAAAAGCATGAGTTGAAAAGCTCTCAAGTGGGTTGTTCCTTTTACGGAGATCCTTTTAGCCGGGCCCTGAGCTGCTGTTCAGCCAGAGATGGCCACAGGGGAGTTGCTGTGATGTGTCACTCCATTAGCATGTACTCACAATAAGTTTGACTCAATTACTCTGCCAGTTATCACCGCTCTGTGTTGGCTTTACACAGAGGATATCAACACCCAGAGATAGAAAAGGAGAGAAACACTTAGTCCCTCAAAGGCTCTGTCAATTTGTTTTCCCTTACTCTGTTAACGACAATAGACCTCAGTGTGAGCTATAAAGTGTGCATCGCAAAGATCAGGTTAGATCTGTTTCAAAGAGCCTTTGTCATTAATTGTACAGTGGCATGCTTAAGTGCTCTCAATGATAAGTCTTTTTTTCAAAATGGATCTCAGCTACCTGAAAAAATATATAACCTACAACTACAAACCTACACATGGGCAATAAATATATTCATATTCATCCAGAACAATATCAATGCTTTTTTGGCCCAGATTCTCCAACTCTAAACTATGGAGATAAGAACAGCATTCTTCTACAAGATTTTAGCCAATCTCAGTTGGTGTTTTGAAGATGGTGGTGGAGAGCGCTGTCTAATGGCTGATTTATGATTGGGCACTTGACACTTTTATCACTCAACAGAAACTGAAGAGCAGCGCTAAATTTTCAGTGTATGCCATGGCAAAAGGCTTCTGTCCTCTCTGGTAACCAGAGGCCCCCCTTGTGTTTTGTTTTGTTTTTGTTTAACAGTCCGAGTCTATTTTTGTCACGTTAAGTGAAGCATTTTCTGCACAGACAGAGGTAAACCACACAAACTACTATCTCCATGGCAATGATAGTAGCCCTACCAATCACATTGCAGGACAAAATATGACAATGTCTGCAACATAATAAAAATTCTCCAGGTGTGCAACATGCACACCTGGAACAAAGCAAAGTGTCCAGGGAGACTTTTTAACTGTGGAAAATATGTTATTTCTGTCAAGAAATGATGCACTGGCGCTAAACCCAAACAAATAGACAGATAACAGCTCACCAAAGAGGCAAAATGCACTAAAAGAAACCTTGTGGAGTTGTGGTAGCAGAAGCCTTGGCTGTATGATGTGCAAGGTGCCTCAACTTAACTTTCTGTGGAGTTACTCCAGACTTCCAGAGAGTCAGCTGCAGATACAGAATTTACCAGACTTCATTCAGAAGATTATTGATAATGAAATTACTACTATGTTATACACAATTTAGCTATATAGCACATATATTTCTTTATAGACATGTTTTTTTTAAACAAATATATATATTTTTTTACTTTTGATGCAGGTTAACTATAAAGATGTTTGATATAACACACATCTGGAAAAAAAAAATCATGAGAAACTCATTATGTGGTAATGGAGGCATGTGCTTGTTTTTCTTGAAGGCACCAATGTGCTAAATAACTGCTCCTCTGTTATATTGAAAATGTCTTAATGTCATGTATATGTTGTAATTTAGTGTATGGCAATTTATATATGGCTGCTACCTTGGCCAGGACCTGTCCCCTCCTTCCAGAGAGCCCCCCCCCCATAATATTACTGTAAATGATAACTATATAACACAGTATAATTTTGAATAGTAGGATAATTTGCATTGAAAGCGCTTGTGCTGATTATTCATGCAAAAAAAGCCACTCCTCATCAACAACAATCCCACACTGGAAAGTGTCCCACCATCTGCAGGTTTCACGGCCCTGATCCAAAACCATTGATTCTCATGGGTGAGGTGGAGCAAAAACATTGGGTTCAGCTGACGGATCCGTTTGTCCCGGAGTCCAAGTGTTGGGTTAAAGTGTAAAGTAGTCATTAGACCAATCAAGGCTAACATAACATTGGCAAACCAGTAGTCCGCCTCTGTTATTTCTAGCGTTTGCACACGAAGCAACAATAGGTAAGTGCAGTTTGAGAAGGTTAGATCATAATTTTTCAAACGCTCTGTTTTACATGTCCACACAGATAAACAGTAAACCGAGTTGATATATCTCTGCCTTAGAAGGTGTTTTTAAAAAAGTATTTACTTTAGTGACCTAAAACACTGTACGTGTGTGGGCAAGAGGCCCAAACATTGGGTAAAATATCCATTTATAAAATCTGGATGTGTGTAGACAGGACTGTATAGACATTAAGGGCTCAACACTGTAAGACAAGTTGCAAGGAAAATAACGGGGAGAGAAAGGGACAGAGGCTGAAAAAACAATTTCAGTGCATGCTACACTAACATTGGATTTTTACCCCTGATATCAATGTGATTTTCTGTTTCACAGAGGTGGAGGGATGAATAAAAATACCAGTGTGAATTCTGTTTTAAAATGTTCAGAAAATACTGTTGAAAACATCTCATAGCCCAGAATTCCTAAAGACATAACCTGATGACAGTGAGCACTTCAGACTTCGTTTGCTGTGACTATATAAAGATAACAACTCTTAAATCTACACATATCATTAACCACCCTGAAAAATGTATACACTAATGGGTTTGACAAAATCGCAAACTTACTAAATGAATGAAGAAAAAAAAATGAAGAAAACTATTCAGACTGATTATGTGACTAAGACTTGTTTTTTGTGCATCACAGAGGTTTTTACGTAATAATTAAAAAATAGTTTTCCTTGGACTGCATTTAAAAGTTGTCAAGTGAAATGCTTTACAGCGCTCACCACTTTACTTAAGAGGCCTGGATTTGACAAGACCATTGTTGCATATCCCTTCTCCAACCCTCATTAATTCCCTGTTAAGTGCCCCCATAATAATCTCAAAAATCTGCCAATTCAGCATTTGTGATTAAATTCTTCCAATATGCAGAGTAGAAGGCAGGTGGAAATACCATGTACCTTAGCAGATCCACAGCTCTAAAGAAACGAAGCAGCTTCAGGCAAGGTTATTATGCACAGTACTGCATTAAATACCAGTGCACTGGAAAAATAGAGATGAGTAGAGTTTATAACAATTATGTTTTCCATTTTCTCCTATTGCTGTTCAGCACAATTGTTTCAGCAAAACAATCTAAAAACAATTCTGACCCATGAATGAGATGGTGTTTGAGCTGAGAAACTGATAAGTGGAAGTAAATGTGAAGGAAGTGAATATGCAAAGGACAATTAAACTCCGATCTCTGTGCTTCCCCCAATATGGCTGCAATCTGCTGTGAATTAACAGTTAGCCCTGGGTGATCATTACCCAAGCACCCGCTCTGCAGGAGGTTGGCACTGACTAACTGACATATCCCAGTAAGAGAAATTTAAGTTTAAACTCTCCCCCTCACTTTTCTGCACCCCAGTTGAACCATGAAATAGTAATCATTAGTCACATTTCATTGCCCTGATCCAGGCACAAAAACACATGTAGCATTTTCTTTATTTCACTCTCAAAGATTACTCTGAATTAAACCCTTTGTTTTAAAGTGTGGCTCAATTATTAAAGTCGAAAGCACAGAGACAAAGCGGCACAAAATGTATTAGCACATCACTGATTCCATTCTGGAGAAGATCAGCTGACACTGCTGTGAAGTAATGGTCCTTTAGAACAAAACAGATTCTGTGAGTGTGTATGTGTGAGAGACAGAGGGATCTTTTTTGGTGTTGATGCAAAGTGTGGAACACAGCCTTGCACTGGCCATGCAGCATCTTCCTGAGGGCATGAAGGAAATAACCCGAGTGCCCAGATTTTATTCAAGGTCTATCATTTACAGTAGCTGATCACAAAAAAATAGAAATAATTTTTCAATATGGCATTAAGCAAAACAGAATAAAAATTAAGTGATTCTTACCAGAATCTGTCATCCAGAACAGGCAGTAGACCATTTTGACAGCCTTCAGGTGACTCTCTTTGCAACAATCTAAAGGCAGCGGTTACCTGTTCATGGATGGATGTTGCATTAGGTAACAATTATGAATGACAGATACCCTAGATTAGTTTTGTCCAACCAGCAACAAACAGTAGCAAAATAACCAGAGAAACCTCCATGCTTGTTCACACATGAAAGTTATCGATTATGATTGATTGTGATTCAGATGTTCAAAAAGAAAACATTGGAAGGTAGGGGGGAAGTGTATGATCCCTGGAGTTCTTTGGCTGTCTCAGGTGCAATCAGTCTAACTTGCCATCTCTGCCTGGCCTATTTCTATTTCTCAGCAGGCAGCATAATGATGAGGTCTTCTCTACACCTATTTGTCTGGATGATAACTGGCAACAGGATGGCAGCATTTGTCAGATGTTTGTTGATTTCTGAATTTGTTGCAGTCCTCACTTTTGTAGTGTTAGAACAGACATTGCACAGGCCTGAGCAGGTTTCTTTCAGACTGGAAACAGCAACTTAAGAATGCTAATAAGGTTTCCTAGATGTTGACCTTCAGCACATTCTATAGGGTTCAAATGTTCTGGCTGCGGTAAGCAGGACAGCACATTAAATTGGGCTAAGTGTCAAGAAGGTGGTAGAGGAGGAAGGAAAAGAAAGGGGGCAGCAATGGTCAGTCTATTTGAAGAGCTGAACAATCCCAGCTGACACTGGGCAAGAGGCAGGGTGCACTCTGGACAGGTTTCCAGACCATGACAGGACTGACATATGAAGACAGACAACCATTTGTCCTCACATTAACTCAAAGGGGCAATTTAAAGTCAACATGTCTTTGGACTGTGGGAGGAAGGCAGAGGACCAGGACAAAGTCAGCACTAACATGCGGAGAACATGTTAACTTTACACAAAAAGGGGCCACTCCAGGTGCCATTCCAATTTTTTTGCCATGTCAGTGGCTTCTACCTCACTGTGGACATTACTGTTAACCCCTACTTGTGTGGACGAGGGCAACAAACAGTATTCATATTATGGCCTGGGGATGGACATCTTCAAACACACTACAGAGAACCCCAATTTCAAAGGAGATATTGAATTATTCTTTTAAGTGTTAATGATCTTCCTTTTTTCTAATCATCAAAATTGCAGTTTTGGCTCATATTGGCAATGTTCCAAAATTCTGAATCATTCCTGGTTACAGAGGCACAAGCTAGTGGACAGTCATATGCAGGGCTTAGTGAAGTTTCAAGACTCTCTGGCAAAATGGTATACTTCATCAAGGCACCATGCACAAGGTTAAAAGTAAGGCCTTTGTCAACAATGCCCTTGCAAGAGCTTTCTTTAAATGCATTATTGGACATAATGAATTTCAAGGGTATGAGTGGTGTGTGGCACCGCTGGAAGAACCCCAATCCCAGACCCCCTCACCACCTCTCCCATCATCCAGCCAGCCTCTGCAGACACCTGTATCCCCTACAGAACACTCAGCAATCACAGAAAAGAACACATAGCCTGCCCCCCCTCCACAACAACTGCAGCAAGCTGAGCAAGCACATGGACAATTCACACACCTCCACACCCACACCACACCTCTATATGTGCTCACCTGTCCCAAACCCAATGGAACAGTAGTGGGTCTAATCAAATCTAATGTGATATTTTTACAATCCACTTGTCATTAACAACAAGTACTGTAGTGGAAAAAGTTTTTTTTTTTCACTACAGTCTTGTTGTTAATGACAAGTGGATTGTAAAAATATCACATTAGATTTGATGTGATGGTTAGTGTAAATCAAACCAGTTAAATGTTACATGAATGAATGAATGACTTGCTAAGGTCCCCTGCAAGCAGCTCCTTTGCAAGCTCCAGTGGAGACAATGAAGTGGACACTGATGACATCATGCTACTGCAGCATGGTCCCGCTACAAGAGAGAGAGCAGAGGACACTCGTCTGGCCCAAGTAAGCTGTGCTGGTTGCCTTTCTTCCTTTCAGCAAGTTCAAATGCCAAAATTGAAGATGCTGTGATAAATGACAAATGAATTGTGAGATTGTGAAATGATGACAATGATATCGACGTTAATTATGAGATTCTGATGTCTGCCTGTGTGGCACATTAGCCTTAAGTGTAGCAAGGCTATTACTCATTACGTGTAACCAATCAGATAGTGCCGTGGGTGCAACATTGAGAGAAACTACAGCGGTGACTGTGAATATATTATAAGATCTTACAATATAATAGTTTTATAAAATAAATGCAATTAATATATTTAAATTGACCTTGTAGTTGCCGAGCTATATTCCTGAAATTATGGGCCTCAGAAAGAGGCCCAGTGAAGAGGAGGTTTTAAAGGTAAAAATGAAAAGATATTTTAATCTGCTCATTCAAAATGAATAATACTCTGTAACTTGATTAGTATTACTACAATGCAGGAGATGGAGGTGGGTATCTGGCATGGAGGGTTTAATTTGTTCAAAAGAAAGCATCAGTGGGACAAAAGAAGACCCTTTATCAGTCACAAACACTTACAGGTGTGTAATTTTGTTCAAATGTCATTTATGTTTGAATAATTATATGTAAACTAGTTTAAAGATTGTCTTTTTAGCCTTTTACTGTTTTGATATCTTTTGTATTTACTTTACTCTTCTACTTTGTATTTAATCTGTGTCTGAACTGAACTAAATATTTTTATCTTGTGACAAAACCGCACATATGGACATCCTTACAGGGTTTCCAAACCTTGTTACTTAACTCTTAGGACACAATTTCATATGCTTGTACAGAGTAGACAAACCCAGTCACTGATTTTTAGTCACTGTTACAGGTTGTCCAAAAGCTGATAGAGACCCCTTCTGAGAGGAAAACTGGTTAACCACAGAGAACCTGTGTTGTGAGGCCATTGCACTGATGAAGCATACTGCGGATGAAGCAGTTGTCAAGGCAGGAGGCAATGATCCGCAGGTAAGTGGAGTTGGCTTGATGAGGTGGGTGTGGTGGACCAGTAGGAGTGAAGAAGTGTGGACAGGTACGTGTGATGGAAAGGCGGGGTGAGTGGAAATTGACTGAGTGAACTGAGAGAAAGGCATGGCAGTGTCAAAAGTTACTGTGACAGTAACATTGTTATTGCAATTTTCAGCATTACCAAATATTACATATTTTCCTCATACTGCGCAACCCCATTATCGTTTGCCCTTTTTTCATTCCAATTTTATGTGAAGAACATTGTTTATTTTATAAGTTATTGTCAGAACTGAGCACAGGAGGTTGGACCCAAAAGCATGACCAGATAGACACGTTCAAAGTTAACACACACAGTTTATTTAACACTTCAAAAATACTGAATAGAGGTTCCTGGGGAGCTGGCAGGCCCGAAGGAAACAGGCTGCGGATCCAACGGGAGGGGTCAGACGAGAGACGCTGGTTAGGCAGGCAGAGTCAGAACCAGGAATCCAGAGGCAAACTGCACTCAGCTGCCAAACTTTGTGGGCGTGTTTGCGCTGGTATATCATTAGTGCAATATCCTTTGTGAATAGGACGTTAAGACGGAACAAACTGCGGGTGCAAGTGAAGTGCAATTCAAGGTGCTATCAGCGGCCGCAGTTCATTCTTTGTGAATTCGGCCCTAAATGTGTTAGTATGTATGTAATTTGTAATAGGCTGGTGGTTCAAATACCAACATTTTATCAGTGATTTTGGTATCAGACACTAATGCCAAAAGGCACCTTTCGTAGCAGTATGATAGGCTGCTGGGTGGAATCCAATCTTTGAAATGCTGGCATTAACAATGAAATAATTTTAATTCAAACTATGATCATTTTTTCTAAAACTAACCACATGAGAAAGTGTCCACTTCCTGTGAAAATGGAAGTGTCTTTAGAAAAGACACAATGCAAGTAACAAGCGTAAATTGACACACTCAGTACGTTTACATGCACAGTTTAATTCCACTTTTAATCGGAATGAAAGGCCATTCCGATTAAAAGTGGTCATGTAAATGGTCATTCCGACTGAAAAACGGTCATTCCGAATGAAAATTAAATCCGATTAAAGGGGGTGGTTTATTCCGTTCGTCATTCCGAATGAAAGAATTTTGTGTGCATGTATACACTCATTCCTCTTTAAGTTCATTCCAGTCTTTCTGCGCATGCTTGTTTCCTTGCCCTTCTGGCGCGATGACGTATATAGTGCGCATAGCAATGGGCTGCATAGCAACGGGCTGAGATAGAGCAGTCGGACTTGTTGCACTCACCAGTTTCCATTCGCCACAGCACAGTCTTCTACCTCCCTTCTTCGACCTTCTACCTCCCTTCTCCTCCTCAACAGATGAAGCATTAGCAGAACAAGGTTGTTGTCGTACTGCTGCTTCAAGAATATAAGCAAAACAAGCCCGAAAAAGGCACTAAGAACGGCGTCGTCAAGCATCTTGTTATCCGGAGCGAGGACTACAGTGTTTTCTTCCGGTAAACATAAACACGTAACATCTGCCCCGCCCCCTATCCAATCAGAAATGTTCCCTGGCCCAAACCTTGCACAGACCTGAAGAAAGGCGATTGAACTGATCTCCCATGTAAACCCTCATTCGGAATGAATATTTCCCATGTAAACTACCTGGAAAGACTTTAATTCTGAATGATTTCATTCAGATTTATTTCATTCCGAATGAGAAGCCATCATGTAACCGTAGCCACTGTCTCGGAACATCAACAACAGACACAGGAGGATACCATTGTCATATTTAGACATGAATGGCCAGTGACAAAGCGGCGATATTTCACAAGTTGCAATGAGAAAAGTCCTGATAAGGCACACCTGTGAAGTGGAAACCATTTCAGGTGACTACCTCTTGAAGCTCATCGAGAGAATGCCAAGAGTGTGCAAAGCAGTAATCAGAGCAAAGGGTGGGTATTTTGAAGAAACTAGAATATAAAACATGTTTTCAGTTATTTCACCTTTTTTTGTTAAGTACATAACTCCACATGTGTTCATTCATAGTTTTGATGCCTTCAGTGAGAATCTACAATGTAAATAGTCATGAAAATAAAGAAAACGCATTGAATGAGAAGGTGTGACCAAACTTTTGGCCTGTACTGTACGACGCCCATCCCGTGCCTCAGTGAGGTCAAGAAGCATGTGGTCTTCACCCAGCCAATCAGCAAAGATCACACTACATCACAGAACACGTCATTGTGCCATTTGCCCAATCAGCAGAGACATGGAACACGTCGAACTTCGTGTTTTCTCTGAAGTCGGAAAAAGACGATCATGCGGCTCCGCTCACTCTAAATTACGGTCAAAATATCAAAACCAACCATGGTAAGTTGATGAAACTCACATATTTTATGTTTGAATAGTTGTGCTAAGTGATGAAATATGTGTTTTTTTTTGTGGAGGACTTAGTAAAATGAGTGAAATTACAGCATGGAAAATGCGGGCACCATATTTGATCATACACCCTGTTCACCTAAAAACTAGAGTTAATATGGTATGTCCGTTTTTGGACATATGCCCGATGCATCTAACAAGCCATACTTAGAGCATCTTTACAAATAAGGCAGTACAACTTAGGAAATGATGTCTTAATGTGGCCAAAGGTTTGTATGACACTATACAGTGATTCAGAGAGAATTTTAACCCATTTCTAGAATTTTTCAAGCTATAGTGAATATGAGTGATTTTTGTCAATTTATGACCTTATAACAGTTGTTTTATGTTTTATTGCATGTGTTTATTTTTTTTTAGCAAGTGTCTACTTGTTTTATGGCAAGAAGATGGAGACTGTTGTCATGCCAGGCCACCCTGTCATCATGATGATGAGGAGGAGGATGGCGATGTGGCAGACCCTGAATTTGTCCCACCCACTCACAACCAGGACATTCCAAACTCAAGTGATATGGGCCCCTCTGCCAAGAGGAAGCGCATGCAGCCTGCAGTGGAGGTGCTCCAGGACAGCGACAGTTACAGTGAGGACAATGATGATGATAATGAGCAGCCAGCACCACAAGCCAAGAGGCCCAGCAAACCTAGTAAGTCAGCACCCAGGCCAACCACCTGGCAAAGTTGACCTGAACAACACAGCCCTGCCTGAATACCAGCACTTCCCCCCTGACTACACTGAAACCCCTTTTCAGTAACTTTACGAGGTACTTGATGCCAAAATCATCACATACCAAACCAACTTATACACAGTTCAGAAGGACATCAACACCACTTTCACCACCAATGAGGATGAAATAATGATCTTTCTGGCCATCCTCATCTATATGGGGGTTGTTGAGCTCCCATCTGTTGAAAAATACTGGGCCATGGAGACAAGTTGCCAACCTGATGTCATCAAAGATGTTCAGGCTGCTGAAAAGAGTTATCCACTTCAGTGACAACACCGAGATCCCTGGCACCAGTGATCACTTCTTCAAAGTCTGGCCACTGTTCAGCTTCCTCACTACTGCCTTCAGACGTGAGCCAAAGACATCCAAGCAGTCTGTGGATGAGGTGATGGTTGCCTACAAAGGGAAGACAGCTGGCAACCTGAGGCAGTATATCAAAAACAAGCAAGACAAGTGGGGTTTTAAGTTGTTCTTCATCCATGACATGGTGCTATACCAGAGCAAGACTACCCTGGAGGCTCATGATGTCCCCCTGACACCTGAACAAAAAGCCTCTGGTGCCAGCAGCCAGATTGTCTCTGTCCTGGCCAGTATCATGTCCTTCCCCACCACCACAGCTATCTTTGCTGACAACTTTTTCACCAGCCTGGAGCCAGTGTGGTACCTCTGAGACCAGAACTGCAGGTACACGGAGGCAGCCAGGGATAATAGAATCAGAAAGCCTCCATTCAAGTCCATCAATGAGATGGAGAAAAAGGCTGTCCCTCGTGGTACATGTGACTATGTCACCAGTGATGATGGGATACTGGCAGTTAGGGGGAAGGACAACAAAACGGTCACTCTGCTGTCAACAGAAATGGGGGTGGAGCCGATGTCCTCAGTCATCAGGTACTGCAGTGAGACCAAGACGAAGGAGCCTGTGAGCTGTCCAGCTGTCATCAGGAGTTATAATGCCAACATGGGGGGCACTGATAAGAGTGACATGAAGTCCAAGAGGTAGTACCTGCGGTTGTTTGCGTACACCATTGATGTCAGCCTCACAAATGTCTTAATAAAGACAGAACGGCCTGCTGAATGAACACAACTAATGTCTCCTGTCTCAGCTCCTCCTGCGTAAAACAGGACACCACACGTTACATAAGTTGGACCAGATGGCTGGAGAGGCTCCCAGACAGACATGGCAAATCCCAATGCATAATGATGATGACATGGGAATGTCTGGTGCAGGCCCCTGTCCGTGAGGTCCCAGGGGTGGTTGGGGACATGGAATCCAAGTGGTCCATGTTCAAAGCCTCCATTGTGGAGATGGCAGCTTAAAGCTGTGGTCAGAGGGTTGTTGGTGCTATTCATGGCGGCAATCTAGGAACCCACTGGTGAACATCAGCGGTGAAGGTGGCCGAGGGGCTGGAGAAGGAGGCCCTTCAGGCTTGGTTGGCCTTGGAATCTCCTGAGGCAGCAGACGGGTACCGGTTAGCCAGATGGGCTGCAGCTTCTACGATAGCTGAAGAAAAAACCCGGGTGTGGGGGGAGTTTGTGGAGGCTATGGAGACTTTTGGTTGGCCTTAAAAAAGTTTTGGCAAACCGTTACATGCCTTAGGAAGGGAAAGCAGGGCTTGTCTCAAGCTGTGCTCAGCAGGGGAGGATAACTGCTGACCAGAACTGGGGATATCATCAAGGAGGAGCACTTTGAGGAACTCCTGAACCTGACCATCATGTCCTCCATCGAGGAGGCAAAGTCTGAAGACTTGGGGGAACCCTTGTCCTTATCCCTGGCAGAGGTCACTGTGGTAGTCAAAAAGCTCCCCAGTGGCCCTACTTTAACGATATACAGCACATGGTCGAAGTGCATGGTACAATTTAGGATGTGTCCATCTCCACATTTTCTTGTTAAATATTGCTAAACCAGGGCACAAAGTAAGGCACAAGGGGCAAAGGAGCATTTACATTCAGGATATTGGAGAAGCAAGCAGTTTTCTGTTGAACCTAATGCTGTAAGAGCAGCAATGCCACTGCTGCACATATTTTTAAGCAGCAAAACCAAAACTGTAGTTACAAAACTTTTAGTTTTTGAAATAATCAATATTACATTGTTCCTCATACATAAATGTGCACTAGGGGTGCTTTCATCACAATACGATATATTTATCTTTGGACACTGATACAATATTTGCCAATATCACAAAGTCTGCCACGACACTATTTTGATTAGAATTAATTCAGGGGCCTGGAATGGATATGTGACGATATCATATGCCCATTTAACACAGTCATTTTCAGAGGAAACTGTCACCCCTCTCCATTTTACTTTTGGTCATAAAAGATCAAAACAACACATATAATTGTAACTGCTTAAAGCAACTCTTACCTTTCTTGCATTTCACACAGCACTTCGGAAAAATTTGAACATCCACAACTCCCGCCTCCCTTCAAAGTCCCATCCTCCTCCTCCTGCAACTCCACCTCTCTCCAAAGGCCTATTCCCCCCTCCTCCATTATGTCCTCATTATGTCTATGATAGACGTAGACGTTGGCATGATAACGTTAGATACATGGAAGAGGAGGGCGAGTGTAACGTTACAAATGCATTCCCAGAGTTTTAAAACTCAGCCGGAGTCAGTGATGACTGATGAGTTTTAGAATAAGGTTACAGTGCTAACATTAGAAAGTAATGTTAATGTTAGTAGTCAGTAGAAACGCACAAGGAAGATAACGTTTATGTTTCAGAGGCTACGGTTCAGTAGGCTAATGTTCGCCATTAGCAACTGGGTGCTGTGTTGTCATATATAACGTTATGAACTGAACTGAACTTCTTTATTTGTCATTTTTATGCACAGCACAAAAACCGAACTGACATTTCGCATACCCCAAGCAAAAAGAAACAAAACATTTAAAAACTATTTGTGTAACATACAAGAAAGAACATATAGTGCAATAGAAAGATGAAAAGGGTCGACATTTCACAGTCAAAAACTCCACATCCTGAGAGCAGAACTGGGAGATCCTCTTCACATCACAGCACCATGAATTGTTTGTGTATACACCACGGAGCTTACCAGATGATGGTGCTGTCCTGTCTGCTCTATGTAGTGTTAGCCTCGTTAGCTCAACACTGGAGTCTGATATGTTACCATTCATCCATGTCTCAGTGAACACAAGGACGCAGCAGTCCCTCATTCCTCAGTGAGTGGATCTTCATTGTCGGATGTAATCCATTTTGTGTCCAGCGAGCGGACGTTCAACAGAAGGCCACTGGGAACAGCTGGTTTGATGGGGTTAGCTGTTAGCATAGAGCTAACCCCTCCGCTTCCGCGTCCTGTCACAGCACTGCCGCCGTCTTCCCTTCGAGACAGCTCCAGGCAAAACCATGGTCATCTCAGGTTGCTAGTTTATATCCACAAGCGTCCCTGTTACTAGTTTATATCTACAAGCGTCCCTGTTACTAGTTTATATCCACAAGCGTCTCTGTTACTAGTTTATATCCACAAGCGTCTCTGTTACTAGTTTATATCCACAAGCATCCCTGTTACTAGCACATTTGTTGTCTCACAGACTCAGGGGTGGAGGCACTGTTGCCAACTCCTCAGTAAGAAAAGTAGCTATTGACTGTCCTAAAAGTCACTAGAACTCGCTAAATGACGTCATCGCCTAATTTGCATAATTGTCCATATGCATGTAATTGTAATGGATGCTGTAGGAGAGAGGAATAACATTGTGAGAGAGACAAAAACTGAGTAAAAAAACACCCTGAATATGTTTAGAACTACAAATGAACCTTTTTTCAGTGATTTATATTAGACAAAGAAAATTTTACATTTACATCCCGCCCTGACTATAAACCAGCTCGGGATCAGAGCGATAGATCAGCCAGCGGCGGTTCCGTGCATGTGCGATTCACTTGCAGTCTGGACGTGGAGGGGTTAACGTCTCCTGCTCTGACTGCTGCTGGGAGGGAGGACTGGGCCGTCTGTGAGTGCTTTGGGGCGAGAGAGGAGCTCACGGCAGCATCCGCTGCCCGTTGAGAAGAATGATACGTGCTCTCACATCAGAGTCTCCAGAAGTCTTCAATAACATCAGAAAAAGTCGCTAGATTTGTCGCTAGTCGCTTTTTTGAAAAAGAGTCGCTAGAGGGGTCTGAAAAGTCGCTAAATATAGCGACAAAGTCGCTAAGTTGGCAACACTGGGTGGAGGGTGTGTGGGGGGGGGTTACATGAGCAGTTACATCTGTCGGAGGCCAATCACTGCATTCGGTCCGAATGCAGTCACCACTCTCAACTGGAGACAGCAGCAAGAAAAAAAAAAAAAGGCATTATAAAAAGCCGACAAATCGTGTTAATTAATTGACGTGAGACATTGGAGAGGTTGTCTCCTATAGTCTGTAATTTTTTATTTTTTTTATCATAACTTCTCGGAAATTACTCAAAAGTAGAACATGCTGAAAGTATATACAATAATAGGCTAAATAGTATCTAAGCAATAATAAAGTGTCTAAACAATAATAAATATTATCTAAGTTATCTATTAGGCTATCATTCCACTCTGTACATAGATTTTAACATTTCAATATGATTTTAATATTATTTTTGCTTATTTCATTATTGTTATTATTGGTTTTACTTTTTAGTAGTATTGTATTATCTGAGGATGACTCATTTTAGTAACTATCTACAGTAAAAAAAAACAAAACAAGCAAAGAAACAAACAAAACTCATTTTATACACGGGGCCTTCAAAGTGCTCTCTGAAACTACACCTGGCATGGCTTGTGTCCAAAAAATGAAAAAATCTAAACTTTGTCGTAGAGCTAAACCAAATACATCATTGGAAAGGTCTCAACCTGGAGAGTGACATATGTCAGTATGAAAGATTCTACATGGCTCCTGCTTTCAGCCATTGACCTTTGAACCTTGACCTCAGTGCATGTTTGAGGGCTTATAACTCAGCAACTAAAGGGGGTACAGACATGGGACCAACTGTTATAGAGAGCTCTTGACCTCAACTATCATGTGAGTGGAGTCAACAACTGTGGGTGCTGTCAGATATGGATAAAATATGGATAAAATTAATTTTCACCCATTTAGAAATTAGATATTTAAAATCTGATTTCACAAATGTGTTTACCATCCCCTTAAAGTCCACAGTGTACTCTCAATTCAATATTTACAACTTCCAAATCTGGGAAAAACACTTAGATTTTTAAAAAACTACAATTCCCTGGGACCGCGCCATGCAGTTTGATACATATCAGCAACATAATTGTAGTTCTTCTGATTTGCAAAGTAGGGCTCTAAATAGGGTTGTAAAAAGATATATCTACTGAATATATCTAATATCAAGTAAAGCCGAACGAGTTATTACACTCCACCTAGATGAACTATGTTAAGAAAAAGTAAAGATGTCGGCTAATTTTCGATATTTTAGCTAATACACTAGAAATGGCGTTTTTGGGACAGTAGGTTCGTTTGCGGCATGTAAAATAGGGTTGTAAAAAGCTAGATCTACTGAATAAATCTAATATCTAGTAAAGCCGAAGTAGTTATTACACTGCACCTAGATGGACTATGTTAAGAAAAAAAGCAAGGATATTGGCTAATCGTAGTTATTTTAGATAGTACTCTAAAAACGGTGTTTTTGGGACGGTAGGTTTTTTGCGGCTTGTTGTAAAACAGGGTCGTAAAAAGATACATCTACCGAGTAAATCAAATGTCTAGTAAAGCTGAACTAGTAATGACACTGCACCTAGATGAAATATGTTAAGAAAAAGTAGGCATGATGGTTCATTTCAGATATTTTAGCAAGTTCTCTAGAAACGGCGTTTTTGTGATTGAATATTTGAATAGGCTATAACAAATATCTAGAACAGCCGAACTATCACGTTATTATCATTATTATTATTATTGCTGGGAAATTATAACAGGGGAATGTATTTGCCATTTTAATGTCAAGAACACTTCCGCGTTTTTGTGTGTATACAGAAATGTAAAAGATATCATTGAGGAAAACGAGGTTGACGTGATGTGATTGAATCAGGGAATCCGTGTGTCCACCACGGGAGAGGACCCTAATTGACTTTACATTGGCATTGTTTTCGTGGTGGCAGCACGTAATTTCAACCCATTACGTGCTGCCACCACGGAATGCGGTGTTAAGAGGTCGTGGTCATTTCACGTATTTCTGTGAGATCAGGTTGGAGAGAGAGTAGGGGGGTGACACGCAGCAAATGGTTGCAAGCCATCCATCTGCCGGGTTGCCAGGGGCAGACGGCTCCATGTGATGGTGTTTCCTCTCTGGTTCTTCCGTGCTCGGCAGACGGACGGCAATCTGAAATGGAATGAAGCCCACAGACGGCGGACAGCAGCTACAAAACAGTAGTGGAACACGCCCCATCCGCCCACAGTACAATGCTCTTAAAGCCCCACGCTATCAAAAGCTGGCAAAATACATTTATTTTATTTTATGGCCTTGACATTAACCTGTCATATTGTTGAGTTATCAAGGACACTTCCGCGTTTTTGTGTGTATACAGGAATGTTAAAGATATCATTGAGGAAAACGAGGTTGACGTGACGTGATTGAATCAGGGAATCCGTGTGTCCACCACGGGAGAGGACCCTAATTGACTTTACATTGACATTGTTTTCGTGGTGGCAGCACATAATTTCAACCCATTACGTGCTGCCACCACGGAATGCGGTGTTAAGAGGTCGTGGTCATTTCGCGTATTTCTGAGAGATCAGGTTGTCTCTCTCTCTCATCCCATTTCACTCTGTCCTGTTCATTAAAGGCAAAAGCCCCAAAAAATAATCTTTAAAAAGAAAAGTGTAAAATTTCCAGAGAGGTAAGTGTTGCTTTAAGTGCAGTGAAGTTTACTTTAAATTGACTCCCCTAACACATTAAACAGCACATGGGATAGGTTAGTGTAGAGGGCGTTTTGCCACAGAGCACTTTCTGGGATACATATTTTCATCATATCCTAAACTATGATATTTTTCCTAAAACTTAAGGACCAGCTTAAAGCCCTGAAAGCAAGCCTCTCCAAACAGTCATAGAACATGGATTAACAGCAACACTATTTATCAAAAGTATAAATTTCAGCTCAGTAATACCTGACAAGGTTCATAGACTAAATGGTTGTTTTTTGTTAGTTACCCATTATAAGCTTAAGCACTTTTACACTGCATAAATTAGGCTAGCGGCTAGCAGAGTTTTCCTCTCCTCATAGCTTAACAAATGAAATGTGTTATGTGTAAATGTGTCTTACTCATTGGTTTCTGAAACTTATGACCAAACAGCATGGTTGAGTTTTAGCCTGCATGTACATTTTTTCAGAATAACATTGTTGAAACAGAGCAGCTAATGTTGCCATAATGAGAAGTATGCATCTCACCCTGCGTACTTATCATTAAGTTACCATAATGAGAAGTATGCAGAGTGGGATGCCCAGTCAGGCAGGCAACTTAACATATGACATGCCTTTTCTGTTGACCCACATTTTCTCTGACATACAAAATATTTCCACACTGCTGATTTATTCCCAAGTTAATGTTATCCTCAGTGCTGTTTGACAGTGACACAGACTTTTAAAATATTATTATATTATTATGTTATATTAACATTATTATTACTTCTTGAAGAGTTCAAACAACTAATTTGTATCTTCTCCGTTTGTATTGTTTCTGCATCCAAATCAGCCTGTTGAATCAAAGCTTTGTACTTTTCCTTTTGTGTTAACTAAGCATACCATATCATCTAGTATACATTCAGTATAGCATTGCATAGTCACTTTGATGTTCCCTGGGTCAAAGAGTGGACCCTGATGAGGAGCAGAGTATCACCCCGGAATCTGGGGCTGAAAGCATACCTGTTTTAAATTGCAACTTCAGGATTAAACTTCACACTGGTTGGCACTAAACCTTCCTTTGGTCATCCCAGAGATGGGACCAAGTCACACATGTGCAAGTCTCAAGTAAGTCTCAAGTCTTAACATTCAAGTCCCAAGTCATTTTTTCTTGGGCAAGTCAAGTCAAGTCAAGTCCTGTAATAGGTCAAGTCAAGTCACCTTATTATTGTAATTTTGCCTGCAGAATCTGATCTTAATAAAGTGAAAAGACAAGATATAAGTAACTGTCAGTAAACATTGACTTCATCGCTGCAATGTTTACTTTGCAGGGACGACCCCCATGCATGCGCACACACACACACACACACACATACTTGTTTTTATTACTCCATGGGGACCTAAAATTGGACCTGAATTTTTTTTCCACGGTGGGGACCTCACCTTAAAGAATCATTTTAAGGCAAAATTAATCATCAAAATCAATTCTCTGATTTTTTTAAAGCACTTCTTACCAGAAAAGTCACCAAAATTCCCAAGTTTTTTCAAATTAATTTTTTCAGGTTTTTCTATTTCGCTGGGGACCCCTCTTTGGTGTCATACCACAAACCACCACCAGGTGTCAGACAATCAAATTTACCAAACAGGGATTTTTTCTATTCACTTTTGAGTCTGTATAAGAGCAGAAATTAAAATAAAATCTTTTGCAATCAGTGAAGATGATTATTTAGAAGAGAAAATGGTGCCTATATTATAATTTCATGTTGTTTTTGCATGTATATTAAGCCAGCACAGTGTTGCAGTGATGAGTGCTGTGTCGGCCCCTGTGTCTGAGAGGTGACCTGAGCAGGTGAACCTCACCCGCACCCTGTCAGCTGGGACGGGCACATATATGGACCAGTAAAGTCACAAATGGTGAAAAACTGAAAGTAAATACTTAAGTCAAGTACAGTAAGATGTGATTACTGGTATATAGGTACCAGCTAATGCAGTGTTATAATGCATGTTATCTTTGCTAACTCTCATTTAAATACAGACTTGAGCCGATAAAGCAGCATGCAGAATGGAGAACAGAGCAGCATGAAGAGAGGAGAGAGAAGCGAGAGAGGAGAGAAGAACAGAGCATGACAGGAGGAAGTTACACTATTTCAGTGTAGTCTTGATGTGGATAAAGCATATGTGCAATGTAGATTTATCAATAAAGTACAGATGTAGCTGAAGGTCCATCCCTGTATATTTGTTACATACTCAATAATACAGCAGACTGTGAATAAGTATACTTAATAAACAATAACTGCATCTGAATGATCACCACTAGACACTAGCTGTGTTGGCCTAGTTGTACTGTTAGCAGAGAAGCTACAAGAGCCAGATTGTGCATAAACAGAAATAACTGCATCTGTTAGCACTGGTTGTTAGAGCAACATGGACAAGTGACAGGAGAGAAGCAGAACATCATGAAGACAGGAGCAGAACAACATGGAGAAAAGCAGCATGGACAGGAGGAAAAACACAATGTCAGTGTAGTCACTGCTGTGATTACCCGTGGCACTCGGCCTGCGGCCTTGTGATGTGGATAAAGCATATGTGCAATGTAGATTTATCAATAAAGTACAGATGTAGCTGAAGGTCCATCCCTGTATATTTGTTACATACTCAATAATACAGCAGACTGTGAATAAGTATACTTAATAAACAATAACTGCATCTGAATGATCACCACTAGACACTAGCTGTGTTGGCCTAGTTGTACTGTTAGCAGAGAAGCTACAAGAGCCAGATTGTGCATAAACAGAAATAATTGCATCTGTTAGCACTGGTTGTTAGAGCAACATGGACAAGTGACAGGAGAGAAGCAGAACATCATGAAGACAGGAGCAGAACAACATGGAGAAAAGCAGCATGGACAGGAGGAAAAACACAATGTCAGTGTAGTCACTGCTGTGATTACCCGTGGCACTCGGCCTGCGGCCTTGTGCCTATGACCAAGTCACACCAATGCTGATATTCAGCACAACACCTTGTAGCATTTCACAACTTTTCAGGTCTTTTAGGTTACCACTGTTCCAACTTTGCGGTTGGTATTAAATTCTTAATGAGGATATAATTTTTCAATACAATGATATTTCTCGGCTTGAACATTTGATATGTTGTCTTTGTGTCATTTTACTTAATAAACGGGTATATTTTTTTTTCTTTTTGTACTGATAAGGGCGATTGTGCTGCACAGTGAATACCTCTACACAAAAGATACAGAATAAAATAGAAATAAATCAAATAGTGCATTAACACAACGGTGTAAATACCATCCACAGCCTTGGATTGTGAAAGCCAAGTAATTAGCTTGCTGATAGATATGTTTCCTTGTATGAACTGCGTTAACCCACCATGCCTTCAGCTGCACTGCAAGATGAACATCACACTTGTCCCTGCATTGTTTCAGAACCATCAGATATAAATGTAATTCACTCGACACAGGCCTGAATAGTGGCAGTCACTGCCACCAAAGAGGGCATTATGTAAACAGAAAAAAACATCCAGATGTTATCATGCCCTGGAGAAAGGGGAAAAGCAGCATGGACAGGAGGAAAAACACACTGTCAGTGTAGTCACTGGTGTGATTACCTGCAGCCTTGTGCCTATGACCAAGTCACACCAGTGCTGATATTCAGCACAACAGCATGACCTCAAGTGTGATATTGCTTAAGTAAAGATGACAGATATACAGTACAGGCCAAAAGTTTGGACACACCTTCTCATTCAATGCGTTTTCTTTATTTTCATGACTATTTACATTGTAGATTCTCACTGAAGGTATCAAAACTATGAATGAACACATGTTGAGTTATGTACTTAACAAAAAAAGGTGAAATAACTGAAAACATGTTTTATATTCTAGTTTCTTCAAAATAGCCACCCTTTGCTCTGATTACTGCTTTGCACACTCTTGGCATTCTCTCCATGAGCTTCAAGAGGTAGTCACCTGAAATGGTTTCCACTTCACAGGTGTGCCTTATCAGGGTTAATTAGTGGTATTTCTTGCTTTATCAATGGGGTTGGGACCATCAGTTGTGTTGTGCAGAAGTCAGGTTAATACACAGCCGACAGCCCTATTGGACAACTGTTAAAATTCATATTATGGCAAGAACCAATCAGCTAACTAAAGAAAAACGAGTGGCCGTCATTACTTTAAGAAATGAAGGTCAGTCAGTCCGGAAAATTGCAAAAACTTTAAATGTGTCCCCAAGTGGAGTCGCAAAAACCATCAAGCGCTACAACGAAACTGGCACACATGAGGACCGACCCAGGAAAGGAAGACCAAGAGTCACCTCTGCTTCTGAGGATAAGTTCATCCGAGTCACCAGCCTCAGAAATGGCAAGTTAACAGCAGCTCAGATCAGAGACCAGATGAATGCCACACAGAGTTCTAGCAGCAGACCCATCTCTAGAACAACTGTTAAGAGGAGACTGCGCCAATCAGGCCTTCATGGTCAAATAGCTGCTAGGAAACCACTGCTAAGGAGAGGCAACAAGCAGAAGAGATTTGTTTGGGCCAAGAAACACAAGGAATGGACATTAGACCAGTGGAAATCTGTGCTTTGGTCTGATGAGTCCAAATTTGAGATCTTTGGTTCCAACCGCCGTGTCTTTGTGAGACGCAGAAAAGGTGAACGGATGGATTCCACATGCCTGGTTCCCACTGTGAAGCATGGAGGAGGAGGTGTGATGGTGTGGGGGTGTTTTGCTGGTGACACTGTTGGGGATTTATTCAAAATTGAAGGCACACTGAACCAGCATGGCTACCACAGCATCCTGCAGCGACATGCCATCCCATCCGGTTTGCGTTTAGCTGGACGATCATTTATTTTTCAACAGGACAATGACCCCAAACACACCTCCAGGCTGTGTAAGGGCTATTTGACCAAGAAGGAGAGTGATGGAGTGCTGCGGCAGATGACCTGGCCTCCACAGTCACCGGACCTGAACCCAATCGAGATGGTTTGGGGTGAGCTGGACCGCAGAGTGAAGGCAAAGGGGCCAACAAGTGCTAAACACCTCTGGGAACTCCTTCAAGACTGTTGGAAAACCACTTCAGGTGACTACCTCTTGAAGCTCATGGAGAGAATGCCAAGAGTGTGCAAAGCAGTAATCAGAGCAAAGGGTGGCTATTTTGAAGAAACTAGAATATAAAACATGTTTTCAGTTATTTCACCTTTTTTTGTTAAGTACATAACTCCACATGTGTTCATTCATAGTTTTGATGCCTTCAGTGAGAATCTACAATGTAAATAGTCATGAAAATAAAGAAAACGCATTGAATGAGAAGGTGTGTCCAAACTTTTGGCCTGTACTGTACTTGCATATGTAAACAATTAATACTTGAATTTGTGTATTGCTGAATGATGACTTCATAAAACTGCAATAAGAGAAGTGGTTTATTCAACCAAAACGGTTAAAGATGCACATTCAACTCCAACTCTGACTCTAAAATAAACTATGAGCAGCAGCAGCTCATCTCCCCCTTTTGGCAGCTTATTCAACCAACATGGTTAAAGATGCACATCAAAAATATAAAATCACAGAACGAAATGCAAATGGTGTGCATTTACTTGCTGTCCAGCTCCTGCCCTCCAGAGCCCGGAGCATGGAGCCTATCTTGCCAGAGCAAGATAGAAAACCTATTCTAACTCGACTCAACTCTTTTTCTTAACTCAAAATAAATTCAGAGCAGCAGCAGCTTATCTCCCTCTTTTGGCAGCTTATTCAACCAACACAGTTAAAGATGCACATCAAAAAATTAATCACAGAACGAAATGCAAATATTGTGCATTTTAACTTGGCAAGATAGAATACCTGTTCTAATTCAACTCAACTCTTTTTCTTAACTCAAAATAAATTCAGAGCAGCAGCAGCAGCTTATCTCCCTCTTTTGGCAGCATCAATTCGGTTTTTGACATAGAACTTTACTGCTGTCCAGCTCCTGTCCTGCAGGGCCTGTGGAGACTCCTCAATACATCTCATGCAGTCTGCTTTTCCTGGAACCCTCCTGGACCTTATGAAGCTATTCAGTGTCTTCTCCACCGCCTGGACCTCCTCCTCCGACCACTTTCTTCTCCTTTGTGAAGAACCTGAATAAAATACAACAATAGCTTAATGTTCTTGAACACTGAACTCAAACTAATCAACATCGTTAAGAGCAGGTCCCTATTTCAACATTGGTGCAAATGATTTCTTGATAGTAGACAGAGTGCTTAAAAACAGTTGAGCAAAACTGGTTATACACAAAGAGGTTAACTGGTTTTACTGTTGAGGCTGATCAGAATATAAAATACAGGCCATTGAACAGTTTCTACTTTGTACACAGAATCAGCTTTAACCACATTAAAACTTCAATCACCAAACACATTATTATTGACAGCTAGGATCAAGACTTTTTAGATTAGACTTTGAAGAAGACCTCATGAGTGTTGAGATCAACAATCTCAGGTTTAACCAGGTAACCAGAGGGGTGTACTGCGAAGCGAGTTTAGTGGGTTAGCGAGGTATGTTGAGTCTAAAGCCAGGCTTTCCTTTTATCACAAAGGTGGCCCTCTTTTAACCCGGCTAGATCACCATGGTAACTTATGTAACTTATGCTTAGCTATATGTTCAGAGTTTAATCTTAAAATCGGCTATAAAAGCGCCGCTGTTTCACCATTTAACTCATTTACAGCGGGTGCAACCTTAACTTTGAAAGTCCAGTGGAGCTGGATCAGAACCGAGCATTTGTACAGAGGAAGAGATCGCGCTGATCCGCTGGTGTTTACTTCCTCTCTGAGCGTCACCGCCTGTAGATGTTCAGCTGAGGGAATACGCTGCTCAGCTGTTGAGCCGACTCCCGTCAGGAGCTCATTACGCTATATATATTTTTTCTTTTATATAGGCCTAGCAGTCTGGGCCACTGAAACAAGTAGTGCGGTCGCAGCATTACAGATAATCAGATAGGTAATCAGTAAAGTTAATCATTTCACTTTGATGTGGCCATGAATAAATTAATTTCAATGTTTCGCCTGTTATATGGCAGTGTTGCCCAAACACAAATCTTGAATATGTCTATGCTATTTTCACAGTTAAAAAGGTCTTTGTCATTGTACAGAGACAATAGGCTGAGATTTGCTTGTACAGCACCTAAAAAATTCACTGTATATTCATACGCACACCCAGCCTTGCTTTCAATAAAACACACTCACATTCTATAATTGTGATCAGTAAAATATATGAAAACAATATAAAACACTATTTAAAAATGACAGTTGTTGCTCTAGTTTATTTTGTTTAAATGGATAAATCTTCGTATTTAAAAGTACCGCAATGTTCAGCTGTCAGAAATTAAAATCAGCCTCCTCTCTTTACTTGTTATTCATTATCATATTTGCAGCAACAGTGTAGCTTTTGGCTGTGATCACGCTTTTTTATATCACTCATGCTCTCTCCATTAAAGCAACCTGCTCCTCTTGGCTGAAATCAGCGGCCGTGTGCGGAAGCAGAATCATATGACGCCAAACACCTCTTTTTATGTGAACGCACACAGAGCACAACGCTGAGAGTCGGACTTGACAAACCAAGTTGAGTTGGCTTTAGGTTTTGTTAAGCCAGAACATGAACACAAAGCCTGGCTATGTTGAGCCTCCTTCGCAGTACAGGCCTCAGACATGTCCATAACCCTCATGTTCTACTATTTACTGTAGATGTTACCTTGAGCTGGAAGTGTGCTGTCCTTTCCACTGGTGGATCTCTCTCTCTCACTGGATTTATCTGGAAACACAACAGCTCTCTTAGTAAAAGAAGTAGTGAACCTGATGAATATGAAACCTTAATAACATAAAACATTACTAGGTCTACAGATCTGTCTTAATGACTCCTAATGACTGATTAGCTGACACAGAACACTGAAACATCCTGAGGCTGTGACAGGAGCTCTCCTCAGGTATGAAACCTGTCCTGTCCTGAGCTGTCACACTGAGGGACAAAATAGTTCAGGTACAGTGTCAGACCTGCCAAAAGGAACAAACACTGGCAATGATGTGAAGAAGCCACCGTGATGATGTCATGACCAAGACCTCCATCTATTTTTCGCCATCTATGCTAACCAGCTAGCCCTGACCCATTCCATATTTTTACACCATTTTGACAGTAGATGCCATATGAGTGAGTGTAGCATCTTGTCTCCCCTCCTACAGAAGAACAGCTTCCCCCAGAGCACAATGTTACCTACAGTTCGCAACTAGAATCACAGAAACGCTTAGAGGCTGCAGCTCCAAGAAAGTCCTATTTTCTTCACAGATGTCTGACCTTATTTGATGGCAAAAAAAAGAGGTGAAACAAGTAAATCTGGATGTGATTTTCCACAGCTGCTGCTGCAGCCTTTCTTCAGACCGGTGAGTAATCACTAATTTACTGACCAACATTTCAAGTGTCAAAGTTGTGATGTTGTCAACTGGGTTCATCCAAGTATTTTGTAAAGTTTAATTCTGTTGGCTGTTGCCCAGCTAATTACATCAGTAACATGAGACTTAGTTTATAACTGACTGTACATTTGTACAGAGACAATAGGCTATGAGATTTTCTTGTACTGCACCTAAAAAATTCACTGTATATTCATACGCACACCCAGCCTTGCTTTCAATAAAACACACTCGCATTCTATAATTGTGATCAGTAAAATATATGAAAACAATATAAAACACTATTTAAAAATGACAGTTGTTGCTCTAGTTTATTTTGTTTGTGTCCATAACCCTCATGTTCTACTATTTATTGTAGATGTTACCTTGAGCTGGAAGTGTGCTGTCCTTTCCACTGGTGGATCTCTCTCTCTCACTGGATTTATCTGGAAACACAACAGCTCTCTTAGTAAAAGAAGTAGTGAACCTGATGAATATGAAACCTTAATAACATAAAACATTACTAGGTCTACAGATGGCCTCGCCTGTGTCTCTCCTAATGTTTCCCACTGAGCTCTGCCCCATTTGAAAGAAGAAGAAGGAAGCTCATGTGTGGAAAGACACGGCCTCCGAGATGTAGAATGTGTGTTGTAGAAGAGAAACACACATGTCAGGACCGATGACTTGTATCCTCAGAACAGACCTGTCCTGTGATTGTCAGCCTCCTTTCATATTTAAGCTGAAAATCACAGGGCATGTCTGAGGATAGAAGTCTGCAGCTCCAGCATGATATGTAAATGATGATATGATGGGCTGTGTCAAGATTTTTCATCATTTTATATAATAAAAAACACCAAATATGTGTATAAATAAAAATGATGTACTTATAGTAAAATAAAATATAAACAACTAAATAATAAGGCAAAAAGGTGAACTTTATTTCAATCTAGGCCTGTTTGAATATCTGCCCCCCCAAGGATTCTGTTGCAAAAAATTCTGGCCCTGCAGTAGACCCAGTGTTGATGGTGTCACCATATTGTGACTCTTTTTCATCACTGGTAGGAGATCAGGCAGGACTGAATGTTTAGGTTCCATCAGGAGCTCAGACAGTACATGAGGTGAGTAAAGATTCTGATGCTGGACCCTCTGATCCAGAACCGGCTGGTTCAGGATCAGCTCTCACTGAGCTCCACTCCCTGTTTATTGGTTCTATAGTGCAAACAGTGATTTGTCATCATCTCTCTAGTTGTGAATACAGGAAATGAAACTTCAGCATTTCATAATTTTCAGACTGTTTCAACTGTTCATATTGTGCCTCTCAGCATATTCAACATTGCTACTGCATTTATTTAAACCTATATTTCCCCTCACTATTCATTACAGACATGACATGTTTGGATATACAAACTATGATCTTGCCACACCAGACATGGACAAACTATTCCACAAAGAGCCAGGTGTTGCAGTTTTTTTCTACAACCAATCAAGAGCACACAGTTTAACAAATCAGCTGATTAAATGGGTCAAGTCTGGTGTGCTGTTGCTTGGTTGGAACAAAAACCTGCAGCCACAGCCCTTGCCCATGCCTGCTCTAATTCCATGTCTGTATGAGGACCAGAATCAAGTCCAGTCCTGGTGGTGGACCAGCACCTGCTCCTTCTTCTTCTGTGTCTGGACTCAATCATCAACAACCACATAAGTACAGTACAGTGGCACTCTGGAGAATTATGCCTGCAGAGATATTGTCAGTGTGTGATCTTAGCATAGCAATGTCTAACTATATGTAATTTGGGGCTATTGCAGTATTTGCCTTTTATTGTTAATTTCCTGAGGTTTCTTGTGTCCTGCACTGAGCTGAATCTTAAGTGAATAAAAGCTGCTTTTCTAATTCTGCCTTTGTGATTATGTTATTGTCCCTTGTCATCCTCAAGCTGCAATAGCTATGTATCTTTCAGTGTTATCAACATTTTTAACAATGTCAACAACAAATATACATATAAAGGATTCAAAAGAACATGATTACAACTGTATAAATGATACCTTTAAGAAGCATTTCAAATAACTATTTCCAATCTTTTAAATTCCACCAGTTAATAAATCTTTACTGTTATTTAAGAAATGTAGAAAAAAAAATGCAATAAAAAATGCAATCAAAATAAATATGAAAAAAGAATAAAATTACTACCCAATAGTTGTCAGCTTACTTGATGAAGGACTGGAGGATGATGAAGGTGTGGAGGACGTTGAAAGTCTGGAGGATGATGAAGTTGTGGAGGACGTTGAAAGTCTGGAGGATGATGAAGTTGTGGAGGACGTTGAAAGTCTGGAGGATGATGAAGGTGTGGAGGATGAAGGTCTGGAGGGCGTAGAAAATGATGTAGAAGCAGCCATCTGGTCGTCGTCTTCATCCAAGTCTGACTGGTCACTGTCCTGAGCTATTTCCTCTGAGGACCACAGTAACCACATGGATAAAAGTATTGAATACACATTCATCAGTACATGACAGCAACATCCCACAAGAGGGCAAAACATAGGCTGCACAACTAAGAAGAATGTGAATATGATAAATTAAAGAGAGAAACAAATGAATACAGTTACCACAGAGGTTGTTTTACCTTGCGGATCAATGGAGATCTCATCCAGAGTTTGTCCCTTGAACTCTGCCATTCTCCCTCTTTCCAGGGCCATCAGCATTTTGCTGACCTTAGCCAGCTGTAATGTTCCTTCAGGCAGCCTGTAGTATTGGCGGTGAACTCTTATGTCATGACCTAAGAAATCCGCGAGGTTGTCCATTTCATTGTCCTTGAGATTGAGAAGCTGGGACATTGTGGCCATGTGTTTCCTCAACTTAGTAGAGGACAGTGCCTCTGGGTTACTGGCCCCACAGGATTGAGCTATCTGTCGAATAACATCCGATCCTCGAAAGTGCGTTAGTGCCTGTGGCCTTGCAAACATGAATTGATTGCTGTCTGGAACTTCGCAGTCATTACGAGTCTTTGCAAGGAGCTCCATTGATGCCTGCATTTCTGGGGTGAGGAGCAGTGGAACTTTACGTCCTCGTTTCCCTCTTATCTCTATCCTTTGAAAATGTTCACACAGTTTCTTCTCCAGGTCAGTCAATGCCAGCTCCACATCAGGATGAGACCAGGTCTGTCGTGCTGTGAAAGAACTGACAGACATCTTCGAAACCTCCCCCTCTCTTCTGCGGTTAAAAATAATTAACTCACAGAGTGTAAGTTTCGCAAGTTCTGACCAATTTTTCTTGCTTTTTTCAAGTTCAAGTTTTTGTTGGAAATCCTTTCTCTGTTTATCAATACACTGATGCATCTTTTTCACGTCCTCCGTGAAGGGCAGGAGCTGTGGCCTGTTCCATTTCGCCTCAGTGAGTGTCCTGAGGGCCTGCGATGAAATGCATTCATTCCATTTTGTGTTGCATATCTGTCTGAACACCTTTGCATTGTGAATGGCCTCCTCGTCACCTGACATCATGCCCTCACATTCGAGAATATTGGCCAACTTTTTAAGGCTATGGCCTAATTTCAACGCTAAGGATGGTGTTGTGTAAGTCCCAGTTTCCTCGCTAAATCCAGCTACCACCTTCACAGCTTCAATCACGCGAGGAAAATTGGCTGGTGCAAAAAAATCAGACATTTCTTTCAAATTCTGGCTCTGCTGTCCCTGTAGGAGCAAGCGACCTGTCTCGCGCATCTTTTGTCGAATATATTCATGCTTTGTGATATCATGACCATGTTTGTTAAACAGATGTTCACCCAACTTCAATATGAGCCTTTCATTGCGGACAGCATGTGCTACATCATCTTCGTTCATAGAAAGAACCAATTTCCAGAGCTGCTCACTGACACTGTTTGGAACTGGCTGAGTGTATGCACAGAGGGTTTGGACCCTAGACTTTCCTCTTTTGTACCCCTCAGCTGTCCTCTTTAGGTGGCAGATCTTCATGTGTTTCCACAGTGATCTTCTTTTTAGATAAGCCTCGCAGTTTATACAGTGCATATAATCAGAAGGCTTTACAGGATTGTTTGGTTGCTGACGAGGTATCACAATCCCTTTTCCCTTTTTGAGCACATCACTATTGTGGATACGGTTCCCCTTATTCTTTAAGAGAGAGAACTGAATCCTTCGCTCTTTAGAGCCTTTTGGAAACGCAATTGCTCTAGCCACATCTGGCTTGTCTTTATGTTTAGACTCTAAATGACGAGCCATTTTACGGTAAGGTTTTGAACAAAATGTACAATAAGATGTTTTGTTGTACAATCTGCCACCATCAGGTTTTTTTTTCAATGTCATTACCATCACAGACTTGTAAGAAGATGATCCGCTCTCTTTTGATGTCTGAGGACGCCTTTTCTTGCAAGGTACAGTGACTTCCTCAGCATGATCTGGAGATCTTTTCTGGGCTTTTCTCTTACTCGTCTTTTTTTGTCGTTTGACGTGAGCTGCATCATCGCTGTCCTGACATGTCATGACAGTGACAGAATCATCTGTTGAAGACGGTCCACTCTCTTTTGCAGGCAGGAGATGCGTTTTCTTGAGTAGGACAGATACTTCCCGATCTGAATGTGTTTTTTGCACTTTTCTCTTCCTTTCAAGTTTGACATCAAGTGAGCTATCACTGTTGGTTACTCCACATTCAGGGACATAGTCATCCTCACTAAATTCAAAACTTGATTCCTCTGACACCAACCCGAGAGCTTCTCTGTCCGGCTAAAAAACAAGAGGTTAAAAGTCAGATTTCTAAGTCCTGCTTGGTAAGTATCTGAAATCATTTTTTTCACAGCAGATCTCACTGTTTGAGAAAACACTGACATGCTCACTATCAACCTGAACAGGTAAGTACTCTAAATAATGCTACTTACAAGCAATAGTAACTAGAATTCCCACTACACATGAAACAGTTACTGGTTTTACGCTATATCACTAGCATTACATATTTGCCATTGCTATTTTACAGTTAAGATTATTCATGTGTATCTATATACATGTACTGTATATCTCACTTGCAATGGTCATGGCCAGTTACTGTGGTAGTTTGGTAGAAGTAGTAGTTGATATTAGGTTCTCCAATGGCATCAACCAGCAGCTGCCTCTCTGTGTGAAGACTAATGTCTTTCTGTTATGTGTCAGTGTAAACATGGCAACATCTTTGACTGTGCACCTTAACTATAGGCCAGTGGGTGTGAGCAGGTTTGTCACAAAGAGTAAACCCACCGAAAATATGTTATATATGTTACAGTGATCACAAGATCACGGAGTGAGCTGTAGCCACTGAGCATCTGTTAGCTCAGGGATCACAGAGGCTGCAGCACAGTCACTGACAGAAGCTTCTTACATGGCTACAGCTAACTCTGTAGTCATGTGATCACTCTGAAACACAAATTTTAACACTAACATATATAACATATTTTCGGTGGGTTTACTCTTTGTGACAAACCTGCTCACACCCACTGGCCTATGGTGTAAAAAGGTGTGAGGCTACACTGTCAAACATGTTGCAATGTTTACACTGACACACAACAGAAAGACATACTTTTCACACAGAGAGGCAGCTGCTGGTTGTTGCTGTGCATGCAGCGGACACATGTTGTAGTGGTGTGACTAACATAGAATTGAAGTAAACAAATCTGTGTCATGGATCTGCCTCATTTACCTGATCCAGCTAATTAGTCAATATCGGAGCCAATATCCGATCTTAATATCGGATCTACGCATCCCTGTTTAAAGGGTGTAGCAGGACTTACTGCTGTATCCTGCTGACGTTGTAGAACCAAGGTCCTCTTCCTCTCCTCCTTTTGCCTCTCTGCCTGTGCCGCCTCGTAGCGCTTTTCACACATGTCATGGTGTGATTTGAGCTTCTGTATATAAAGCATATGGCGACTTTTTGCCTGTGAAACACCAAACACCCGTAAAAATGAAGTTCAAATGTTTTTCACAATTGTTCAGTAAAAGCTATACACCTTTTCTATTTTGGCATTTAAATCTAATTTGAGGGGACCATGTAAAGAGCCAGAGCAAAGAGAAGGAACAACACGTAACAAAGGGTCTAGACGAGAAACAACACTGAACAACCATGGCACCGGAGATGCAGAAATTGAACCACTGTGCTGAACACCATGTGCTTATCTTTAGTTGTCTGACCACAGCACATAAAAATATTGTGTCTTAAATGGAACAGACAGTATGAGTCTGTTCAGACACTATGAGACTATCTGAGCAGATTCATAGGAGTCAAAACCATCAACTCTGAAACTGAACAGACTCCACAGGATAACACAAACACCAGGATCAGATTGGTGGCCTCCCATAAACTCAGTATCATCTGGTGATTTTACTGGTTTAAATGTTACTTGTAAGAAGATGGCATAACCTACCTCCTCCTCATGTTCAGGCTCACTGCTACCATCAACATCTAAAAATAAAAATCAAAGAAAAGGTAAATGTTAAATCAGCTGAGGTTGAGCCTCTCACTGACCAGTTGGAGTTGTCCAGTCTTTGTGTACTAGATGTTGTTACTTGTTCTGAGGTTGTCATCATGGTCAATGTGTTAGTTGCATTGATTCAGTTTAAAGGAGCAGTGAAACAGAAAGTGATGAGCTGCTTTGAACGGGAGAGCAGAACAACATCATCTTAGCTGCTTCAAAACATGACCATAGAAAACATTGATATCAGTTGCCGTTTGTTTTCTCTTGAGTACTTTCACCACCTTCTTCATATTTTTTAGACTATGTTTTCTGCTTTTTCTGATCTCACTGTGTCTCTACCTTATGCTAGGTATTATATTCTTTCTAATTTTACTATGAAGCACTTTGTGAATTCTTTCTGTGTAAAGTACTGTAAAAAAATAAACATTACTTACTTACTTACTTCTCTGTTGTTGAACAGACCTTTAATTTGAAGCTACAATTTTTCAACCACTGAACAACTGTGTTCCTGCACACAAACACTCCTCCTCTGTCCGACTCAAACAGCTGATTTGTGGATCATTGCTGTGTGAACCCAGGGTAAGCTTGCAGGGTTCAAGGCTAAGGTTTTTTTTTCACTTGCCCGGTCGGGCAAGTTGGTCAGAGATCTACTTGCCCGAAGTCAGTTTTTACTTGCCCTCTAAAAATTGTTTAATTTAAGCGGCTATCAAATAACAGACTGCAGTTATTTTTATGTTATGTAATCTTTATTCACACTGTATTTATTAATTAAAACAACATATGTCATGTATTGTAGCATAATTCCTACACAAAAATGACAGTGTCAGGGCTTAAAGTGAAAAATTTGTCAATCGTTCTCCGTCTATAATTTTGCGCCCTACTTGAGCCTTGCCCACCTCTATTTATTTTTCACCCCTCTCTCCAGTTCTGCTGTATTAACACCGGGTTTAATATATTTTGCTTCCATCTCTCTGCCCTGCTCTACTCTACTTCAATGCTACTTAGCCCTCTCTCTACTCTACCAGTAGACTACCACATCCACCTGTTGCACTAAACGCACACAGCAGTGTTTCCCCTAGGATGGAGTTATAGCAGCGGAGGTGAAGCACACGCATGAAAAATAATTTTCACATGCTTGAAACTTTTTTGTATGCTTGCAAAGCACAGCCTGCTGGGATGTTTCTATGTATCTACTGGCACCAGAAGGGCTCTTTAGGACTAAGTACATACAGTGCATGTGTGCACAGTATGAGCAGGTGAAATGTCTGTCTAGCTTACATATGAGGTGTCTCAAGATTTAGGAACATATAATTTTATTGAATATAATAAATAGTGCTGCACGATTTGATAAAAATGTGTGATTGCGATTATGGTGGACACTATTGCGATTTGCGATTGCGATTACAATATAATTACAATAAAATATAATAAATAAATGGTATCATGAGTCTTTTTTTGCTTGATTCAGTGTTTCCCTACATTATATCAGGGGGCACTGACCTGACATAGTTATTATTATGGACAGACAGTGTGTCAATGACCATTAACAGACTGAGCACAGTCAAACATGCTGCTCACACAGCAGCGCAGCACATCTGCAGATGAAAATTAGCCTGTATGGCTAAATTTGGCACATTTACGTGACTTAGGTGATTATGTTAATTAATGTGCACTGTCCCTTCTTAAATAAAATAAACATAAACACAAACTGTACACACAGCGGTGCGAGCCTGTGTTGTGTTCAGGCGTTGTCACATAAATGACAAATTCCAGCACACCATAGCACAACCCAGCAGCATCTCAAGTGGGCCGAAACAGAGCAAAATTGCTCAATTTTTCATTTGTTATGGAGTCCATGATTTCCCTGTGACACTTACAAATGTTTGCTTAACTGTGCTTGGATGTTGTTTTATAAGGCTCTGACGGCTGTCAGTTGTCTCACTGTCTTTAACGTTACACGGCTCGGCTTTCTCTCATATGCACTCTTCCTACTTTTCCCTGTGCTGTCTCAAGTGTTGTTATAGATTGGTTGTGTTGCCGCGGGACATGGCGACTTTAACTTTTAAACTTTTACACAGCACGTCTTTCAGGTACGGCGACGTTGGACAGAAAGGCTGTGTAAAAGTTTAAAAGTGGAAGTCGCCACGTCCCGTCTCGAGTGCTGATATAGACTGGTCGTGTTGCCGCGGGACGTGGCGACTTTAACTTTTAAACAGCACGTCTTTCTGTTCAACGTCGCCGTACCTGAATCCAAAGTATCGCCATGTAACAGACGTTTTTTTCGCCACCAACTCAGCCTGTTCATGGTCGAGCTCATGCTCTTCTTCAGCGTCTGTGTTGGTCACTGCTGCACGCCGGCTGCACGCACCAGGATAGCTTGTGGGCGTGATGTCAACAAACTCCACACACTACAGGAGACGCAGTCACGTTCACAGACACACACGTTAACATTTATTTAGCCTACATTAAATCGCAAATCGCAGCCTTTCATGCAGTTATGTAATCGCACAGCCTGACATCTCGATTGCGATTAGATTAATCGTGCAGCACTAATAATAAAGTAAAAAGTCACTTGACATGCTGCTGTTTTGTGCTATGACCTATTTAAGTGTTGGAAGTTGTTATTTACGTGACAACGCCTGAACACAACACAAGCTCAGCATGAGTGCTGTACTGAGCTGCTGTGCGAGCAGCGTGTCTGTCTGTGCGTAACAGCAGTCTGTTGATGGTTATTTACACACTGTCCATTTCAATAACTTTGTCAGCTGACAAACTGCACCGGGCTCGGGGTCAGGTTTGGTCAGGAAAATGCGGCCCGAGCCGCTCTAGCGTGCTCACCTGTGTATGTGGCGGAACTCCGCCGTGCGCCTGCATCAGAGCAGAAGAGCACGTTTTAAAATACATTTATTTTATCAATTAGTTATTAACTTTTACTATTTTTAGCAACTTGCCCGATCGGGCAAGTGAGTTGTTAGGTTACATGCCCGACCGTGAGTTTTACTTGCCCCGGGCAATCAGGCAATCCTTATTGTTGAGCCCTGGCTTGTGTACAGTTATACAGTAGTTCAAGGGTTCACAAACTGTAGCTCCAGAGCAAAGGTCTGTTTGATGGTGAGACATGGGAGAAAATACTCAAATAAAAACATTAACTGATATTGTTTTTTTCTTCTTTTTTTGATTTAGCTGACATGTGTTAGTGGAGGATCCAGTACACAGCAGCTCCTCACTCAGCTTGCAAATTATTGGTGGTTACATAATAATTTATATGATTAAATATATAATTATGTCAAAATGCAAACTAACTGAATAATGATGATATACATTTACTAAAGAGTAACAATAACACTAACAGTAGCCTTTAACAGAGGGTTGCGTGCTCAGCTGTCCAAGTTACATTTCCCATCATTACTGAATCAAGATTCAATATTCTCTTTATCGTCATTCAGAAGAAAACATCAAAGATGCAGAGTAGAACAAAAGTACAAGCATGGCTCAATAAAAAACACAGATAAATAATAAACAGGATGCAAAGAACGATTCAATATATATACAGGTTTCACAAATTACTTTCTGGATTGTGTTATTACTTTCATACCTGCACATTCAGAGCTGAGTCCTGTGGATCTCAAACTCGGGCCATCCTCCTGTCAGCACAGACACAGTCAACATGTCAGATTACATACAGCAGTCAAAGTAATAACAGCAGTATTCAATCATCTAAAACAATAATAGTCATTACTTGCTATTTTGTGATGTTTAATTTATTTTTTATATCATCAATATTCATCTCCAAAATATTATCAAACCACTAACTCAAGTATTGTTCAGTGTTTTACACAAAATAGATCAGATTCTGGCATCATTCAGTGAAAAAAAGGCAATGTAACTTCACTCAGCAGAACACTTCACATTCATATTACAACAGCCAATTTCTGGATTGAGAAATGAAAAATGAGCATAACAAGTTTCACCGAGTCTCTCTCTCTCTCATCCACGCAGTCTGTGTCACGTGAGACATGAAGCCGCGACCAGAGTTAAAAAGTACAAATGGTTAAATCCCGACCAACACCCGCCGTTTATATCCGGTCTTAAGCCCTGGCTAATAGTGTAGCACGTGAAGCTAGCGTTCATGGTCAGCTAACATTAGCTAACAAAGGCTAACCCACACAGCTAACTTCCTAAACTGCATTTTGCGACGTCATTCTCTATTTTCATGCTGGACACAATTGTACAGTTGTTATAAATGTAACTCAAGAAGACATGGCGAGCCTATTTCATTAACTTAATACTCACCGTCTCCATCACGAATCCACCGGTGTTTACCTCCTCCTCCTCCTCCTCCTCTCTGCCTCCGGACGCACTCTGACGTCACTCGTCAGGCGCAGGTGCGCCAGTCGACAAAGGGGGGCAGTGGGGGAGGGGCATAGTCCGGATGGGGACCTCAAAAATCAGGTTGTGTGTGTTAAGACAGTAATCATCTAGAGTAGGTGGAAGGACTACAGCTTCATAGTAAAGACCAGTACTCAAGTTGTAAAAAAAAACAAAATCAGGGGGGATGGTGGATTTTATCACAGGGGCACATAATTTGTGCTGATGACAGTGCAGAGGGTCTGCCATAGCACCACTGCTCTTACATAGTTAGGGTCAAATGCACAGGAGAAGTCCCAAATCATTTCTTCTTCTTCTACTTGGGTCAACCGATGATACTAATAATAATCAAAGTCAATTTTGCTTTTAGAATATTGAATTATAGTGTATTTTTCAAAAAAGCACTTAGTGGTATATGATCAAACTGGCATCTAAGGGTTAATTTTTAATTGTGATTAATTAAATCATAAATTAACCCTTTGGGCCCTAGGCCTTTTTGGGGTATTTTTACTGCCTTTACTTCTAAGCTCATATCACAGTCATTATAAAGGCTACATACACATGCTATATCTTGGGGTTTTTTTGGGACAATCGGGGCTATCCAGATTTGCCATCATTTCATGTCCTTCTATGTGCCTGTATTTTATATTAATTTTTATATCAATGAAAAGAACAAATCCGTGTGACTAAATTCTTACATTTTTACATGTATCTCAGCATAGCAAGTTGGAAGTTAACATATTCTGCCATATATGAAGAGGGGAGACTCTCTGGAATCTGGCAATATAAGAACCATGATGGTGGGACATTCTGTCACTTCACAGCTGTCCAAAACATGTGGTTTGTGCCAGGCGGACATGATTGCCAGTATTTTTTCATTATTGCAAGAAATTCCATTGACTCATTCACAAGTCAAAAATGTGTTTTATCTAAAAGAAAGATGCAACATTTACATCTAAGTGTCTTTCTCAGCTTTAACTGATATTGTCCAGCACCTCAAGCCTTCTTACTGTCCTCTTGACAGCATCCCACCTCATCTTTTTAAGGACGTTTTCCATATCATTGGGCCCTCTGTTATGGATCTGATAAATTCATCTTCGTCCCAGCTGCCTTTAAACATGCTGTGGTCCAGCCCGTCATCAAAAAACATAATCTAGACCCCACAGTTTTATCCAACTTTAGGCCTATCTCCAAGCTTACTTTTCTTTCTAAGGTCTTGGAGAAGGTGGTTAATGAACAGCTGCAGTATTTTATTGATCTAAATGGCATTTCCAAGAAGTTCCAGTCTGGTTTTAAGTCACGCCATTGCACAGAAACGGTACTTTTAAGAATTTTAAATGACCTTCTTTTAACAGTTGACTCTGGTAACTCTGCGGTCCTGGTCCCTCTGGATCTGACAGCTGCCTTTGATGCAGTGGATCGCAACCTTCTCCTGTCTCGCTTAAACACCTGTGTGGGCATTAAGGGTACTGTTCTTGAGTGGTTTCAGTCCTACCTCTCAGACAGGAGCTTCTCTGTCCAGCTTCGGCCACTTCCCCCCTGAGCTGTGGGGTGCCTCAGGGTTCTATTTTGGGTCCCCTCCTCTTTTCGATATATATGTTGCCATTGGGATCCATATTTAGAAAGCACAACGTCTCATTTCACTGCTTTACAGATGACGTACAAATCTATCTGCCTTTAAAAACAAATGAGCAAGCCTCTGTTCAGGTGTTATTAGACTACCTCAATGATATCCGATCTTGGATGGAAGTGAACTTTCTGTCCATGAACAAAAATCTGGAACCCCTGGGGTCAAAGGTCGCCACGCAGCGGCCAAAGAGACACGTTTTTAAAAAAGTACTGTCTTTTCTTTAATAATTCATCAATGCTTTGAGGTAGGGGGCTGACCTTCCAGTATGCGCATCAGGACGCCACAAGCGACCACTGTGCAAAGTTTCAGACCTGTGCAACCTTGGGAAAGGTCAAAGGTCAACCCTTTGGGGGCGACCTGAACAATTTTTTCATACCTTTGTTCCAGATTATCGTTTAGTGGCTCTGGGGGATCCTCTGTTCTGAATCTGGGACCCCTGGGGCCAAAGGTCGCCATGCAGCGGCCAAAGAGACACGTTTTTTTTTTAAAAGCACTGTCTTTTCTTTAATAATTCATCAATGCTTTGAGGTAGGGGGCTGACCTTCGAGTATGCGCATCAGGACGCCACAGGCGACCACTGTGCAAAGTTTCAGACCTGTGTGACCTTGGGAAAGGTCAAAGGTCAACCCTTTGGGGGCGACCTGAACAATTTTTTCATACCTTTGTTCCAGATTATCGTTTAGTGGCTCTGGGGGATCCTCTGTTCTGAATCTGGGACCCCTGGGGTCAAAGGTCGCCACGCAGCGGCCAAAGAGACACGTGTTTTTTTAAAAAGCACTGTCTTTTCTTTAATAATTCATCAATGCTTTGAGGTAGGGGGCTGACCTTCGAGTATGTCATGTGCCACACAGCCTTCTGCTAGGATTTTTTTGTGACGTTGCGATACGACCACCGCAGAGCTAGTTAGCTTTGCAGAGCGTCTACAGAGTTGGGACTCAGGGAGACTGATACAGGTCTTACGTAAGGCCCGCAGCCCAAGTTTCACATGGTTCGGTCAATTTTTGTGGCCGTGGCGAGCCTTAATTGGTTCAAAAATGCTAACCTTTAGAGGCCCGCCCCTCGGAAACTACCGAGCCGATCGGAACCTAACTGATGTCTACCGGCTCGTCTTGGGACCCCGAACGACATATAAAAAAATCAGACTCCTGCGACTTTTAGAAAAACATTTCCTCCAAAACCTCCTCTCTGGTCAAAGGGTGTAAGAGGGCATAAGTCTGACAGCTCCTGATTTTGAGTTTCTGACACAGGCAAAAAAAATCTACAGGACTTTGGGTTTTTTTTGTTCCAGATTATCGTTTAGTGGCTCTGGGGGATCCTCTGTTCCCAATCTGGGGCCCCTGGGGTCAAAGGTCGCCGCGCAGTGGCCAAAGAGACACGTTCTTTAAAAAGCACTGTCTTTTCTTTAATAATTCATCAATGCTTTGAGGTAGGGGGCTGACCTTTGAGTATGTGCATCAGGACGCCACAGGCGACCACTGTGCAAAGTTTCAGACCTGTGTGACCTTGGGAAAGGTCAAAGGTCAACCCTTTGGGGGCGATCTAGACAATTTTTTCATACCTTTGTTCCAGATTATCGTTTAGTGGCTCTGGGGGATCCTCTGTTCTGAATCTGGGACCCCTGGGGCCAAAGGTCGCCACGCAGCGGCCAAAGAGACACGTTTTTTTTTTAAAAGCACTGTCTTTTCTTTAATAATTCATCAACGCTTTGAGGTAGGGGGCTGACCTTTGAGTATGTGCATCAGGACGCCACAGGCAACCACTGTGCAAAGTTTCAGACCTGTGCAACCTTGGGAAAGGTCAAAGGTCAACCCTTTGGGGGCAACCTGGACAATTTTTTCATACCTTTGTTCCAGATTATCGTTTAGTGGCTCTGGGGGATCCTCTGTTCTGAATCTGGGACCCCTGGGGTCAAAGGTCGCCACGCAGCGGCCAAAGAGACACGTGTTTTTTTAAAAAGCACTGTCTTTTCTTTAATAATTCATCAATGCTTTGAGGTAGGGGGCTGACCTTCGAGTATGTCATGTGCCACACAGCCTTCTGCTAGGATTTTTTTGTCACGTTGCGATACGACCACCGCAGAGCTAGTTAGCTTTGCAGAGCGTCTACAGAGTTGGGACTCAGGGAGACTGATACAGGTCTTACATAAGGCCCGCAGCCCAAGTTTCACATGGTTCGGTCAATTTTTGTGGCCGTGGCGAGCCTTAATTGGTTCAAAAATGCTAACCTTTAGAGGCCCGCCCCTCGGAAACTACCGAGCCGATCGGAACCTAACTGATGTCTACCGGCTCGTCTCGGCCCCCCGAACGACATATAAAAAAATCAGACTCCTGCGACTTTTAGAAAAACATTTCCTCCAAAACCTCCTCTCTGGTCAAAGGGTGTAAGAGGGCATAAGTCTGACAGCTCCTGATTTTGAGTTTCTGAAACAGGCAAAAAAAATCTACAGGACTTTGGGTTTTTTTTGTTCCAGATTATCGTTTAGTGGCTCTGGGGGATCCTCTGTTCCCAATCTGGGGCCCCTGGGGTCAAAGGTCGCCGCGCAGTGGCCAAAGAGACACGTTCTTTAAAAAGCACTGTCTTTTCTTTAATAATTCATCAATGCTTTGAGGTAGGGGGCTGACCTTTGAGTATGTGCATCAGGACGCCACAGGCGACCACTGTGCAAAGTTTCAGACCTGTGTGACCTTGGGAAAGGTCAAAGGTCAACCCTTTGGGGGCGATCTAGACAATTTTTTCATACCTTTGTTCCAGATTATCGTTTAGTGGCTCTGGGGGATCCTCTGTTCTGAATCTGGGACCCCTGGGGCCAAAGGTCGCCACGCAGCGGCCAAAGAGACACGTTTTTTTTTTAAAAGCACTGTCTTTTCTTTAATAATTCATCAATGCTTTGAGGTAGGGGGCTGACCTTTGAGTATGTGCATCAGGACGCCACAGGCAACCACTGTGCAAAGTTTCAGACCTGTGCAACCTTGGGAAAGGTCAAAGGTCAACCCTTTGGGGGCAACCTGGACAATTTTTTCATACCTTTGTTCCAGATTATCGTTTAGTGGCTCTGGGGGATCCTCTGTTTTGAATCTGGGACCCCTGGGGTCAAAGGTCGCCACGCAGCGGCCAAAGAGACACGTGTTTTTTTAAAAAGCACTGTCTTTTCTTTAATAATTCATCAATGCTTTGAGGTAGGGGGCTGACCTTCGAGTATGTCATGTGCCACACAGCCTTCTGCTAGGATTTTTTTGTCACGTTGCGATACGACCACCGCAGAGCTAGTTAGCTTTGCAGAGCGTCTACAGAGTTGGGACTCAGGGAGACTGATACAGGTCTTACATAAGGCCCGCAGCCCAAGTTTCACATAGTTCGGTCAATTTTTGTGGCCGTGGCGAGCCTTAATTGGTTCAAAAATGCTAACCTTTAGAGGCCCGCCCCTCGGAAACTACCGAGCCGATCGGAACCTAACTGATGTCTACCGGCTCGTCTCGGCCCCCCGAACGACATATAAAAAAATCAGACTCCTGCGACTTTTAGAAAAACATTTCCTCCAAAACCTCCTCTCTGGTCAAAGGGTGTAAGAGGGCATAAGTCTGACAGCTCCTGATTTTGAGTTTCTGAAACAGGCAAAAAAAATCTACAGGACTTTGGGTTTTTTTTGTTCCAGATTATCGTTTAGTGGCTCTGGGGGATCCTCTGTTCCCAATCTGGGGCCCCTGGGGTCAAAGGTCGCCGCGCAGTGGCCAAAGAGACACGTTCTTTAAAAAGCACTGTCTTTTCTTTAATAATTCATCAATGCTTTGAGGTAGGGGGCTGACCTTTGAGTATGTGCATCAGGACGCCACAGGCGACCACTGTGCAAAGTTTCAGACCTGTGTGACCTTGGGAAAGGTCAAAGGTCAACCCTTTGGGGGCGATCTAGACAATTTTTTCATACCTTTGTTCCAGATTATCGTTTAGTGGCTCTGGGGGATCCTCTGTTCTGAATCTGGGACCCCTGGGGCCAAAGGTCGCCACGCAGCGGCCAAAGAGACACGTTTTTTTTTTAAAAGCACTGTCTTTTCTTTAATAATTCATCAATGCTTTGAGGTAGGGGGCTGACCTTTGAGTATGTGCATCAGGACGCCACAGGCAACCACTGTGCAAAGTTTCAGACCTGTGCAACCTTGGGAAAGGTCAAAGGTCAACCCTTTGGGGGCAACCTGGACAATTTTTTCATACCTTTGTTCCAGATTATCGTTTAGTGGCTCTGGGGGATCCTCTGTTTTGAATCTGGGACCCCTGGGGTCAAAGGTCGCCACGCAGCGGCCAAAGAGACACGTGTTTTTTTAAAAAGCACTGTCTTTTCTTTAATAATTCATCAATGCTTTGAGGTAGGGGGCTGACCTTCGAGTATGTCATGTGCCACACAGCCTTCTGCTAGGATTTTTTTGTCACGTTGCGATACGACCACCGCAGAGCTAGTTAGCTTTGCAGAGCGTCTACAGAGTTGGGACTCAGGGAGACTGATACAGGTCTTACATAAGGCCCGCAGCCCAAGTTTCACATGGTTCGGTCAATTTTTGTGGCCGTGGCGAGCCTTAATTGGTTCAAAAATGCTAACCTTTAGAGGCCCGCCCCTCGGAAACTACCGAGCCGATCGGAACCTAACTGATGTCTACCGGCTCGTCTCGGCCCCCCGAACGACATATAAAAAAATCAGACTCCTGCGACTTTTAGAAAAACATTTCCTCCAAAACCTCCTCTCTGGTCAAAGGGTGTAAGAGGGCATAAGTCTGACAGCTCCTGATTTTGAGTTTCTGAAACAGGCAAAAAAAATCTACAGGACTTTGGGGTTTTTTTGTTCCAGATTATCGTTTAGTGGCTCTGGGGGATCCTCTGTTCCCAATCTGGGGCCCCTGGGGTCAAAGGTCGCCGCGCAGTGGCCAAAGAGACACGTTCTTTAAAAAGCACTGTCTTTTCTTTAATAATTCATCAATGCTTTGAGGTAGGGGGCTGACCTTCCAGTATGCGCATCAGGACGCCACAGGCGACCACTGTGCAAAGTTTCAGACCTGTGTGACCTTGGGAAAGGTCAAAGGTCAACCCTTTGGGGGCGATCTAGACAATTTTTTCATACCTTTGTTCCAGATTATCGTTTAGTGGCTCTGGGGGATCCTCTGTTCTGAATCTGGGACATCTGGGGTCAAAGGTCGCCGCGCAGCAGCCAAAGAGACACGTTTTTTTAAAAAAGCACTGTCTTTTCTTTAATAATTCATCAATGCTTTGAGGTAGGGGGCTGACCTTTGAATATGTGCACCAGGACGCCACAGGCAACCACTGTGCAAAGTTTCAGACCTGTGTGACCTTGGGAAAGGTCAAAGGTCAACCCTTTGGGGGCGATCTGGACAATTTTTTCATACCTTTGTTCCAGATTATCGTTTAGTGGCTCTGGGGGATCCTCTGTTCTGAATCTGGGACACCTGGGGTCAAAGGTCATCGCGCAGCAGCCAAAGAGACACGTTTTTTTTTTAAAAAGCACTGTCTTTTCTTTAATAATTCATCAATGCTTTGAGGTAGGGGGCTGACCTTCGAGTATGTGCATCAGGACGCGACAGGCGACCACTGTGCAAAGGATCAGACCCTTGGTCTGCTCACCCATCACTTGGCGCGATTTAGCCATGAAGATTCTGTCTTGGGGGGGCAGGAACGTGCATTTGCTAAGAAAGTGATTATCAGGCCTGTCGGCACATTTGCATAAGGGACATGACTTCCTCAGACGGGCAGGCAGGGCTTGCTTTGACCTGGCAAGCTCAGACACGGCCGCACGCATAGCACGGGCATCCTCCGAGGCCTGCAACTCATCTAGTAGTGAATCAAGGGCTTGTGAGATTTCTGGTTTAATGGATGCCAACGTGCGGGACCGCAGTTCAGTGCAATACCTTTGTTTGATGAGCTTCGGCAGATCAGCGTGTATGAGGCGGAGCCATGTGAGGGCGTTAACTCCTCAGCCTCAGTCACAACTTCTCCCATGTGGCTGATGCCGGAATCCTTACGCAGTAAGTTGTCGTCAGTAAAAGCCATCAGACGTTGATACAAATCCTCTGGTCTCTCATCAGGTTCCCGTTTGATAGCAGCAAAGTCAGTGAAGTGCACTCCAGTGCACTGAAAGCCGTAATGTAGGCGAATGGCTTGCCATATGCTGTCAATGGAAGTGGAGTTTCTGACAATGCTGTGACGAGAGATTACAGGACAGTAATTAGCAATCTGTCCCAGCATGAGCTCCAACATGGCCACCTTGCGTTCTTTATTGCGACGTTGGGCAGCAGGAACTGGGTCGACGTCATCTGTAATTCCTCGGCATGGAGACGTTTTGGATTTCTTCTCGTCGATTTAAAAACTTGTCTTGAGTTTAGAGTTTACATGCCTTCACAACTTGTAGAAAGCGTTGGCTTTGAAGCTACTAAACAGCTGGATGTGCGCAGTAAACTGCCTGATCATGCGCTGCTCTGTGTCCGTTTTCAAGCAGCTGAAGTTACTAAGCAGAGTGTAGACTTAAATCAGGGGATAAAAAGGAGTAGGCTTAGACACCTCCCTGTAAATTTTTTATGTTCCGAGGTGTGTCATGATGCCCTTTTTGGGATCATAAATCAACTGCAAAATGGCAGTAGAACTCAGGATAATATAGATCAGTGTTATGGCAGACTTTGTGATATTTTGCATGGTGAACTAGACAAATACTGCACAGGTAGAAATTACGTGAGGAAGAGGAACCACAGAACTAAGCAACTTTTTTGGAACACTGAACTGAATGAATTACGGTATAATTTGCGAAAGGCAGAAAAAATGTATCTAAGCTGTAAAGACAGTAGAAGGAGGATTTTGCATGAGGAATTTAAACTCTGTCAAACTCTTTTTGATAGAAAACTGCGATTTTTCAAGCGGCGTTTTAGGAGAGGACAAGCTCTACAGTTGGAGCAAATGCAATTTAGCAATCCTCAATTATTTTGGAGAGAAATAAACAGACTTGGGCCACAAAAGAGTAAGCTGATCCCTTTAGAAATTGTAATGGAAAACGGGGAATCTTCTTTTGAAAGTGAACAAGTATTAAAAAAATGGGAGAACGACTACAGTAGCCTCTATGCTTGCAGTAATGATGTGCTTTTCAATGATCAATTTCTAAAGGAAACTTGTAAATTAAAAGTGATCTTGAAAGGAGGATGTGTAATTCACATACAGTGTATCACCACAGTGACATGTTAAATAATGAAATTACATTAAAGGAGGTGCAAGATGCTATAGATCGCGCCAAAGTAAAAAAGGCAGTGGGCGTGGAGGAGCTCTCTAATGAGGTGCTCAAATCCCCCAACTTGTTGACTGTGTTACATCCTTTATTTCAAACTTGTTTTAATACGGGCATCACACCATCCATGTGGGATAAAGCAATAATTATTCCCATCCCAAAATCAGTAACAACAGACCCCAGAGTCCCCCTAAACTATAGAGGCATCAGCTTGCTCAGTACGGTTTACAAGCTCTATTCTGGCGTTTTAAATAAGAGACTCACTGATTACTTGGAGTTTAATAACGGGTTGGTGGATGAGCAGAATGGCTTTAGAAAAGAAAGAGCTTGTATCGATCATATTTTTGTTATTTCATCAGTCATAAGAGCAAGATTAGAGGAGGGTAAAAATACATTTGTTTGCTTTGTTGATTTTAAAAAGGCATTCGATTGGATCCACAGAGACTTATTGGAGTATAAGTTACTCTGCTCTGGCATTCATGGTAAATTCTATAATGCCATTAAAGCTTTATACAAAGCCCCAGTCGCCTGTATTCAGTTAAATGATCGTAGAACTGGCTGGTTTCCCACACCTTATGGTGTAAAGCAAGGTGATGCGCTCTCGCCCACCCTGTTTGCTTTATATGTGAATGATCTGGCTCAGGAAATTAAGCAGGAAAATTTGGGAATTTCAATTGGAAATATTAATCTGAGTATTCTTTTATATGCTGATGATATTGCCTTGGTGGCCGAAAATGAGTCTAATCTTCAGAAAATGTTGAATATCATGGAGGGGTGGTGTAGTAAATGGAGACTCGCAATCAACAGGGAAAAAACACAGATTATACATTTCAGGAGGAAATACGAGCAGCAGAACAACTATGGATTTCTTTTTGGGTCAGTGAATTTGAGTTATACCCCCTCTTATAAATATTTAGGCTTTATTTTCAATGAATTTATGAATTTTTCAGAGGGAAGGAAAATGTTGGCAGACTCAGCAGGTAGAGCTCTGGGTGCCATACTAGGTAAACTGAAACTATGTCCTGATCTGGGTTTTGTTACTTACACTAAACTATATGACTCTATGGTTGCCTCTATCCTTTTTTATGCAGCAGGAGTGTGGGGCGCTGAAGAGGCTGCCGAATGCAAAATTATTCAGAATAGAGCTTTGAGGTGCTTCCTTGAGGTGCATAAGTACACTACTAAGTTAGCTATTGAAGGTGATACAGGTTGGGAAAGTTGTTTGGCAAGGCAGAGATGTGAGATGATCAGGCTGTGGAACCGCCTAACTCAATTGCCAGAGGAGAGGTTAACAAAAAGTATATTTAATTGGAATAAAGTACACAACCATGCATGGATCAGAGAGATATCTTCAATTTTTTCACTCTTGGATTTAAATGCACATTTTATGAATAATTTACAGTGTAATTTAAAGGTGGTCAAACAGAAACTGTCATTGTTACACCAACAGCAATGGAAGGTGGATATTTGGAAAAAAACAAAACTGAGAAACTATATTCAGATTAAAAATGAGTATTCCACTGAACCTTATGTTTCTTTTAATTTAAAGAAAGGACAGAGGTCCCTCTGTGCTCAACTAAGAGCGGGTGTTTTACCCTTGGCAGTTGAGGTAGGTAGGTATAAAGGTACTCCTGAAGAACAGCGATTGTGTGTGCTTTGTGACCTAGGAGTTGTGGAGGATGAATTTCATTTTGTGTTTCATTGTCCACTTTATCATGGTTTAAGAAACATTTTATTTGAAAAGATCCAGGTAAAGAATCCTGATTTGTTTTGGATATCTGAATGTTCTATGTTATGTTGGCTGTTTAAGGAAGAAGTGTTTACTTTAAGTGAGTTTTTGGAGAAGGCATGGCAGCTACGAAGGAGAACTCTGTATCCGTAAGCCGCATTCCGAGTATATTGACTGTATCCCTTTTTTTTTGGCTGTCTTGGATTGTAATATGTGTATTTTAAGCGAGTGTCTTGTAAGCCCGTGCGGGCTGGGCACCCTGGTGTGCAGGACACTTTAATGAATTTGTAACTAACTAACTAACTCTTCTCCCATTCTGCACCATTGAGCAGAAATGGGACAAACTCACCATCAAGTGGCAGTGTGTACAACAGGTTCTGGCGCCAGTTCTCAAAAGAGTTGACAGTTTCAATCTTGGTTCAGTGCTCTGTGTGAATTAGCCATGATGCGCACTTAGCCACCGTTAGTTCAACTGCGTCTGGTTGTAGGCGTCACTACACTGTGATTCCCCTGACAGGGTAGTTACTGTTATGACTTCAGTAGTTGATAATATCCTCTGGTCGTATGTTCGGGAAACGCTGCCACCACGCCAGTAAAGGAGGACGATACACATGAATCACACAACGCAGGTTGAGTAGTGCGGCAGCAGCCGTTTAGTGTAAACAAGAGCTGGTACAAAACACAGACCCAGAGGAAGTGACGCCTGGTAACTATAACAACCCCACCGTACATAGCGGAAGTGACGTATGGTCACTATGACAACCACAAACACTACTGGCGCAGAGGGCCTTCTGCTAGGATTTTTTGACCGTGTCGCGATACGGCCACCGCAGAGCTTGTTAGCTTTCCAAAGGGTCTATGAAGTTGGGCCTCGGGGAGACTGCTATAGGTCCTATGGCAATGGCAGGCACTCATAGGTTGGAAAAGATGATTTTTCAAAGCCCTGCCCATCAAAAAGTACAGGTCCGATCGGCACCAACTGATGTCTATCCGCTCGTCTGGAGCCCCTGAAAAACGTAAAAAGATTCAGACTCGTACGACTTTAGGAAAAATGTTTGCTCCAAAACGTCCACCTGCGTCAGAGGGTGTAGGAGGCTATAGGTCTTACAGCTCCTGATTTGGAGTTTCTGAAACAGGCAAAAAAAAAAAAAAAACCAAACTGCAGGACTTTGGGTTTATTTTCCTCGGGATTATGTTTAGTGGCCCCTGGGGATCCTCTGTTCCGAATCTGGGGTCTGTGGGGTCAAAGATCACTGCCTGGCGGCCAAAAGGACACGTTTTACAAACAGTAGCCCAAAAGGAGTTTTCTTCCTGGCATTTGAATTTCAAAACAGCGGGAAACTTGAATTTCTTGAAAAATTCACAAACGCTTTGAGCTAGGATGCTGAAATTATGTTTATCAGGAGGTCACGGCATTGACTGGGTCGAGTTTCAGACCTGGCCTGCTTTTTTTTCCAATAATTCACAAACGCTTTGACACGGGGGTTAAATTTTCTGCTAACAGGACAACTAGTGCTAACAAACACTGGTTGGGCCTCCTAGTGATCCCTCAGGTGCAGTTATTGTTAATTCACACACTGTGGCTCTTGTAGTTTTTCTGCTAACAGGACAGCCAGTGCTAACAAACACTGATCAGGCCTCCTAATGATACCTCAGATGCAGTTATGTTCGTCCACACAGTGATGCTTTTAGCTTATTTGCAAACAGGACAACCAGGCTAACACATCTATTTAGTGGAGGTCACTCAGCTGCAATTATTGTTTCTGCCTTTTTAAACAGTGATGCTCTCAAGTTCTCTGTGTACGGGACAATCAGCTGTATTGTTGAATACAATGAATACTGGACCCTTGTGTCTGTACTTTATTTAAGAATCCATATTGCACATGCTTTATCCATATCAAGACTACATTGTGTTCAATGTTTCCTTTATTCCATGCATCTCTAGTCCTTTGGCTTCTCTTTGTGCTGCTCTGCTCCTCTTTCTTCTCTTTATGTTGCTCCATCAACCAGCGCTAACACTTAAATCTCTCAATAATCATTCAGATTCAGTTATCACTTCTGTTTGTTCATGCATTGACTGTTGTAGCTATTCTGCTAACTAGGACTAATAGTGCTAACACGTCTATATAGTGGTGATCATTCAGATGCAGTTATTGTTTATTAAGTATACTTATTCACAGTCTGCTGTATTATTGAGTATGTAACAAATATACAGGGATGGACCTTCAGCTACATCTGTACTTTATTGATAAATCTACATTGCACATATGCTTTATCCACATCACAAGGCCGCAGGCCGAGTGCCACGGGTAATCACAGCAGTGACTACACTGACATTGTGTTTTTCCTCCTGTCCATGCTGCTTTTCTCCATGTTGTTCTGCTCCTGTCTTCATGATGTTCTGCTTCTCTCCTGTCACTTGTCCATGTTGCTCTAACAACCAGTGCTAACAGATGCAGTTATTTCTGTTTATGCACAATCTGGCTCTTGTAGCTTCTCTGCTAACAGTACAACTAGGCCAACACAGCTAGTGTCTAGTGGTGATCATTCAGATGCAGTTATTGTTTATTAAGTATACTTATTCACAGTCTGCTGTATTATTGAGTATGTAACAAATATACAGGGATGGACCTTCAGCTACATCTGTACTTTATTGATAAATCTACATTGCACATATGCTTTATCCACATCACAAGGCCGCAGGCCGAGTGCCACGGGTAATCACAGCAGTGACTACACTGACATTGTGTTTTTCCTCCTGTCCATGCTGCTTTTCTCCATGTTGTTCTGCTCCTGTCTTCATGATGTTCTGCTTCTCTCCTGTCACTTGTCCATGTTGCTCTAACAACCAGTGCTAACAGATGCAGTTATTTCTGTTTATGCACAATCTGGCTCTTGTAGCTTCTCTGCTAACAGTACAACTTGGCCAACACAGCTAGTGTCTAGTGGTGATCATTCAGATGCAGTTATTGTTTATTAAGTATACTTATTCACAGTCTGCTGTATTATTGAGTATGTAACAAATATACAGGGATGGACCTTCAGCTACATCTGTACTTTATTGATAAATCTACATTGCACATATGCTTTATCCACATCAAGACTACACTGAAATAGTGTAACTTCCTCCTGTCATGCTCTGTTCTTCTCTCCTCTCTCGCTTCTCTCTCCTCTCTTCATGCTGCTCTGTTCTCCATTCTGCATGCTGCTTTATCGGCTCAAGTCTGTATTTAAATGAGAGTTAGCAAAGATAACATGCATTATAACACTGCATTAGCTGGTACCTATATACCAGTAATCACATCTTACTGTACTTGACTTAAGTATTTACTTTCAGTTTTTCACCATTTGTGACTTTCTCCTTTGTGTATACCCTGAATTATAGGCTATTACATGACACTGTGAATACAGAGCCACTCATAGTTATAATTCAAGTATTATTATTACTAAAAGATATGAACAGACTCTGAGAGCAAATTCTATGGCCAGAAAATTGCAGCAAAATGATGCTGAATATTTCTGGAAAGAGGCAAAGATTATGGATGATGGTAAAATACCTCTGCTCTCCATTATTGAATGAGTAACTGGTAGTGTGAAGAAATAGGAAGAAGACAGGATAGGGAGTTTTTTTTAACTGTGTCAAAAGTGGTGATTTTTGTGTTGGGGATGTTCCCCATGATAATGTGGTTATCAGGCCTGATGAAGACAGTTGTGCTATTGGGAAACTGGCTTTAAATAAGTCTTGTGGCCTTGATCAGATTAAAAATTCACAAAAGGATCATTATCAGCACAAGTCTAACCAAAGAAGATGTAGCCTTCCGTCTGTTATCTGCATTTCATTGTCTTCAACAATTAAATGTCTGCATTTTTTGTGAGGAATATATATGTATATGTATGTATGTTTTCAATTTCAATTTCAATTTTATTTATAAAGCCCAATATCACAAATCACAATTTGCCTCACAGGGCTTTACAGCATACGACATCCCTCTGTCCTTAAGACCCTCACAGCTGATCAGGAAAAACTCCCCAAAAACCCTTTAACGGGGGAAAAAAAAAACAGTAGAAACCTCAGGAAGAGCAACTGAGGAGGGATCCCTCTTCCAGGACGGACAGACGTGCAATAGATGTCGTACAGAACAGATCAGCATAATAAATTAACAGTAATCCATATGACACAATGAGACAGAGAGAGAGAGAGAGAGAGAGAGAGAGAGATGCAGGTAATGACAGTAGCTTACAACAACATTAATGAAAGTAATAATATTATAGTTATAGTTCTGGCTACTGTGGTACAATATGTTGAAAGTATGTATTAATATCAGACAGTATACTTGTGTGACAATAGTCATATGTGTATAATAACAGTAGAAGTATGACTAATGACTAATGATGGCAGCAGCAGCAGGAGGCATCTGGCAGGACCACGGCAGCAGCACAACCACACACGTCACGCTGTCCAGGCACCGCTGTGATATGAGTTAATCTGAGAGGCAGTGGAGCACAAAGGCTCCGGAGAAGAAGCCGAGTTAGTGACATCCAGAATGGCCGAGTTAGCAAGATGCAGTAATAGGATGAGAGTGTGAGAGAGAGAGAGAGAGAGAGAGAGAGAGAGAGAGAGAGAGAGAGAGAGAGGGAGAGAGAGGGAGCCCGGTGTATTATAGGGGGTCCTCCGGCAGACTAGGCCTAAGTCAGCCTAACTAGGGGCTGGTACAGGGCAAGCCTGAGCCAGCCCTAACTATAAGCTTTATCAAAGAGGAAAGTCTTAAGTCTAGTCTTAAATGTGGAGACGGTGTCTGCCTCCCGGACCATAACAGGAAGATGATTCCACAGGAGAGGAGCCTGATAGCTGAAGGCTCTGGCTCCTGATCTGCTTTTGGAGACTTTAGGGACCACGAGTAACCCTGCGTTCTCAGAGCGCAGTGTTCTGGTGGGATAATATGGCACTATGAGCTCTCTAAGATATGACGGGGCTTGACCATTTAGAGCTTTATAAGTTAACAGTAGGATTTTAAATTCAATTCTGGATTTTACAGGGAGCCAGTGCAGAGAAGCTAAAACAGGAGAAATATGATCTCGTTTCTTAGTTCCTGTTAGTACACGTGCTGCTGCATTCTGAATTAGCTGGAGAGTTTTTAAGGACTTACTAGAGCTACCTGATAATAGAGAGTTACAGTAATCCAGCCTTGAGGTAACAAAAGCGTGGACCAATTTTTCTGCATCTTTTTGGGTCAGGATAGGCCTAATTTTCGCAATATTACGCAGATGAAAAAATGCAGTCCGTGAGGTTTGCTTTAAATGAGAATTAAAAGACAAATCTTGATCAAATATTACTCCGAGGTTTCTTACGGTAGTGCTAGAGGCCAGAGCAATGCCATCTGGAGAAACTATGTCATCAGATAAAGAGTCTCTGAGTTGTTTGGGGCCAAGAACAATAACTTCAGTTTTGTCTGAATTTAACATCAGGAAATTGGTGCTCATCCAATTTTTTATGTCTTTAAGGCAGTTATGGAGTTTAGTTAATTGATTACTTTCTTCTGGCTTCATCGATAAATACAACTGTGTATCATCCGCATAACAATGGAAATTTATAGAGTGATTTCTAATGATGTTACCTAAAGGAAGCATATATAGAGTAAATAGGATTGGTCCGAGCACAGAACCTTGCGGAACTCCAAAACAAACTTTGGTACGTAAGGATGATTCATTACGAACGTCAACAAATTGAAAACGATCAGATAAATAAGATTTAAACCAGCTTAGTGCTGAACCTTTTAGGCCAATTAAGTGATCCAGTCTCTGCAGTAGAATTTGATGGTCAATTGTGTCAAACGCCGCACTAAGATCTAATAAAACAAGAACAGAGACGAGTCCTTTGTCTGAAGCAATCAGAAGGTCATTTGTAATTTTAACTAGAGCTGTCTCAGTGCTATGATGCACTCTAAATCCTGACTGAAATTCCTCAAATAAATTATTATCCTGGAGAAAATCACACAGCTGGTCTGCGACTACTTTCTCAAGGATCTTTGACATAAAGGGAAGATTAGATATTGGTCTATAGTTGGCTAACACCTCTGGATCCAGGGTGGGCTTTTTTAGGAGAGGTTTAATTACAGCTACCTTAAAAGACTGTGGTACATAGCCTGTTAATAGGGATATATTGATCATATCTAATATATGAGTGTTAACTAAAGGAAAGACCTCCTTAAGTAGCCTAGTTGGGATGGGGTCTAAGAGACACGTTGATGATTTAGATGAAGAAATCACTGCGGTCAATTCTTGAAGAGAAATTGGGGAGAAGCAATCTAAATATATATTAGATTCTACAGCTGTGTTTGAGGTTAGATAGGTAGGCCTACCATCCGAGGGCAGGAGGTCATGAATTTTGCCTCTAATAGTTAGAATTTTGTCATTAAAAAAGCTCATAAAATCATTACTGCTAAGGGCTAAAGGAATACAAGGCTCAATAGAGCTTTGACTCTCAGTCAGCCTGGCTACAGTGCTGAAAAGAAACCTGGGGTTGTTCTTGTTTTCTTCTGTTAATGCTGAGTAATAGTTTGCTCTGGCATTGCGGAGGCCCCTCTTATAAGTTTTGAGACTGTCTGTCCAGATTAAACGAGATTCTTCCAGTTTGGTTAATCGCCAATTCCTTTCAAATTTTCGCGATATTTGTTTTAACCTACGGGTTTGAGAGTTATACCAAGGAGCAAACTTTCTTTGCTTTGTTAACTTCTTTTTAAGAGGAGCTACAGAGTCGAGCGTTGTTCGCAGCGAGCCTACGGCGCTATCAACAAAATGATCAATTTGGGAGAGGTTAAAGTCGGCACGGGAAACCTCTGTTACTGAAGGTATTGGTATTGAATTTAACGACGAAGTAATCTTTTCCTTAAATTTTGTGACAGCACTATCTGATAAACATCTAGTATAGTAACTGTTGCTAAGTGGCGTGTAATCGAGTAAAAAGAAATCAAAAGTAATCAGATAATGATCTGATAGCGAGGGATTCTGTGGAAAGACTTTTAGGTTATCAATTTCAATTCCATACGTCAGAACTAGATCGAGGGTATGGTTAAAACAATGAGTGGGTTCATGTACACCCTGACTGAAGTCAATGGAGTCTATTAATGAGATAAACGCGGTAGCCAGGGAGTCATTATCAACGTCGACATGAATGTTAAAATCGCCTACAATAATAACTTTATCTGATTTAAGAACTAAACTGGATAAAAACTCTGAGAATTCAGATACAAATTCAGAATACGGGCCAGGAGCACGGTACACTATAACAAATAAAAGTGGCTGCGAGGTTTTCCAGGTCGGATGTAAAACACTAAGAACGAGGCTTTCAAATGAATTATAATCTAGTTTAGGTTTAGGGCTGATTAACAGACTAGAGTTAAAAATGGCTGCAACTCCCCCTCCTCGGCCGCTGCCTCGAGGAATGTGGGTATTATTATGACTGGGAGGAGTGGACTCATTTAGACTAACATATTCATCTTGACACAGCCAGGTTTCAGTGAGACTGAGTAAATCAATATGATTATCTGATATTAATTCGTTTACTAACACTGCTTTAGACGATAGAGACCTGATATTTAACAGTCCGCATTTAATTCTCCTGTTTTGTCTTTCTGTCACAGAAGAGGTTTTAATTTTTATGAGGTTGTTATGCACAACTCCTCTTTGTTTAATTTTAGATTTAAATAATTTAGGTGGTCGGGGGACAGACACCGTTTGTATAAAACTATGAAAACTATGGCTGGGTAACTGAACTAGAAGCTCAGAGAGGCGTTTAGGACTGCAACTCTCTGTCCTGGTCTCAACTCTGGGTTGTCAGGGATTTAAATTACTAATAAAATTTGCCAGGTTCCTAGAAATGAGAGCAGCTCCATCCAAAGTGGGGTGAATGCCGTCTCTCCTAATAAGACCAGGTTTTCCCCAGAAAGTTTGCCAATTATTATGTATAACAAGTATTAGAAGAATTTAAAGCTAAGGATCAATTTTGCATGAATACTAGTGTCCTGATGCTGTATACTCATGAATCGGTTGAATCATGTCCTCATTATATTAAATATCTTAAATATAAAATAAAAAGTCAAAATAGAAACAATTAGTTAAATTTAGTAGTAGTTTTAGAAATTGGAGGTAACAGAAATGAATGGTTTGAAAAAGGGATCATAATAATAGTGGAGTCGTACACTTTCAACATGAAGTCGACTGTGGAGGATGAAAAACTTCCTGGCAAGATAAATGAAGACGACAAGCAGAAGATTTTGGTTTAATATATTACACTGATGTATTATATTTACAATTGTTTTTAAAACAGTAATAAAATCCAAGACTTGGTAAAAGTAAGCTCAAAATAGAATTAGTTTTTTTGTCTATAATTGGGTATCATTGATTAAAAAAAACAACAACTTAAATTTAAGATAAATTACCAAGCTGTCATTCTACCTTTGACCCATAGGGGGCGCTAGAGAGTGGCACAATGTGACACACATAACCATTCGGTTGAACCCTGTGGGGACTGCAGTACCAGTGTGTGTCCACTAAGGGCGCATCAAATTTCACACACTTTCACATTTTTCATGTGTATAACTCCAAGGGGACACTTGTAGGAAATTTCATGAGGCGCCTATATTCTAAGTTTTACGGCTCTAGGAGGCGTCTAGCCGTGGGGACCTCATTTTTGGTCCCCACGGTAAACCAGGTCCCCACTGGGTGAGTGTGTATTCAGGTTGATGTCCCCACCGAGATAGAAAAACAAGTGCACACACACACACACACACACATACACACACACACACTAACCAAGACAGCGGCCAAAATCACCCATTTAGCTCATTTAACCCTGTGTTGCTCGTTCATAAAATGTACAGCCGCTCTTGTGATGAACCGGTCAGAATGTTCGCTCACGTATTCTGGGGTTAATGTTAGCAAATAAATTAAAAAACAAGTTCCACCAAACTGACCCACCCCCCCACCCCCATATCGTATCAAGCTAACGTTAGCTAACTACCGACTAACCAGATAATATTAGCTAATTGACAAGCACTGACTGGGCAGAATGGCTCTTCAAATGACGAACAAAGTTTGACGTCTGGCTGTCTGATGTTTATGCCGCATGTCTTGCACTGTGCTGTTCGTCTTTTGCCGTAATAATGGTAATTCTGAAAGCCGAAGACGATGACTCTCGGTACCCCTCCTGCTGACATGTTGATGCCTATCTGATATAAGAGGGCCTGTTTCTCCAATAAACACATAAGGTACGTAGAGAGGGCATGACTGATTGACAGGGTAGTGATCCAATCATGACAACGCCATTCTCAGCCTGCGCTCCTACTGGGTAATCAACATTATTTTTTAAATTAATTTATTAATTTTATATTCTAACCGAAAACATGATGTGAATAACACTCAAGTCATTCAAGTCATCGTGTCTCAAGTCAAGTCCCGAGTCTTTAACTTCCAAGTCCGAGTCAAGTCTCAAGTCTTTTATTTTTTTTCAAGTCAAGTCACAAGTCATGAAAACAGCGACTCAAGTCGACTCGAGTCCAAGTCACAATGACTCGAATCCCCATCTCTGGGTCATCCTCCATGAGTCCTGAATGGCTGTTTGTTCTAGTAAACAGGAAGGTTAGGGAAGGTTCTCAGTTCTCAGTGGAGGGAATGAAATTCTTGACACTTTGTGCTATACTGTCATCATTTCTGTATTGACCTATAAGTGTGTGGCAAATAACAAACCTACCATGAATAAGAAAAAAGAGAGAGACATAGAACATCTAAAAAAATGCATCCATTCTACATCAAATATCACTTAGCAAGGAACATCATAAAGTTATTTGCTTATTAAATATTAACAACATTGAACTTCTTCAGCTTGACACCAGTGAACCTGAAACATTCACACTTGCAATAATTTAACAAATAAAATACAAATACTGTGCTGGTGAGAAGAAATAAGAGAAGTGGGAAATTATGGAACAGAAAGATGATCTTGCATATAACCTTCCTCAGTCACCTAGGGGAGCTGGGGCACCCATACTGATATGGTTCTATTTGCAGCCTTCCCACAAAAATACTACCCTGGTGAAACCATCCTAGTCTCTCGAGCTCATATTCTATTTCGCTCCGCAGATCAGTCAGGCCATGCCATCATAAAGGCACATTCTGGCATCGGTTAAAGCTTACCGGGCCAATCACAACCGTTTATTACTTTGGGGCGGGTTATTTGAAATCACATCATCAGAATAGGAGGGACAAGGAGCGGAGTGAATGCATTTCGTAAACAACCAACATGATTAATGATTTTGAAACTGCGATGGTAAATGTGTTGAAAGAACTGGAATGTACATTTTCTTTAAAAGCAGAGCAAACGGCTGCACTGAAAGCTTTTATTGAAAAAAAGGATGTGTTTGCCGTCCTTCCTATGGGGTTTGGTAAAAGTTTAATTTACTAAATGGCTCCGTTGATCAGGAAAAAGATGGGACTCAGTGAAAACCCAGTGGCTATTGTTGTTTCTCCGCTAGTTGCTCTCATGGAGGAGCAGGTCAGGGAAGCGACCAAGCTGGGAATCATAGCCATGCAACTTGGAGTCCACAGTGAGGAGGAAATCCACAAACATGGCAACACTCTTTCCCAGACATCATCACAGCTCATCTCCACTGCAGCTTGTTTGCTGGTCTGTTTACAGTGGTGTTGTGCTAGCCTACGTCACACGTTTCATTTACTCTGATTGGTTTTCCATCTTTCCAATTGCGTGAAGGGGCACTTTGAGTGATGGCCGTTCATACCGCCCCTTGGGAATAGAGGAAATGTACACTCCGGACTACAAAAATACTGCCACATTATAAGAAAGACCTGTCAACATCAACCACTGTTTGCATGAATTCACAGATGCACGCCACAAGTGTGTATTCATGCATGTTTGTATTTTTGCACTTCAAATTAAAGTGATACTGAAGAAAGATTTCAGTACAATTTCCAGTTGTGGTAATTTATATTCAAACTACACCGTGCTACCACACTTCATCTGGTGAAAAATACCCCAGGAGGAAGCACTGATCAATCATCATGCCACAGAGAGACTGCAGGTGACATGCTTGCCAGGTGAACCTTAAAATATACATGCAGCCATATATCATGCGCATGATAGGTACATTAGAGAGGGGCACAGGAGTGCGGAAAAGTCAGTGTCGAATCAGTCCACTGTCACACACTCTGTCAAAAACACACAGTGCATTTCCTGCTGGCCATGAGTGCTTGGCTGACTGAGAAAATATGATAAATATGAGTTCCATTCACATACACTCATGTAGGGTAAAGCTATACATTTAGTCCTGCACTGTCAGGGAAAGTACCCACAAATACACATCACATCAGACTCACAAACACATGGGCAACTGAAATGTACCCCTGAACAGCCAAAATAAAGTCATACTAACAAAAAACGTTTTTTGTCATCTCAGAGTGGAAAGAAATGTATATTTATTTTTTCATCGCATATCTTCTCATCACCACAATACTTAAATATGAAACATTGTTATGATAAACACAACCAAATTTGGCTGCCAGTTCAGTTCATGTGATTTTCACTTCACTTAGTCAGGATGTGCTGCCAGGATTTGAAATACACACAGGAATTATTCAAACCTCTTGTTTCATGTAGTTAATTAGATTACAAGACAATAGAAAGTAAGAAGTGACTTAACTGTGAAATATTCAGAATTAAATTATACAAAATAAACAATATACGAAATGCACAGTTTGAATGCAATAATGTATTTCTGTCCAAAATCCAGTAAATCATATTCATCATATACACACATATACATACTGTGTACAACATCACATTTGTGCAATGCGTTCTCATCCCGGGTCTTCACATACCGTCATTTTCTCATGACCCTCACGTGCAATACCAACACCAAAGGCACCTTTTTCATCCATAGTCCAACTGATATAAAACTATTTAAAAAAAATCATTTGACATGTATTTAGTATATAACTAGAGATAAATGAATATTTAACATGGGACACAGTATTGTTACTTGTCTTTAGAGACAAGAGCCTTACCAAAAAATTAACTAAATAAATAACAGACATATTTTTGCAGTTTCAAGCTCTCTTTTTCTTTAAATATTGTAGGTAGAGAACAGCTAATTAGTACTACTTGTTATATAAATTAGGGCCAGTCGATGTGGATCAACAATCATATATTTGTATTTAAGGCTGAATGGCAATGCCCAATGTAAATCTCAGTATTTCTTAAAGTGTGGGCAGTTGTAAATCAAAGCCACATGTGAGATGCTACAATAACTTTCATGAAAACAGACAGATCAAAATCAAATACAAAGATAAGGTTTCCTTCCATCATTAAAAATATACTGCAGTGAAACATTTCAACAAAAAAATAAAATAAATAGAAGGGATGTATGTTAACATTTTTTTTTCACTCACTTAGAACTGGTGGTATAGTAGAGATTTAAAGTGTTGTATTACAGGCCACAATATTGTAGCACAAGTATGAAAGTATCAGGTCCAAAGTTTGAGACTATCGAAATTCTGTGTTGGGGGGGGCGTCCAAGTTATATACATCATATACAGTACTCCAACCATAACAGCTTTAAAATATAAGTTTATTTCATAAGTTTTCACATTTTTATGTTTTAAGGTCTGTGTCCATACCAGCACTCAGAGCCAGTGTACATATTATGTATGCAGTTAGTGCCATGTCAATCAGTGGAGAATAAGGGAAAATTGCACCATAAAAGAATTAGATTTATAATCTGCTGCATAAGCATAGGAGTGAACTATTAAATGTGATTTAATTAAAGAGTTTCATAGGAATGGGAAATGATTGGAGGCTTGGTCTCCATTCACTGCTGGCAGATGTGGAAGGATTGTTTTGGCACTGAAGGAGGAGGAGGCCTCTGTCAACACATCTCTCAGGCATAAAGCACAGGGGAGGGTCTGAGAGCAGGCAGCCCCCCTATTTCCTTCAAATGCTCACACTGATTGTTCTTTGAATTAACTGGTATGCTGTTTGTACACACAAGGAGATTAAACTATCCACTGACTAATGCGAATGTGTTGAAAAGAGTTGTTATGCTGTACCATTAATATAAATATTATTTATACTAAAACAACACACAGAAATATCCAGATCAAGTTTTTTTTTGTTTTTTTTTTTGTTTTGCCTCAGATCACAGCATCTGCAAATACACAGCAAAAAAAGGGAAAAAATTCTACCTTTGAGCATTGCAAGCTTATGATGATGCACAGCATCATGTTGATGCACCGCAAAATAAAAATACAGCTCAAATGAGTTTTCCCAGCTAATTTCGAGATCTCTTCTATCTAGGCCTTAGATATCAGATCATAGTTGTATATAGTGACATGGACATGAGATCATCACAGTCTTAAAATTACATTATAAAGTGATATTAAACATTTTCAAGAAAAAATATGTCTCAAAGTTAGCTGTCAATATTAATACTGAGCAATTCTTGTTGGTATTAGGACATACTTTGTGTGCCATCATAAGCCATAATTCTTAGCCTTGTCCTCTTCATTGTAATTCATGTATTTGACTTACTGCTCTGTAACAGTAACACTGTTCTAGATTTAAGACAATCACACACTTTAAAGACTGAATAAAAATTCAAATGAGTCTTGCATTAAACCAACAAGTATTGGTCTGCGAATGCAGAAGTAAACTAGCAGCTTTGACAAACTAGCAGTGTATGTAAGGAGTAACCCCTGTGGTGATCCCTTGGATGCATTTCAATGCAGCGTTGACAGCTCTGCACAAGTGTAATGATAGAATCTGATTTATTTTAGAGGTTAAATCTCTTGTAGAAACTAACTGAATACCCCTCTAAACCAGTATTTATTTATTGGGGGAGAAATTATTGTTCATAACACTTTAAAACATGTTGTACAATCTCATTAGTCAGTGTATTCTTTTGAATGCCAACTTCTCCCTACAATTGAACTGAATGCTCATTATTTAGCTTATGAGTTAGAAGTTTCCTAACTAGCTCAGGATTACATTTTGTGGATGCTGAAAATCCTGTAGATTAAAATCCATGCAAACTTCACTGATTCCGTTGAATGTCGGATCATGCTTGTGTGCTGCAAATACCAAGAAGAATCTGGTGTTATGGCTTTCTGTAATGAGGTGTTGATCAGCTTATTCCTTTCTTGGTAACTAGACAGCCTCTGTGCCATTACACTGAAGAGAATGTTTCTTTTTTACATTAAAAAGACAGATAGGCCTTAACTGTTCTATATCAACAAAACCTTACTTCTTAGGAATGGCCTTCGCCAAGACCTAGGATTAAGCTGCTTTCTCCATGCTACCCCAATAACCCTCCACTAAAAAACAGGCAAGACATCCAGAAAATTTTTGTATATGCTGCCCTAGCTCTTTCCCTTGTCCATCTGTTTTTCCTGAGACTTTCTGCTTTCCTTAAAGTTGCTAACCTGGATTTAAAAGTAATTCTGCTGCACATTAATGCCCTCTTTCAAACTATCTAGCCCTCCTCAACTGCCTTCTGAGTTGCCTTTGCACAGACCTATCAATCTCTTGCTGCTTCCTTGATTTCACTATCTGTAAAGCTAACTTTTTCCTACTTTCCCAAACCACAAACCCTTTCATGCCATGTTCATTAATCAAATCTTCTTCCAACTGTCCCTTTCCAGTGCACCTATCAGATCTAAATTCCCAGTTGCCCATACTGTATGCCTTTCTCATTAGCATAAGGCTAATTTACTTGCAGTCTCTGTCCATCACTCCTCGCTTTCCTTGGCTGCTGACTCTCGCCATTCCCCCTGGCCCTGCTGTTCAGTGCTATGTTTTGCTTCCTCCTCAATGGCAGGAATGCTGCTATCTTGTGAACTTTGGTTTCTAACCTGTCGCTGGACTTCACCTAACTGGTCTGATTGAGTTCTTCAGAGGTACTGATCAATGCAGGGTTCCTGGCCACTTCCCTCTTCACCTGTCTCCAGTCACCTTCTTCTAGCCACAAGGGTATATCTGCAGTTGTCTTTTCTCTATCTCTGATACTGTGGCTTCCACTGAAGTGCCCTGCTCATTGTAAATTCCGTTCCAAGGTCAATAGCTGGGTGTTCTGTCATCTTTCACCCCTGCTCTTGTTGACTCTTGGGGTATGCTTTTTTTCTTACTTGTAGTTTTAAATTGTGCAGACTAAAACACTTTGCTGCCACCATCATGGATTGTCAGGTCATGTTGACCCAGGCTGATGCTGGCTATGACAGTTAACACTATACAGTGAAATGTTTCAGAGGTTGGGCTAGCATTCCTATGGAATCCTAGTATTCATATTAAACACTACAAAGGGAACTTCAAAAACTGAGTTTGGAGAAGGTAAGAAAAGGCTAGAATGGAACATCTGCAGGGAAGTTCAACTTAGTAAGTAGTGAGTGGTTTTGACATAAAAGTAAACAGAAACAGTAAGTTCACAGTGGATTGTAAATGTGTGTGTGCCATGAGAAGGAAAAGAAACACACCACATGAAGACACTAGGGGAAAATGACTTCAGATTATAAAAGGATAAGGCATCTGTAGTGAAAGTAGTATTACACAATCTATGTATTCTCATTTACTATAGTTTGCTTAAGTCATAGTTTTTGCCCATAAAGCTCCTGCTTTTGCTGCAGAACAGTTTACTGTTAACTTTTTTCCTTTCAAGTAGGCTGATTTTGTTCCTTGAGTGGCTGAGCCATAAGATAGCAATAGCCTATTGGTCATTTTATGTGTCCATCTATATGTTCATTCATCTAACAGTTTAGTCTAGAGCAAGATACACATAACAGACAGGACTGTCATATAAGATCAGATAATTATTCATGGTCACCAACAGATGATTCCCTAAGTTTAAGTGAGCTCACATGACCTTTCCTCCAGTGTCACTGCCAAGTCAAAATTTACCCTTAACCAAAACTATAGTCTGGAGACTGAAGTTTCCATTAACATACTTTACTGACATTGTAGGCTGCTGCTTTATAATTGCCCATGTTTCAAGACTACAGCCCTAACTTGTAGGCTGCAGTGTGTGAGTTTATGGCCTCTCGGATGGTTCTGGTAATCCATGATGTCTGGTTGCGGAATTATTTAACTGTAGTTTTGTGTACAGTTTCTTCTGTCCTTTGTACAAAGTGAATCCACCACAGACTTAGTGAATCCACTGATGTCATCAGTGATGTTGATGGTGTCCTGGAACATGCTCAAGACTGCATTGTGTAGTGCACACTTTGGTGTGGCTTCTGTTTGGTTTGACTATTTATTAATGTCTCGCGCCAGTGGGGGCATTTGTTGTAGTTTTTTTTCTTCCTGAGTGCGGGTTGCAATTCAGCTCTGTAGTTGTTTGTGTGTGGCATATAGCAGTGATCCTGAGTGTTTACTCCTCATGCTTGCCTTGGAGGCTCCTCCACTGTAGATACGAATACTCAGATGGATGCAGATATGGTCTTATTTGGTCATGTGGTTGGGATTGTAGCTGGTGCCCATATTCTCCTTTTTTTCTCAGTGTTTACTCTGATATTTACAACTGAATACCTTGACCAGCCAGGTAGCAGACTCAGGAGAAGAGTGGTGAGTTGATTCCCCCAGGTGAGTTACTCATAGTCATATTTTTTCATATATTCATATATATATTTCATATATTTTTTTATATACTTTATTAATCCCCAAGGGGAAATTATGTATAATTATTATTATATGTCATGACAGTTGTATGTTAATCATCAAAAGTACATGTAATAACATGTAGGACTGGTCCACTTATGTTGTTAATGCATTACACATTTGTAACCCAGTCTGTTCAATTTCATTCTCGGAACCCATCGGCTGTATTTGGCGTCTGACTTCCGGCAGACGGCGATACAGCCTCTGGGGGCAGACCCCCGATTTTTTGGCATTCCGGTTTGATTTGGGCGGAGGAGGTGAATTTCCGTTTCCGACTTCCGTTTATATATAACTAAATATGCTGAACCATTGCGATTATGTTTGCCAATTATGTTCCGCCTCGTTAGTTCACCGCATGGACCGTTTAACCTGGCAACAACTGCAGCCAGCTCAAACGTGATTGGTCAATATCACGCGGACTACAAACAGCCTACAACTGGAAACCAGGGCTCTTCTGCTCTTCTTCCGGAGGCAAGCTCTCCGGGGTTTGCCTACAGACTCTACATTCACTGAATGTAGAGTCTGTATATAGAGACTAGGTCAATTTAAACTGTAAATACTTGAAAACAAAACAGTCATTTTGATTTCTTCTTTTTTTTGTCTCAACACATTGAACCAATATTTTCCTCCCCTAGAATACTAACAATAACCTTACACGCCAAATAATTGGTTACACAGAACCATCTGCAAAGCGTTGGTTCAAAAAATACTTGTCAAGTGATTGGATGAAGTTTAGCTTATGTTTTAGGGAGAGATTTTCGGATGTAGTCCACAAAGGATTGGACGTCTGCTTCCTGCACTTCCTCCCTTTGAGGTACTGTATTTTACAGGTGCTGGAGACAGTGCATCTGCACTGATGAGCTGCTTGCTGGGTATGTGTATTTTGTTAAAGGAGAACATTAGTAGTCACAGTCAGAATCTCAGGATTCAAGGGGGAAGCTCATCCCATGCCTTTGTACTCAACAGGGGCAGCAGAGGGTTGTGTGAACGTCATGCCAAGTAAAAATATATGCAGACACTCACATGAAGAGGTCATTGCTCATGCTTTCTTCTCAACTGGTCATAATATATTTGTGCACTACATGGACTTCTGGAGATGAACACATTTGAACATAACTCTTCTGATGTCAGCAACACAGGTCGACTCTGGCATCTTCAGGGTTGCCTTTACCGTACTTGGATCAGGGTTGCCTCCCTCAGTGGTAATGCAGTGACAGAAACATAATTTAACTCAGAGAATGCTGTGACACCAGGTGTCCTGTTCAACCTGGCCTTTGTCCTGCACCACAATATCATCAGCATCACAAAGAACTTTGCCGCCTGAGACCAAAAACAGTGTGGTCCACAGCAGTTACTGTAGAATGTGTCCATTAGTCCGTAGTCCATTTTCAGGTTGCCAACAGAAACACTGCTTTGAATTGCTGCACTGATAAAACAGCTTGATTATTTCATGATGTTTTGGCATGTTTTGTAGTGACATTAATGATAACTCACAGCATTGTGCTGGTTGAAGGACCTTAAACAGCAGCTACAATGTTATAACAATATCAATATCCTGGAGGCCATATGCTGTGAGCTTCTTTATGAATTTCCTGTCTAATGATGTGGGTTTTGTAAATTTGGTCCTGTAATGATAGAGTGCACTTAATTTAAAGGTTACTGCCACGAGCTAATGCAAAGATTTTATACTGTGGGGTCAGGACCCCAGTTGCTTTTACACTGTGCTATGTCATTTTTACCTGTTGGAAGGCTGTGGAATAGTGCATGGAGAAAAAAAAAACAAAACTGTTCAGCAGCATGACAAGTGCAGCTTCCACGGTCAGTGAAGCAGCCTTAGTCAATTATAATGGGTATGGGCATGCTGCAGTAGACATGTCACACAGCTTCCATGTCTTGTGTATTTTGGCTGTAACAGGACTCCAAACCCCCACACCTTTCAGCTGATACACAAACTCACTGAGGAATAATTCCACTTGTTTTAAAGTTAAAGTCCCACTGATTGTCACACACCTGAGTGTGTGAAATTTGTTCTCCGCATTTGACCCATCCCCTGAGGGAGCAGTGAGCAGCAGCGGTGCTGTGCCCCGGAATCATGTGGTGATGTTTTGTGAATGTAGCCTCCAAACCTATGTCACCACCACTGTTAACACATTATTAATGAGAAAAAAACAATTCAATGTAATCCTTGCGTAATAAATAATTATTGGTTAGACATCCATCCATCCATCCAGCCATCCATCCATTTTTGTTTGTTTATTTGGGCCTGGGTCAACCTCTGATGGGAGGTGCCTCAGAGGCATCCTGATCAAACGCTTTAAACACCTAAACTGGCCCCTTTTGATGCGATGGAGCAGTGGCTCTACTCTGAACCTCGCATGACTGAGCCCCTCACCCAATCCCAGGGGTGTCAAACATATGGCCCAGGGGCCAGAACAGGCCTGGCCAAAGGGTCCAATCAGGCCCACTGAATGACTTTGCACACCTAAAAGTTATGCACTTCTGTAGGCTAAGAGGTTATGTGTGTGTGTGTTTATATAGGTCTGTCAAAATTAACGCGTTAATAACGCATTAATGACGCAAATTCATTTAAACAGCGATAATTTTTTTAACGCGTGCACGTTATTTGACCTTCAGCCCACACCGTAGTTTGGGAAAGCGATGCAGCAGTGACTTCTACATGGCGGCAGGCAGAAATCAGCGAATTTTGAACGGAACGTTCATATTCAAACCCTAGCCAGATGGTTCAGTCGACAGGACCAAACTTATCTGCAGTTACTGTCGATGTGAACTTAGTTAACACTGCAGTACTTCGAGTCTAAAATACCATTTGATGGCAAATCACACCGCTGATGCAGAGAGCCCTCCTCCCCATCGCCAAAGGCAGACCACACTAGACAGTTTGCAACCAAGACGTATGGACAATTCTACCAGTGGCAAACTTTCTACAGCGTTAGCTAAACGGGTGGCTACAGCGTGCAGGCCGATTGACATCGTCAAGGACCAGGGTCTGCTTGAAGTAATTTGCATCACATCCAGTGACAGTACATATGTGTTGCCAAGAGCCACGACTATAAGCAAGATACACAAATTGTAGGAAGATAAGAAAGCTAAAATGGAGGAGGCGTTGGGGCAGACAGACACAGTGGTACTCACCGGAGACTACTGGACCTCCCTCAGTAGTCATAATTACCTGAGGGTCACAGCACACTATTTTGACCCACAGTGGGAACTTCAGTCACATGCTTTGACTGTTATGAAGACAGAGGAAAGGCACCACCGATGCACACAATATGAATGCAGTGGCTAGGCAGCTCCCGTTCAAACATATGCCCTGCATCGCACACAGTGTCCACTGAGCCATCACAGTGTCTCTGCACAACAGCCCGTTTGACAGTGCATTGGCTAAATGCAGAAAGGTAGTGGGCCATTTCAAACATAGCCATCAAACGCAGCGGAGCTCGAACAGCAGCAAATAGCACATCGTCAGAAGAAAGAGTCACTCACACAGGAAGTGCCAACGAGATGGAACAGTACCCTGGACATGATCAAGCGTGTTCACAGAAATCAAGAACCACTGAGAGATGCGTTGGCCTTACATGGAACCAACAGCACCATGCCAACAACAGCTGAGCTGGATAAGCTGAGAGAGAGAGAGAGAGAGAGAGAGAGAGAGAGAGAGGGAGAGAGAGAGGGAGAGAGAGAACTCACTCATGGGGTGAGTGAATGTACCTAGTTCCTAACTGAAGTGCTTTTCTCTTATTGCAGGTACATAACTGAACTTCTGGGAGGAGAGAAGTTTGTTTCTTGCTCAGTGGTGCTGCCAGCATTATGTCATCTATTGTGAGTGATGGAGGTCTCTGAGGATGATCCAGCTTACATCATTAAGTTCAAGGAAACCTTCACAACAGACATGGAGCAACGCAAGGAAAAGACCAACAAGTTTTCTGCATCTTTTCGGGTCAGGATAGGCCTAATTTTCACAATATTACACAGATGAAATCTGCGTAATAATCCTAATGAGGGAAGCGACTAATCAAATGAATAACTCCGTAAACCAATTATTAATTTGTCAGCACGCTTATCAATAATGAATCAATCTCAATATGAATTCTCTATACAGTGATCTTAGTTCCTGCTCAAAAGAAATATCCACAGACAACGACTTGGCAATAAATGAAGATTTATTTAGGCTAAATGTGTAACAAATGAGTAACTGAATGAGGATGATATGAAATAACACAAAATCAACAATATGTATAAATGGATTAAATCAGGAAGTAACAAGTTATGTAATTTGGTGATAGTGAGAGAGTATGTGGCTATAGATAAATTGGGAATGCAGGGATGCGCAAAACCATTTACCTAAGGAAACATAAATTGAGATCAAGATAATTAAATCTTGACATCACTCTTATCACTGCACAGCGGCTGCATCAGATGAGGGAAATTCTTTGCCTACTTTCTTAGCAGCATTGGATCATTCTCCTGATTCTCCTGAGGACCCCCGGACTGTTGCCTTGCAACTCCCGGACGTCCCAGCAGAATGAAACCGGCTAGAAGTTTGCAGTGGAGGAGCGGTTGAGCCTGACTGTGACGTCCTTCGGGTGGCCTTCAAACGTTGGTTCTCTTAAAGGGATAGTGCACCCAAAATGAAAATTCAGCCATTATCTACTCACCCTCATGCTGAGGAATGCTCTGGTGAAGTTGAAGAGTCCTCACATCCCTTGCGGAGATCGGCGAGGGGAGCAGGTAGCACACCTAATGGCTGACGGTGCCCCAGACTAACGTCCAAGAACACAAAATTGAATCCACAAAATATCTCCAACATGCTCATCCATAGTGATCCAAGTGTGCTGCAGCCCCGACATAAAAAGTTGTTTCGAAAAACGTCATATGAACTCTGTTTTTAGCCTCACTGTAGCCTGTAGCTCTGACTGCTTCTCTGTGCTCCGCATTCACGTGTGCGCGCCTGCGCAAGACCAGCGAAAGCATGAGCTTTGCTTACCCGTGTTTACATCATGTGACACGTGCACCGCAGGGAGAGACAACAGTAACCACAGAGCTAAAAGATAATTTGCACTACGGTCTTTTAGCAAAGGACAGCCCAACATGTCTGAAGACTTTGAAACTGAAGAAGAACAGCATTTCTTTGTTGAGCCGTATTTGTTTGAGCCCGAGTATATGGTTGAAAACAATCTCGTTGGCCGTTCGATATTATAATCAAAGTTATTAACAATGCATAGAAAAAAATGTTGCAATCGACTGGCTTCATTGCTTCAGGTATAATGTCACTGAAGGCACTGGAAACAAAAGAAAAACTGAATAAGTAAAACTTTTTTTTTTTTTTCAAGATATGTTTTTGGGCATTCTTGCCTTTAATGTATAGGACAGCCAAGTGTGAAAGGGGGAGAGAGAGAGGTGGATGACATGCAGCAAAGGGCCACAGGCTGGACTTGAACCCGGGCCGCTGCAGCAACAGCCTTGTATATGGGGCGCCTGCTCTACCACTAAGCCACCGATGCCCCAAACAAGTAAAACTTAAAAGTTTAAAATAACTTTGATCGTAAGCAAGAAAGAGTTACGTGGGAACCGAGTTTAAGAGCGTAACATAACTCGTAGCGTAACTCTTTTCAAAAAAGAGAAAAGAAAGAAGAAAGTAAGTAAAAAAAAAAAGAAAGAGTAAGAGAAGTGACAGAAAAGAGTAAAAGAGACAAAAAAAGGAAAAAAAGAGTAGATGCGCCGAGCTCACTTGTTTTATCCCACCCTTGAGGGGGTGTGTCTGAAGCAGGGCGGGCCTCTTAGTCTCAACATTATTTGGAGGAAATTTAATGAACTTTTAATGAAACTTTAATTTGTGAGATTATATACTTTAGCATTTTACGCTGTAGTGTAAAAGTCAAAATTAATCATCAGATATTAGACCATATAAGTTGGATAAGATACAAATAGTTATATAACCATGTTAGTGTGTAGACTTTTGCAAAAAACTAATCCTGTATTCATGTGTAATATGCAATGCAACGGTGTGAACTCTTAGTGACATCTTAGTTGTGAACTCTTATTGACACACATAACCTATCACGCACTGTGTAATGATATAATGCACTAACCTACGCTCACATGATGTTGTGAACTTATAGTGACACTCATACAAGTTACCACGTGCTGTGTGAAGAAGATAGCACACTCACTTGATTGTACTGCTTAATGCACTTAAGAGTTTATATAAAGGTCACACACACATTCAAATGATTGTGTCACGAGGAACTGTAGCATGTGAGTCACCAGGGATCACATGTTTTTCTAAAAATAAGAGCACGAGGGACTGTAGCATGTGAGTCCCCACAGATCACATGGGTTTTTAAAAAATAGAGCGAGAGCGACTCTGGAAATACTGGTGGCAGATTCCAGCTTGAGCAGGAATAAAGGCAAAAGTCTGCTACCAGTAAAAACGGATCGAAATGGGAAGGACTACAGAAATGGGTGGAGATCTCCTCGACCTCCACCAGCATATAAGCCAGAGCGCTGAAAGCAGGTTTTCAGTCGTCCTCCGGAGGCTGACTCGTGAGTTTGTCTGTGTTGTTGCCTACGAACACAATAAACTCGATTGCACCAGATTCTGCCTATCTCCAGTGTTTTCCTAAGTACCTGCCAGCCGAACCTAAGATACTGAATTGACAACAAAAGACATTTTAGAAGAAACAAGGAGGACGGGGTCGGGAGCCGTCAGGCCCAATTCCAGGCACCGATTTCAGTCACCTCAACGCGCGATAGACACATACTCTTCCCATTATGGTCAAAATCGGCTCTTAACATCAAATTGAATTTAGTATGACTATTATATCGCATCATCATCACCTTGTGTTTGTAATCTACAATATGTACAATGTACCAATGTATCACAGTTTCTCCACATTATTTATGTGAAATCAAAGTTTCATAGTAAAACACATTCTGGTTCCTGGACCAGTATTTGTTCTATGCAGGGATGTTGTCTCCTGAGTATAAATCAGTATGTCTTGTGTCTTTTTACCAATTAGGTTTTGGGATAATTGACCAGGTTCCAGTTCATCCTACATGTTTGATACATCATCCAGACCTGGAGCCTGACTGTTTGAATCCGTACACACCCACAACATTTACAGGTATGATGATGGACCCTTAGGGCATAGAACTGAAGAAGAGTATGTTTTTATGACTTGTTATGAGATACAACTGTGTAAACTCAATTATGAACACTAAGGTTTCACTGTACAAAAAAACAAAGAAATGACAAATAAGTCTTTTTTCATAAGAACTTAATTTTTAGCAAATGTGAAAAACAAAAACTACAAAAAACTTACTAAATAATATACAACTGATAGATATATAAATATAAACACAGCAGCGTTTTATCTGCAACACTAATAGTGTCCAATTCTTTCCATTCAGGCGTCCATCCTGTCCTGTGTTGTACTACGGATATGCCAGGAGTTCCCTGATCCGATTGGTCACTGCGTTGGCCTCCAGCTGCCCCTTGGCTGAATTGAGAGACGTGTAAGGCAACCATTTCCTCCTTTAAGTCTTTTATCCTGGGATGCCAGGTCCTTTGGGATGGGGATTTTGGGGAAAATGAGTCTCATCAGGTCATCTACAGTCTGTAAAATATTGCATTTAAATATTGAGTTTCTTGTGTTTTTAAATTAATAGCTTCCCTTTCTTGTATATATTTCAAGTGTTGCCACAGCTATTTTTTTTTTATCTGATGTTATTATGTTGGTAATGAAAATAAAAATAAAATTATTTAGAAATTACTGCATATAGGGTCTTTTTTACAGCCTTTGCTGAGGGTAAAACTGAACTAAAAGAATAAATTTTTGCGCAGATTTCTTTGTAACACAGTCGCCAGGGTTACATGTTGCGTCATGAGGGTCGACTAGCTCTGTTTAAGTTTCTCCCTTGTTCTCCTCCAACTCAACATGAGGTCTCGTACTTGGTGTGAAACCTATGCCCTTTATAGGTGTTGATGACAGCTAAAAGTCCAAATGAAACAGCAACAAAGCACTCCGGCGCCTCCATCTTCTCAGGAAGATGAGAAATTTTAATGTTAGTAAAAAGATTTTAATGATGGTCTACCGGTCACTCATTTAATCCATTCTCACCTTCAATATCTCATCTTGGTACAACTTTCTCACTAACAAACAGAAAATAAAACTCACTTGCATCAAGCCAGCAAAATAATTGGCTCACCACAAACTCGACTGTTCCATCTGTATGAGCACTCTGTTATCAGGAAGGCCACCCTGATTACAGAGGAACCCTCTCATCCCCTCCATCATTCATTCAGTCTCCTCCCATCAGTCTGGCTGGCCAGAAAAACAATCGATGAAAAATCATTCATTCCAAATGCAATAACAGCCCTCAACAGTAGAGGAATTTCAGTGTCCCAGTAATGGTTTGCGAATGCTGCTGGTCCTTTTCTTTTATGTATCGATGTGTGTTGTTTATTTTCCATCCCGTGCATTTTTTAAGTTCTTAGGTCCTTTTATAATGCCTGTAATGTCTTGCATGTGTAAATGTTATGTTGAGCCCTGTCAAAGAGGAATTTCTGGTACCATTTGGTTCAGACACAGTATTCTATTCTATTCTAAAAAATAAAATATGTGTATGTATGTGTGTCTATATAAATATACATACATATATATATATATATATATATATATATATATATTGTTTATTTTTTTCCTGCTCTAACATCATAACAACAGCCCGTTTTACACTGACAGATTTTAGCAAATGTTGGGCTGTTTTGCCGGCAAGCCGTGAGCGTTTAGACACACAGAACCGGATTGGTGAGTTGATCCGAGGTGCCCAGTCTTCCGCCTCATAGGGTAGACATACCCTTTTAGGTTTAAAAAGAATGAGGTGATCTTCCGCCACAGGATGGACTGTTGATGACTTGTGGGAGGAGCTGTTGATGACGCCACACGTGAGACCCACTGGCGGTGGATAAACAGGAAACAGCTGATAGCAGGAATTAGAGAACAGCTAGTAGCAAGAGGGAAACACAAACCTGACAGACACTGTAAAGATGAGCAACTGGAGACACAAAGAATTGCGCGCCTTCCTTGCCCTCACAAAGGAAGAGTCCATTAACCGTCAGATGACAGGGACAGTGAGGAACGGGTCGACTTACGAGAGAATCGCCGAAGGACTGACTAACCGCGGCTTCTCTCCCATGTCACTGGTTACGTCACACGCTGAGCTACACATTTTGTTACTTGCTCACGCCACCCATTGCCCCGAAAAAGGTGCATTCTGTATAAACAAAAGTAGGTAGGCGGCATTTTGCCACAATCCCCGATTTTATTTTTATACAGCCAATGCTGAAAGAAGACTGATTGGGCTTTCCTGCAACTTTGCACAACTCCTATCTAAAAAGGGCTAAATTTTGGTACGTTTTTTTGTTCCAGATGTCAAGGTGGAACCTTGATCTTAAGAGGGGGGTGTGACGCCCCTCCTACTGTTTTTGAGAATGTCCCAGCCAGCCTCATCAGGCAGTTGGCTGACATTGGAGGGTTGTTGCCGTGATTAGGCTCACCTGGGCTTCCAGGCTAGAAAAGCTCCTCTGCCTCCTCTGTTCACTTGGTCTCTCTCTTCCTTCATCCACTGGGCATCATTGCTTTTGGTTTGCACCTTCAACACCTCTACAGCACACCTGACACACACCCATGCATGGCTTTCATAACTGACTTTGCTGAACTACACACTCCATTTGTTATTTAAGTTAATTTATATAATAAGGTCTGCCTGTGTTAAGTAAATCTTTTGTGTGGACTCCCTATTTGTCACATTCACTGAGCCAGTTTGTGACAAGGAGTATTACCCAAAGCATCTGGTGTAAGGTGGAGGCTGTGTAAGGTAGAACTGCACAGTTCAGCTGTTCACACTATTTACCTATTTACCTTTACAGGCCAGCAAAACATGCTGGTACTGACTACTTATTGGGGTGTGGCACTCCAATCTCATACCGCTCATACTTGCGAGCATGGCCTTTCTCAGCTCTTAATTTAAAACATTTTTCTCATATGTTTCAAAAATAATTTTTCATTCAGTTCTCCTCATCTCATTTGATAGTCCACCACCAACATATTTATTTCCTCTCATCAATGAAAATGAAACATACGTTTTGTTTGTTTTAATTATGAAGAAATATTTCTTGGAAATATCTCCTCTTCAGTTTTCGTTAATGAAATTAACATTGTCATGAAAGTTGTTCAACAAGTCAAGTTAGATTGCAGTTATCTGTATGAGTTGCGACTGGCTTCTTGTATGAAGCTACTATTTTGGGATGATGCACTAAGGACTTAGTTCATTGCTTGATAACAGATAACTGCAAGGGAAAATAGCCACAGGATCTTATAGGGACAGAGCCACAATGCTTAATCGTGTCCACTAGATGAGTTTCAAATGTATTGTATTAATTAATTTAATTAATTAATTAATGTATAAGTATTAATTAATTACTAGTGGATCTACCTTGTGCCCAGTCCATCAAAATGCAATGTACTTACCTTTGTGAAGCTTTAACATGGAATAAGAGACGCATAACTCTGCACATTTTAGTTATTAACTGCAGTATCTATATTAAACCGCTTCATTGCCTTAAAAGATTGTTGTTGTAATGGTACCTTTTGTATTTGAGCTTCACACAGTTGGAATTCCCCAAGAGAAAAATCCTGCAGCAAAACAAGGCATCATGCCTGGCTTGCCTCATAGCGAAGGGTACTGTACTTAAACCATTTAGAGCTAATTATCAGCAAAACCTTTCCATTATCTACTGACCTGTGCCTACAAGGCTGCAATTATTTATTTATTTCAGCCCTCATAGTGAGCACATTGTAATCAGTTTAATTAGACCAAATAGACTTCTTCCATCTTCTCTCCAGGGCTTGGCACACAGGTCTGGACCCAGAAGGGCATTGGAGTAACCCACAGAAGTCTATTAGTCTTGCACTGTGATAAATGGTCTTTAAGATTATGTTGGATAAAGAGTAGACTAATGTTCCATGTATGCGGCAGCCGGGGCAGATTTTACTGAATGCTAATATATGCAGTGCTTGGCATTTGGCCATGCATACTTGATTTCTACTGTAACACAAAGGCTACATTTTATGCAAAGGAACCATTTGTCTGGTGAGAGGCTCCCTGAGAGAGAGGCAGATTTCATAGCGGGCAGGAAAAATAACTCATCACATTGGTTTTACACTCTAATCTCACCAGTTGAAGAAAGCCCTATGACACTAAGAAGGCAGTTTTTTTTTTGCCTCCTCTGTTCCTCATGATTAGGCCTGTGCTTCGATAAAGGAGACTTGCTGAAACAGAGAGGCCAAAGACTTTTCATCCATTAGTGTTGGCTCAAGTTCACATGAATGTTAAACAAAAGGACAGCAACAAAGGAGACGATAACAAGGGGGAGGATGAGATAAAAGAATGACAAGACCTGTATGATTGCTGCCATGAAAGTTCCTGTCCAAACCTGAAAATTGGACATTGTGTTGGGAGTGGGAGATTGTTTTTACAGAACCCAGCAATTTCAACATAAGTAACTGGGGAAAAATCCAGACCTGGTTCCCTGGACAAATGCATTCTAAAGTTCAGCAAGAGCTATTATGAAATTTTGCAAATTTTAACTGAAATTCCAGAATATTAAAGAAAATGTGGGAAAAAATGTGCGTTTCCATCCACTACTGTTATGTGAATATTAGTAGTTGGTTCATGGAGATAAGCAGCTGGTGGAGCCAATTCTCCAATCAGGTGCCTTTAAGCTATAGCAGTGACAGATGATTCAAGGAAATGACATTATTAAAAGAGTGCAAGTCAAACATCAAAAGATAAAAAAAAGTAAATATGACATTTCTGTGTTGTATGTATTTATTTGAGGAAGATAAGCCCTGAGCTTATTTTATAGGCCTCTGCTCAAAAATTGCATATCCATAATGAAATGAATATATCTCTGCAACCACAAGGTCTATTTGAATACTTTTGGTGTCATAGCAAAGGGAACACTTGTGAGATTTGTTAAGATGTGTAAATATCAGTATATGTGCTGTGTGCCATCTTCATTTACTCTTCACATGTAACACAAATGAAACATATTGAGGTTCGCCTAAAAAAAAAAAAAAAAAAAAAAACATTTTCAGGATGAGTATCCCTTTGGAATGATGCAGCTGCAGCTCTAAACCTCTATCAAATCATAGCACAATATGTGAACATTAACTCTGCAAAGGTTGTATGTTTCTATCCTAAACATCAAACTGTCCATTTCGTCTTTTTTCCCCATTTCCCACTCCAAACTGACCAATACACACCTACTACACGTGAAACAGATTTTCTCTTCTGTGCTTTGGAGGCCCATATCTCCGTGAGGAATTGATCAATTTGAGTGATCGACACCTCGTTTGATTCGTTAGAGCCAATAGAATGACGCTATACCCACCAAAACAAGATTGACAGCACTGTAAGCCAATCAGAGTCAGCAGAACACTGTTGTGGGGGAGATGTCGGCTGCTGTGAGTGGTCATCGTTATGCTTATCCCCGAAACCTGAAGGCCGTGATGTTCGCTCGGATTCATTTGACAGACGGACAACATGTCGGTCTACTGCAATGTAGCGTGATTTAACGGCAGAATGAGCTTTTCACGGCAAAAACAACAAAGGTAAGAGAAATATTACAACTATAGCTCATTGAAACAATTTCTGTTGTTGTTGTTCTTTGGCCTCTATCTCTCTGAAGCTTTGGTGTAGCGTGCTTTGGCACATATGTGTGGAAACAGCGGAGTCTCTGCTCTCATTGGAGATGAATGGCGTGTGTTTTGCATAACGTGTCGTCGAGTTAGAGCCCGAAATATACCGAGTGGGTTGGGATATCGGTGCTGTATGGAGTTGGATTTGTTGTTGTTTATTTAGTTGTTGTTTGAGCTGCATTTGGGGCATGTAAAAAGGGCTTTTACAGCCTTGTAGCCCAGGTTCTGCTGTTTAATTTGATGTGCAACATCACTAAATTCTTTGTGATCAGTGCATTGTTTCACACTGTGTTTGCAAAGTTGCTCTCAGAGTCCCGCAATTGAGGGACTTTCGGTTTCAACAGGTTTTAATGTCTCCTCATTGTTTCACACAGCTGATGTTTTTTTCTACCATGGAGTGAAAGCTTAAGTGGACTTGGTGCCAGGCTTTTTAATCAGATTCAGGCTTTTAATGGGACATCAGTGTGTTTTCTTGGCAGATTTGCTTGTGGTTCATGGAAAAAAAAAATTGACCAGTCCCCAAAACTATCACTATCGCAATTCGGCAAGGAAGCTTTGCGCCCTGGCACACCCAGTGTGAACAGCTCAATTGGTCAACATTGGCACCAAAAAGGAAATAGGCAGCACATCCAGTGTGAACCTGGCATCCAGTCAAGATTGCGGTTAAGTCATTAATTGGGAAAATAAACATTCTCAAAATGAATGTGCTTCCTAAGCTGTTGTAATTGTTTCAAAATTTACCATTGCCGCCACCAAGTAATTTATTTTCTTGTTTGAAGACACTTTTCATCAGGTTTTTATGGAATAACAGACATCCCAGGTTGCGTCTCTCACTGTTATACTTGCCCTACGTAGAGGGGGGCTTAAATGTCCAAACCCACTCTGGTATTACTGGGCTGCGCAGTTGAGAACGCTGATGTTCTATTACACAGAGGAAAATGCTGCGTTGTGGAGAGAGATGGAAGGTTGTGCACTGAATTTGCCTCTACCCATTTACATGTACTCGGCTAATATAAAAACCTCAAAAAGAACACAAAAAATCCTATGGTTAGACATGATTCGTGTGTGGCATCAAACTAGAAGATACCTTAAAGAAACCAACTCTCTCTCACTTTTTAGTCCAAGATGGGGAAATGAATTTTTCCCTCCAGGAAGAGGGGATGGAGGATTTAAAATCTGGGCTAACCGGGGGTTACAAAAAATAGGAGATATTTGCAGTCTGGATGGTAAACGTTTGATGTCCTTTGAAGAAATTGCTGCCAAACATAATGTAGTCTGTTACCAGTTCTTTAAATATTTACAACTGAGAAATTTCATTCGGACACAACAAAATCAATCACTATCTATCCCAATTTTGTCTACAACAGAAGAAATAATGGTGAAGGACTGCCATGGGAGGGGCTTAATTTCTAAAATATATAATCCTCTGGTAGACAAATTCTCAGAAACATTGGTAAAAAGGTTGGAGGCATGGAGAGAAGACTTACAGGAAAACATTAGCAAAAAGGAGTGTGAGAGAGCTTGTGCTAAGGCATAATCACAAACGGTTAACACACGCCTTAAACTTCTGCAGCATAACTGGTTAATGTGTACATTTCTGACTTCAGATAAGCGTAATAAATTCAACTGTGCCACACCGTGTGCTGCATTTGGGTCCAAACAGAACCTGTTACACATAAATAATATTCAGATACACTGGTTCAAAATTAGACCCAACTGACGCTTGATTCTGTTTTATTGATTGCTATTGATTTGTCTAGTGGAAGTGGGGTGTAGGGGATTCATAGCAAGATCAGCTGTCTCGCTCCTGGGGGAACTGGGAGTGCGGGGACAGAGTTTGAGGAAGACAGTGAAGGAAATGTCAGATGAAGCAGGTAGAGCAAGCCAATGGATCTGGAAGAGAAGAAATAATGTCAGTTGGGGGCCAGCAGGGGGAACTACTAAGCAGAGTACATAACTCCTTGAGATCAGGTGGAGAGATCCACCAATCAGTCCTCCCAGGAGGAAATCCAGGAAGAGGAAGGTTATTTACCTCACCTGTGTGTGTGCGCACGTGTCTGTGTGCGCATCGAGACGCAGCCCTCTCCTCTCCTCTTATATGCTTTAATCACAAGTGTGTGAATTGACCTGGATATGAAGTGTCTGTAGCGCCAAATAATATAACAGTAGTTTTTGAAGAGCTAAGACAAAACAAAAATTAAAAATCAGCAGTGGCGGTCATATTTCAGCAGTGGCGGTGTGCTGCTGCTAGTTGCATATAGGAGAAACACTGTATATGCCACATAGGCAAGTCATAGTTTCTGGTTTTAACTAGTTCAGTCACTCTGAGCTGAATGCAGGTTTACTTGTGAAGGCCCTGCAAGTCAGGGTGGCTTTGAATGAATGTAGGTAGCCCATTGCCCATCTCCAGAATGCTACCCTTAAACCCAGCAGAATGCAGGAAATCACATCTACCACATCCAAAATTTTCTGGGGGAGGACCCCCAGAACCCCACTATACCACCATTGTCTCTCTCTATGTTTGTTTGTATGTAAGGTATTAGGCCCTATCCATGTCCAGTAGGCACCCCAAAAATCCGTTAGGATGCGGGGGATCAGGACTGCATCCACCAAATCAGTGTATAGGCCTAAACGACAAAATTGTGGTCGGCCCCACTGAATCTCACTCCAAGGTTTTTTGAAAGGTTGGCAGCCCTGTTATCATCAGAACAGACATGTCCTGTGACTTTCAGCCTCCTTTCATATTTAATAGAGGGGGGACAATACCTGACACTAATATTCTCAGCTGTTAGGATGTGCCTGCTGTAAAGGGTAAATATAATCATAGAAGGCTGTAAATCACAGGACATGTCTGTTCTGATTATACAAGTCAGCAGAAAGCTCAAGCATGTGGGGGCATCCTTTCATATTTAATAGAGGGAGGGACCGTATCTAAAAGTACAGCTGTCAAGATGCCCCCCGCCAAAGGCCTTTGCCACCTTGGTCTCAAAAAACCCCAGGAAAAACCCTGGTATAGTAATGCTAATGTTATTTTCATCAGGTGAAATTGAATCAGCTGACAGTATTCACCGCTGCTGACATCACCACCAGTTGACTGGGACTGCTGCTGTTTTGTCTCCTGCTGCTTTGTCTTCTGAAGCTTCTGAAGCCTTTGTTTTCCTGCTTGTCTGACGGTGTATTGAAACGGCTTTTGATTGCTTGTTGTCTCTTGCATGCTGTCTGCTTGCCTGGCTGGCTGCTAAGCACTGCTTTGCTTGGCTGTCTGCTTAGCCTTGATTCCTTGCTTCCTCATCCAAAGAAGATGACTGTTGCCTGCATACACAACATTTGACTGAATTTAATTCCCCTTTTTAAATGTGTGAATGAGTGGAAGAGTTATATTTCGTTACTTTGGATTAATTTAAGGAGTTTATTCTTTTTGTTTTATTTTATTTCATTTGGGCATTTATTATTTTGTATAATTTGTATAGTTCAATTTGAAACCTGCCCATTATTTAGTATATTCTGTTCAATTAGTATATTCGGTTGATGTATTAATTTGCTTTGTTTTCTTCCCCATTAATTTGTTTTATCCTTTTCAGTTGCTGAAGGTCAGTAGTGGTGCTGGTGATCTGGGTGGCAGTATCTCCCTCCCTTTCCCCTCCCTGTGTGAATGATGTTAATTATTAAAAACATATATTAAAAACTTGTTTAAAATAAAGTATTGCATTGTACGTTTGAATCCACATCTCATGCCTCTTGAGTATAACAAACGTGTGAGTCTTAAGTGTTTTGGAAGCAAGATAATTCTCTGGGTGAAATTCCCAGGGTGGCATTGTCTGGCAACTTAAATATTACTTAATCGTATTACCCTAAAATCATTTAATGTACACTGTGTTGCTGTAGCTGCCACATACATAATATTTATATAATATATATTTATATAGTGGGGCAGCACGGTGGTGTGGTGGTTAGCACTGTCGCCTCACAGCAAGAGGGTCCCGGCTCGATCCCGGGTGTGGGAGCATGTTCTCCCCATGTCAGCGTGGGTTCTCTCCGGGCACTCCGGCTTCCTCCCACAGTCCAAAGACATGCAGATTGGGGACTAGGTTAACTGATAACTCTAAATTGTCCGTAGGTGTGAATGTGAGCGTGAACGGTTGTCTGTCTCTCTGTGTCAGCCTTGCGATAGTCTGGCGACCTGTCCAGGGTGTACCCTGCCTCTTGCCCGATGTCAGCTGGGATAGGCTCCAGCCCCCCCGCGACCCTCAAGAGGATGAAGCGGTTAGAAGATGAGTGAATGAATATTTATATAGTATTTTTACTGCTCTACTTACCGAGCTAACACTTAAAAACAAAAAAGTCAGGCAACAACACTAACAAACTACCCAATAAAGGCAGCGGTAGACCAACCTCAGAACCAATTGGCAATCAGTCTGACAAAGATTAGCCTCTGGGGATAACAGCCAAAATGTCGAGGATTCTGGTGTCGCCAGTGGATGTCCCAGCAAAGGCTCTCTCTCTTCAGTGCACCAGTCATTTTGGCTAATTGCCATAAACAGAAAATAAATAAATATCTGCATATGAATGCAGATTTTTTTTTTAAAGCCAATAAAAAACTATATTGCCATCAGATGATGGCCGATTGGCTAGCAGCATGGATGCCGGTGAAAAATGTTACGGTGGTTATTACTTGGTTATATATGTTAGTTATTCAATCTCTTTTTCAAATTTGATGACATTTGTTGGAGTAAATTGGCATGTAAACAAATGTGAAACACTTAATCTCTGTAAACAAATGTGAAACACTTAATCTCTATTTACATCCTTAGGTTAAGGCAACAAAAGTCCGTTGTTGGGGTTAGAAGGAAGAAGTATTTTTGGTGATATAAGTATTATTATAAATACTGTAAAACAATATGTTTTTTTTAACACTACTGGGACAAATGACAAATATTTAAATTTATAGATTGCATGTATGTTTTAAACTACATGTGGGGCTTGTCAAAATGTCCTTGCAGTATATGGCACAAAATTCATACGTCATTCCTATGGTTTAAGACAGCCCAAAAACATCAGTAAACATGACCAACTCTCTCTCAAATCCAAAAACTAGAGAGTTGAAACTCAAATTGTGACTTCATTAAGTACAAAGACTGGAGCTGCCCTATAGATAATGAATGGTGATTGATATTCTAGTTAACAGGACACTACAATAGAATAAAGATCATTTGGTTATACAATACAATACAAACATTCTGTGGGTCCACAGAATCAGGCTCCCAATCATTGTCTATGGAGCAGCTGCAGACTTAATACGAGAGGCGAGAGTAACTTGTGTTCACTAATATTGATTGAACTTCCTTAGGCCATGAAAAGAACTTAAATTTAAATTTAGGTCTTGTTCCCCTTAAATAATAAGTTGGTTGCATATACACATAAAACCTACAGCAGAAAAGGTGATTCTACATTCTGCACTTCTAATTTTATCGCTGTTAAATATTTCAAACAGCCAAAAAATTGCAACATGTCACAAATTCTACTTGTCAGCTCTGAGTGTTATAAAACAGCAACGTCTCACTCTCTTCTGGGAGTAATCCTTCTCCTTGCTAAAAGTTAATTCATAAATAATTCCCAAGTCCTTTTCAGAGGTAGCAGTATTTTTAATGAACAGGCGAAAAAAGGTTCTATGTTCCCTGCTTACACAAAAAGGTCCTATGTTTCCCGGGTTCTATGTTGCCCGCTCAACCAAGGTGTGAAAGCGGGGAACATAGAAGCTTTTTTGCAGGGTTAAGTGGGGAACATAGAACCCGGGAAACATAGGGATGACCCCGTTGAGGAGACGCCATGTCTGATGCTGCTTTCTTCATTGTGACCAAAAATTACCCTTGTTTGGACTGCCAAAGGACAAAGGAACAAAGAAAAAGTGGTTGTAATTATTTTTGATACAACTCCTCCACAATACAACCTGGACATTTTATTGTGTTCCCTCTATTTTCCTGAGGACTGCTTCACAAACTGGCAACAGTTTACTGCTGGATTTTCCCTTTGTTGGACATATCTGGAGATTTGGGATCACAACCTGTAAGTATGCTTCATGAGTTGTGAATTTGTTGTGTAAAAACAAACTAGGAAGCTGCTACCAAGTGTTGAGTGTGGAGTAGATGGCTGTAGGAGCTAACGTTAGACTGTACACCCAGTGCTTAGCTGTAGGCCTCGGCTAACTGGCTAACCAAAGCTATAGTTTTAAAATGCTTTTGCTAATTGGCGTACAGTAAGTTAAACTGCTGGCTGGGTGGTGTCAGTAAGATGAATTTAATGACTGAATTGTGGAGAATCTAACAGAGCTAAGATGTGCAGCATGTTCATATTGACAAAAGTTGACACATTTCTATGTGCGATGCCCGAGCTAAGCAGCTACTGCCGCTACCTTGAGCAATTAATTAGCCAACAGGCAACAGTCAGACCTGGGGTGGAAGTAAGAGCTGCATTTATTTGTCAAATTGTATTGTTTCCATTGGAGTTTCATTGTGAATCATCTTTTGGAGAGGACCTATTATTCCCTTTTCCTTGTGTTTTACACAGCTTTATAGCTGTAGGTCTCAGCGGGGTCTGCCCATTGGTCCGACCATATTAAACCCATTGTTCCGAAGTCCCATTGTTCCGATATCATCATGATGCCCTGTGGTTAAGGCACAAAAACCACTTGGTTAGGGTCAGGAAAAGATCATGGTGTGGGTTAAAATGAAAAAGAAAGTGGCAAACACATAAGCCGTGAGCCTGCTCCGCCTCAAGCCTTTCCCGGCTGACCCAGAGCCGGTCGCGGCGTACCATCAAGCCGGGAGCCGTTCAGCACCGTGGAGAGCTCCCCACACAACCCGGACCCCAGAGTTAATAACAGGAGGTTATGGTGTTTCATTCTCTCCTCTCTATGACACTTGTATCTCGACCAGTAGCCTACTTTTGTTGCGTTTGCTGATCCTCTATGATACACAAATACAGTATAGCCTAGTATAATCACATATTGGAACAACGGGACGTTGGACTAATGAGAGGTCGGAACAATGCTATGGCACTGGTCTCAGCTTACCGGCTAATCAAAGCTATTGCATTGAAATGCTTTTGCTACGCTGCGTCCAGTAAGTTACACTGCTAGTCTCAGTAAGAAATAAAAGGTGGAGAGCTAACATTGTGCAGCATGTCCATATTGACAAAAGTTGACACGTCTATCTGTGATGCCCAATCTGAGCAGCTAGCTAGCTCGAGCGATTAGCCGACAGGCAGCAATTAGACCTGCATTTATTTGTCAAAATGTGTGGCTGTACTCAGAGTTTGATCGTGAATCGGCTTTTATCATACGTTTTATGGAAAATGTACAATGTGTTTTTATTACTTGAAGCTCTGTTATATGGAGGATGTTCACTATATCGTTACTAAACATTGTAGTTAGTCTGAGTTATAGAGCTGAGGAGGTATTTGTGTGTGTGTCTGTCTCTACATGTGTTTGAATAGGTATGTTTGGTCTGCTGATTTTACAGGGATGTTTACATGTTGACTATGGATGGGTATGGTTGTGTCTTACACGCTGATTTAGAGAGCACACTAGTTCAGCTAATAGCAAATTGTTACTAATAAGCTGAAATGACAGCTGTCTGTATGTAGACTAACTTAGTTTGACACATCGTAAAATTGGGCAGATACTTTTAAACCTAGCTGCTGGCTGAGACAAACAGCCCCTCCTCTCTCTACCAGCACTAATGTTACCTGCACGCAGTGAATCACATCAGCAGAGAGGGAGCAGGACAGAGGATAGGCGGATAGGAGGACAGAGGACAGCAGCACTGACTTACAGTGACTGTAAACGTCAGTCAGTATTGTCATGTCAGAAATATTATAGTGACGTTGCTTCTATAAACTTTACTGTTCTCCGGAAATGACTTTTAGTTATATTCAAAATATTCAGTCATCCTGTTATGAATTTATGCTTTTTGAATTAATATATTTTCTAAAAAGCAATTATTTAGAAATAAAGAAGTGATGAGGAGTATCGATAAAATCTTAACGATACCCATCCCTAATGTTGACTGTTTTTGGTGCAATATCAGTTTAAGAAACATAATTTTCCTTTTTTCTTTTAAAGTACATCACAGCAGGGCCCTGGTGCCTAACACGTATCCACTACAGCCAGATTCCAGGATGTAGGATACCACACGGACCCTCCACAAACCGTCTCAGTGGGCCCACAGTCTGTGGCATCTCAAAAGATGGTAGTGATCAGCACACACGGATGAGGAGCAGCCCAAGAGGCAAAGGTACGTAACACAGAAATTATACTATGTTCATAGAACACAGTGCCATAGCAGGTGCATTAACATTAGCTAACGTTCGTGAGTGTGTAATGTGCAAGGTTGGCTTTGGCAAACTGCATATTTCTTCTAGGTGTCCATTTCAAGAGGCCAACTAGCCTACTAGGTATTGTAAGTCATTATAATTTAAACCTGCACTAAAAGAAAATATGTGCTTGCTTTTTTCCTGTGGATGCTTGCAATTAACGTTAGGTGGTGCTCCCAGTCCCAAGGACAATGAAGCTGAGGGACAGACTAACCCCAGTCGTGATGAGGAGGAGGATGAGAACAGAAATATGACAGGTGCAATGTGAAGGCATAGCCTACTATGCATTACATTTTAGCCAGAGGAAAACCTTTTATACCTCCTTAGTTCATGGCTAATAATGGCTAATACAAGAGCAGGGCTGGGCAGGGCAGGGCAGACAGTTATATTATGCATAAAATTAGATGCATTAAGATAGAGTCACATGCTCTTATTGTAAGTTAAATAACAAGCACATAGCCATTTGTGGCCAATTCATTATTGTATTTATTTTATAGTCTGAAATTAAACAAGAACTGCTAACATTTATTATTTATTATTTATTATTATAATCACTTATCGTTCTGTTTCTAATTGTTTGAAGATCATTTTGGCCAAAGGGAAATTATTGGTTTATTACATCACATTCTGTGCAATCTGATATGTTGCAATTTAAATATTAATGTGTAAGATTAATATATGTTCCTTTTTTTTTCTTCTTCTTTTTAAAATCTGTTTTAGGTACAGTCCAGCTGATATTTTCTTTTTGGGTGAATACACCAACACCATGGCTCCAGTTGCCAAAGTTATCAACATACTACAGGGAGAATCTATTCAGATGGGGTGGCTGCTGCCTACCATCACAACCATCATTGCCAAGCTTGAGAAAACAAGAGTGTCACTTAGATTCTGCTTGTTGATGCCCTGCTTGACGGTCTGAAGAAAAGGTTTGGGAAAATGATGTCTGACCCAGAGCTGGTTGCTTCAGCCATTCTTCACCCCAAATTCAAAACATCCTGGACCAGTGATGAGGATGTCCTCAAGCAAGGCAAGAAAAGAACTGTGACTGATCAATTTCTTATTGCTATGTTTTTGCTTGATGAATTTTGACAATCATATAAACTGTTATTCTTCTCATTTAGGCCTCTGTTACATCAAGAGACACCTCCCTGACCATGATGAGTCTCTGCGACAGTCTCCTCCTGACTCATCAAGTGCTTCTGATGAAGATGATTTCTTCTCCAGCATGAGGCATGGACACACACAAGACACAACAAAACAACTGGATGCCACCTGACATGTGCAGCTGAAGGTATGGACATGTTGACCTCTTTCCCTGCCATATCCAGTCTGTCAGTTGAGCTGAACACAGTCCTGCCTGCTTCTGCTGCCTGCGAAAGGCTGTTTAGTGCAGCTGGACCTATCTTCAGCCCAAGAAGAGGACGAATTGATTCTCACAACTTCAAAAATCAACTTCTGTTGAAGCTGAATAAGGACTTCTTTAAGTGAGTAGTTAAACTTGAGAGAATGTTCTTATCTGTTATTTCATCAGAGGCAAAGCTGATCCAGTAGACTTTGTTATAAACCCTATTCGTTTAAAAACAGTAATCTAATGTTGTGATACATATTTGAACTGGCAACATAAAAGCTAATTAGCAAACCAAAGAACACACTGAATGTTACATTATATGTTTAGGTAGAAGTTTCTGTTTCTGTTCTGAGGCTTCTTGCCTTTATTTGTTTATTTTTTAACAATAAACATTTCTGTAGCAGAATGACAATAAAGCTACTTTCCTGTATTTCCTGAGATTTTCTTTACTTAAGTAATTTTTTAAGCAAATACGTTAGTACTTTTACTTAAGTAATATTTTGACTAAGCTACTTTTGACTACTTTTGTATTGGAGTAATATTTGACAAGGAGTATCTTTACTTTTACTCAAGTAGTGAATTTGTGTACTCTGTCCACCTCTGCGTGCGGGCCGGTGCTTGGGCCGGTGTGCCTTTATGTCCCGGGCTGAAGTCCACCCCTGCCCCAAACCCTGTTCACAAACTACTTGCTGAAGCTGCACAGCATCATAACGACAGCATCACCTCACTGCTACAGGAAATGGCTGGCTGCTCCCAGTGACTGCAGCATCTGCTGCTGCTGCTGCACAGGCCTCCAGGTGATTTAATTGACTCTATGGGAGGATGTGATTTGTGTGTGTGTGTGTGTGTGTGTGTGTGTGTGTGTGTGTACATCTTCTGCTTAAATGAGGACATGTTGTCACTCCTCACTTCTGCAAGTTAGGATTAAGTTTTTGGATTTAAAGTTTGAGATGCATTAAAACAGGCTTCTCCTGTTCCATGAAACAAAATGACATTGTTGGATTTGTGTGGGTTCCACTGGGTTGTCCATCAATACCAAGGACTCAGCAGTGAATACTGGACCTCTCTTAGCTTTATCTAGCTCACTCACTTTTCTATACTGACTCTCCACTAACCCCAATTAACAATACGGGTGCAAAATGGCAGTATTGGTCTAAGGCATGCAGTGCTTTGGAAGTAAAATCTTCTAAAAAATTCTGCTCTGCATTGACATTTTCTCTGTGTGAAATTGTATACTACATACCAAATTTGCGCACTTATGTTGAACATACGTTTGTGTGAATAAACTGTAGAATCTTTTGAGATGCACTAAGCTGGAATAACCATATAACTTCCTGTGAGCTTCCTTGTCGTTGTAGATGTTTTACCATGGTAACCCATGCCAACCACAGCTCTACTGGCAATTAAAAAATAGATAAATTAATAAAAATGCATTGCGCCAAGAAAAAGTGAAATCTTATATTTGCTGTTAATGTCATAGTCTGCACTCCTTACCCAGCCTCTCCACCACACCTACCTTCCAGCCTACCACCTGTCCACATATCTCCCACTCCTGCTGGTCCACCACACTCACCTCATCAAGCCAACTCCACTCACCTTGGCTCATTACTCCCTGCCACTATAAAGACTCCAGCTTCACAGACTCTCGTTGCCAGATTTTTCTTGCCATATCCATGCAAGAATTTCCAGCATTTATTCCCAGAGTGCGTCCTTGTTGCCAACTTCACCTATCTCTAAATCTTCTGCTTTGTCTGCTCCCTGATAAACCCCCTCAGCCTTCTGTCTCTGACAAAGAGTTCTACTTCCACCTTCCTGATTTCTGTTTGCCTGTTTCCCAAGGCTGTGTGAAGTGACTGCCAGTCAGCTCTATGTAGTGAGTTTACCTGTTCTGCTGCCTGTGATTTCCTGTGTTGTGGTTTACTTCATCACGTGGCTGCACATGTTGCCTTTGAGTGTGCGCCACAGAATCCACGCATTGCCACTGCTGGTTACTTGACTTCTGACGACCAACCTACTAATCTCTCAGTTGTGTTGGCTTTCTTTTTCTGCTGATCTAGTATCAGACCCTCTGCTCGTCTGACGTCATCTCTTGCCTGCTTCCTCATGGTACTGCACACTATTGAAGTGTTTGCTGTTGGTGTGCATCCAGTGGACACCAGTGGCTCACCTACTCTCAGCTCCAGTGTTCCACATTGAGAATTTTGGACTGAAATTGTGCGGGAGGCTCCAAGCAAACGTATGACTCTCCCTTTTCCCTACTTATTCTGTGTGTGATAGAATGGTTCCTTAATGGTCATTACAAACTATGCTGCTTTGAGTCCAAAACCCACCAGTCACACTTCAATTGAAGTGTTATTGATGTTACAGAGCTGTCTTGGTTGATGTTACGAACACTGTCAACAAGAGTGACAAGAATGATAGTGATACACATGACAGTGTGTTAACACTACAAGGATACCGTGTAATGGAAACTTTTTGAATTGGACATTAATGTAGTTGTAGCATTACAACATTTACAGTACACACCTGGCTTCACCCACTTGCTCCAGTCTGTAGTTGTTCTGTCTGGATGTTCACAATTCATGAAGAAGGGGTTTTCATGAGTGTGGACATATTTACTTTGATTGATGAGTGACTTCCACTTTGCCACTTTCTCTGATCCTGACTTTGAAGATGTTGCATTCCAGTGTAAGTGGTTTTTGATGCTACGCTGCCATTTCGTCATCACCTGAAATTCTTTGTCCAGTCTCTTTGACAAGCCTAGTAGTGTGTAAAGTTTGACAAGGGGCCAAAATAAATTCATATTTAAAAATATTTAAAAAGAAAAAAAGGCACACATAACACAAAACAACACACAGCATTAACCTTTTTCCAGATGCCAGTTATCACAGAACTGTTTGGTATTGTCCTATTGTTTGTAGGTGACAGTCTCCTGTGATGTACCTTAAAGCTACAGACAATGTTCTGGGCCATATAAAACTGACTTATAAATATATAGCAATTAAGAAGACACAAAAGCATATGCTAACAAAATTATCCATGCAGCACACATGTATTTGCTTCACAATTTTATTACAAATCTCTGGATTGACTCATTGTAGGGAAAATACAAACAATGCATTATTTCTGACCCAATTCAATCAGATGATACAGTTCTTTTTTTTGTTACCACATAGAAATGCAGATTCTGTCAATTCAGTGTATAAATTGTATATTTATTTATTAATTTGTCTTTTCCTAATCTTGCCTCTAAAACCTGGCTAACCATGTCTCCAATCTGTGGAGACAACCATCACTGAGCAATATAATGTGAGCACCAATATGAGGTCTGGAACCAGAGGCCTTTACTACAAAGCCAGTTCAACTTACCCAGGATATCTTCTTGTTAATTGTCTTGAATAACCCTAACAGTAGCCGTCTGGATAATCGGTTTTACAAAGCTAGTTATCAATTAGTTCAGTCAACTAGGTTTTCCTATCCAGCCATGAGCGTGTTCGTGTGAAAATGGTGGGGTTGCTAATTGTGAGCAACATAAGCAGAACCATGAATTAAGTAGGCTGCTTCATATAATATGAGATGAAATGGTGCCGAAAGTGTCTGTGACTATGAGACAGTAAAATCAGGTATCACTGAGCTCTGGGCCTATGTGACATTAGTGTAGAATATTTTTTGCTATGTAGTTGGATGACGATAATACTACTACTATGACTCTGGACTAAAATAAACATTGCGTAATTTCAAATAGTGCTAAAATCTTGTGTTTAGTGTTGTAAATTATCTCTTCATTTGTTCGAAGCTCTGTTTTAAAACCAGTGGAAATAGAGACTTGGCAAGTACAAGCACGAATGCTGTGTTTATCATCATCCTCGAGCTTCAGGAGAGGACCAGAATTTGACCCTGGATTCAGGTTGGACAGTCAGAAAAAGCAGGCATGATGCCCTCATGGTGTGTTACTTGTGAGGACCATAAAAGAATAATTACGGAGGATTGAATAAGTTATGTTAGAGGGGCTCTTGTCAGGTGCTGTGGTAGGTTTCTCACTATAGATCTGTAATCAGCACACAACATGCAGACTGTAATTACTGGGATCAGGGTGGTGCGCTCATCAAAGCTTGTCTCCAAGACTCCATCCCATCCCCACACTAATACACAGCTGCCATAATATCCCATTAAGACATCAAAATCACGAGGCAGGAAACAGACTGCTAGCTTTCAGCATGTGGCCCCCTAAAATGACCCAGTTTCAAACTGCAGGATTATGACTTTTCAGCAAACTGATTAAAGTTAAAGTCGAGTTCATGCATTGAGGCTGTACTTTAAAGGAGGGTATTGTCTCCAGTGTGATGGGGTTATGGGTTATGTCTGCCTTGCCTTTGGATATGAGCACTCAGTGGTGTAGTGGAGGATGTACGCAGGTATACGGGGTATTCCCACTTCTATGTCTGGCCATTAACAGTATACCCACCTATCGGCCAAAAAGCCATTGGAATATACAAGAGAGTATAACCACTTCCTCCACTAACCTATCCATCTACCTAGAAGTAAACCCGCCTTATTAAATACCACTACACCACTGTGAACACTGGCACTATGCGAGGTTTGAGATCACTGCCTAAGCATTTTGTTATCTCGGGAGTGTTTCTTTTGAGTCATGACCACAGTCAACCTCCTACCCACTTGCATGTGTGCATTGTTCTAGGATGTGTCTTTCAGTGAAAGTCAAGAGGAATAACTGATGAAAATGCATTTTGGTCTTTAGACTGGGCCTAAATATAATAACAGCCAGTCTTTGCTTCAGAAGATTTTGTTTGGTTTTAAGTTTTTATTTTTATTTTTTTCTAATTATGCATTGTTGATGTCACTGGTAAGATTTTAAGATTCTGCTACTGCTGTGTTCTGTCTCCCCACACACAATGATTGTTATACAATTTCTTTTTCTTTTACACTGGAGCTTGGTAGAAGATGATAAAGAATTACACTCCTTAACTGAAAAAAATCTCACAGGAACAGCTCACATGACCATAACCTGAAACAACACACTCAGAAGAAATCACCCAAAGTTTGAATTCACATTCTGACAAGGTTAGTTGAGCAAGAAGATGCTGGGACCAAACAGTCTGAGATGCCTGGCTTTGTGAACTCATATAGCAGAACAGAGAGCTCACACTGCAGTTAAAATGTATATAAATGAATACGCTATGTTTAACTAACTGTCTGAAAAGTACTACAGTTATGCTTGACGTGTTGGATGTTTGATTCTGAAAACAATATGACTATGACTATGTCACCAAGAATGAAAATATCATGTGGTTAGACTCTATTAAGAGTTTATGAAGAAAGAAATGTGTATATGCTATGTATTCTCATAGAATGGTACATATGATATCCTACAAATACGCATGCACAGCAGTTTGTATGATATCCTACAAAGTTGCACCCAATGACGTTACATCCTTAATGTACAGTAGTGTAATTAATATAAAGTTACAGACAATGGCGGATGGGCCGGTCACCAAGTGGGCCGGTGTGGGCCGGTGGGGCCGGCCTGGTGGTCAAAGAAAGAAAGAAAGAAAGAAAGAAAGAAAGAAAGAAAGAAAGAAAAAAAAAGACTAGTGAATGTCAAGGTATTTGCTAGCTGTCAGTACTGCAATGCGCATCACTCCCATGTTGTTTGTTTGCTGTGAGAGGGAACGTAGGTGTCAAATGTTTTGATGCTTGAAGGAGGAGATAAGAGCGGCCTCTTCCAATACAAGGAGGCCCTAGTTTTTCTCGAAATCTGATTGGCTCAGCCACAGTCATCAGTCATTACTCATGGCAGACCAGGCTAGTTTGACCATTAGACAGAAAACATGGATAAAGCCGGTAAAAAAAAGAAAGGGTGGCATGGAAAAAATGAGAATAAAAAACTCAAATCTTTACAAGAAGAGGCAGCAAAGTGCTCCAAAATAACTGACCTGTTTGGCCACGGCGTTAGTCGACGGGCTGAGGCTGCTGGTGTTGCTAACGATGGAGATGAAGCTGGAGCCGACAGTGCCATAGCAGGTGCATTAACGTTAGCTAATGTTCGTGAGTGTGTAATGTGCAAGGTTGGCTTTGGCAAATTGCATATTTCTTCTAGGTGTCCGTTTCAAGAGGCCAACTAGCCTACTAGGTATTGTAAGTCATTATAATTTAAACCTGTACTAAAAGAAAATATGTGCTTGTTTTTTTCCTGTGGATGCTTGCAATTAACGTTAGGTGGTGCTCCCAGTCCCAAGGACAATGAAGCTGAGGGACAGACTAACCCCAGTCGTGATGAGGAGGAGGATGAGAACAGAAATATGACAGGTGCAATGTGAAGGCATAGCCTACTATGCATTACATTTTAGCCAGAGGATAACCTTTTTAGTAGTACTAAGTGGGATTTTTTTGTTGTAGTAATAAGTTGACTTAAAGTTGACTATAGGGCCTATTGCCCAGTTTATACCTCCTTAGTTCATGGCTAATAATGGTAATACAAGTGCAGGGCTATACGCAGTTACTGAACTGATCATAGTTGTATAATGTAACTAAGTACATTTACTCAACAACTGACTGTACTCTGGTACAGTTTGGGGATAATTGTACTTAAGTTTTTTACTATTTTCTGTTCTAAACTATTTTTTTACTATTTTCTGTTTGATGATACTTTATACTAATACTCCACTACAAAGGCAAATATTGTACTTTTCTCTCTGCCATCAGAAGTTCTACTGCAAGTTAGAGATGCACTAGAAGTGCTGAAAGCAGCAGGTTATTCCACCAACCTGGAAAGAAAAAGTCTCTGGAAGGTGTATATCTCAACTGCGCTCTTATCTGACAGAAATTAGAACTGAAGAAATGTGAAAGAGACTATGAAACAAAAAGATGTTCTGACTTAAGTGAGGTCTGATAAGCTGCCAAGATCTCATCTCAGACCTTGGAGGTATATTTTGTCAAGTAAAGATGTTACATTTGATTCGGCTCCTTATTGGGTTTTTATTCATTCACTGGTGTTGTTGCTGCCTTCATGGGTTTATTTGTTCAATTATTTCCCCATTATTTATGCATTGCTGTGTTCAGTGCATTTATTCGGTGTATCAGGATTTTCAGAGATGCATTTGGTAATAGTCATATTTATTCAAACATTAATGGGTCTGTCTAGTGTTTACTATGTGTGTTGTCACTGTGTTCAGTCATTTATTCACTTATGTTAGTATAGGGTGACCATATTTTGATTTCCAAAAAAGAGGACACTCGCCCCAGCCACGAAATAGCCTACTTAAATGATACTCGCAGTTTATTTAAAGATGCCTTATAAGTTTAATATATTAAAAGTTTATATGTATAGATAGAAAATTCAGTTATATTACAAAATAATATCTCTCAAAGACAGAAATTTAGATAGGCTTCTCAGAGGTTACTCAACTTGCTTTTATTATGCCTAAAATAATAATCTTTTTAGAAGTTTCAATTGTACAAAAATAAATATAAATGTAAAATAAATGTAATATCTCTGGAATGAAATAATGATAGAAATAATGTCTCTTCTGTATTAGAAAAATCAACTTGTAAAATAATAGCTATCTTTTCAAGTCTTACTGGACAAATAAATAAATAAATAATATGAAATAATGTTCTAAATAATACCTCTTCTGTATTAGAAAATCCAACTGTGAGGTCCCCGGCACCTTTATTAGACACAGAATCATATGTGCCAGCTTTGCACACAGTGCACTCGGCCTTTCATATATCCCGACCGGGTCGGGCGGTAAGTAGGGAATTTTTTCTGCAGTTCATCTATGAAGCTGCACTTGCGCTTCGGCATCTTGGAAGCTTAGAATAATGCTGCGCCACGGGTGTCTGCTGCTTCCTCGTTGTGAGTGTTGGAGATCCGCCGATAAGGCAGCCTCTCGGGGATTACACACACACACACACACACACACACACACACACACACACACAAGGAAAACCGGACATTATCATCAGTTTATAAAAACCCCACCGGACGCCCCGGACAGGACGTGAAAAGTGGACATGTCCAGGCAAAAGAGGACGTTTGATCAGCCTATGTTAGTAGGTTAGTTGAATAGGTAGTAGCTGGTTTTGATAGACGTGGAGTACAGTCACTGTCTTTCACCTTTAGACTACAGACATTTGAGTTATCAGTTAATAAATATGTTAGTAGTATTGCTACACTACACACAGATGTGTCTTTTTGTCTTTTTCCAAGACTTTCTTATTTTTATTGGACCAAATGGATAAAATTCTGATAGTATACACAATCATTTTAAGGGGGGTTGGGATGCTCATGAAACTATTTACCATTTTAATGTTCCTTTTGCAATAATTGTGGGAAAACACACAAAAGACATGGGGCTGGTGGGTCAAGTGTCCTGCAATACTACGGGTGGCCATTCCATTCCATTTTGAACCCGCTTATCCAACAAAATACTCTCCCCGCCCTTCTCCCCAGCAACATTTTCCAGCTCCTCCTGGGGAATTCCAAGGCATTCCAAAGCCAGACGAGATACATAATCCCGCCAGCATGTTTTGGGTCTGCCATGGGGCCTCCCACCAGTTGGACTTACCCAGAGCACCTCTAGTGGGAGCCAACCAGGAGGCATCCTGATCAGATGCCCGAACCACCTCAACTGACCCCTTTTGACACAAAGACGAAGCTCTACTCTGAGCTCTCTCCGAATGTCTGAGCTCCTTGCCCTGTCCAGCTGAGCCCAGCCACGCTTTGGAGAAAACTCATTTCAGCCACTTGTATCTGCAATCTCAATCTTCTGATCATTACCCATAGCTCATGACCATAGATGAGGGTTGGGACGTAGATGGACCATTAAATCGAAAGCTTTGCTTTCTGGCTCAGCTCTCTCTTTACCATGACGGTCTGCCAAACCACTGATCCATCTCATGCTCCATTCTACGCTCATTTATTAATAAGACCCCGAGATACTTGAACTCCTTCGCTTAAGGCAGTTACTCACTCTAAACCTGGAAGGGGCAATCCACTGTTTTCTGGCAGAGGACCATGGCCTCTGACTTGGAGGTGCTGACTCTCATCTCAGCTTCTTCAATACTTGGTACTTGGCTGACGGTGGCCACTATGCCAAAATTACCCCGCTGCTATTTGTAGTTTAAAGTGGCATAATAATGCCAGCACTGTAATAGACTCACAAGTCAGTCTTTAGAAGCTTTGCTTAACTAAAGACTGATGACTTTCTCCCTGATTTTGTGTTTAGATGGGCGGATACAATTTCAGAGTTTTAAAAAACTCCCTACGTTGCAGAACCAATAGTAAATCTGCAGGGCGGTCCTTCGGTGGCTCGCTGAACTCTTGTGCTCGTAAACATAGTCCGACTGCGTTAAAAGTTTTAAACAAAGTCGCTGTAAGTACTTCATTACCACAATCTTGTGGACTGAGCACACGCTTGATAAAACAGAGTTAAATCTCTCGGCATCCATTTTCAAGCTCTCTGTGTTTCCTTGCGGACGAGAAAAGGGGGAGCGCACATTTCCGGGAGGGCATGTCCTTTTCAAAAAGCGGCGTTGCTTTGTTGCCGCCTGTTTTCTCTGGTGTGTTAAACACACTTTAGAAAGGAGTGTCCCCAGACTATCAGAAGGCGGAGATCTCTGATTGTCTGGTGGTGAGACTAGTACTGTAAAGGAAAAAGCACTAAAACGCTTCTGTGTTTCAAAACTGGAAATTCTCCATTATCCTTCTTACACACAACAATATTCTGAGTAGCTGGAAGAAAATGAGTTTCATATGTTCTCATGTAAAGCTTGAGGCACAGACCAAGTTCCACTTATCTGATTCTTTTTTTTATGTTTATGTTTAGAAATGTCTTTCTCTCCCTGACTGTGAGAACATTTTATGTCAAAGTGTTACGTTCTGACCTGTCTAGGGGGTTCAGGAGTTAACAATAATAAAAAAAACAATACATACCCTGGGAGGGGAAAATGAAGCGCTGGTAGGGTAAACGTAAGCCAAATATTTTATTAAGGAACCCAAAATGTAAATACGAACACAAAACAATCCTCTAAAAACTGAGAATGACAAGGACTAACCATAAACTGAAAACAGTCCACTCAAAAGGAGGGACGATAATGCACAATAAGTAAAACTCAAAACACCGGATCTTAGAAACTACTACTAGGGGAAAAACAAACCAACACAAATTACTACAATCACTAGGAAAGAAACTAAACGAAACTCACTACACACTAGTAGGATATTACTGTTAACGTCGGGCACACTAAAACACTGCGAGGTAGTGAGACACAGTTCCTGGAGCACTGTATCAGTCCACACACAGCTGGCGGCCTCGGTCCACTCTCCTTAATACACCATTGACTGCTGATTGGCACCAGCTGCGAGGCACCGTCCAAGGAACACACACCTGTAACAAACACACACACGCACACACAACCCAAACTCTACAGCACGTAACACAAGGTTGTTATCCTAATTATTTACATTTTTACTAGTTGTATGTATGATTCAACTAATGCACTGCACAACATATCTGACTGTGAAATCTGCTAATTAGTTGACTATCTGGCTAAAATGGAGGGTGTATCTGTCAGTCTGTCCTTTAGATTTTCTCAACAATAGTTCATCCAATCTACTTCACATTTGACCAGCATATAACTGAGCACCCAAGGAAATGCAGTGAAGAGGTCGGGCTTTTGAGATTTATGGGACATATTTATAAGTAGTGCATACACTGTATACACTGTGTAGTGTATAAGAGGGGACCTCTATAAACTGTTAAACCACAGTAAGGCATGCTGGGTACAGCTCCCTCTCTGTCACCTGCTATAGTACTTTAACAACAGATGCAGAGAGACTGAAAGATGTTACATTGTCACAAACCCAAATATTTCAAGCCACAATGATGTAACGCTTTTGATTTCAGAAAAGTCCTTGCTTTGACTTCATTGAGACCATCAAATGTTCGTGGGAGCTTTTACACAAAATGACATGTATACTCTTGCACTGCTATGGGACGAAACTATGTCATGGCAGGTGCATTGATCAGGACCTGGGGAAGCACAATGTCGAGTGTGAAGTTGTTTGGATAAGTAGCTCTTAAGAAAGCTGCAACGAGCAATACCTGAGGCCAAGCAATCCAGTCCTGAACAGGCACACTTTAAACAGACACTACACTAAGTGTTCATAAATCCCCAGACTTGGTCAATGAATGCATGTTCATTTTATTTTAATTCAGAATTGTGTTGCAAATCATCAGCTATATTATTCAGTCCACTGTTTTAATCAATATCAGGCAATTCAAAATTGCTGTAAACAGGGTGTACATTGAGTATTGATCACAGATAAGGAGGTTTAACTAAATTACAATCTACTAAGTATTTTTGATTAGCATAAAAATCTTATTATGTTTTGGCTTGTGATAGATTCATGATTAAGATTGCAGTGGGTCTTTAGAAGTAGCATAATTTTAAATATGGATGGAGCTATATGTGGCTGAAGTGATATTAAGCTGAAGCCATTGTGATGTTTGTGTCCTCTCAGGCTTTTAAACACACCATCAAACACACACACACACAGCACAGGTTGAGCTCCTCAATGCTCCACTGGTTCTGATCTTCTGTTTTATTGTGTTTACAGTGCAGATATAATGAGAGGAGACAGGAGCGTTTATTCAAGCGAGGATATCCCCAACTCTGCCTGTGCCCTCTTAAGAGTGCACTTACTCACTCACTCTCTCTCTCTCTCTTTCACACACACACACACACACAAAGCATTGTGTGAAATATGACAGAGGCTTCACATCTGCTGCAGATATTTAGCCAATGGTGACACAATAACATTCAAAAGGAACTCCTGCAGATGGTAATAGTGACACATCCCCCTGAATATACCCTTTCAATGTTAGATGCCATCAATGCTATGCACTGGGAGTTATATGAGATAACTTTTTTTCTCAAAAGCATTTAAAGGTCTCTCAATTAATCTTCTAAACTGGAGGTCTGTAAATGAGGAAGGAGACATTGATCTAACTTCTATAATGGCTTTCTTTCTCTGTTATTGTACTGCAGCCTGAGAGTGACACTTTGTATTTTTTGAAACAAGAACAGTGATGTTGACAGGTTTTCAATGTTCATGTGGTCATTTGAATACATCTCTAAAAAAAAATGTGTTTTTTGATAAACTGTAGTATTAAACTTTTGTTTGACGTCATATTGTTATAATTATGGTTTGTCTACACATATTCATATATGTTGAAAATATAGCTGACAATTAAACAAATAAAATCCCAAATCTGAACCTATATTTACAAAGCAACAGAGAGTATATATTTATATACAGTCTATGTGCAATACAGTCAATGTGGAAAACATAATACAAATGTCACATCTTGAGTTGCTAATAGAGAGCAACAAATCAACTACCAAGTATCAAGTAAATCAAATTTGATATGAATCTGATATTATGTGATAATCTATAGAAATATAAACTGCTGTATAAATCAGGAAAGAGATATGAATGTAGTAAAGATAATGTTTAATACAGAATATGAGTGTACAGATTAACAGATGATTTGATCTGATTAAGATTTAACAGAAGTCTTTGGCACTTGGACACCAGAGTGAGATTTTTGTGATCAAGGGACCTCTGAGTGGCAGCAAGATAAATCCCCCTATGGAGTCCAAGCACAAGTGGAGGTGGTGATGGCTGATGACTCTGAGAATGGTGGCTGATGAATCCGTACAGACTAGGTGGTGATGGGGAGGTGGAGGGTGCACGACTGCAGCAAGCAAGAACTAAGGCATGAAAAGCTGTCAGATCTGTGAAGAGCACTGGAACACAAATACCAACATTGACACTATGATAACATCAGTCATGTGACACCACTGTTTCTATGATCTCAATATGGATTTGTTTTTCACAGTGTAGCATAAAATGCAAAGAAAATACTGGCTGCAAGCCATGGGCATTTAGATAGTTAGTTTACTGCATCCTTTCAGAATTGAATGCATCACGGACACAGGATGCATACCTCGTGGCATTTCTGAAGAAATGAAATATTATTTCTCTCATACATACACTACTGTTTTAATTGTTCTGTTATGTCCATGTCATGAGTGTGGTTTGAACCCAATTGCATCACCAAAGGCAGACAGGACAGTTTGTACTGACCATTAATAAACCACTTGCAATACACAGAACAAACAGGCAAGTGAAACAGTGAGCAAGCTCAACTCTGAGGCTTGAGGCTTCCTGGGGCACAGGTATAGTCCAGAAGCTTTGGCAAGCCACGCCAAGGCAAAGAGCAGGAGAGTCTCTAGTGTCTGCTGGACACATGCATACAGCAAACAGTTCAAAAGTGTGCAGCAGTATGGTGAGGGAGCAGGCAGGAGGTGATGTCAGATGAGCTGTGGATCTGATACCAGTGTACACATGAGGAAAACCACACAAAGGCAGAACATGCAGCCACATGGCGGCTGCAGCCGGCGTGGCTGCACGTTCTGCCGGCGATGCTGCGTTCAGGATGAGAGACCATACGGACGTCTTGTTAATTCATTCCACAACTATAAACCATGGATTACCAGAATCTGGAAACATAGACAATTTCCAAGCAGCACCCAACAACTTAAGAAGACAAAAATGACTTAATTACAATGTACAAGTTAAAGGAGTATAATTCCATGTGACAAATAAATGATTGAAGTGATTGAATTGAAACTAGACTGAATAATAGACACATACAGTATAAGATCTGTGTATTTGATGCATATCAAGTTTGAAGGCATATAGAATATGCTATTCATGTTTTCCTATAACTTGTATTTGGTCCTTCGTCTGTGTACATGGAAACTGATAGTCTGCCTTGTTCGTACCTGCTATTGATGCAAGGTACATTGATATTAAAAAAAAAAGACCTGCACCCCCCAGTAGATTTTTGTTGTTGTACATGATTTAATCCATCTAAATGCAATGTTAAAACCATTTATTGTACATTTTTCCAGTATATCCTTATCATGGTCAATATGGGAATTTATCAGCAGCTAGGTTAAACTCATTATGTTGGACAAGCTTGAACAAGAAGCTTGTCCAACATAATGAGTGATAAATTGTTACAGCTCTGGTTTATATAGTGAGTGGAGATGGCTTAGGTGTCATCACTCTATGATATGGGATAGATAGATAGGAGGAAGAAGAAGAAGACAGATAACAATATGACCTCCTGTTTTGTCATTTAGCATTTACACCTGAGGCAGCTCTCTTCTCTGAATGAAGACAGAGAGATGAGATGTTGATGAAGGCTCAGAATAGTTTTAAATGTTTTTTAGTTTTTGTCTTTATTTATTTTTTTTAACATTAGATGTAGATTGCTGATGTCCATTAACACCTACACAGAGGGCTCACAGTCTGTCCCTGGCTGTGCTGTATGTTCTACATCACTGCTAAATGAAGCCAAACTGAAATCAACAGCTCTTGTTAACCTGCCAGCTGGGCCACAGTACAGTGCGTGCCTCTGCCTCCAATCAGGAGAATTAATGTGGTCAGTCCTGTAGGTCATTTATTATAATCCCAGTCTAATAAGTCTTTTCAGAAGCAGTGTTTTAGAACATACTTGGAGCTCATTTCTCTATAAATCTCTACAGGACTGAGCCTATACGGGGCACACATTCTACCAGGTGAACTAGAGCAGACATTCTACAATAATGCAGCAAAAAAGGATGTGCCACTGGCTGTGCATTTTTTTTTACTGAACCAAACAATACCAGCATAACACTATGCCAGTGTGGGATATTTGGGGCTGACCTGCTTCAAAGCTTTGAAACTTTGATTGTTGCAATGGTAATCAACATCCAAATCAGTATTCAAATACTCTGCTAGCACGATATTGAAAGTCAAAACAAATCTACTTCCCAGAATAAAGAATATTAGATAGTACTGGACAGTGATCTTGATAAAATGTATTGAGGGTGTGTGACACATCATACAAATATAGTGCCATGAGTGCCATAAGTAAAGTGCCATAGATCTACCAGTCCTATTTAAAGTATAGCATATTTCCTGAATTAAATACCACAGCATGTGATGTTCAGTAGGTTCATGGGTTAAACATACTTCCTTCGCACCATCATTAAACAGGATCCCAAGTGGAAGCAGCATCTCAGTCACAAAGAAAGCAAAACAGAGGATGTACTTCTTGCGGCAGGTGAAGAAGCTCCACCTCCCATAGTCAATGATGCAATCCTACACTGCCACCAGTGAGTCCATCCTTACCTCCTCCAACACCATCTGGTATCCTGCTGCCACTGCCAATAACAAGTGCAGACTGCAGCACATCATTTGCTCTGCAAAGGAGGTGACTGGCCGCAAGCTGCTGTCCCTCCAGGATCTCTACATCTCCAGGACCCTTAGGAGAGCTTGAGAGATTATGGCCAACCCCTCCCTTCCTGCATATTTTTCTTTCTATTTCATTTTTACATTTGATGAATTTTGCACTTTCTTTTCATTTCTATTTTCTTTTAATATGTCTCTTGTTATGAACGAAAACACTAAGGCAAATTTGTTGTATTTATCACAGTCTACGTGACAGAAATGCTGATTCTGAGTCCACTTCTCCCAGGCTCTGCTTTTTCTGCATCCTCCCAGTGCATCCTTCATCATTAGGCTAAAACAGCCTGTATAACTCTCCTTTATGACTGTCCCCTTGCCTATACCTTCATTTGCCTTCACTGTTCTAGGCTCACATTTCCTTGTTATTTCTTGAGCTGGTGGGGTCGGTGGATCAGCTTTTGTTTGCTGCTGTATCCAAGATGGTAGCATACACTGGGCATCCCAAAGTGGTCATTAGATGCTTTCCCTCTAAATATAATAAGGTTCCAAAAGAGTTCCAGAGAGTGGTATGGTGGCTTTTTAAAAAATGAGCACATCCATCTTACTTCAGCCATGAGATACAGTCCAATATTTCTAGCCAAGGAAGGTTTTTTTACATATTACATATTTACATTTACATTCATTTACATATCATTTGTAGAGGGTATGGCCCAGGTTTGTGACCATGCACGGGAATGTTTTTTTGTCTGTTTTTCCATTTGTTTTGTTTACAAAATGACCACAGTTTGCACATGTGCATACTTGTTGTCTAAAGCCTAGTCCACACGGACCCATGTACTTCTGAAACCGTGTATTATTCTATGCAATTTGGCTGTTTGGCCACACACAACCGCACTTTTGGGCCCCCAAAACCGCATTTCTTTGAAACAGGAGTCCAGGGTGAAGTTTTTGGAAGACTCCGGTGCCAGCGGTTGCATGTAGATAGGATAACCGCAGGATTTTATTACCTGTCTCCATTGTTTGACGTCAGAGCGATGGTAAATAGCTCTTTTCTAAAAGTTTACTAACTACTAAAATCCCACATCCTGTGTTAAATACAACATATCTTAACTATATTTACAATAAAGCTTGATTCTGCAACCTGCACTTAGCCTGTATGTGAATGTTTACCGACTAACAATAACCCATAAAATTATAATTCAACATATTTAAACAAAATCAACAACAGCTACCAACAGTTACAGTCCTTACAACCTTAGCTAATGTGTTGTCACAGGTTAGATTGTCAAAATTAAAGTAATAACAGCTTAAATCCCTGAGGAACTATGCAAGCATTAGTGACGGTTGCATCCACTCGTATGCAGTTCCCTTACATTACAGTTCCCTCAAACAATATCACGAAGCACAATACAAATTATATAAACAAATGATCGATTAAGGGTACACTACTAAAATCTGAAGGTGCTTAGGTGACATTTACCCACCCTGAAAGAATAAATGAAAACAAACGGTGATTTTGCTGGCCTTCAGTAGCTCTACTCTAGGTATAACTGCCAACTGAAGAACGCAGCGCAAACCAACCATTTATATACCCAGATTTGTCAGATATGTCACACTAACTTTATTTGTGAGCGTGCTATCTGCTCTCTTTGGATTGCAAATCCAGCTACTCGACCTAACGACCAGCAAAGGAGGCTGCTCCTGTTGCTAGCTACCTCAACTACACTACCACGAAAGCAGCAATGGGCCTGCCAACAGAGGTTCTGGATCCAGCCGGGTTGGACCTCCTTTGTCAGGTCTGTCGCTGCTTTCGTGGTGGTGTAGTTGGTCATTCAGGTGCCTCTGCTGTTGAATTAGGTCGCGCTATTTTTGTGGATCGGGTTGTTTTTATTTTCCACACTTCCCTATTCCGGTATTGACTCCGACTTCTGATTGGTTAAAATGGCCTTTCCGGTAGAAGTTACATTGCCACCTACTGCTTTAGCATGTGTATTACATCACTTGGTAGCAGGTTTTGCAGTTTCGTGTAGATATCATATTTTTTTATCACACCACTTGTGTGGACAAATTTTTTTGGAAACCGGAGCCCAAAAAACTTTGGTTTCAGAAGTACACGGGTCCGTGTGGACTAGGCTTAAGATGGAAAAACTATTGCATCTCAACATTTTGTTGCATACCATTAATTCATACATACAACATAAAACATATATTCAGCATGGAATTCCATACACTGATTATATAGACACCATCACCCCAGTGGTGCATCTAATGTCATTGCCTCATCTTGTGAGAAAGTGTCAGAAAAAGCATGTCTACCCAGTGGCACAGACAGTAAGTCACTTTTTCCTGGGGATACTAAGGTCCCGGGTTTGACCCAGGAGGAGCAAGTCCTACTTGTTAACAGTGTGGCAATTCATTCTTGTCAATTAAATAGGAAAACAGCACCCAGAGGCTTGCTATCTGCTTGGACCCTGATCACAGCCACTTGCGGCTATCTAGTTGTAAATATGTTTCTTACTGCCTGTTCATCTTCTAACCCCCTCTTGCAATCTCTTAGGACTTCCTGAAACTTAGTTAGTTCTTAGTTCTTAGGTTAAGCACTAATATTTCAGATAAGCGGGTTAAACTGGATTTGTTTACAACCTGTCGAGTTGTCTGACCGCTCACATTGCTCACTCTGCTGAAGTCGAAAGCTGTTTTAATCTACAGTCCAAGATCTCTTGTTCTGGTAAGTGACACCTAATGAAAGTCAAAGTGATGACCATAGCGAGAGGGCTCTATTTTGGAGCCAGCACAGCACATGATCCCACAATTAAAAAAATATAGTTTCATTTAATTATTATGATTTCAATCACAGCCTATGCTGATAAACTTTTCTTTTACCACACCAGACTGTTGCAAACTATCTAGAGCAACCTCTGCATGCTCCTCTCTATCTTGTGATGTTCAACAAAAATGCACTAATTATGCACAGCAAATATGGTGACATGTCTAAAAATTGCAATCTATGCATCTATAATGTAATCACTACATTATTTCACAATTTTACTGCAACGTATATTTAAATTCCCTTTAATTGCATGCAAAAAATTTTTTAAAAAAATCACTGACCAGAAATTTTGAGTAACATCTTTAGTTTTCTTATGGTATGGCCTCTGTACACTCTGGTGCATTACATACAGCAGAACACAGCACATACACACATTTCAGTGTGGATATCTGAGTGTTGATTCTGAGCTCTGATGGGTGTGATGCCACCCAATGTATTGACTGAGTTATCCTAAAAGCCAACGAAAAGACCCAGTACTGGCATTTCAATAAAGTGCTTCTGTCTTTTTCTGCCTTTGCTCATCCACATCAATCCATCTTCCCATTTCATTTGTGAATCTGGCATCACTCTAAAGCAGATCTTGCAATTAAAATGTACCAAGCCTGTGTCACTGTCAGCACAACTTGTCATTTCCAGTTGTGTCGTTTGAATCAAGGGAGTGGAGGAGAATTAATCTTGGATATTGCTACTGCAGCTCTCCTTTGTGCATACATTGTGATATGTAGGATATGATGATGAGAGACAGCATGAGAACACACGTGAGTGGTGAATGATGTGCAAGTCCAGATCAAATTACAACTAACAAATGCAAATTGTATGAATATTTTCTGTATTTTTATGCTACAGTGACAAACTGTTAACACTCAATCAGCCATCTCAATTAAAAAATTGGAATAAAGAAGTGCCTGCTAAAAACGTAAGTCTTGTAATATTCTACATTTATATTATTGCCAAAACATCCCATTCAAAAAAATACAAATGTGTATATAGCTGCAATCATGTCCAGAGTTCAAAACCACAAGAACAGTTTGAAGTTAGAAGCTGTGAAGGATCAACACCTTTCCGACACAATGTTAAAAAAAACAAGTTTTTTTTTGTTTGTTGGTTTTTTATGTTGATGAACGCACAGACGCTTATTCAATTATAATAATCTGTGGTGGGTCACACCCTTCTATGACAACCTTGTCACCCACTATCAGTGAACTGCAAAACATTGTGGGGATGTTTTAATAGCATAATTAAAAATATCCATCAAGTTTATCAACTGTTCAGTGATTTTTGGTCAGATTTTGCACCAGGCCAATGCACTGGTTTGGAACTGGTGGTGCCCCCTATGAAGCAATTTCAAAATAATTTTACACACATGGTTCAAAATAGTTTTGAAACATATCTTGTATATTTTGTAATGACTGGACAAACACTTTCTGATTTATAGTCTGATTTGTGTTATGCCACACTCATGTTTTCACCTGTAGAGCCCCCTAGTGGTCAATTTGAATGAAACTTACGAGGGTATGCATGAAGCACATGTGGACATATCCTGTAAGTTTCATGATGACTGTCTAAATCAGGGGTGGCCAACCCGCGGCTCGCGAGCCGCATGCGGCTCTTTGCCTATCAGTGTGCGGCTCTTTGATCCATTAATTAAAACCATCGGCGTGCGGCTCTTCCGCTTCCCACTGAGCAAGCAACATCTGTGGACGTCCAAGTCTAGTTTTTTTTTTTTTAACAATATTTTATTAGGTTTTTACATATAATAAAAACATACAAATAACAATGACCACAGTAATAGCAATAATGTATAAATGTACTATACAACAAAACAATCAAAGAAAGAAAATAAATAAATAATAATAGCAATAGAAATACAAATAAAACAGTGACAGAAGAAAATAAATACAAAAAACAAATAACTGAAAAAGCAGCAGCAGGAGTAACTTGAAGACCTCAAGTTATTACAACATTCTCATCTTCCAAAAAATCCAAAAAAGGTTTCCATATTTTAACAAACTGTTTTCTTTTCCCTCTAACAATATATGTAAGTCTTTCTAATGCAAGATATGTTGCAATCTCCTTCAACCATAACTTTACAGAGGGCAATTGTATATCTTTCCAGAAAAGAGCAATCAGTCTTCTAGCTTGAAGAAGCCCAAAATCAATCAATACTGATTGTTTAGAGTTGACGACCAAATTTTCAGGGAATATACCCAGGATACAGAGTTTGGCTTGCAGGGGAACATTCTTACCCACCATCTGAGAAATGGCCCCCACCACACTCTGCCAGAATGACTGTACTTTTGAGCATTTCCAAACACAATGGAACAGTGTTCCTTTTTCCGCTAAACACTTACAACAAGTATCTAGAATATTAGGACAGATTCTATTCAATTTCACTGGGGTGATATAAGTTCGCATCAGCCATTTATACTGGAGCAATTTCAATTTTGTATTAATTGTATTTTGCTGTGCCTTTAAGCATGCCACTTCCCAGTCTTCTTCAAGTATATCCTCTCCAATATCGACTTTCCATGCTTCTAATCTGTCTTTGGATGATTCCTTTTCATGAGATATCAAAGTCCCATAAAACAAAGATACTAGGCCCCTGTTAGCCAGATTTATAATGATTAGGTTTTCAAGATTTGTCAAAGGTGGCTCAGATATTAGGTCTTTATTTTTTGATGATAAAAAATGCCTCAGTTGTAAATATTTGAAAAAATGTTTTTTTGGTATGTCATACTCCTTACATATTTGCTCAAAGGTAAGTAGTTTGCCATTTCTGTATAGGTTCCCTATGCATTGCACACCTTTGGTTGCCCAAAGCTTGAAACCACCATCGCCTCTACCTGGTGTAAAATCATTGTTTCCCCATATAGGAGAAAAATGAGATAAAGTAGGGATGTCTCCAATATGCTGGTGTACACGATACCAAATGGTAATGGCATTTTTAAGAAAAGGATTCTTTGTCTTTTTTTTCAATGTTTTAAGATCTGCCGAATATAGATACTGCTTGAGGGGTAGTTCTGAGGTAGTTGTTTGCTCAATATTTACCCAAGCAGGAAGAATATCTGAGCTAAAATCTCTCTCATACGGCAAATAAAGCAACTTCAATCGCAGCCTAGCTTTTTTATTGTTCCAAATGAATTTAGCAAGAATGTTATTAATTTTATCAAAAAAAAAAAAAACACTTGGGAAGTGGGAGTGGGATTGATTGAAAAAGGTACAGGAATTTTGGCAGTATATCCATTTTTATTATATTAATACAGCCGATCATTGAAATTGGCATTACTGTCAAGCGGTTTAACGTATTTGTTATGTTTTCTGTTAGCGAGTCATAATTTGAAGATACAATACTTTTGATTTCAGGTGTAATTTTAACACCTAAATAGGTAAAACCATTTTTTGCATTTGTAAACGGTGTCTCTATAGATGGTGTCAGGCGTATATTTTTATTTAGAAATAATAGTGATGACTTGGAGAAATTAATTTTATATCCAGAGAACTCTCCAAATTTTTGAATTAATGCGATTAGCTTTGGAATACTATCCTTAAGCCTGGTCAGAAAAAGGATGACGTCATCGGCATACAAAGATATCCTATGTTCTTGTCCGCCTATCTGGATGCCCGCGAGGCCATCATGGGCTCTGACAGCCATAGCGAGAGGTTCAATAGCCAAAGTGAATAGTATTGGTGATAGTGGACAGCCGTGTCGGGTTGAACGCTGTAAGTTGAATGGTTTTGAGATAATACTATTGGTCAAAATCTCTGCTACTGGGTTTGTATAAAGAACATTAATCCATCTAAGGAATCCCTCTCCAAATCTGAATCGTGGTAGCAATTTAAAAAGGTAGCGCCATTCTGTTCTGTCAAATGCCTGTTGGGCGTCCAATGACAGTACCGCTGTATCTTTATCACCAGCTTTTTCATGTAATATATTAAGGACTCTTCTAATGTTATGGAAACCTTGACGCTTTTGTACAAACCCATTCTGATCGTTATGTATAAGTTTAGGAAGGTGTGGATCCAATCTTCTTGCTAGCATTTTACAAAGTATTTTAGTGTCACTACACATCAGACTGATTGGCCTAAATGACGAGCACTCTGTGGATGGTTTGCCTGGTTTTTGTATGAGGGTTATCATAGCTAGTCTCATAGTGGGTGGAAGAGTACCTTCCTGGAAACATTCTTTAAACATATTTAGAAGTGGTTCTACCAGTTTAGTTTTAAATGTTTTATAAAATTCTATAGGCAACCCATCAGGCCCAGGTGCCTTTCCACTATTCATATTTTGGATTGCTTCTGTCAACTCCATTATATTCCTATCCAATTCATTTTTTATGTCCTCAGATAATGACTGAAACTGAAGCTGATCAAGAAATGTTTCCTGCACATCCGAGTCTTGGTTGCATTCTGATCTATATAAGGATTCATAAAAATCTTTGAAACATGTATTTATCTCTAGCGGGTCTATTGTTAGAGTTCCTTGCGGTGTCCTAATACTATTTATTGCTCGGTCAGTTTGTTGTTTTTTTATTCTCCAGGCTAAAAGTTTTCCCGCCTTCTCTCCTTGATCATGGTAGCTTTGTTTCAACCACATTAAACTTTTGGCACTTTCATCTGTGGACATTTTATTATATTTAGCTCTCAATATAGTCAATTCCTCTTGTTTTATAGGATCATCTAGGATCATTATAGGATTGCATATAGGTCATTTTCCAATATTTTGATTTGATTTTCCAAATTTTCCATTTCGGCGACAACACATTCCAGAATTTTTGACAGAAAGGGAGGGTTCGAGATGGGACGGAAATTTGAGATGATGTCAGGGTCCAGGCCGGGTTTTTTGAGGATGGGGGTGACAGCGGCCAGTTTCAGGGATTTCGGGATAGACCCAGAGGTGAGGGAGGAGTTAATGATGGTAGTGATGAGTGGGGAGATAGTTGGGAGGCAGACTTTGATGATGGAGGATGGTATGGGGTTCAGTAGCTATTTTATGAACTGTGTTACATGACATACATATTTCTGCTCTGCTGGAGTATGGAGTGCTCCACAAAAAGTGGCATGGTTTAAGGTCACATGAGACAGGAAACATGACTCATGAGACTGGAGTTTGTGACAGAAATACATCCATTAGACTGTGTTTACTTGCTGTCCAGAAAAGAAACTAGATTTCATTCATAGTACTGGAAGCTTGCAAGCTAGTTTAGAGAGCTTTTGTGACTGGCTGGCGATAGCATGTTCCTGGCTAGCTAGCATGTTACTGGTTAGCACACCAACCAGTGGTCTAGTGGAGGGTATACACAGGTATATAGATACCCACCTCTTTTTCTTGCTGTATACATTATACCTATCTATCAGCCAAAAAGCCATTGGAAAATATTTGAAAGCATACCCAGTCCCTCCTTCGTAACCCAGCCATCTACCTAATAGTACACCCATCTTATCAACTACGATTACATCACTGTCACCAATCATTAATCAACTTGCCACGACTTCATGAAGCTTGCCAGTGTTTTGTTAGGGCCTAACAGGATTACACAACCATCTGTGCACTTGAGAACAGGTTAACCCATACTGTATATCCAGTGATGGAAACCCGCTTAAAGCAACACAATGGAGGATCGTGCTTTTTACCTCATGGGGTCCCCCCTACAGACAAAAACGGTATTGTCTGTTACAACTGTCACAAAAATCTTTCTGTGCGTGCATTTGTTGACAAGCCAACAATACCGGTGAACTTCCTGAAGCTGGCCGTGTAATGTGCGATCATCATGTCTACAGAACAGGTAAAGTAGCCTTATAGCATTTTGAACATACATGATGAGGCTGATTGCTTTATTTATTTATTCATTTTGGAAACTCAGAAATGAGTTGCTCTCTGCATGTCAGGGCTGACCTCCTCCTCACAGCGCGCAAGCGCACACACAGACACACACACACACACACACACACACACACACACACACACACACACACACACAAACTCAACAGAGTGAAGTCAGACAACAGCAGAGAGGCCGCGGTGCAGATGAAGGGAATATAACAAGATAACTAGTTGACGACATCTATGCTTGTTACTGTAAGCAAGTGTGATAAAACCTCTGCCAGCCAAGCCAGTATTTTATCAATACATGTGATCAGCATGTAGAAAACCATATTTCAATCTGCTCTGTCCCTAGTCTCATATTCACTGCTATTATGATTTACGATCGCGGTCAACACAAGCACATCACGCTCGCGGTGCTAACAGCAAACTGTTAAAGACAAACTAAATGAAAGCTCTCTGTATGTGGGCTAACACTTTGTCTCAAAATGTACCTGAGGCAGCCGACCTGCAGACAGTGAGTCTCCTAATTAGAGGGTAACAGCAGTAACAGTGCCAGGTCACCATCGGTCAGGCATCCCTCTTCCTCTTTCAGCTCTCGCCAGCGAGTGAAAGCCAGGCCAATATTAAACCTTGTTCGAGCTCTTGTTTTATCGCTCTCCCATTTTCTTTTCTTTGTCTCCTCGGACAACACCTTCACCGTTCTTTGTCGCATCAGCCATGACAACCACGTCTAACCTTGTTCACTTCGGTTTTGGCTACGCTACTCTAAAGAGAGGAGGGGGATATGACGAGGAGGGGGATATGATGTATGCCATAAAGCAGCCAAATTTTGTAGTCCTTTTTGTGTTTGGGTTCCTATCCGAGCCCCGAAACTGCGTAGTGCCAGTGCAAGTGAAACAGACGTTCTCAAGCAATGACGCAGATGTCATCCAACCTATTGTGAGTTGATGTACCATCACAAGGATCTTGGATATATATTTTGAGGGCTCAAACATTAATACTACAGTACTATCTGCATGATTTATCAGGTTATTTAGAAAGTCTGTTGCAGTCTGATCCTTGCAGTCATGAACACAGAGTGTTCATTCAGGCTTTGGGACATGCTGTTGCAGTGTAATTACTTTGGTATTATTGTGTTACACAGTATCTTTTACTGCCTGCCTAAGACATGAATATAACCTTGTGAATGTGCTTTAAAACCGTGATCATCATCATCAAGGCCAAGCACTGGTCACATCCCATAATTCAAAAACATCGCCACAACATATTTCAACAGTTTCCATGCTGCTAGAGCCAGGAAGTGAGACAACCCATATTGTCAGTGTCTCAGATAGCAAACACATACCTCTTCATGTATGTAATACCACACATTATTACATATTACATCCACGAGGGCTGCACATGGATAGTCTTTTGACTGATGGGCAAAAAGCAGCGTGTCAGATGATATGAACAATTGCATGTGATCCAACAAAAAGAGAGATGGATTCAAGCCAAAGGATTCATATATTTTAAAAAGTAGGTTGGGATTTTTTCTAGTCTCTCTTATATTCACATGCCCATGAACATGTTGACAGAGATTTGGGTCACTCCTCCTTCATACACCTCCATAGAGTGACTACACAGAAAGAGCATTCAAAATCTACACTCTTTGTCTTTCTGTGCAAAAAATGCATTCTGAAGTTTAGCTGAAGCTAACATTAAACTTCATAATGTTTAGTTTAATCCTTAGGACATCGTCATCCCAGCAGTCACATGTAGGTTTATTGTGTAGTGTTTTGTCCCAGTAAAAACTGTACAAGGAAACAAAGAGAAAATTTCTCTTTAAAAAGACAGTTGGCTGGACTACCAACAGGGCAATGTAAGCAACTGTTTCAGGGCCCCACCCCAAGGGACCCCAAAGCCTTTGGTCTGCAATGACTCAGTTTGATTGTGGTAACTTGATTTATTGCTATTTTGTTGGGGAAAATCAACCAGTGGCTCAGGTTCAGGCAAGGGACCAAAGCTGAACTTTCCTTAGGTCAGTTATACTAAAACTTTTGGCCCGATTTGGCCTCTGATAGGATGTTGGATCGACACTGTACTTTGAATGTACATAAGGTGCCTGGGTGCATTAAAAAAAGCATCAAAATTGAGCTTGTTTATCAGATTTTAAAAAAGTGCCAGGGGAGAATTACCCCAACAGAGGCCTGTGCAAATCATTTATATATGTATTATTAATGTTTGTTTATTGACTTGCCTCTGGCCTCCTGTCACTTTGCAAAAGTGGCCCCCAGGCAAAGCAAATGAAGTATCCCTGAATTATCTTATTCACATCACAAGATGTTTCATTCATGCTCCACAATCAATGGCTCATTCACCAGCTGTGTGGCTATCAAATAACCAGTAACATGTAAGGACTAAACATCACATTCATACAGGTGTACAGATAGACAGTACGATCTGAACCTTCTGTTACTCTTTCTATTCACTGTTTGCAGTTGCAGCTCCTCCACCACCCAAGCTCTACCTCATGTGCTTTATTATTATTATTATTTTCAATTGTTTTTACATTATTGATGAAACTAAGATCTAATGTTCATTTATGGGTGTGCTTAGGGAGTATTTGTTCTCTTAGCAGAATCCTCATTGTCGTTTAGATTCTTTAAGAGGTCCCTTTTCCACCTAATCTAACTGTATAATCATCTGCTGTAAATTCCCCTGTCGGGATATTTTTTGCTTTTGCCTCAATTTTTTGCCTGGGTTCAGTTAAAGATCTATGACTTTTTCTTTTTTAAATACACACAAAATCTCAAAAAGTTTGGTCACAAATTTGCATCCACCTGACAGCTGAGGCATATCAACATGCTGATTAAACAGAATCATGGCTGCACATGTGTGCCTTGTGATGATCACAATAAAACATTTTTCCTTGGGGATCCAAAAAATGCTAGAGCCAGCCCTGCATGCTTTTTTTTAAAGGTAAGTGCATGCAGTTTCAGTGTTGTAAATGAAAGGTTTTATACTTGGAATTGTTCAGTATGAAAATAACGCTTAATCTGCATTAAACAGTTCATAATTTATCTTGCTGTTCTTTATAGTTCATGTAACTGTAACCTGGGATCAGGCAGTACTGGTGGGTCTTTGGGGCTCTAGGCAAAATAAAACCGAGATGTCTATGTGCAATGCACTTGATGGATAATCCACAGAGAGCGGAAGAACAGGGCTGCCAATTGTTCCAACAGCTTATAATTTTATTCTGAAACCCCAGTAGTCCCCACAAATGACCAGAGTTGGGTATAACGCGTTAGAGTACTTTGATTACTTTTTGCAGTAACGAGTAACCTAACATGTTAGTTTGCTGTTTGAGTAATCAAATACTTGAGTACATTTTCAAACAAGCTATCAGTTACTTCCATTACTTTTAGAACGCTGGTCCTTCAGCTCCGAAACAGCAACAGCTGTCTTTTCTTTCTAATAACGGAGATAACGTTAAACTTACCAGTCCGAAAGAAGCCATGAAGCTTGTGGCTCACTACGTGGTAGAAGAAATGCTGCCGCTGTCTACGGTGGAGTCTAAAAAAAGATGGAGGAGAACTCGCTGACAGACAGGTCAGACTCATTAGGACTTGCATTATGCCTGGTACACACTACACGACTTTTCTGCCTGTTCTGAAAGTCACTATGTCACATTACACGATTGTAGAGTCATAAAATCGGGCCGTGACTTGGCCGACAGACATGACACACTACACGATGGTACTCACCAATTATCCCTGGTCGTCTTTCACAGCATGTGTGATGTCATTGGGTTATTCTTGTCCTATTTTAATTACTTTTACTATTATTTGAGTCACTGTGTCTGTTCATGTGCCAGCCATGTAATTGGTTTGACAGCCCATTGGTTCGACATCCCATTAGTCCGACTGTCCGCAGTGCTGAACGGCTCGCGGCGGGCATATGGTGCGCCGCGACCGGCTTGAGGCGGAGCAGGCTCATGGCTTATGTGTTTGTCACTTTCTTTTTCATTTTAACCCACACCATGATCTTTTCCTAACCCTAACCAAGTGGTTTTTGTGCCTAAACCTAACCAGACCTTAACCACAGGGCATCATGATGATTTTGGAACGGACTTCGGAACAATGAGTTTAATATGGTCGGAACAATGGGATGTCGAACCAATTGGCTGTCAAACCAATGGGCAGTTCCCGTCACCTAAAAGTGTCAGCAGATGGCAGGAGTTTCATTTGAAGTGCCATATGTAAACATTCAAGCTATTGTATCCTCCACTACTAAGATCCTACAAATGTTTCACAATAAAAGCCTATTTAGAGAATGGACGGATTCTCTCAGCAAAGGTTATAATGAGCTTTTAATTCAAAAGAAATTCAGGATGTGTCGAGTTTGAAATGACGGAGCAATGTGTTAACTTTATCAAGACAACGGGAGCGGATAAAAAGTAAGAATATAAAAACAAAGAGGGATTAATAAATAACAGACCGTCTATAATGTAGTTTGTTTCAAATGAAGCTGGGAGCCTCTGCAGTTGTGGTGAGTAAAAGCCCCGCCGCTATTTGTTAATGTTATTAAATTATGTCCGTCTCCATGAGGATGTAACATTGTTTGCTAGCTTGATGCTAATGACAGTAACTCAGCGGGTTGACAAAGTGCCTCTGCTGTTTCACACCATCATTTCCCCCTTTTACTCTGTGTGGTAACATCCCTAGAGGAAATATTAAAAACGCTGGGGTGTTGTTGTCATACAGTTGTCGACGGCAGCAGATCGTTCTGTGTTTCTACTGGTCAAAGTGACGGCTGTGATGGGAGAATTGGATCTCAGTGAAGGGCAAGTGGTCCATAACTTTAATTTTGGAGACAAAAAAATGTAGGCTTAGCGCCCTGTGGTCCATTGCCCAATAGGAAATGTAGAATACTCAAAAGTACTTTAAAAGTGCTTGAGTTACTTTTCTCAGGGAGTAATGTTGGAAGCACTTTAAAAGTACTTGAGTTACTTTACTCAGGAAGTAACGCAGGAAAGTAACTGGTTACTTTAAAAAAAGTAATGCAGTAAAGTACTTTGATTACTTTTAAAGTAACCCTTACTCAGCTCTGAAAATGGCCCATTTGTCCAACAGCCCGTTATCTTAAAAGCAAATGGACATTGCAGATGAAGGCCGTTGCTCCCTGAAAGGATTACACATTCTCCCAAATAGAAGCTTATACAGAATAATGTCACCGGGCCTTGCCTCTATGGCGAAGGCAGGATCCACCCCTCTGACTGACCTGTACTCGCTGCCTTTACACAGAAAAAATATAGAAGCTAGGCTGTTGGACCTTGCAGTGGAATATTTAATCTAACAATCCTTCTTACCTGTTTGGCATTGTGTAGCGTTCTATGCAGCAGTGATATTACACCGGTAGTGAGGGCTTAATCCCCTAACAAGAGGTACTTACATTTTTCCATGGACAGGCATGGGTTATTGTTTGTCATATCGGAGGTCTGATATTTGGAGTAGCTGAGTGGTGTTGCTGGCAGAAGTCAGTTTTGACAGCCATATACACAGGCTATTCCCACAAAATTTTTATGTTTTCCTATGAAAAGCAATGTACCAAAATTTGTACATATTCCATGTATTTGGAAAGGCTGCGATCACGTGATGCGCTTAGGGCAACAAGGAAGAAGTCCCGACTGCTTGTAAGGAGGTAGGTTGGGGTGGTGGATGGGTCCCAAAAAAACAGGTTGTTGCCTGGGACTTTCCCCTGGAGTCATGTGTTTGGATCCGTGTGAACTTTGTCATTTTAAGGTACGTCCTTTTCCTAAACCTAACCTTAGTAACTTTATTTGCCTAAACCTGAAGCCCAATATCACAAATCACAATTTGCCTCACAGGGCTTTACAGCATACAACATCCCTCTGTCCTTAGGACCCTCACAACGGATAAGGAAAAACTATGTGTTGTAGGTATATATTAATATATGAAGAAGCCGAGTTCATGACATGCAGTAACAGGACATGAATGTTAGCGAAGGAGAGAGAGAGTAGGACAGAAGGTGCTCGGTGTATTATAGGAGGTCCCCCAGCAGACTAGGCCTATGTCAGCCTAACTAGGGGCTGTTCCAAAACAAGCCTGAGCCAGCCCTAACTATAAGCTTTATCAAAAAGTCTTCAGTCTAGTCTCAAATGTGGAGATGGTGTCTGCCTCCCGGACTGAAACAGGAAGATGATTCCACAGGAAAGGAGCCTGATAGCTGAAGGCTCTGGCTCCTGATCTACTTTTGGAGACTTTAGGGACCACGAGTAACCCTGCATTCTTAGAGCGCAGTGTTATAGTGGGATATTATGGCACTATGAGCTCTCTAAGATATGACGGAGCCTGACCATTTAAAGCTTTGTATGTTAGGAGAAGGATTTTAAATTCAGTTCTGGATTTTACAGGGAGCAAGTGCAGAGAAGCTAAAACAGGAGAAATAGGATCCTGTTTCAAAGACTTATTAGAGCTACCTGATAATAGGGAATTACAGTAATCCAGCCTAGAGCTAACAAAAGTGTGGACCAATTTTTCTGCATCTTTTTGGGACAGGATAGGCCTAATTTTTGCAATATTACACTGATGAAAGAATGCAGTCTATAAGGGTTGTTTTATATGGGACTTAAAAGACAAATCTTGATCAAATATTACTCCAAGGTTCCTTACTGTAGTGCTGGAGGCCAGAGCAATGCCATCCAGAGAAACTTTATCATCAGATAAAGAGTTGTTTGGGGCCAAGAACAGCAACTTCAGTTTTGTCTGAATTTAACATAAGGAAATTGTGAAGATGTGAAACATTATAAGGCAGTGCTGTCAGGTTACAGGCCACAAACCTTTTTTAACTGCAGGAAAAGTGTATATTTCCTGAGCAACAAGCCTTCAGATAAATGGATGTTTGTTTTCAGAATAACAGGTTGTCAAACAAAAAGGCTGTTGGTCCAATGGGACATTTTTTGGACTGTTCGGGTTTGGGAATAATGGGCCATCAGAACACTGGAATGGCAGGGGACAGTAGGGGCCATTAGCTATTTTTTGCCCCTGGGACCCCTAGCAGGTCATCTAGCCATGTTTAAGACTGTAACTTTTTAATAAACTCATCTGATTTTCTAATTCAGACTGCTGAATGGTCATAAGAGCTGTAGACCAAAGCATTTTTGGCCAGGGCAAGCAATGAGCAAATAACTTCCCAGCCAGTATGGGAAAGGAATGGGAAAGGAGGAATAATCACAATTATCAATAAGAATTTCAGAACACTTGAGTATTGTATTTAAAAGGAACTCCAAAATTTCTCAACATGGACCCTATTTTACCATATTTTTGTGTCAAGGTGACTCATTGGAATAAAAATATTTGAAATTGGTCCAGTATTAGTGTGAGTACTGCAGCTGGCAGCGGCAAAACAGGTTGCAATGTAAACACTCTGAACAGGTGCATCCCATCAATTCGTCTAATAAAAGCGCTTGTTTTTGCCAAGCTGTTTTTGACAAGCTGTTTTTGACAACATTACCAAAAGAAGCCAGCAGAGAAATGAAAGAGTTTTCTGTTCCTTTCACCTGTACTGTTATGTTGTGTCCAGGTTCCACTAACGAGAAGTCTCTTTTTTTTTAAAAAAAAAAAGATATTTTTTAGGGCTTTTTAGCCTTTAATGTATAGGACAGACAAGCGTGAAGGGGGGAGAGAGAGAGGGAGTGTCATGCAGCAAAAGGCCACAGGCTGGAGCCGAGCCCGGGCTGCCGTGGCAACAGCCCTGCACACGGGGCGCCCACCCCACCACCAAGCCACCAGCGCCCCGAGAAGTCTCATTTTAAATCTCACAAGAGGTGACTTGTTGCAGAAGAGAGGAATGCGGCTAATAGTTTGTTGTGTTGGAATACAGAGAGTGTATTTTAGTCTTATCTTAAAAATTTTCAGTGTCAGATAAGGCCCGTTTCCACTGAAGAAGTTCCTGGTACTATGGGGGCAGGAACTACTACAGGAACAACATGACAGGTTACAACAGGTTACAACATGATTGAACTAACTGGAGTAGTTTCATGTCGTATCCGACAACGGGAGGCTTTTAAGAGATGACGTCCTGATGTTAGCTTTGCTCCTGCTGTTAGCTGTCCCTGTCAGCTGCAGCCACTGATGCTTTCTAGACATCGTGATTTCCCAAAACTGAATAAATACCACACATAGCAACACAAGTCTGCTTTGCTAGCTCAATCATGTTGTAACCAAGATATCTGCTGGAAAAAAAACATTTTTCACGGACCGTTTATTGAGTTAATGAGTTATTACAGACTAACGGCTAACAGCTAACGGTTAGCCCCGCTAATCTACGATAACCATGTTATTATTTACAAAACGTGCACACAGAAATAGTAATGTTTGTTCAGTCATTGTGTTTATAGACTTTACAAACATCAGATTAGACTAAACGGTGATATAGTGACGTAAAAAAATGTGATATAGCTAAACTCTGCTGGTTTTCTACCCGAAGTATTTGTAAACAACAAGGTGATTTCCTCTATAGTGAGCCGGTGACAATTGAAAAATAACTCCCTTCCGGGGTTCCATTCCCCTGTAGGGAGTTATTTTTCAACAGTCAACAGTCACAGTCACTATAGCCTACATTATCCCTTACGGAAGGAGCTGAGGTGGTTGCTGTGTTTCTGGCGTGTCTCTTCGTTTACATGGCGGTGGAAGCTATGAAGGAGCTAACCCTTGTCTGCTGAGTTTTAAAAATGCTGGCTATTTTGTCACTTTCTGTTGACATCACATCCCGCCTTGAGTATATCCAATCAGCACCAAGTAAACCCCAAGCCCCAGCCAGCAGTTTCTCAGGGCCGTTCTGAGTACCTACTCCGAGGCAGGGATTTGTTTAGCCCCTGTAAAAGTTCCGGAACTCTGTCCTTCCTGCAGTGAAGACAAGCACCAACGGCCCCGGCCCCGTAAAATTACCCGAAGTTCCTGCGGTGGAAACGGGCCTGTTGTCAGTGATAGATAGTTGAATATTTAGAAGACTTTGACAATTTGAAAAAGTCTGCAAGATTTCAGAAGGAGTCATCTTCTTTAGTGAGACTTGGACACAAAACAGACCAGAACAAGTGAAAGGTATGGAAAATATTGAATTTCTCTGTAGGGTCCTTTACCCTAATATTGTACGACACTTGTTGCACAAAACAATCTGAGCCTGTTAGCGGCAAAAACAAGCACATTTAAAGGACATAAATTGACAGGGCATACCTACCCCCAGTTTTACATTGTAGCCTGTTTTACCTCTGCCATCTCTTCTCAATAGTGGAACAGTTTCCAGTTGTTCCAACGAGTCACTTAGACACAAAACATGGGGAAATAGGATCCATCTTGAAAAATACTGGAGTAGTCCTACAAACTTGAGACCTATCCCTTAAAAGTAAATGCCAAATTCACCAAGTAGGAGCCAACTCTATTCACTTCAGCTTGCAAATACGTGCATCTTTGCTTCAGGTAGCTTCATTTATTTACACACAAACCAGTGAATGATCACTGAAGGCTTTTTCAATTTGTGACTAAAATCCTCAAGGCCCAAAAGCCTACAGACTATTCTCAAACATTTGGTCTGCTTGCTCAAACATATTTATCCCACATTGAAACACAAACCACTAACTTCTGATTTCACTGATCCATGTTATTAGCTTTCACTTGTACTGACAGGCTATTAATCTCCAAATGTTTCTTTTCTTTTTCATTGTGTTTTTCTCCTCTGTCCAAACTGCAGTGCTCTATCAGCAACAAAATTAGCAGTCTGGCCAGCTTTGTGTCTGGACCTTAGTATGAAATTAAGTGTCACTGTTAGATTTATCATCTTTAAACTTCTTATCTGCTGCTCAAGACATGTCTTTCAGGAAAAGATTTTGTCTGCCATAAACGTGATAAAGACTCGGTTACAAACAAAATGGAGACCAGTGGCCTTAGTGTTGTTTTTTAAATCCCTTCTGATGTACATGCTGTAGCTTCTAATAGACCCCCTCACCCCCACACCCCAAATAGTACATAAAATAACCATAAATGCCGTCTAATCATATTTGATGTCTGTGAGGGACTCTGCTGCCCATACAAAGCATTCTTTTGAAGATTATTATCATATCACATCATGTCATTATTTTGTAAAACCCTGATGTAGACTGTAGTTGCTTTTATGCCTAAAGTATAAGTCTAGAGATGGCTAAAGGCATTACATTTATGCCTTTTACTCTATCCATGAAAACTCTACGAGATATATTATTCGCAACAGAACTGCATTAAAATGAAAGTTATACAGGTGGGAAAAGAATGATATATACTGTAGTTAGAAATAACTGTGTGTACAGCACTTATCTGAGCAGCTGCCTTTGTCTGCAGTAATATTGTAGAAGAATAAGACAAACTGACAGTTTTTTTGTTTGTTTTTTTACACAAAGAAAGAAATAACCTATGTATGAAGTTTGCCAAATTTGCAACAAGACACAATAAAGTACGAATTTGCCAAATACAGCATTTCACAAAGTTTATAAAATAACTAAACAGCTCACAGAACAATGTGTTCCCATCACCACTTCACTTCCAGTGTTATCTTCTCCAATCTTTGTGTTAAAGTCTCTCATAAGGATGGTGACATCTTTATCTGAGTATTTAACTAGGATGTTCTGAAGTCTGTCATAGTGTCATAGAATTCACTATAGTTTGTTGGTGTATAGCTTTGGATCACACTCATCATCATCTTCTGCTTCTGTATTTAGAATGATACTGTTAATGATGATTCTTGGTCCATGGGCCTCCCCTCCTATCAGTGATCTCTGTGCAGATCTTGATAGCATGAGTGCTGTACCTTCTCTTCTTAATGACCTGAATATGTCAACATCTCTCGACTCACCATTCTTTTCTGCCCTGATTGTGTCTCTCTTGCCTTGCTGATACCCAGCAGTGCAAGGTTTTAGGTTTTTTTATTTCTTTTTTTTCAGTTTCTGCTGCTATTTGGGTGAGTTTCCCTGTGGTTTACCCATACAGTGGCATCCAAAAGTTTGGGCACCCATGGTTAAAACTTTGTTTACTGTTAATAGTTGAGTAAGTAGAAGATGAACTGATCCAAAAGGCATGAAGCTAAAGATGAAACATGCTTTTCAACATTTTTAGCATGTGTAGTGTTTTGTTTTGTACAAATTTAGAGTGAAAAAAAAAATTAACGGAGCACCATGCAAAAGTTTGGATACCCCTAGACGTTTGAGCTCTCAGACAACTTTTACAGGGTCTCAGACCATAATTAGCTTGTTAGGACTCTAGCTTGTTCACAATCTTTGTTAGGAAAGGCCAGGTGATGCAAATGTTAAAGCTTTATAAATGTTCAGACTCCTGAAACCTTGTCTCAACAATCAGCCACCATGGGCTCCTCTAAACAGCTGCAAAACACTATTAAAACTAAAATAACAGATGCCCACAAAGCAGGAGAAGGCTGTGAGAAGATTACAAAGTGTTTTAGGTAGCTGTTTTCTCAGTTCATAATGTAATAAGGAAATGGCAGCAACAGGAACTGTGGAGGTAGAGTTGAGTTCTGGAAGACCAAAAAACCTCCAAAACAGCTGCTGGTAGCTACTGAGGACTGACCGTGTAGGGTGCCCAAATTTCTGCTTTAGGCCCTTTTCCATTTTTTCTTATCTTGACACTGTAAAAGATTGAAATTCCAAAGTAATCTTACTTAAAATATTGAAGAAATGTGTCATCTTTAACTCCGTGCCTTCTGCAAATCAGTTCATTGTCTGCTTACTTAACTACTCATAGTGAACAAGATTTTGACCAGGGCTGCCCAAAATTTTGCATGCCACTGTACATGGTCTTCACAGTCTCAGTCCTGAGGCTTGCAGGACTGAGACCGTGAAGACCATGTACAGTGGCAGTCCTGAGGCTTGCAGGGATTCCAGGTTTTGACCACACAACGTCATAGGTCTTTTTTCCCAGAGTGAGTACATTTATTGTTTCCTTGTCTGCATTTTTGTAGCAAGTGAAGTTTTGATTGCAGGGGTGCTAACCCTATACACAACCCTTCTCCTTTCTCATCCAGCTTGGGAGCAGCCATGGCGGAGTTATCAGAGGATTTAGTCAGTGCACAGCAGGTCAGCAACATGCAGCAATAGTACATTTGTCATTCCATGCAGTTAATGTATAACTTGAGCCAAGTAACCTTGCTTCACATCGAATGGTTCTGAACCTCATGTTAACGTCCAGTGCCAAACTTAAATACCAATGCAGGAAGTACGCTGCCCTTTATGAAGTGATGCGAAAACAAGTGTGGCGGTTGGGATGGTGGATTGCTGTGTGATGCATCTGACTTTCATGGAAAGACCAGAGTTCGCAGACTTGATTTAATGTTCACATTTTAAAGGGCCAAAATATGTTATAATAATAATACAATAATACATTTTATTTATAGAGCGCTTTTCAAAAACTCAAAGACACTTTACAGGCATAAAAAAGTGAAGGGAAATACAATCAAGAGTGCAAAGCAGTAGACAAAAGAGGGAAACAAATTTACAGGCAGGAGTGCATTAGTTATAGACAAGGTTGTAGACAAATAAGGGTGCTGACAAAACAAAGTTAGGTGGGTATAAGGGAAGAGCAAGAAAGAAGTAGGATGGATTAAATTTGTAAGTTAAATGCAGAACGGAACAGGTATGTTTTGAGGTCAGTTTTGAAGGAGGTGAGGTCTGTGCAGCCACAAATGTGTTGTGGGAAGGAGTTCCAGAGGGTGGGGGCAGCTTGGTCGTCAGAGGTTGGCGTCAGAGGAGCAGAGGGTGCAGGAAGGGGTGTAGGGATGGAGAAGGTCTTTAAGGTAGGAGGGGGGCTGGTTGTGAAGTGCTTTGTGGTTGTGAAGTGCTTTGGATATGGTAAGGAACAGGGAGCCAGTGTAGGTTCTGTAGGACAGGGGTTATGTGGTCACAGGAGCGGGTGTGGGTGAAGAGGCGGGCAGCAGAGTTCTGGATATACTTTAGTTTATTTAGGAGATTGGAGGTTGTGCCGTAGAGGGTACTGTTGCAGTAGTCAATTCGAGATGTAATAAAAGCATGAATGAGGGTTTCAGATGCAGGGAAGGAGAGAGAGGGGCGGAGGCGGGCAATGTTTCTGAGATGGAGGAATGCTGATTTGGTGACTTGCTTGATGTGTTGGTTGAAGGAGAGATTGCTGTCAAAGATGACTCCAAGATTGCGGCAGTGGAGGGAGGGGGAGAGGGTGGAGTCAATAGAGAGATGGAAGTATTTGGCTGCCAGGGTGAGGGAATTTGGACCAATTATGAGTAAGTCTGATTTGTCGTAGTTGAGTTTGAGGAGATTTGTTTGGATCCAGTATCTGATATCAGAGAGACAGTTTGAGAGGGTGGAGTAGGTCTGAGAGGTGATGGATTTGGTGGAGATGTAGAGCTGGATGTCGTCAGTGTAACAGTGGAAACGGAGGCCGTGACAACGGATGATCTGACTGAGGGGGAGGAGGTAGAGGATGAAGAGGAGAGGACCAAGCACCAAACCCTGGGGGACACCTTGGGACAGGGGGGCAGTTGAGGAGGAGCAGTTGTTGATGAAGATGAATTGCTTCCTTTCAGTGAGGTATGATTGGAGCCAGGTGAGGGCATCATCTGTGATGTTGAGGAGAGAGTTTATGGTATCAAAGGCAGCAGTGAGGTCCAGGAGGATGAGGATGGAGAATTGGCCGGAATCTGAGGAGAGGAGAAGGTCATTTGTTACTTTGAGGAGGGCAGTTTCAGTGCTGTGGTGGGTACTGAATCTGGACTGAAATTGTTCGTGGAGGTCATTAATGGTGAGATGGGCTTTGATTTGTGGGGCGACAACAGGTTCCAGGATTTTAGACAGGAATGGGAGGTTGGAAATGGGCCTTAAGTTATTGATGCTGTCAGGGTTGAGTCCAGGTTTCTTGATGATGGGGGTTACAGCAGCCAGTTTCAGTGATGGGGGAACAGTGGAAAAGTTGGGGAGGAGAAGTTGATAATCCCAGAGATAATTGGGGAGATGGTGGGGAAGCAGTGTTTAACAAAGGAGGATGGGATGGGATCTAGGATGAAGAGGAGAGGACCAAGCACAGAACCCTGGGGTTCGTTAGTCTCTCCTTACTTTCTACCCTACTGGTCTACCCTGTCTGTGGCTTTCAGCTCCAAACTCGATGAATGACTACAAATCTGTCAAAACAGCTATTTTTGTTTTAAAAAAAGATTAAATAATTTTCTTAAAACAACTGGTCACTGTTATTTTTAGCAGATATTCAAAAAAAGGAAATCGTGCTTTTGTTGGAAACTATGTTTAGCAGTAAAAAAAATATACCTGTGGTGAGTATTTGGGGCAGCTTAATCTTCAGTTTTACAGAGCAAAATATTACTTAATAACCAATGTTTCATCTTTTGTAAGCAAGCATACAATTTTAAGAAATATAGATTTAAGGTTTCAATGATGTCAGTGTTTACAAGTGTTTAGGATGATCTGTTAGTTTTCTCAATCAATTGCAGAAAAATTGGTCCATGCTTTTGTTACCTCAGGGCTGGATTACTGTAACTCTCTATTATCAGGTAGCTCTAGTAAGTCCTTAAAAACTCTCCAGCTAATGCAGCAGCATGTGTACTAACAGGAACTAAGAAACAAGATCATATTTCTGCTGTTTTAGCTTCTCTGCACTGCCTCCCTATAAAATCCAGAATTGAATTTAAAATCCTACTGTTAACTTATAAAGCTCTAAATGGTCAAGCTCCATCATATCTTAGAGAGCTCATAGTGCCTTATTATGCCACCAGAACACTGTGCTCTGAGAACGCAGGGTTACTCGTGGTCCCTAAAGTCTCCAAAAGTAGATCAGGAGCCAGAGCCTTCAGCTATCAGGCTCCTCTCCTGTGGAATCATCTTCCTATTACGGTCCGGGAGGCAGACACTGTCTCCACATTTAAGACTAGACTTAAGACTTTCCTCTTTGATAAAGCTTATAGTTAGGGCTGGCTCAGGCTTGCCCTGTACCAGCCCCTAGTTAGGCTGACTTAGGCCTAGTCTGCCGGAGGACCCCCTATAATACACCGGGCACCTTCTCTCCTTCTCTCTCTCTCTCTCTCTCTCTCTCTCTCTCTCTCCCTCGTATCCTATTACTGCATCTTGCTAGCTCAGCCATTCTGGATGTCACTAACTCAACTTCTTCTCCGGAGCCTTTGTGCTCCACTGTCTCTCAGATTAACACATATCGCAGCGGAGCCTGGATAGCGTGATGTGTCTGGTTGTGCTGCTGCCATGGTCCTGCCAGATGCCTCCTGCTGCTGCTGCTGCCGTGGTCCTACCAGATGCCTCCTGCTGCTGCTGTTATCATTAGTCATTAGTCATACTTCTATTGTTATTATACACATATGATTATTATCACACATGTATACTGCCAGATACTAATATGTAAGTTCAATATATTGTACCACAGTAGCCAGAACTATAACGATAATATTATTACTTTCATTAATGTTGTTGTAAGCTACTGTCATTACCGTCTGTCCTGCATCTCTCTCTCTCTCTCTCTCTCTCTCTCTCTCTCTCTCTCTCTCTCTCTCTCTGTCTCTCTTTCTGTTTCATTGTGTCATACGGATTACTGTTAATTTATTATGCTGATCTGTTCTGTACGACATCTATTGCACGTCTGTCTGTCCTGGAAGAGGGATCCCTCCTTAGTTTCTCTTCCTGAGGTTTCTACTGTTTTTTTCCCCCCCCCCCGTTAAAGGGTTTTTTTTGGGGAGTTTTTCCTTATCTGCTGTGAGGGTCCAAAGGACAGAGGGATGTTGTATGCTGTAAAGCCCTGTGACGCAAATTGTGATTTGTGATATTGGGCTTTATAAATAAAATTGATTGATTAATTGAATTATTTAGGCAGATCTTTACAGGAAATGCCTGTGGGAAGGGTTTGGAACAAGAAGTCATCCAAATCAAAGATGATATGTTGTTGTAGTCCACCCAGAACGACAAGTATACATGTATACTTGTCCACTATCAACAGGTCATTCATTTCATTTCAAAATGAAAACACTTAAGAGATCTTACACCATTATGGCTAAGGTTTGATTAGGTTTGAGCATAGAAAACAGATTGATTAGGGTTACGGAGGGATCAAATTAAATTAACTTTATTGGTCACATACACAGTCATACACAATACAATGTGTAGTGAAATTCTGAGGTGTGTTCTTGGGTGAAGTGAGTCCAGGCTTCAGGTCTCCCCTTGATTTACCAGAGTCAGCTGTTCTGTCCATGCAGACTGTATCCATGTCCATAAATATAGAGGTACTCCAATGACTGAATGGCATGGTCTGGTACAGAAGGGATCAGCCATGTTTCTGAAAGGGAAGATCTTATAGTCCTGTATGTCTTTTTGGTACTTGATGTTGGCCCTGAGGTCATTTGGCTTGATCTCTAGAGACTGGATGTCAGTTAGTAGGATACTGAGCAAGGGTGGATAATGTGCTCAGGTCCTCAGCCGGTTCCTGGTGCCTGATTGATTCCATCGGTGCCTTCTCCGCATCTTCAGGCCTACATGTTTTTTTGATATTGTCCCCCCTTGGATTGCCCTGGGCCGTTAATGCGCAAATTCTTGTGTCAAAAGTGTTTGCCTGTCATATGTGATGTTGGCTAAAGTCATAGGTACAAAAAGATTAAATTTCCCCATGAGGGATGTATAAAGTACTTCTAAAAAAAATGTGGAACAGAATACTGCATAAAAGTAAATAGAAACAAAGATTAAGCAGAAGGGTATGGCTATCTTGTGTAGATTTTGTTCTTGGTTAAAATTATTACTTTGTCACTGTTAGGGAGCAATTGTTGTCAAGGTTAAAAGACACCAAGGTGACTGTCGGTAGAAACAGGAAATGAACATCGGTCTCCATGAAAAAGTCCAGTGCTTTGTTTACCAATCCATCCACCTTGGCCCTGTCTCTCTGAGGACTTTCTCACCTGACGTCCTCTTTTGTTCCACACAAATACAAATGATAATTAAATCGCTGTCACCATGAGTTGTAAAATCCTCTCTCTTAGTATTTTAAATTTTTATGCAGTTTTGGCATCTTATAACCTTTCCAATTCATGGATGTACAACTCTGGACCTGCATTGCACACCAATAAAGCCACATTGGTTCTTTAACAGTTCAATTTTTTCCCTTTACATACTCTGCTTGTGAAATACATTTTGAAAAAGCTGTATACTATCAACGACACAAATCATAGCTGCACATGAAGGTGGTTATGCAGGAGGAGGTTTGTGCATAGGTGAAAGCAGTTAAACATGAATAAAGTCCCAGCTGGTGACAGATAAGGTGTCTGCAGACTATGACAGATTGGTTCCTGGACAATCACCCATATATCCAGTACTGAAATTCCATTTCATCACTCTGATAAGAGACAAGTGATAGCAGATAGCAATCTGTGTCAACACAAACTAAATTAAAAATGTAGCGACTTAAGAGTTGATAGTATCTCAAAACATAATGCAATTTATTCTGCTAACATAACATGTTTAACTTCAGAGGCGATGGGCAGGAGGGACAAATAATGGCTGTTGATTGATGCTTCTTGGAAAATGTTTTTGCAAGGACAATGACCTCTGTTAGCTGATGAAGTAGACATTAACTTCATTGGGTTTAGTGCTTGTCTCAAAGCTATATTAAAATTATAGGTGAATAAATGCCAAATAAATGTAGCATACATAACTGGTAACGGAATAATAATAAAGACCAAGGTAAGAAAAGTTTAATGATGATATATTAGCCCTTTGAAGTCTGCCATCGAAATGGTCCACCGGTGCATATGTTGGTATTTTTGCTTATTGTGATGTCATTTCTTGGAGTATTTTCAAATGCTTCATATCCCTAAAATCTGTACAATTTAAGCTAAAGGATTATGTATGTGAATAAACCTTTATATGTAATATAAGTATTGAAATGATGTTATGCATTAAAAGAAAACATACAAACATCCTTATTTTTTCATTGAATTTTAAAAAATAAACCCACAAAACAAACTGATCCAAAAAAAAATCTAAATGTAGAAAAAATATCACAATATTTCTTAACGCTTAATAAGTTGTATGCACTCTTTTAGTTTTTCAGATATGCAGATTTTTATGACAGAGTAGAAATATTTCCCCAGTGCTTACATTATTTTGGTATTTCATATCCCTCAAATCTGTACAACCTAAAAGCTTAAAGGCTATGTAGTAAGGGTAATAAATAATAAGTGATACAAGTATTGAAATTGTGTCATAAATTAAAAACATTAAAATAAAACAGACATTCCTATTTACCTGCTTCTTTTTTTCAGGTTTTCACCATTTTTGGACCACTTGTGGCATATCATAATGAGGTCATTGCAAATGGACAATGTGAGCTTTCTGCTGCTGCAGAAGAGAACACTCTAGCTATTCTATTTTTTGTTTTTGATCAGGATCATGTTAACAATGATCTCCTGTGGCCATGACAGGACACTACTGTGACATCACTGCACGTTTTCACTGTCTTTTGGACTGCTTGTAACATAACACAATAATGTCATTATACAAGGACAATGTGATGGCGCAAAAGACAGAACCCTTAGCTTTCTGTTGCAAAAGGAATAAATGCTCTAACTTTTTAAATTATATTTGCTTTAGTCCATCTATGTCTTGGTTTAGTAGCCTGGTTCTCAACAGGTTCCTCAACAGCTGACGTGGACCTTGTTGACCCAGGTGATGTCCGAGCCGGTATGACTCTTGCGTTTGCGGTTTCACTCATCCTGGGGTAGGCTAGCAGCATCAAGAAACTTGCCTAAGGGTCCATGCTGGTTGTGTTGCCCCATTCTGACTGGGAATCCAACCTGTCTTCTGCACCAAAGCTAGTAGTCTTAACCACTGAGCTATCAAGCTGCTATAAACCTCCTAAGGTGGTTGAGAATGATTAAGCTAAGATCCTGTGGGACTTACAGATCCAGACTGACAAACTAGCCATGACTAACCAACCTGACATCATGTTGATTGACAAACAACAAAAGAAGGCAGTGGTCATATGCAGCAATCCCAAGTGACAGTAACATCAGGAAGGAGGAATACAAGAAGCGTGACAAATACCAAGGGCTGAAAGAGGAGCTAGAAAAGATGTGGGGAGTAAAGGTAACAGTGGTGCCACTGGTAATCAGAGCACTTGGGGCTCTAATCCCCAAACTGGGAGGGTGGCTCCAGCAGATTCAAGGTACAACATCTGAGGTCTTGAAAGGTCTTTGAAACAGAGATAGTAGGTGCCACACCATTTTTGTGAAACTACAATTCAAAAAACATATTCACTGTATGGAGGCTGCTGTGCAAGGGACGTACTGCAATCCTGAGATGCGCGACAGATGCGACTTCTCTGTAACTGGGGAATTTAAATCCTTTTTTTTTTTTTTTTTGCTTAAAGGTGAGAATTGCAAATTGCATTTCTCCTGGTTGGATTTCCTTTAGTTTTCATTGTTCAGTTGGTTCTACCATGAGCCAAATTATCTGCAGAGGTCTCTTCCTCTCCAGAACAATTTAACCCTGTGATTTCAACTATAGTAAAAACACAGAATAACTTAGTTTTACATGAAAAATCAGTAGTTTTCCGACACTGCTTATCGCAGCGGAACTTCAAACAAAGGGTCTGCCGTGAAAACATGAATAGCCCTATCTAGAGACAGTGTTTGGTTTGTCCGTTCTGGGTTACTGTAAAAACATGACATTGCAACATGGTGATCTCCATAGACAAGGACCTTCTACCTATGTAGATATAAACAACTCATTCTAAGGTGACAAAAGATAGATGATTCTTATTTTCAGGTAATTATTCACTAAATAAAACATGCTAATTACATTATAGTCAATTTCTGCCAATATAGCTTCTTAAATCCTACACAGTGGACCCCAACAATAAGACAAATGACAATCACTCAACAAAGCTGGTTGGGTAGAGAAGGGTAAAGTTACATTTGAATTGATTTGAACCCAGACATAATGTAAGTATTTCAAAAGAATGTAATTAAAATCTGAACTTCTGTATTTATATTTCTCTACTCCTGGGTTCAGACAAAGATGGCAACAGAATAAGTAAGCAGCTGGCATATCTGGTACCTTGTGCAGAGGATTAAAATTATAAAATATTTTGTGCTGTATGACCGGAATGCAATCATCAAAGCATAAGTCTCAAAAATGAAAATGATAATTACATGAGGGGCTTAAACTAAAGCTTGTGGAGCGATGCTGTAATTCTAGAGGGTTTTTAAACCAACCATTGTGTCAGCCAGAGGTATAAACCAATACAATACTGCCTCGAGATCCCCATTTTTTCTCAATATACAAAGCTACACAGTTAAACACCCTGGAGGGAACGCAAGTTCTGTCTCGAGATGTTCAGTACAAGAATGACTCTTGAACACTGAATCTTCAAACTGAACTGACTTTGCTGAATCACAGTGTTTATTTCCCACACAATATATGTGTGTCCTGCCTGTGTGTCCTTGTGTGTCAGTCTGTGTCCCCACTCTAATTTTGGAGGCTTTTGTGGGTCTGTAAACACAGCACAGGCAGAACTGTGGAGTGTATGGAGTTTTGAGTCGCTAGGTGGATAATTGATCAGTCAATCCAATCAGAGCTGATAAGATTAGATCAATGGATGAGAGGAGCAAAATCAAAACATGGCGGCAGATGTTTTAATCATGAGAGGCCGCCACAAATAAAGAAAGAAATGCATGGGAAAATCCTGGAAGTGGCAGTGTCACTGATCAAATCAGTAGCTCTTGCAGTTGAGTCTCCACTGATGAACATAGACTATGCTGGTGACTGAGAGCATTGTTGTCAGCTCAGCCGTGATACACAGTATCTCATGTCCTTGTAAAAACCTATTGATGGGGCCCAAAAGCCAGTTAAAAAAATACAGCGCTGAATGTCTCTGCAGTGTGAACAGTGATGTTGGGACTCACGGGACCACAGATGATTTGTCATTTGTTAAAATCCAAACTGGACACATGGAGGCTTTTCTTCTCTGCATGCTTTTTGTTCTTCAAACAAAAAGAGCTATTTGACACCCATCTCCCGAATGTCCCACCTCACACCTCAGCGAGAGACAAGTCTCAAAACTTGATTGGACAGGACTTTTACAGTGACATGTGACTCTGTGATACCACAGGCGTCTGTAGAAGGTCCGCTCCCTTCAGACAGTCTTTCTCTTACTCTGGAGCTGCCGAGCAGCTCACACCTCTTCTCCCTGAGCTGTGGACCGGACCAGAGGTGCCCAGATAGGCCTCCTTTTTCTCCTGAACTCTGGTCTCTGGATTCAGGGGCCATTGCCCCAAACCACTAAAGGGAGGACAATTGCTCACAGACTCTCTTAACCTGAACCACAAAGTTAGAGGTGCAAGCACAAGGTTTGCGACTAATTTTCCAGCAACAAAGAGAACCAAGTTGAGTTAGCATCCCAGCGTCTAACTCTGCAAGGACCCCGAGCGACCGGCTCCTCGGATCTTCACCTTTGGAACAAGGGACACAACAAAGACTGCATCTGGAACCACAGCTCTTTCCAGCCTTCTTCTGTCGGCTATCAAAAGCACACCACAAAGTGACTCTTTCTTCCATCCATTCAAGGATCAGAAACGTAACAACTGGGCATAGCTTTATCACAGCTTTGCAGGCTAAGCAAGACTGTTTATCCTGTTGTATAGGATTTAATGCTGTTTACTGAGTAACTGTTGTGATTGTTTGCAGTTAGGTCATTGATTAGTTGGCTTTGCCAAAGCTAAGTTTTTAGTTTGCTAATGCTGTTCACAAACAGATTCTTGCACACAACTAAACAATCTCTGCAGTAATCCAGACTTTATGCAGCACATATCACAATCACATAGACTCATTAACAACTAGGCTTTCAACAGAGCTACACCCACACGGTCAGACAAACACCTCCCCCGATCTGAAGCCAGCAGTGATTCGGCCATCTTGTAGTTCTGTTGTCAGTCATTTTGTTTTGTAGGCAAAACGGCCCTTTGATCACACATGCACGCACGCACACACACGAAGCACAAGCTTCTCAGCCAGCGTTGCTGCGTAGATGACGGGGATGGAGGTGGTATTTTTTGTTAGGGTTTTCTATCGGTAAAATTAAACAAATTCTGCAGATCTGATACCGAATCAGATGCCAAGAACAACTTTAGCAGTTATACCCGGCCGAGACCATGGAGCTATTGGCCGAGACCGATAGCTGAGACCGAAACAATTCCGAGTCCAATGAGGCACGAGACCAAGACAAGTGCAAGACTTCAAAGAGACCGAGACTGGACTCGAGTACTACAGCCCTGGTCACCAGAGGAAAAAGGTGAGCACACATTAACTGGTGCTGGGCTAGTGGCCCACCTGTGACAAGCCAAACAGCATGGAGGTTAACTGCTTCATTCAGTTAAAAACCTCCTGAGCAACAAACACTGAAGGAATCTGCAATCCTCACCTTAGATGCCACTCCTTTTGAGTGGTATTTATTTGACTCTCTCTGTTGGAGCAAATAAGTTTCAGTCATGTAAAATACAATCAACATAATCCGACATAAACATAATACAACATAATTGTGTTTATGAAATTCAACATAAGTGTGTCAAATTCATTCAACATAATTGAAGGGTGTTTCATTTGATGAAACACTGTTGAAATTTGCTCAATAGCTTTTGCTAATATTTCATTTTCTAGTCTTTTCTCATTTATTCAACCCAGTTTTGTTGGACCAGCTGACATAATTGCACCCTTAGAAACTGTTACTTTAATTCGTAATTTCAAGTTAGAAACAGTATAGGAATAAACCAATCACACAAACGTGACATCAATTGACATGTTTGCCTAAAAGACCATCAGGTATCACAAAGTAAAGTATCTACATCAGCAAACACAACTGAGGAGCTACAAAAAGCAAATATTTGAGACTGGTCCTCACAAAGATATAATTACACCCACACACACACACACACACACACACACAGCTGTCCAAGGAGATGGTTATGTATGTGTCTCTTTGAACTCCTTTTCCCATGGTCTCTTCCCATGTCCCTTAGGTTGTTCAAAGGTTCATGGGGAGTTTTCCGTAATCTTCTTAGAGGGCTTTGGCTGGACACCTATTGCTGATCTGGGTCTGTAATGCCCACTGAAACACCTCCAGCTATTCAGATAATCTCTTACAAACAAAGACATAAAAAATTATTTTAAAATTTAAGTTGCACTACAGTAATCGTAAGTGCTACATCATAGGCAACTGGACTTGCTTGCGTTCCTTGAAGACGTTTCGGTTCTCATCCAAGAAGCTTCTTCAGTTCTAAATGACCGGTACGAAGTTGCAGGCTATAAACCCTGTGTGGGTGGGAACCCTTGCAAAGTCGTAGGGGTCACGTGGGCTCTTACTTTCAGAGTCGTTCAGGTCACAATGTGAGTCGTTGACCCACCTGGCCACCGTGGGAGTCGTTAGGGTCAGGTGGGACCAGGGGTGAATGGGTGTGAAGTCGTCTGGGGAGGGATCCCAAGACTGCATTGTAGGTGGGGGATAAGTAGTGTCGTAAGCCACTCCCTCTGTTTAACGATGGTCGTTCCAACTTGACGTAGATGGCTTCTTTTACTCCTCTTGCAAACCATCTTGGCTAGGTAGGAAAGATGTGCGCATTGCTGTCCTCAAAGGAGTGTCCCTTCTCCTGTAGATGTAAGTGGACAGCCGAGTCTTGACCGGAGGAGCTGGCTCTCCTGTGCTGTGCCATGCACTTGTGGAGTGGTTTGTTTTGTCTCCCCAATGTATAAATCTGTGCATTCCTGGCTGCACTGAACTGCATACACTACATTATTCTGCTTATGTCTGGGTGTTTTGTCCTTGGGGTGGACACGTTTCTGTCTCAGTGTTTTGCTGGGTTTAAAGTGCACAGGGATGTGGTGTTTGTTGAAAATCCTCCTGAGTTTCTCAGATAATCCTGCGACATAAGGAATGACAATGTTGTTACGTTTTTGTGTCTCTTCATCTCTGTCTGCTCTGGGTCTTTTTGAGGTTTTTGCAAAGGCCCAGTTGGGATAGCCACAGGTTTTAAGTGCTTCCCTGATGTGTTTCTGTTTCTTCACCTTCCCCTCTGTTCTAGTGGGCACGTTTTCAGCCTGATGATTCAGTGTCCTGATAACTCCCAACTTGTGCTCCAGTGTGTGGTGAGAGTCAAACAGCAGGTACTGGTCCGTGTGTGTAGGTTTTCTGTACACCTCTATGTTTAGGTTCCTGTCCTCTTCAATGTGCACTGCACAATCTAAGAAGGGTAGACTGTCTCCTCTAACATCCTCCCGTGTGAATTTAATGTTGGGGTCCACTGCGTTAATGTGTTCTGTGAAGGTTTACACTTCCTCAGATTTGATTTTGGCCCAGGTGTCATCCACATACCTGAACCAGTGGCTAGGATCAGTTCCTATAAAGGTGGTCAGTGCTCTCTTCTCCACATCTTCCTTCTAAAGATTGGCCACTAGAGGGGACCTGCTGGACCTTCGTTTGACTACCACCTACTTCAAGTACAGCAAGGGTTTCTACCGACAAAAGCACAGCTGTGCTATGGGCTCACCGGTGTCCCCTATAGTGACATCCCTGTTTATTCCAGCAAGACAATGAGAAACATTTTGCATGTGTTATAACAGCTTGGCTTTGTAGTTAAAGACTGCAGGTACTAGACTGACCTGCCAGCAGTCATTATGCAGCACAAACTATGACAATGAGACCCCAGACTGCTGAGCAGCTAAAGTTGTACATGAAAAACTTCAACAATTATTGTCCTCAGTTCCCAAACACTTACTGAGTGTTGTTAACAGAAAAGGTGATGTAAGACATGCCCCTGTCCCAACATTTTTTTTAACTGAATAGAGGTCAAAAATGACCAAAGCAAATAATTGCATTCTGTTTTTATTTATGTTTTACACAGCATACCAACTTTATTAGAAGTGGGGGTTTAGTATTTAACTTCTTTCACAGTAATACAGGTGGTGAATATATCCTTGAATGCCCCTCACAGCACATGTTGGCTGAATGACATCCAGTCTTGGACAGCTGGGGCAACGTGCCCAGGGAGGAATATCCTGGTGAGGGTCTGCAGATGAGCAATGGCCGTGTCATTTAAGGCAGGTGCCTGTAGCCTCCAGGAAGCTGAATCCTCCAAGAATATGCAGATTCTGGAATCTGCTCTGAGAGTTGCATTCCAGGCTGATGATGTAGGGTTTAGGGACCTGCAGTGATGGGTACATTTTTCAGCAAAGTGCTGCTTATTGATTGACACTGTGGCAGAAGTACATTGGTCTCGTCTCTGAATGTTGCTATGTACATGACCTCTTCAGATGGATCCTTGCATGCAGGTACACTCCACTCCACTCAAACCAAACATCATGAAAAAAAAGAAGTGTCAAATGTTATATAGCAGTATTTTCAAACAGTGTAAAATATTGGTGGAGTGGTAAATTCAATATCTGTCATTACCGCTATGCCACCAGTCGCAAGACCATACAGTCTGTCTACTGGGAGCTCTTTATTCTGGATGATGTCTTTTGCAGGAGTACTTTCAACAAACACCTGAAAAATTGTGACGTTTCGGAGGGACACAACAAAAACTGCAAGTGTTGAGGGAGCCACCAGAAGATTTTAAAAAAGAATAGCCCTCCAAAAAGAATCGTCAAAGCCTGGTTTAAGAGGAGGCTCAGTTTTCAGGTCAGTTCACATTTTGTGGGTTTTTTACAATGTATTTTTCCAATTTAAAGGTAGTTCTACCTGGCAAGGGATTCTAATTTGTGCATATTACACTATAATTTTTAGGGCCAAACCATTGGTCCTTTAACAAAACAATTTGTTGAAGCTTAAATTAAAACAGTTGTGTTAACCTCCACATAACCTGCACATAAGATAAGATAAGATAAGATAAGATAAGATAAGATATACTTTATTGATCGCCCAGGGGGGAAATTCAAGTAACACAGCAGCACAAGACAATATCATTATAATAATTTGACTTTACTGTTAAAGTTGCATTCCGTTCAGTTGGTTAAGTCCTAATACTTTAACTTGGGAACACACTGTCCTCTACATACATCCCCATTACAGCCATGTGTGTAGCACTGTAATCTACTGGATAACTATTAAACATAAATGTACAGTATCTGCAATAATTCAACATCTTAGGCTTTGTTGATTCCCAATAATTTACTTTTAAGCACTCCATTCTTTATTCTATGAGCATTCAATAAACCATAAGCAGACCAGGTTGTCTTGAGTCCAGGCCTGGAGTAACCACCATCACTGGAGAGATAATAAGTAAATTATGAGTCAGTTCATATTAACAGTGATCTTTCTATTCAGTGTTTAGCTTGAGTTGTTTATGGTTAACTAGAACACATGGCTGTCTTGGCTCATTACCCCACCTGGTAACTGCTGAACGCATGAGAAGATGTTAGGAGTGTGCACTGTTAGCTGCAAGCTAACATGGCAGCACTGAGCTGACTAACATTCAGCTTAATGTCAGAGGTGAATTTAATGAGCATTTCTTATCGTTACCTTCATAACTGACAACATAAGCATGAAGGCAGCCCTGCTACCCAGGTCAACTGGCACAACAAGCTGCCTTGTACAAAGAAAAATGGCAGCTTGACTGCAGAGGAACAGTGTGAAAAAGAGGTTATGATGTCAGATGTAAAATACTATGGTAAACCTAATTTCACTGAAAGAAGTCTAGCAGGTTAAGGAAACGTGGTGTAATTTCAAGTTGGTAGAACCCACAAAAGTAAACTGCCATCACTAAAGCAGAAAGAGAAATGAGACTGGTTCAAAACATTATGTTACTTCAACTTCTACTCAAATACACTTTTCTGTGGAAGTCTGCTACAGTGTGCTCAGCCAGGCTGTTGTCATGCACTGCTGGCTTGTTTTCCCATGAAGAGTCAAGCACCAAAATTGGTACATGTCTTACACAATCATGAGCCACTAATTTGTGCAAAACCCACGTATTTGGGAGGGCTGCAATCACGTGACAAATGCGCTGACGGGAGTAAAGAAAAGAAGGAAGTGTTCCTGTACGGAGGTAAGTTAGGGTGGTGAATGGGTCAAATATCACAGGACTAATGGAAATTTTCCATTTTGCAAGCTTGTGCTGTTCATTTTGATGTATGGGGGCAATAATACCCACTACTTTTTTGACCATCTAAAAAAGACAAAAAAGGCAGTTATTAGAGCACCGTCCATGATCATCCTATTGTTGCACAATGTTTACTTATTGACTGTGCTGCAATGCTTGCCCCAGATATTGCCACTTTTTAAGTGGCCTTTCATGTCTGCATATTACGTGCTAGGTATCCTCGTGTCTGCTGTTGACACTGCAGGACACCGCTCCCAACGCTGGTACATCAACAAAAGCACATGATGAGGTTTTTTAAAAAAAACATCATGGTTTGGCTCAGCATTTACACGTGAGGCAAACAGTGGGCTCCTGCATGAATGTTGGACCCATCCACCACCCTGCTCCTTATTTTATATTGTTGCTGACAGCGTTTCAACCTGATGCTGTCCAGTGACGCATCATACTGCTGTGGCAGGTGCCATCTGCCTAACCGATAGTGTATCATAACACCACAAAAGGTTACCTCCAGCAGTATATCATACTGCCGTGAAAGGTGGCTTTTGGCGTCAAAATGAAGCCAACTCGGAAGTGCCAAAATGTGCTGTACAAAAAACGCTAATGTCCTCATTCATGACAACTGCGAGGGTGAATTTTTTATATAACATTTTATTAAGGCTTAAAGTTAGTGACAGGTCGATACTGCCCACCCCTCACTCCTCCACAGCACCAGCCTCACACCCAAACCTGGTCACTTCTGGCTAAAAAAAACAAGATTGCGACAACTGAAATGCCAGCCTAGAAGCTTTACAATGGGAGTCCGCAAACAAGTTAGTGTTGTCACGGTAGCTAGACCATTATTTTTAAAGTCTATGGGAAATACCCTGGAAAGGCTTCTTCATTAGTTCAGTCCTATGGTATTAAATGTACTTTCTGACAAAAAGCCTCATCCACTTACCAAAACGTTTGCGTTGTTTGTGTAGTAGGTTGGAAACGCTATATGTTTAGTTTTCATGTAAACAGACACCCCTTTATTTTTTTGTCAATATTTGAACTATTCTAACATGTTTATACATAAAGGTAATCACTCTTCACTCTTCACTCTTGCATCAGTAGATGGCGCTCATGCTGCTGTGGATACACTAGGGAGACTGTAGCTACCAGCTCAGCTCATACGCAGCTCAGAAATAAACAAGCTCTGGCATGAGGAAGACGCTAACTTTGGTCCTCTCTCTATCATTCCACAGGTATTGTAAAAAATGGTTTTCTGTCTCTAGCTTGGTTCAGAATTGAATGTGAATGCTGTATTAATTGCTTGGTAATGTTTTGAGATGATTTTGAGACGTGTATTAAGTGTATTAAGCTTCATTGTAGCTAATAATCCCGACGAGTGTCGTCGCGCTGAGTTGTTGTTTTCATGAACTTCAGTTTTACACGGTAGTTTTACAAGTGTAAGTAGCTGATATTTGTATTCTGTAACGTCAGCAAATGTGTTGTTAGAGATTATTAAGAGTATTAATCAGCCAGTAGTGAATAAATTGTGATGGAAAAGATACCATATTCAAGCTAGTTTACATTTCCAGTCACTCGCTAACATGTCGCGGTCGCGCCATGTTGTTTAGCGCTGAGGTTAAGTGTGTGAGAGTATAACGTGTGTAAATGTTATAGGAAGGTTTTGTTTAGGTTACTCTCCTGTTATATGAGAGTGAGCAGGACTGTATGTGTAACACTTGAATGATATTGCTGATATTGAATCATAGTAAGGTGAATGTGTGTTTTGAGTTATATTATTTTTGTACATGCATTTTGAGTTACATCAGTTTGTATTATGTGGTATATGTTACAGTATTTTGAATATATGTGTATTTATTTTCCTTTAGACTGAATGTTTACATTATTGTCAGTTTGTTTGCATATGAGTGTGTGAATTGTTTCATATTAATGCACTTGAAGCAGAGAACTAGTGGTATAATGTGACTGAGAATTGTATGCAGAAATAAACAAGCTCTGGCATGAGGAAGACACTAACTTTGGTCCTCTCTCTATCAGTCCACAGAAAGGTTTATCTCTTGGCTACATAGTGCTCCCTAGCCTGTGTAACCTTTGCTGCCAGTCCAGATTACCCCTAGGCCTGGTGCCGGTAACATTTGGAAAACCATAAATTTAAACCTGTACTAATTCGATGGATGAAATTGAGTGATTGCTCCCAGAGCGTCACACTTGTTGTTCACAGATACCTCAGCAGGATGAAAGTTTTCAGTAAATGAACCAAAATTTATGCAGAAAATCTAGATATTCAAAAAATAATTACTTTATCTACTAATGTATTGATTTGGCTTTAGGAGGTAAAATTTGATCTGGTCATATTAACTTTAAATATATCATCCTTTACATAACCACAATAGTGGGATATTTTTATGAAATAAATCTTAGATTTTGATCTGGAAAACTGAAAAAATCTTGTTTTATAGTTTAGGTTTGTCATTTTCATTGTTCCACATAAGTACAAATGGTTCCCCTGACTATTCAGCTGCAAACAGCAGCATTTAGATGTAATAAGCCCGCTGGAGGCTGTAGGGAGCTTCAGAGCCAGTGTCGGCAGACCTGTAATTAGGCTGACCTTCACCTCGTGCTGCAACACAAATTCTCAGCTTGTCGACTGTACCATTCTTGCTCTTGAAAACATCATTGTGAGCTTTCAGACATTCTTTCAGCAGGGTATTTTTAGGCTCAACTTCAGTGTGGCAGCTGCTCAGGGTGCAGCAACTGCACTGTATGTACACTGTATGTGTTTGCCTGGTAGTTTTAATGAGCCTGTTGCGGTGGGCTGTTGGATCAGTGTATGGTGAGGTGAGGTCCTTTGAGGCATGGAAACCCAGCATTGCTGAGCAGGTGCTGCGCTGCTGTGCAAATCGATCTCAGGTGGGATCCTGTTCTCTGCTTCAGCATCTCTCTATGGAAACCCTCCCCCTCTCCCTCCCCCTCCCCACACCACTGACCATTCTGAGTAATCGATACCTGTTTAAAGTCGGCATTTTAGGCTTGCTCTTCTCCTGCCTCTTTACTTTTATGAAAGTCCCTGGCCTTTGATTTCTATCTGTACACCTTCACACAGAGTTATTGATTACTGTCGCGTTCACTTGCCAGACCTCAAGATTGCTTCTCTCCGTTCAACACTCTCCTGGAGTTCTGTGGAGATGCTGACGTGTGTCCCCAAAGCCTCTGTAGCTTTCGAGCAATTTGATTTGCTGTGGGCATGCCGGAGGATGAATAGATAATGGGACGCTTCTGATTGACTTGCCTGAGCTGACGCAGAGTAGTCTAACATAACAACAAACTTAAATGCAAGCTAATAAGTGGGAGAAGTGAGAGGAGGGTGTACGGGCTTGCAGTGCTATGCTTGCATGCCCGAGTGTGTGTATGTATGTGAGAGTGTGTGTATGTGTGAGTGGTAAATCCTCCAATTTGGATGACAGAGAGGCAGGGCTGCTTTGCTCTAAATGAGCTCCCAAGAGTGAAGAGTCCTCCAGTTTTTATCCCTCCCTGTAGGTATGCAACGCTAAGGAGCTGCCAGACACACATGCACTCATGGTCTCACACACACACACACACGCACACACACACACACACACACACACACACCTTGAGCACACCTACCACATGCTCCAGCAAACAAACAGGGTACAGTGCATGGCATAAAGTATGAACACTCCACATGAACACTCCACCCATATGTGATAGTCCATGTTGGGAATAATGCATACAAGTAATATATTTATATTACATTTTGCAGCAACAGAGTAATACACGGCATTACAAATGGGGGTTATATTATGACATTTACAGTGTCATGTAGCATGTTATCAGCCGAAAGTATGTGGATATTGTTTTTATTTTGTCACTTCCACCAGTGCGTCACCAGAACCCCCACTTGTCATGTCATTATAGGCTACATTATAGAAGGGTGCTTGTGATCGACACATTTGGGTGTTGCTGCACTCTGTGTTGGCATGTTTGATGTGTTTGTTTCTATTCACATACCTACCACATCTACAACATATCCATTTATGCTTTTGCATTTAAAGACTCCTTAAAAGCAGCAGGGATATCAAATTGGGCTTCGGTTTGTTTTTTTTCCTTGTCCTAGTGATTGGCACGTTTGGTCGATGCTGTCAAATGTGCATGTTGGATGTGTTTCCATTCAACGTCACGGTGCAGCGACACCATCCCTTTCTCATACACAGTGGGTCTTCCAGCCACCAAATATTGATCCATATGTCATAACTGGATAGACTTCAACCCTCTGCCGGCACCTCCCCATGCCTAAGGCTATTCATTTGTTTAAAAAGATATAGGCTATTTAATTGTTGTATATAATCGCAATATTGTTAAGCGGGCGATGTTAATATAATGTGGTAACCCTTCATTAGTCCATACGATATCGCTTACCAGTGGTGATGAACTGCAGTAACCTGAGCTTCTGTGCCTTGATTACAATAAAACAAAATGCTGAAGTGTTGCTCAAATGTTAATTCACATAGTGAAATCGTCATGGGGTTGTGTTTGTCTGCTACTTACTACAAAACATCTGATCTGAACATCATCTAATGCCGTGTTGAGACTACACGTTATCAGCCCGATTATAGCCCACCAGGGTGTTGTGTGGTGCAGGCTCAGATTGTGAACAATAATGAGTGTCGTATGTGAAAATCCATCATTTTATCTTGTATAGTGCGTTATAAAAGATGACAACTGATGCCGTGTCTGGGACACCTCACAACAACCCAACAGAAAGTCTAGCATGTTTTATTTTGTTTTTGTCTTCCACGACTTCTCCTGTGAAATCACTTTGACCAATAGAAACACAGAGTGATCTGTTGCCATAGACATCCCAGCCTTTTTGATATTTCCTCTAGGGACGTTACCACGACAGAGTAAAAAAGGTAAATGATGGCGTGAAACAGCAGAGGCAGTTAAGCAATCCACTGAGTACTGCCATTAGCATCAAGCTGGCAAAGAATGTCCTTTCTTCATAATGGAGACGGATATAAAGTAATAAAAATCACAATTAATGGTGGGGCTTTTGCCTACCACAACTGCATAGGGTAGCTACAAACTTAATTTGAAACAGACTACATTAGAAACAGGACTTTATTTATTATTATTTATCATGCCAGTCTTGGCTTCCCTACACTGGTTACGTGTTGCTTTTATAATTGATTTTAAGATTTTACTGATTGCTTACAAAGCCCAGAGAGGTCTTGCTCCAAGTTACATAACAGACCTTATATTGTCCTTTGTTCCCTCTTATACCCTGAGATCCTCAGATGCTTCTGTTCTTGTTCCAAGGTCTAGATTAATCCACAGAGCTAATAGAGCCATTGAAGTCAGAGCTCCATGTCATTGGAATGACCAGCTTGAGGAGATCAAAAAGAAAAAAGAAAACACAGCTCCCCCTAGTTCCCCCTTCAGCCACTGCGCCTCCATCCAAAAGGGCTCGAATTCCAACCCCAACAGCCAGCTCCACAGACCAGGACAACAACCCCATCTTGTCAGTGCTATCCAATATCCAGTCATTGCTCACCACAATCAACTCCAGAATTTAAGCCCTGGAGTCCGCTTCAGCACCTGCAACCAGACCATTTCTCTCCTGCACAGCCAGGTCGTCTTCCTCCACCACCGTGGAGACATCGGCAATGCTGAACGATGACGTGACTCCAGTGATGTCAGAGGGCACCACTTTGCCGCAAAGGACACTGGGAAGTGCAGTCCCAGTTTCTACCAGCATTCTGTTCTTTCCCCCTGCCACTGCCATTTCTCCAAGCATGAGAGGCCAAATCCTGGAAGGTAATGACATTATTTATTCATTCATTCATTCATCTTCTAACCGCTTCATCCTCTTGAGGGTCGCGGGGGGGGCTGGAGCCTATCCCAGCTGACATCAGGCAAGAGGCAGGGTACACCCTAGACAAGTCGCCAGACTATCGCAGGGCTGACACATAGAGACAAACAACCATTCACGCTCACACTCACACCTACGGACAAGTTATCAATTAACCTAATCCCCAATCTGCATGTTTTTGGACTGTGGAAGGAAGCCGGAGTGCCCGGAGAGAACCCACGCTGACACGGGGAGAACATGCAAACTCTGCACACCCTCTTGCTGTGAGGCGACAGTGCTAACCACCACACCACCGTGCCGCCCTTAATGACATTAATCTTGTCAAAATTTTGTTGTGTTCAGAGATAAGTGACAGGCGCATTGTGGATTGTGGAGATGTTTCTGTGTTGCTGAAAGACAGTGACCCCTGACTTTCCAAAACTCTGACTCTGGCTGAATTTAATGTGGCTTTTGGCGTATTTAGAGATGTTATCTGTGAAGTGTTTCCATCCAGTAGAGCCGAGCTGGACACTTATCTTGCCATCATATCAGATCTGGCCATTACCTATGGAGGGACACTGTTCTACGAATACCACAAGTCATTCTTTGCGTAAGCTGCCATGTACATTCAGGGGTTCAATCAGAGACTGGACTGGTCTGCAGTTGACCTCGCTCTCATTTCATCATGCTATCTCCTGTTCAGTCTGTGGCTCCTTTTCTCACTCCCTCAATCTGTGTCCAAAATCTGTGGCTTTAGGCCAACCACCCAAGCCTTTCCCAAGGCCCTAACCTGAAGAGACTAAGGTTACACCACTTAAGACGGGTATCCAAAATCTGTGTGCCCAAGACGAACCCGCCTTGTGAGAAAGAAAAAATAAAGCCATCAACCCCAGTCAACATCCCTGAGCTGGGGAGGGTTTTAATAAAGCATCCTAACTGCTGTTTTGTCAATTATTTGATAACAGGGCTCATGCAAGGGGTCTCAGCTGGCTTGACTTGGCTGCCATAGGTGTCTTTTGTCTGCAATAATTTACAGTCTGCCTTGAAGGCGCCTGAGATAGTTGATGCATTGCTAGAAAAAGAGGTTAAAAAAGGTTTCATGATTGGTCCATTTGACAAATCGGGTATATTATATTAAAGGTATAGCTACCCATAAATATTCTGGTAAAAAGCACCTAATCATTGGCTTATCTGCTCCTCATAATGATGAAGCTCAAAGCATCAATAGTCTAATTCCTTTGGCACCGTTTTCTCTGATTTATGCTTCTGTTGATGACGCCATCAAGTTTATTAAGCAAGCAGGTAGGGGTGCTTGGCTAGCCAAGGCAGATATCACACAGGCTTTTAAAGTTATGCCTTTACACACCTCGCAGTGGCATCTATTTGGTGTTAAATGGAGAGAGAAATTGTATTTTTCAGTTAGGCTCATCTTTGGTTGTCGCAGAAGTCCAAAAATATTTGACACCTTGTCAGAAGCACTTTGATGGATCCTTCTAAAAAACTTTAAACTGTTTTTAAAAAAAAAAAAAAAAAAAAAAATTAAGATTATTTTTGTGGGCTTTTTGCTTTTAATGACAGGACAGTGAGTGAAATGTGGAGACAGAGAGAGAGTGGGGTCTGACATGCTGTTACGATCCCCTAAATCAGCTCGTACCAATGAGACCGAACACAATTACACAAGTCAAGAGTTGCAATAAAAAACACGTTTTTATTATTGAACAAGGCAGAGAAGTGAGGTAACCAACTCAGAGACCAAAACATACAAAACCCTAGCTAAATAAAACCCCCTCCCAAACTAACTAAATACTGGTGGGCCAGCCAAAAAGAACAAAAGGAAGGGAGCCACCTCTGCCCAACCCACATGGGCCAGCAGAACAGGGTTCTCCTCTCTACCCTAACAGAAAACAATTAAACCCTAAACAATGGAAATTAAGCCGCACACTAAGTTACTGAACAATGCATACTAGGAAAAAAACAGTTAAACAAGGAGGAAGGCAGGAAGACTTAAAGGGCTCCCAGTGCAGCACAGGGTGGCGAACCCCGCGCAGAGCTAGTTTCGAGCAGCGCAACCCGAGGCGCACTCAGTTTGGTAGTTTGGCAGACCGAGGTGCGCTGAGATGGGTGTGGCGGCGCAGCAGGGGGAGGTGTCGACAGATCCAGCTTGGCGCAGTGACAGTTTCGTGCCAAAAGGCTTCGCCAAAGGTGCGCTAAAAGCTCGCCAACTGAAACCACGTCTACTGTCAGCGCAGGGGGAGCGCAGCCGGTGTAAGCTGAAGTTTGGCTGACCGGCGGACAGTGTGCACACGTCACCAAAACCTCACAGGCAGGTTTCCAGAATATCAGGCACATTAACAATGCAATAAATACCCAAAAAAACACTATTCAATGCAATTATCTGCAATCAGCACATAAATGTATCTCTATATCGACTGTCCCGTCACATCTGATGTCAGATCAAAGGGGACTGGCACCGTTTGGCACGTTTGGCACGCGTAATGGAAACCCAACCTGATTTGATTAACACAGTTGCAAACTAATGAGTTCACATCCCTCTCAGCTAACCACAAACAGCCACAGCATCAGATAGGGAGTATATATTCAGCATCTGTCATCTTAGAAAAGTCAAAAGAAAAGAAACAGAGTGAGAGAAAGAGAAAGAGAGAGTGCGCGTGCATGAGAGAAACGCAACATTGATTTACAATCGTGGTGACCTCCTCCCAGGCTACCTTTGCATCATCAGCCCGTGGAGGTCTGCTCGCAGTTCCGTATATTCGGACACTGTGAGCTTGGACCTCCCGGACCAAAACATCAGTTTCCTTCTGGGAGAAGTTTGGCCGTCTGACACTGCTGCTCTCTTCTGCCATGGCGAATTGAGTAAACTCTCATTACGCCTTCGCGCGGCGCATTTAAGGGTGAGGAGAGGGACTCATTTGATTGGTGTGATGTGTGTAAAACCCACTCCACGCCTTCTGTCCTCCCTCTGTCCGACTTGCGCCAGTAGGAGAGGAGAGGAGTAGCTGTGCCAGGGCGCACGGTGTGCCAAACTTACAAAATCCGCCTGGCCACACCCAGTTGGCGAAGCGCAGGTGCGCTGTGCCCCCGCCACGCCCGGTCTGCGAAACTAGAGCCCAAAGTCTTCACAGGATACATTGTTCAGGAACATCTGTTTACAGGCAGGACAATGCGTCAGCCAGAACATTATCCCTGTCACAGATATGTCTGACTTCCACATTGAAGGCCTGTAACCGCAAACTCTAATTCATCAAATGTCAGTTTTTGTTTCGCATGCTATGTAGAACAACGAGCGGATTGTGATTGGTATAGACAATTACAGGAGCAATAGCGGAGCCGACATAAACCTCGAAGTGCTCCAGAGCCATGACAAGTGCTAGCGCTTCCTTTTCAATGGTTGAGTACCATTTCTGATGGACATCGAGTTTCCTAGAAAAGTAAGGAACTGGATGCTCAACCCCATCTGAACTTTCTTGCAGAAGGACAGCGCCGACACCAGTATCGCTCAGCAAGGGGCCGCAAGCCGGATTCGAACCCACGGCTGCTGCAGCGAGGCAATGCCTCTGAACATGGGGTGCCAGCACAATCCACTACGCTACAACATTTCTTTGTCCTTAGGACCCTCACAGCGGATAAGGAAAAACTCCCCCCAAAAAATCCTTTAACAGGGAACCTCAGGAAGAGCAACTGAGGAGGGATCCCTCTTCCAGGATGGACAGACGTGCAATAGATGTCGTACAGAACAGATCAGCATGATATATTAATGGTAATCTGTATACAAAATGATACATAAAGAGAGATGGAGGACAGACAGTAATGATAGTAACTTACAACAACATTAATTTTAGTAATTATATTATAATAACGGTAATTGTGGTACAATTTGTTGTTGGTATATAGTAATATATGATAGTATATGTATGTGACAATAATCATATGTGTATAATAATAGTAGAAGTATGACTAATGATAACAGCAGCAGTAGGAGGCATCAGGCAGGACCACAGCAGCAGCACAACCACACACGTCACACCATCCAGGTACCGCTGCAATACGAGTTAACCTGAGAGACGATGGAGCACAAACGCTCCGGAGAAGAAGCCGAGTTAGCGACATGCAGTAGAACTGAGTTAGCGAGATGCAGTAACAGGACATGAGTGTTAGCAAAGGAGAGAGATAGAGAGAGGGAGAGAAGGTGCCCGGTGTATTATAGGAGGTCCCTGGCAGACTAGGCCTATGTCAGCCTAACTGGGGCTGGTACAAGGCAAGCCTGAGCCAGCCCTAACTATAAGCTTTATCAAAGAGTAAAGTCTTTAGTCTAGTCTTCAATGTGGAGATGGTGTCTGCCTCCTGGACCGCAACAGGAAGATGATTCCGCAGGAGAGGAACCTGTTAGCTGAAGGCTCTGACTCCTGATCTACTTTTGGAGACTTTAGGGACCACGAGTAACCCTGCATTCTCAGAGCGCAGTGTACTGGTGGGATAATATGGCACTATGAGCTTTCTAAGATATGACGGAGCCTGACCATTTAAAGCTCTGTAAGTTAGGAGGAGGATTTTAAATTCAATTCTGGATTTTACGGGGAGCCAGTGCAGAGAAGCTAAAACTGGAGAAATGTGATCTTGTTTCTTAGTTCCTGTTAGTACACGTGCTGCTGCATTCTGAATTAGCTGAAGAGTTTTCAAAGACTTATTAGAGCTACCTGATAAAAGGGAATTGCAGTAATCCAGCCTTGAGGTAACAAAAGCGTGGACCAGTTTTTCTGCATCTTTTCGGGTCAGGATAGGCCTAATTTTCGCAATATTACACAGTTGAAAAAACGCAGACCATGAGGTTTATTTTAAATGGGAGTTAAAAGACAAATCTTGATCAAATATTACTCCGAGGTTTCTAGAGGCCAGAGCAATGCCATCCAGAGAAACTATATCATCAAACAAAGAATTTCTGAGGTGTGTGGGGCCAAGAACAATAACTTCAGTTTTGTCTGAATTTAACATAAAGAAATTGTAGCTCATCCAGGTTTTTATGTCTTTAAGGCATTTTTGAAGTTTAGTTAATTGATCCGTTTCTTCTGGCTTTATTGATAAATATAATTGTGTATCAGCCACATAGCAATGGAAATTTACAGAGTGGTTTCTAATGATGTTACCTAAAGGAAGCATATATAAAGTGAACAGAATTGGTCCGAGCACAGAACCATGTGGAACTCCAAAACAAACTTTAGCACGTAGAGATGATTTATCATGGACATGAACAAACTGAAAATGATCAGATAAATAAGATTTAAACCAGCTTAGTGCAGAACCTATTCGACCAATTAAATGTTCAAGTCTCTGTAGCAGAATTTAATGGAAGTCTTCATTAGCCATGAAGTTCTATACAGATGTAGCCCTCAGTTGGTTTTGGGGGTTTTATAATACCCATTGGTTTGCTGAGGTATGACCCAATCAATTGTCATATTTGCCAGTCAACGAAGCATCTACTGCTCTTATGGAAATGTACCCAGTTGTTATAGCTTGTCTTCTGTGGGGGAAATACTGGTCAAGGACACAAATTGTATTTTATTGTGATAATGCGGCCACCGTCAATATTATTAACAAAGGGCGCTCCTCAGTTCCAATTACTGTATTAACAGATTTGTAAGGTGCCTAACATGGGCCTCAGTGATGGGTAAATTGCTGATTCCTTGTCCCGGTTTGAATTTCAGAAATTTCACCAACTGTGCCTGGAGGCAGCACCATCCAGCCTGGCCTGCCCCCATTCAATCAAACTGTGTTAGATTAAACACAGCCCTGCAAACCTATATGCTCTCTGCTTATTTCTAACACTAATTCTGCTTTTTGTCCTCTTTCCTCTATGGATCGCTACCTGAGAGGCTGACCTCAAGCCAGCCAGCATGAGCCTCTCTTTGCCACAGAGGAAGGAAAGCCCATGTCCCGTTCTTGGTTCGCATCCCGCCTTCGCCTCCTCTGCCAATCCTGTGGGCTACCGCCAGACCGCTACACCGCCCACTCTCTCCGTATAGGAGCAGCAACAACCACTGCATCTATAGCTTCTGTCTCAGCAATCAAAGCTATGGGCCAACAGACATCATCAGCTTATGAACGTTACCTTTGGTCCAAGACTCAAGTCATCCTAGATGCTCAAAAAAAAGGCGAGCGGCTGAGGAAAGGGGTGGAGTGAAGATTGTTCCTCACTGGGATGGTCGCCTTCTCCACACTTTGACTTATTTTATCCTGCTTGGTTCTATTTCTCCCTTTCTGGGAGCCTGGGCTCTTCCTCACCGCGCAGCAGCCCACCGCATCCATCCATCCATCCACCCCTCCCTCCCTCACGGCCCCGCACATATACCCCCGAGGCTCGGCTCTCTCTCACCACGCAGCGGCCCTCCACATCCCTCCCTCGCCGCCCTGCACATATACTTCCAAGCCTCGGCGCCTCTCCTTGACCAACTAACCTAAATACTATAAACACACTACTAACTGTAAACCTACACTAAAATACACTATGCTAACAATACAATTTGACAAATTACTAGCTATTCTTTCTGCTCTACTACTCTCTCTGCTCTGATCCAACCTACTCGCTATCAGTTTGATAACTGTGGACAGAATGGTTTTATAGTAAGGGGAGGAGGAGTAAAGGGAGGAGGGCAGGCTTTAGCATGGACGGTTAGTGACGTCATTAGCCCTAAAAGAGTCATTCGCCTCCAATGTAATGTAATGTAAATTCAAATGTAGTAACCAGGTTTCAAGCTGTAGAGGGCACTCCATAGCACATTTTTAAAATAAAATGTAGATTTTCAACAGTTTGCACTAATCTGTCAAGATTTTGAGCAGGATCAGTCAGTAACACTACTATACAACCAGAAACAATGATTATCAGCTGAAAAAATGGTTTTGTTACTCTTTAGAAAATGCTGGCTGACAAATAAATGTATAGCATATCTGCTGGATCCTCCTCATTAAATAATTGTATTATTGCTGCTGCTATCCCCACTTTAGGCTTTCCATGTAGGTGCATGAAAGGGCAGGGAGGTTTGCTCTCTCTGCCTCAGGCTTTCCTCGCATGCACATGGAGGGCAGAAACATGTGCTCTCTCTGCCTTTGGCTTTCAAAGCAGGCGTGGGGAGGGGCGCAGAGGTCCCAGAACAGAGCCATACCGCCAAATATTAAAATGCAATGCAAATAAAGCTTTCTTTGACTAAAGTCTAAGACTGACTGAAATTGAGCATAGCGTTAGTTCAGGCAGGCCATGGAGTCAAGCTCAGCTCACATCCCAGCTACATCAGCTGATCTCAAGCAGCCCATTTCAGCTAACTGCTAATAGATCACATGACTCCTTCCTACGCACCCAATTGGCAATTCTTAAATGTTTAAGTTGTATTATATTATGAATGAATCAAAAGGAGACATGCAGAGGTGGATGCTCCAAACCACCACAGTGTCTCCTCAGTGACAATCAGCTACTAAGTGTTGACAGTACTGAAACCAAATAAAGTCTTATTTTTCTTCTTCACATACTTTTTTCTCCCATCACCAAGCAAAGTGTTGCTTCTTCAAGCCTCTGAAGATGCAATATTTGCTATTTATAGACCTTTTAACTTCTGATAAACAGTATAACGTTTTTTGGTGGGCAAGGCTTATCTGGAGGCAAAGCAATTCTCCCCAGACATTAGCTTAGAGAAGCTTTCCAAATGTGGGGGGTGACAATAAGACGGGGGTTCTGGGGGTCCTCACCCAGAAAAATGTTTAAAGAAATAGATGCCATTTCCTGCATTCTGGTGCATTCTAACAGGTTTTAAATAGCTTTAGTTTAATTAAAGGATGGTAATGTTTCAATAAAGGAAAGAGACTATGACAACAAGTCAATGACAAATTTAGAGGCAGCTGCAGAGCCAGGTATGACCATTGCATGTAAATATTAGCAGTATATTTCTGATTCTGAATTATTTTTGATTTTAAACAACCTTATGTATGCAGTAGAGGTGAGAAAGCATACAATATTGCATTAATCTCTCTCATTGGGGAGACAAAGGGGAAGAGTTAATAAATCCACAAAGACAGATAGATAGAGAGAGAGAGAGAGAGGTGGATGGATAGACAGATTTCGGGCCGATTGGTGCCACCTGGGGGGACCGAACTTTATTGTTATTTTCTGATAGCTGTATGTGTCTACAACACAAACATGCCTGATGGACATCTGGGACTCACAGGTGAAGTTAAGTGGAGCTCTCTATACAGGTAGTGCATGTATATACCTCCATTATGTTACGTTATCTCCATTATTATTGTAATAATGCGATTACTTCCTGCACTGCTAAATAACACACAAACACACACACACACACACACACAGTCACAAATTTTTACACCTTGTATGTATGTTGTATGTCCACTATATGTTGTTTGTCTTGTCATATTTCACAATAAATACAATAAAAAAAAAATTAACAGTCAACTATTCATCGGTTTATCAGGCTATTGTTATTATCACTATTATAAATTGCTGTAGAATAGCCTACTAGTAGCTTAGTATGAATTCAATAGGCTATAAAGCTTGGCATCAACCATTAAAAATAATTGTAGGATGATTAGGGTATAAGTGATGTCTTTCAGATTACACAGATGCTCCAAAAATGTGCCTTCTTCTGTCATTGACAAAAGACTGGCAAATCTCCCTCAGATCAATTTAATCCAGTTTGTCCTGATGGATGTGGCAGACAGCCACTTTGTTCAAGCACCTTTGAGTCATGGAGGAGCGGAGCCATGTTTTGAGCCTTCTATCTTCTCAAGGCACTAAAACTCCTTTCTGTTGTTGCTGAGGAGCATGGCACAACGAGAAGCAGCCCAACTAATACCTGTGTAAATAGACCACGGACCTCAGGCAACATAGCAGTCAGGGACTCAACTGCATCACTTAATGTGCTGCAGGGAAACTGGAGTCTAAACATTGCCAGCTGTACCTCTAATGACTTCTTACTCAATTCAGGATAGGAATCGATAATGTCATCCATCTTGCCAGATACCAGTACCCTTTAAAGGGCCAGTGTGTAATATTTGGCATGGTTTATTGTCAATCTGAATCTGAATCTGAATATTATACCCATTAATATGTTTATACAAGTGTATGATCGCTATAAAATAAAATTCGGTTGGTTTTCGTAGCCTTATAATTATGCTTTTATATATATATATATAGTAAGGGCCTTGCTTTAGAGAGATCGCCATCTTGCGCCGCCATGTATGTACGGTAGCCCGAGTGGACAATCCAGCCAGCCAGAGAACGTGTTTCACGTGTATAAATGAACCAACGAAGACAGCGGAAGGAAGGAAGAAGGAGGAGGAAACAGCAGAGAGTGTTAGTAGTTCGTCGATAGAGAGTAGTGAAAAGTTTTTTTAGTTATAAAGTTTGCGAATGGACCACACTTACCACGCAACAGGAGAGAATGAACCCAAGCGGTCATCTGCGGGGAAAAGAAGACGCAACTTCACTCCTTGTGATGCACTCTCTGCGGCGCTTTTCATCCTGGTGATATATCTCCCCAACGATGGTAGCAGTAGCACCGAATCCCATTCTGTGCATTCAGCCTCTCTTCTCACCCGCTCAGCATCAAACACATGGAGTTCCTCATCTGTATGCTCCGGCTACAAGAAACTCTTCAAAATCGCGTTCAAAGTCGTCCATTGCAGCTACTATAGTCCGGAGATATTGCTAGGCTAAATAAACAGCTGAGCTCTGTTTACAGACTACGCTGTCAGTCAGTGTGCGGGCTGGAGATTGGCGGAGCAGAGAGGGGAGGGGGGTCGGTCCCCACTTAGTATCATAAACGAGTATGTGTGTAAAGTTATGAAGTGTGTCTGTTACGCCAGAAGAGTCAGAGTTTGGGACGGAGTGGAGTGTTACCGGAGTTTCTGGAGTGCTCAAATAAACTGGCCTTTTTCCCGAACAGTCCTCTGGTCTCCTGCTCGTGAGGGATTCATTACAATATCGTAACATGGTTTAGATTTCTAAATAAACATTCACCTCGTCGCTAGATAGACCTACTCCTGAAAAACTCGTGCGCAAGGCTTTTTGTCCCTACGAGGCCACCGTCATTTACCCGACGGGAGGGGTGAGCGAGTGAGCCCCGCAATCTAGAATTTGACCACTGATGTCACTGTTTTCAACGGTTTTCAACCCATTTTACACACTGGCCCTTTAAAGTTTCATCAGGTTGCGAAAGCTACTTCAGTCAAATCTCTTTGTCAGTTGTACTTGAACAGAATCCAGGAGATGAAAGAACTGTATTCTATAGTACTCCTCACTGGATGTTTTTCTGTATGCGGGTGCAGTTCCTGTGTACTTTTGGGGGGTTTGGTGAAATTTTTCTAAAGACCTCTTACATTGAATTGCTTTCTAAATGCAATCCACAGCAGCAAGCATTCCTGGCACACTAACTGTTGTGCTCTGGAGGGAGCGGTTAAGGCACTCCTGTTCCATGAGGACTTCAGAAGCTACAGCACAACCGAGTAAGACCTGGCCCTTCTGGAATCGCTCCAGAAGAAGTTTTGGATGTGTCAGAGGAGCCAGAATCTGCTATTTCTTATAAACTGTCTAAAATCTGTTCATACTGATCTACAATGGCCCCACTGGCTGCTATTCTCATAAGCCATCGTGTAGGGCAGAGGGGCTTTAAAGTTTTAAAACTATTTTCCTGTGATTGAGCAATCTCTTTAAACACAGTCTAGACTGATGGTAGAGAGTACCAAGTTTGTGAGTGAGATCTAGCGCATCAGACACAACAGGGCAGGACTCACAAGCTGTCTGAGTGACTAGATTGACACAGTGAGGCCTGCAGTGTATGTATAGAGCCAGGGATTGCGTCTCTCTTACGCCGGATTTCCACTGGATGCGTGTTCGTTGCAGAACAGCAGTGCTGGTTATCCGCTGCGTGCTCCGCCGTCCGTCAATACCCACCGGCTGTGTTTGCTGTGCAGAGCGGTGCAGCTCCACCGGGAGACATCTCGGTGCACTGCCATGATTATTATCTCCTCGTCCATGGTGTGAACGGGGTGAAATGACGTCTGAAAACCTCTGACCTGTTGACTTCAGGCCTGCCTCTGCCCATTATGTAGTTTTCAAGGTGTAGTGCAGGGAAATATGATCCGCCGTGAACACTGTGTATTTTATTTTGAAAATTAACCGGATGTTTTATTTTGTTTCTGTGCACGACTTCCTGCCCCGCACGATCTGCTCTGTGCTAAATTGCTGCATTGTGCTCCGGCCTCCGGCAAATATAGAAGTCCTGCGTATCTGTTGTGGAGGGCTCCGGAGTGCGAAAGCTAAGACGAAGCCGGAGCGCAGCACAGCCACAGCCGGTGGAAACACACACATTGACTAGAATTGAATCCTATCGGCTCCACTGCTGTGCCGGAGCGCAGACGCAACCAACACGCATCTGGTGGAAATAGGCCATTATGACTGTTTGAACTCTTTTGGCTCCACCTGACATGTTGGCTGCCATCATAACTTTGCCCTCTAAGGCAGGACAAGGGTAAATTCAGCCGTTGGAGGACATCAGTGGCCATCCAAGCCAAATTGTTCCCTGTTGTTGAAGACACCTCATAAAGACCTACAAAGTCTTCACGAGGGAGAAGATCATTGTCAACATAACGGAGGCATATACCCTCCTGTTCAGCTCCTGATATATCCTGAACTCCATCCATAATAATGGAGTACTGTAATGTGGGCAACTCATGTTTGGTCTTTGAGATGATCCTAACAATAGTATTGGCCATGACTGTTAAGATCTCATTTTGAATTTTGGGAGAAGTATAGTGGTTTATTGACTTGTTGGGCCACTGCCTCAACACATCATCATCCTCAGCTCTAAGCTGTAGTAACTGAACAAGATTAGCCTGATCACTTTCATGGCCACGCAAAGCTAGACCCTGGCAAGCAAGAAAGCGAATAGACTGAACTATTTTGAGCAAACATGACCTTAGCTCTAGTTGCTGCTGCTCCTTAATTGTCACTAGCTGTATTTCAACATGTCTGTGTAGGTATGTGTGTGTTGTGACAGCAACTTTGTGTGCTTGGCTGTGTTCATGTGTTGTGAATTTTTCGATGGATTTTTTCCAGTTTTAAAAACCCGTAGCCATGAACGCTTGATCCATACATTTTGCGAGTTAACTACTCTGTCTCCTGAAATAGAAACAAATGCAACAGAAACAAAGTACACCCTCTACATTGGGCACATAATGAAGCCAAGGTTAGTCCCTAAACCACCTCTCCTGAAACTTTAGAGTTTTACTCAAAAGTTGCTCGGGTGTAAAGACATTTGGGTCAGGGTGATTTGGTTTGCTGTAGATCACATCCTGGCTCTCTCCCTCATCTTGCGCAAATTGGCTCTCGCCCTCCTGTCTCAAAGAATTTCTCCCTCTCGCATTTCCATCAGAATAGCCCTCTCCCTCTTCCCTGTCTAATGTCTCTTGTTTCTAGAAATGAAAGCAAAATTTAGGTTCAAGTATAATCCTGTCAATCCTATACTAACAAATAATATGCTAGATTATCATTTTAAATAATGGATTTCATGAAACTACCTACAATACCAGTCTGGGATATTGGAAGGGTATGGTGTCTGTGACATAGTAACATACGCACTCAAATCTTCACATGAATGTGCATTGAGGATTTTCTGTTTAACAAAGACGATACTGTCTAGTTGAGACTTTTCAAATGTTTGATTAAGACACCTAAATCACCTTTGACCCCTTAATGCCTGTCACTTTTTATCACTCACCCGGGCAATGTAGATATTTCCTCTGTCCCTGCATACTGACCCAGCCTTCGATTCATCCTCAATCTTGACATCAACCACCTATATCAAGAGAGATAGGGATGTATTGAGCATCCATTCATTTTCTTCCATTCTTTTAAAATAAACTTTAGGACTACTAGGCACACTCTGGTGCTGTGCAGAAAAAAAGTGAGGTACTGGGTATTATATCATTCTGAAAATAAGTCTTACATTTCTTCTGAACTATCATCACTCACCTCAAGGGACCTCCCTCCACTGTTCCTGCATAGTGACACACTGAATCCACTTCATTCTCACTCTCAACCACCTATATATCAAAATATTACGGACTGAAAATCCTTTCATCTTGATCGATGATTACAATGACAGTTAAAGACAATTAAGAAATAAGCATGAACTACCACATCAATACATAACAAATGACACATTTTGTGTTAATAAGCCAGACTCTTGGGTGGTTGTGGACACTTTGAGCCCAGAGCTTACTGGGTCACCAGATTTTTAAAAATCCAACGTGTCTAGTTGAGATTCTTTTAAAAGAATCTCAACTAGACACGTTGGATTTCAAGGAGAGGGCAATTTGATAAATCTGTGAAGTTATTTTTTAGTAAAAGTTGGGCATAGATTATAGCACTTAATTTCTAAAAACAGGTTGCAAATGGACTTTTTAAAGGCGACAGGCAGTATTTTAAGATTTGTCTTGTCATTGAAAGACATATCCAACTTTCTTACCTCTACATACATCAGCCTCTGATATATTAACATTATGGAAAAGGATTTTTGAACCCAACTTAATGTAGTGCTCAGATTTCTGTATTTTAATTGTAGGCAAATTAGTGCATCATTAATGAGAGAATCTAAATTTACCCATGTAAACATTAAATTTCATAGAGATACCGGTACATGTTTGTTCATTTTTCAACCCTATTCAGACCCCAGACTAACGTCCAAGAACACAAAATTGAATCCACAAAGTATCTCCATACTGCTCATCCATAGTGATCCAAGTGTGCTGCAGCCCCGACATAAAAAGTTGTTTGGAAAAATGTCATATGAACTCTGTTTTTAGCCTCACTGTAGCCTGTAGCTCTGACTGTTTCTCTGTGCTCTGCGCTCACGTGTGCGAGACCAGCGAAAGCATGAGCTTTGCTCACCCGTGTTTACATCACGTGACACGTGCACCGCAGGGAGAGACAACGGTAGCCACAGTCGCTAAAAGATAATTTGCACTACGGTCTTTTAGCAAAGGACAGCCCAACATGTCTGAAGACTTTGAAACTGAGGAGGAACAGCATTTTTTTGTTGAGCCGTATTTGTTTGAGCCCGAGTATACGGACGGAACTCAGGCTACTGGACGAAGCAGCCGCTGCAGCTCATGAGCCTCAGCCAGCTGCAGAATACCAGAGTCGAGCACTGGAAACCTGGTGGTGTAGTTGTTTCAAATGCAAAGCAATGCCATCGGATGAGGAAAGTCTTTGCTGCTCAGACTGGGAATTGATGATGCCTGCACTTGAGAATCTGGACATCAGTACTGACGAGACTGCTGCTCTTCAGAGACTGTGCATCACCGATCACCCTGAGCGCGCACCGGATAAGTGACATCGGACAGTGGCATTTCTTGGGGGTGCTAAGGGGTTGCTATGGGCTTCTTTGGGGGTGCTGAAGCACCTCCAAGCTTCCCCCCAGCGCCGCCTATGTCTGCAATGTATTTCCTATGAAGGCCTATCTTCTCATGCTAATAGGAAGGCTTAAAGGGACACTGTGTAACATTTTCTAGACTCACAAGTCAGTCTTTAGATGGTTTGCTTAACTAAAGACTGATGTCTTTCTCCCTGATTTTGTGTTTAGATGGGCGGATACAATTTCAGAGTTTAAAAAAACTCCCTACGTTGCAGAACCAATAGTAAATCCGCAGGGCGGTCCTTCGGTGGCTCGCTGAACTCTTGTGCTCGTAAAACATAGTCCAACTGTGTTAAAAGTTTTAAACAAAGTCGCTGTAAGTCCTTCATTTCCACAATCTTGTGGACTGAGCACACGTTTGATAAAACGGAGTTAAATCTCTCGGCATCCATTTTCAAGCTCTCTGTGTGTTTGTTTCCTTGCGGACGAGAAAAGGGGGAGCGCACATTTCTGAGAAGGCGTGTCCTTTTCAAAAATGCAAGAGGCGTTGCTTTGTTGCCAGCCGTTTTCTCTGGTGTGTTAAACACACTTTAGAAAGGAGTGTCCCCAGACTATCAGAAGGCGGAGATCTCGGATTGTCTGGTGGCGAGACTAAACATTTTCAGTTGTTTATTGGCAAAAATTGATGTCTGCATTCATACATGTCATCATTGGTGTACTTATACCTCCACCAATAATCTGACTTACTCTCACAAAAGGAGAATTTAGGATTTGTTTGTACATTGTGCAGGTAATTCATCTGGGGGGTTCCATAATGTTTCGCCATCTTCAAAATACATCTGCCAGCAAGGGACATACAGCCCTGCCTTCTGCATTTCCGTTGAGAGCCAGGCCAGTGCTACGTGACTGAGAAGCCGAAGGAGAGGAGCAAGAGGTGCTTCACTACTACTCTGGCACTACTGCAGCATAACGAAGTCCCACTGTTTGAGCATAATGCAGGATCATGCATGTGCAGCAATCCTCATCGCCAAGAAAGCACAAAAGGGAATCAAAAAGGCAAGGTGACCGGTGAATTAAAAAAACGAGGGTCAACATCGGGTAGCCTTTCCCAGGTGGAAAGAGCTGCTGAAAGAGAAAGGTAATGCAATCACAGGTCAGCACTGCTAGCCGCTAATAGCTGTTAGCTGCTGTTAGCAGCGCTGGTCGCTAACAGCTGTTAGCCGCTGTTAGTAGCGCTGTTAGATGTTAGCTGCTGTTTGCGGCACAGCGATGCGAGGAGAAAGTAAAGGAACAAAAGAAAAGTAAAGTGAAAACTAACTAGCTAATGAAAACTAAACTAAAAACTTGCTATGAATATAGTCATTTCAAGACAAAGTAGATGAAATCATGTCACGGCCGGCTCACAACAAGCCACAACAAAATAATGGAAGATGACACAAGAAATTAAAGCAAGAAGATCATAATTTATTTTAACTAATCCAAATCCAACATATCGAAGAATGGTATGAGGTGTGGCAGTAAGTAAATCAGTAATGTTAGTGTGTATGCATGCTTGTCAAATTAGTGAGTGGTGTGTTGTAAGGTGAAAAAGGCAAATAAGCAAAATAAGGAGCGTGGAGAGAAAAGAGCAGAGTTCCCCCTTTGACCTCTCTCTCTCTCTCTCTCTGTACGCAGAGCAAATGAGATGTGCTCTTATAGTGCGGGGAACACCGGGCCCAGGTGTTCCCAGCAACTAACGACGGACACAACGCCTCCTGCTGGGAATCTGTAAAACAAAAGAAAGAGACACCACCAGCCCAACAGCCACAAGAGGCGTGGCTGTCACCCTGGGTGACGGGGTGCCATCCGGGACCACGACAGTCAACTCAAAATAAAAAAAAAATGTATATACACAACCTGCATCCAACACTCCATCAACCTCAGCACCAGGATCCTGTTAGCACACTGCATAAGGAAGAGGAGAGGTTATTACAAAACAGGCTGCTTTACACCACAGGGGCACGTGACAGCACATCCACCACCAGGTTATCAGACCCCTTAATGTAACATATGACCAAACAGTAAGATTGCAACATCAGAGACCACCTGATCAACCTTTGATTAGGACACTTCAGAGAGTTCAAAAAAGTCAATGGATTATGATCCGTAAACATCGACTGGCATTCCTGAGCCCACATACATGTCAAAATGACTCAAGGCCCAAACCAAAGCCAACAATTCCTTTTCGATGACAGAATAGTTCAGTTAGTTGATGTTTGTTAAATTTCATAGAAAAGAAACTTACAGGCCTATCCATCCCCTGACCATCAGATTGCATCAATACTGCACCTGCCCCAACGTGGCTGGCATCCACCTGCAGCTTGAATGGCTTCTCCACACAGGGGGCGGCCAGCACCAGAGCACTACACAGAAGGGCCTTAACATTCTGGAAAACCTGCTGACAGAGAGGAGACCACACATATTTGTCACTGGTCTTTAACAAATCAGTGAGGGGAGCAACCACAGAAGAAAAGCCCTTACAGAACCTGCGGTAGTATCCCACCATTCCCAAGAACCGCATTAGCTCTTTTTTGTTGTTGGTGTGGGAAACTGCTCCACAGCCAACACCTTTGCATGCACTGGCCTAACCTGGCCCTGTCCCACAACATATCCGAGATATGTTACTGTAGCACGAGTGAATTCACATTTTCGCCCACTTTCCCGGGAGTTAGCGTATGACTCCCGGGAACTTTCCCGGGAGTTATACACTAACTCCCGGGAAAGTGGGCGAGAGGTACACTCTAAAACGCGGGCTGACTTATGAAGTGTTACCAAAAATATATATATATATACACAACCTGCATCCAACACTGCATCAACCTCAGCACCAGGATCATGTTAGCACACTGCATAAGGAAGAGGAGAGGTTATTGCAAAACAGGCTGAGACACCACCAGCCCAACAGCCACCAGAGGCATGGCCGACACAAATCACAACTAGCTCTACCGCTAGTTCTAGCTGGATTCTTATTGTGAATGTTTAGCTAGCCTAGTGCTAGCCCTGATATTGTCCATCATCTCATCATGGGAAGGCTAGTCTCGCTCACCAGACCTTTCTCAAGAAAAGAAAAGTCTGGCTGGGCCGACTCTCACTTTAAGATTGGAGAAAAAAATGCCCCGGCTGCTTGTATTTCTTTCAACCAATCAAAATCGTTCTGGGCGGTGCCACAGCAACAGTGCGCTTGTAAAAATATTGCCGGGGGAAACAGGTTTTGGTGTAACATGCCCACAAAAATATCGCCTACAGGACGCAAACCATGACAGAAAAATGGCTACATCCCCGCAAGATCAAACACCGCAAAAGTTAGTAAAGGACGTGTTGAAAACGGTTGAAAACTGCTACACAACCGGAGGTGGTAGGGCGGGACTTCAGTGGGTGGCTCGTTCCACCCAATGAGAGGCTGATCTATGCAGCGAACTTCCGCCCACTCAGACTATGGGAAGGCTGACAGGATGACCACTAACAAACACAAACAAACAAACTGAATTTGGCCACAGAAGGCACAAAGGTGTGACACTTATTGGATTTCCATGGATATGGCATTCTCCTGTTGGGGAAGTGGAATGGATTTCATAGCGAAGCAATGGAAAGAGCACTGAGTGATAGCTTAGAGATGATTAGCCTACGGTCGGCTTCACATTTCGAGGAAAATGTGTGTGGGGGGGTGCAAAGAAACGATTTTCAAAAGTGTGGGGGGGGCACATACCCCTCCAGAGTAATGTTTGCGACACTCAAGCGAGTTCTATTTGCTTGTTCTAGACAATAAGTTGATGCAAGTGGTGGATTAGGAATACTCTTTCTGAGTACCGGAGCGCACTCTCTGAGTGGCAGAGCACACTATAGGCACTAACTTATTAACATTAACTTAACCGTTCATCACTGTTGCCAACCCCTAGCTATTGGCTGTCCTAGAAGTCGCTAAATGACGTCATCACCTAATTTGTATAATTATATTGTAATGGTCACTGTAGGAGAGAGGAATAACGTTGTGGGGGAGACAAAAACTGAGTAAAAAACACCCTGAATATGTTTAGAACTACAAATGAACTTTCTTTCAGTGATTTATTTTAGACAATTTTACATTTACATCCCGCCCTGATTGCGCGATAGGCCTCTGCTCGAAAATTGCATACCTATAATGAAATGAATATATCTATCTACATGTGAAACAGATTTTCTCTTCTGTGTTTTGGAGGCTCGTATCTCCATGACAGATTGGTCGATTTGAGCGATTGGCACTTCGTTCGATTTGTTAGAGCCAATAGAATTGATGCTATACCCACCAAAACGAGATTGACAGCATTGTAAGCCAATCAGAGTCAGAAGAACGCCGTTGTGGGGGAGATGTCGGCTGCTGTGAGTGGTCATTGTTATGTTTATCCCCGGAACCTGAAGCCTGTCATGTTCTACTGGATTCATTTGAATGCAGGACAACATGTCGGTCTACTGGAATGTAGCGTGATTTAACGGCAGAATGAGCTTTTCACGGCAAAAACAGCAAAGCTAAGAGAAATATTACAACTATAGCTCGGCGAAACGATTTCTGTTGTTGTTGTTCTTTGGCCTCTATCTATCTGAAGCTTTGGTGTAGCGTGCCTTGGCGCATATGTGTGGAAACAGCGGAGTCTCTGCTTTCATTTGAGATGAACAGCATGTGTTTTGCATAATGTGTCGTCGGGTTAATATACTGAAATATACCGAGTGGGTCGGGATATCGGTGCTGTATGGAGTTGGATTTGTTGTTGTTTATTTAGTTGTTGTTTGAGCTGTGTTTGGAGCATGTAAAAAGGGTTTTTACAGCCTTGTAGCCCAGGTTCTGCTGTTTAATGATGTGCAACAGCACTATATTCTTCGTGATCAGTGCATTTTTTCACACTGTGTTTGCAAAGTCGCTCTCAAAGTCCCCCACTTTCAGATTTAACATCTCCTGCCCTGACTGCAGCTGGGAGGGACTGCTGCATGACGGCTGGGTTGCCTGTGAGTGCTTTGGGATGGGGGAGGGGCACACGGCAGCACCTGATGCTCATTGAGGAGAATAAGAATGATACATGCTTTCACATCAGTCTCCAAAAGTCTCCAATAACACCAAAAGAAGTCGCTAGATTTGTGGCTTGTCACTTTTTTGAAAAATAGTCGGTAGAGGTGTCTGAAAAGTTGCTAAATACAGCGACAAAGTCGCTTAGTTGGCAACACTGCCGTTCATCAATTAATTTAGACATATGACACTCCATTTCTTCGAGCAACAGGGCCCTCATCAGGCCCGGACTGGCCCACGGGAGAACCGGGGATTTCCCCGGTGGCCTGGCCCTCAAGTGGTCTGCTCTGGCCTGCCTGTCTCTTTTTTTTTTTTTTTTTTTTTTTTTTTAAGGCGCACTCTGCAGCGCAGGCTGCACAGCGCAGGTGGCTGTGCCGGCTGGCAGAAATGATAGGTGCTTGTCAGCATTTGTCACAACGATTGGTCAAAAAGTTTTTTTGTTTTTTTTGTAGATTCAAGACGTGATTAGTTTGTTTCGCTTTCTGCCTGCGCCCGCCCCAAATCAGCACGCCGGTAAACTGAAAGCAGCTTGGTTGTGGAGAGTCAGGTGGAGCAGAGAGCAGAGGGTGTGTACGTGTACCTGTGTATGCAGACTGTGCAGTAGGAGCTCTGCAGCTCAGCAGTACCGTTACAATGGACCGCAAAAAGAGGAAAGGTGGAGCTGAACGGGAGAGAGATAAAAAAAAAAAAGGGCCATTGAGGAAGAGGCGGCCAAATGTCATAAACTTACAGATATGTTCAGAGCCCGCCCAGTCCCCAGCAGCAGCGTGACATCGTCAAATGATGATGCTGCAACAAGTAAGTTAACAGAGAAAGTAAGAAAACTGGTTATTCTCAACATGAGGTCCGGGGAGGATGGGGACCGACCCAAGGCCAGATAAATGACTGATGATAAGCTATAAGAGCCAAATTAACCCGTAAGGGTCCATTTGGTTCCATTTTGTAGAGAGCAGCGCAGGCTGAAACAGTTTGGGGACCCCTCTTAAGGATAGGCTCTTATCTGTATAAGTTCAAAAGTTTTCAATATATATGTTACTGAAATAAGATCAGATAAGTTGAAGTTGCTGCTGACTTATATTTTTACTTGTTTTACTGTTGCATTGAATATGGGTGTTGCCATATTGATTATGATAAGCTGACATCAAAATGATTTGCTAACAAAATAATACAATCATGTTTAGTTCAGCATAATACCCATTCATATAGGAGTCCTGGTTTATTGAGGGGCACATTTGGTGAGGGTAGGGAAGAGAAAAGCACTGGACTGGAGGACTATGAGTAGGGTTGCTGTTACAGTTGTGTTTAATAGAGTTGTTGTGTGACTGTCAGTCTGGAATAATGAGCTTTGGTGATTACTTAGCCCATATGTGTGTCCGTGTGCATGTGCACGTGTGTGAGCATGTAATATGTGGATTGGGTGGCCTGGATGGATGTATGACTCCCGGCCTGAATTGTTGTCCCAGTTGGCTGGCCCTCATTTTAGTGTAGAGTGTTAGACTGAATTTACAAACGCACCATGACAGGTAACACTCACTTTCTAGGACTGTGAGTACTACTAGAATAAGTAAACACTGACCAACTGGACCAGACTGGCCAACCTGTATGCTTTCACTCAGTGGATGGATTATTTGGCAGGATTCCCGAAGGTGGGATGTCCGGCTTTGTGGTTGATTGAAGCTCCAGCAGGCAACATTGTTTTGGTATAATTGAGTAAAAATTTTAGAATATCCTCTAAGCATAATGTAAATCAAGTGGTCTGAGACAAACAATAGGTTTCTGCACCTCACCATGGCTCTGTGTTCAGCCCCTAAAGAATCAGTATCGTGCCGATGTGCATCAACCAATCAAAGGTCAGCTCAGACCACTGCGTTCCTATTGGCTGTTCTACTGCATATGCGGGTTCCCGTGCCGCCGGCAGAAGGGGAGAGCAAGAGGCAATGGCGAACAGTGCATCAGGTAAAATAGCTATTCCAGCATTGGCTACAACTGCCGACACGGCTAAACCCAAAAAAAGGAAGACAGAACTCAGTTCCCCGAAGCCCCAGAGGGAGGGGAAGGGTGAGGTGGGGCCGGGCCCGGCCTGAGGACGTGAGGGTCGGCCGTGGGAGCGGAGCTGAGGGCTCTCCGCGGAGAGAGAGAGAGCTGAGCCTTGGGGGTATATGTGCGGGGCCGCGAGGGAGGGATGGGGAGGGCTGCTGCGTGGTGAGGGAGAGCCGAGGCTCCCAGAGAAGGAGAAATAGAACCAAGTAGGATAAAATACTCGCGTACTCGTCTGGTAGGAGGGGCTCAGGGCAGAGACGAACGAAACCTAACTCAGATGAGACTCAAAAATCAACTGTTTTCAGGCTTTCTACCTACTGCAGCTTTAATATGTCAGTCTTACAAAGGAGAACGACACTTGAACAGTTTCTTCCAGTTTGTTTTGCTATCGAAGCTAACGTTGGCTAATGCCCTAACCAGTCAGTGTTACAGAGAAATCCAATATTCCTCTTTATACCTCCCCAATTTGATTAGGTGGACATGATAACCCTTAATACACATAACATTATACATCCCTACAACAGTTCCCTAACCTGATATGAAGTGTGCACTACACATGTGAGCATTTTGATGAACACCTCCATTCAATCCTTTAGTCTTACCGCATTTACCATAGTTGTCTTCATTTTTGTTGACGGGCAGTGGTGGCTAGTATGTGATAAAATTTATGTTTTGAGCCATGACTCTTTCTATTCTGGCACCCAATAACACAACAAGACAGCATTTTAGACTCCTATGTAGCCTACAGCCCTGTGGTGGCGAGTCGTGAGTATGTATATTGACACATATTGCCCAGGTGATACTTTTAAAACAATATACTGTCCGTACTGGATACTCATTTTATCTGAGTATTCGGCTCAACCCTAGTTTTTAGACATTTTAATGTGGAAATTTTACATGTTATATCTTCAAAATGAGGCAAAATAGATCTTTTCAGATGAACTGGTCCCAGTCAAACATAGACAGGCAGTGGCAATGAATCACAAGTAGAGAGGGCTTTGTTTTAGGGGGTCGGCAAAAAAAAGTGCACCGATGGTCTAAAAAGATTCCTCTTAATTGGAACTAAGGGGCCTACCCCAAACCACAACAAAACAGCCCCAAAAGTATGTGTTGTCCACATACTTTTGGTTATTACACTGATTGTGACTGCAATGATGGAAGCCATTTTCTCTGAATAGTTGTCTGGCTTTTGCTATGTGCATGACAGCAGAGAGGCGGTGAGTGGCTGCCACTGGGGGATCTCTGAGGGATCATTAACATTCCAGGTAGACCACAGACCAGCCAGTTACTTCTTAAATGAGGTTGACAGAAGGTCTTTAAATTCTGTACAACCTTTGCTCAAACAAACCAATTGTTTACAAGAGTGCTAATTAATTCATCAGTCTTAATCAGCAGAGATTTACAGCAGTGGAAAAATAATCAGGGCACCGGCTGTATGCGTACCTGGACATAATGTGTGCAGATCAGCAGTCACTGCACGCATTCACACACATACACACAGACAAACTAGACAGGCAGCAAGGCACTCATGGGTTAATTATGTTAAAGTTAATCTACAAAAACACCCACCGCTGAGGTCAGAGGGGACACTGTGATGGAAATACATGCAAGAACAAACACAGCAATGGGATAATAGAAGCAAAAAAAGTGTAATGTATTACCTCAGACACACTCGCACACAAACACAAGCCAGTTCAGTTGTTTGCCAATTATTCTATTATTATTATTCAGCTGATGGTCATGTTGTGTGAATTCATTCGCCTAATTCAAAGCCAGAGGAGAATGCTACCAGTACTTGTGTCCCAAAAATGCACTGCCTCACAAGTATCTGAGCAGAATGATGAAAGTAATGATTTAGAGCTGAAAGAATCAAGTCACATATACACCAATGCCAAAGTCAGTTGTATACCTGCCCTTGACAGTGATGGGCGAAGGTCTGAAGGAGACACAAAATTGAAACAGGACTAATTTCACTTGCCTCAGCACCATCTCAGCTTAAAAATATGTGAATTCTGAGTTATTCGCAGTTGAATCAAGTGTTTGTCTTTCATTTAATGGTACTGTCTTCCTTCTGTGTTGTTTTTCAAATTACATGAAATACACTAGTCTTGTCTTTTAGATCATTTCCAGTAGGTACTTGCAATGTTTCTTGTGAATCCATAGTGCGTAGGTATGATAGTTGTGTCGCACTTGGAAAAGGCAAACACATGAAAAAAAGGGGGAAAAATGGAATTTCAAACAGGATTCAGGATTGCAAACATCCACTTCACAAGGATTCCACTATGTAAACAATGTCTCTGATTACTGGTGGTGATTCAGATTATTGCGAATCTCCGTAATGGCCATTAGTTGATATACTTTAATATTGCCTTGTATCAATTATGTGTTTTTATAGTTGGAATAAAGGACTTAATATGTCCAATGTTAGCCGACACTACTTACACTGCCTTTTGAAAGTGGGAATGTCAATATTCTGCCTCGTCTTGCTGTATAAAAAGTACAAACACCTAAGCCTGCAATGGAGGTAGAGCCAAAGTGACTACTGTGTGAAAAGTGTGAGCCAGCAGGCATGGACAGGCATGATGTATTGACAACATGTTACATGTGTGACCCACCACCTAGAAAGCTAGCAGCAGTTAGCAGCTCACTCAATGAAGAAGCACGGCAACAAAAAATGTCAGCAAATGGAGAGACAATGAGGCCAGGAACAGGAACTGTCAGTGGTTGTTGTTGCTGTGTTACTCCGCTTTTACTGTATAGAAAGTGCAATATTTTATGCCACACTTGACACTGATGCTTTTGTGTAACACATCATGCCCATCACGTTTGGGTCTGTGTAAAAAAGCAAAGCCGGCATAAAGAAGAGTCTTTGTTGCAGCAGTATTGTGGGATCTCTGTATAAAAAAAGGGCTTCAGTAAACCCAAAACTTTAGAGGACAACCCCCCCAACCCAATACAACATCTACACGGCACTGGATGAAATTGTATCACAACCCCAACTACCCTCCATGACATGTCAACAGTAGGCCAGAGAACATTAGTCACAGGACACTGAAAGCAAGTCCTGGGCTGTTAGCAACAGTCTTGCAACACCACTTAGATCTTTTCTTAAGGGTAAGAAAGGTGCCCTCTTTAGAAGACCTCTTACATCATTCTTGTGCAAGAGGCAGGATGCCCTAGCACTCTCAAGGCCTCAGACCTGTGGCACTTATGTCGCATGTCATGAAGACCTTTGAGAGGCTGATTCTGCGCCACATGAGGATTCTGCAGACCTGAAGTTTGCATACCAGCCATTCATCTTTCTGACCCACAAGGCTCTCTTGTACACCTGGAAAAGCAGGGGAGCAGTGCGAGAGTTATGTTGTTTGACTTCTCCAGTGCTCTGAACACCATCTAGCCCTGCCTTCTAAGGGATACACTTCTGCAAATTGCACACTCGAACTGAATTGAATTGCACTGAAACGTGAGAGGCATGGCTGAAAACCAACACAAAATAATTGACTTTCAACCCGTCAGGTTGCACTGCATTAAAAACTGACCTGATTGTAGAAAAGGATATTACTACATTGGCCCAGGAACACTTTGAAAAACCATTGTCAATAAAGACAGAATGTCACTGCATCTACAAATGCAAGTTAAGACTCTACCATGCAAAGGGAAAAGCCATATATTAACAACATCTAGACTGCTGATTTTTATTAGCCCAAGCTCATCTTAGTTGGATTGACACAAAGTGGAAAAGTGTGCTGTGGTCTGACTAGTCTATATTTCAGATTGTTGTGTCCTAAAGAGGTGTTGTGTCCTGACGTCGGGCTAAAGAGAAAAAGGACCATCCAGACTGTTACCAGCTCAAAGTTTAAAGCCAGCATCTGTGAAGGCACCATGAATGCTGAAAGGTACATACAGGCTTTGGAGCAACATATGCTGCCATCCAGACAATGTATTTTTCAGGGATGCCCCTGTCTATTCCAGCAAGACAATGAGACACATTCTGCACGTGTTACAACAGTGTGGCTTTGTAGTAAAAGAGTGCAGTCACTAAACTGACCTGCCTGCAATCCAGACCTGTCTCCCATTTAACATGTGTGGTTATACGAAGCACAAAATACAACAATAGAGACCCTGGACGGTTGAGCAACTTAAGTCATATATCACTGGAATTTTTTTTTTCTTTAAAAACGTAGGTAATATCCTCAGTCTCCAAACACTGAGTGTTGTTGATGGAAAAGGTGATGTCAAACAATGGCAAATATTCTCCTGTCCCAACTTTTTTGGACCGTGTTGCGGGTATCACATTCAGAATGAGTGTATATTTATGCAAAAATAAAAAAGATTATGAGTTTGAACATTAAATATCTTATCTTTGGACAGTAATCAATTGAATATAGGTCAAAGAGGATTTGCAAATCATTGTATTTTGTTTTTTTGATTATGTTTTACATAGTGTCCCAACTTTTTTGGAATTGGGGTTGTACAACTAGATAATACTTTCCATCCCCTCTATGATGATTTGTGGCAGATGGGCAGCTCATTCAGCTACTGCATCACTCCACCCAGGTACAAAACTCCTACGTACCTGCTGCTATCAGACTGTACAACAGTCTAGACCACTGGCTGTAACACCACTCGGACCACCCGGCCTATATCATATCATACTACACTGTTAACATAGACTTGGTGACTCAGCTGCTATAAACTAGGCCACTGACACTTTACCTTTTGATATTTGTTTCAAAATGGTCTTGTATGGTGTATCTTTTCTGTTCTATTCTTACTTTAGTTTTTATATACCTCTTTATTACTTCATTTTGCTGTCCTTGTGCTGCTGCAACAACTGAATTTCCCCACTGGGACTCAATAAAAGTTTATCTCATCTGATCTTATTTTATTACTTATGAGATGTGTTGTCTGCCATGGTAGCTATTACATGACAAATACCACTCAGCTTAATGACATAGGAGGCTACAAGGTGGCAAAAGGAGACATGCCATCACCTATGAAGACAAGAAGCAAACACCACAGTTGCCTGAATGGCCAAAAAAGTTAAGAGAGAGAGAGAAGACAAGAGTTTTTAAACTTCACCATAAATGTAGGGAATCCACTAGGCTTTTTGTTTGGAATCTATAACAATACTATGTGTCACACGTTGACACCAAAATGTTGTGATCTAGGCAACAGTGCTTTGTTTACATGGTGGCACCATTTTCTGGGGCTTAAGCCTTAACACAGGCCTGACCCTATAGGACCTAAAAGATCTCCAATTAAAGTATCAAGTTGGCTATCGGAAATAATTAATAATTATTAATAATAATTATTAATGGTCCCAATTATTATTAATAATTATTATTAATTATGTCAAATAATGATTTATTTAATGATTTACAGGATTTAATTTACATTAAATCACCTCGTGGGGCACCATTCCCGAAAAGGGAAAAAGCCAGTTAATAGCCAGGTAAAGATATCAGGATTTCGGAGTTCTTGACATAGCAGAGGTTGACTATTCATTCACTCTTGTGCAACATTAAACAGACAGCAGGTATGATTCCAAAAATATATTTATTCATAAAGGAAGCAAAGCAAAACAAAACACACAGATTCCAACTAGCTAACTATACAAGCTTGGTGTGTGTGTGTGTGTGTGTGTGTGTGTGTGCGAGAGAGAGAGAGAGAGAGAGAGAGAGAGACAGAGAGAGAGAGAGAGAGAGAGAGAGACAAAGGTGGGTGTAGTAATCAAAGGGCCATTTAGCCAACAAAACAAAATGGCTGACAACAGAGAACTACAAGATGGCCGAATCAAAGCTGGCTTCAGATCGGTGGAGGTGTTGCCTGACTGTGTGGTCAGGACAAAGGGAAAGGGAAAGAAGCGTCTTTGGGTGTAGCTCTGTTGAAAGCAAATTTGTAACTAAGTCTATGTGAATGTGATATTTGTTGAAAACAGTCTGGATTAGTGCAGAGGATGTTTAGTTGCATGCAAGACTCTGTCTGAAAACAGCATTATCCAAATAACCAATAACCTAACTACAAACAATCACAGTGACTCAATGAAGAGCATTAAATCACACATAACAAGTTAAACAGTCTTGCTTAGCCTGTCTTGCTTAGCCTGTACTTCCTGTACTTAGCCTGTTGCTTCCGGCTTTATACAGTGCAGACGCTCTGCTGCTTGTGCTCCGCTTTGCTTACATTCTTTTGTGGATATTCTTGTTTTTTCCTGCTAAAAGCTACAGAAAGTAGATCCTGGATACTTATAAAGCACTAGGACTTTAATTTGTGAAAGATACAGAGGACTACTGCCATATTTTCACCACTTTTCACCACTTTAGTACTGTGTGAGCAGGGCTGAGGCTCAGTGCAAGCCTTTTGCTGTGTCTGTGGACAAGATGGCAAAATCTGTGAGCTGCACAGTGTGAGCGACTAACCAAGATGATAAGGCAGCTTCAAAAGAAGAATGAAACGCTACAACAAATTCGTGAGAGTGAGCAATTCATTGACTCTGCGGCAGCTAACATACAAGGTGCTGATGAACAGACTTTTATATATGGAAATACAACAAATGTGGAGCATACAATCGCTGACTTGGCTGAAGCAATCCCATGGATATGTCCTAACACCACTGGATCAACTGCAGAGGCTCCCAAACTGGCCTTCCCTAACGACCGTTCCTACTGGCACAGGACTGGTGCTCGACCAAAAGCATTAACTGCAGCCAGCACTTGGGCTGATGTCACTAGACGCAAAGGCAAATCCAGCAGGAAATCAGTCAAGAAAGCCCCAATGCTCACCCCTCCACTTGAACTCTCTCTACAGAACAGGTATGATGCACTGGCTCCAAATGAAATGTGTGACAATACCAACTACACTGAACCCAGGGAGGCCAATCACACTTGTGGTATTAAGGCAATCCAAAATGCAAGCAGTAGCCCCAAAACCACTGCTAGACCCAGAGCCAGAAAAAACTATGCTAACTCCACACCTGAGAAGCCAAAGGCCAGGAGAAATATCACTAACACCACACCTGATCAGCCAGACACCATCCTGATCGGGGACTCAATAACCAAGCATGTAAGAATGGCAAAGACTGAAAATCTAACAGTGTCTGACACGTCTGTCAGGGAGCTAACCGAGCTGTTGCCAGTGATCCTCTCTACACACCCAAGTAACATGAGGATTATCATCCATGCTGGGTCTTTTGACATTCTACGAGGAAAAACTGGCTCTGAGATCCTGAAAAAAGACTTTTCCCTGCTCCTGGAGAAACTGAGTAACTGTCAGTCACAAAATATGTGTTCATTTCTGGCCCCATTCCAACCCTGGGGAAAGGAATTGAGTCTTTTACCAGACTCCTTGCCCTGAATACATGGCTGACATCGGCATGCTTCACTCATGGAATAAAGTTTATTGACAATTTTAACATCTTTTGGAACTGTAAGATTCGCTTTCAGCGTGATGGGATTCATCCGAACATCACTGGATGCAGACTGCTCGGGGCCAACCTACATCATGCTCTTGGAATGCCATACCAAAACAAGAATGGACAGATAAGAGCCAAGGACAAGTACGTGTCACAGAGACAGACAGCTTGCATCTCTCCCCCTTCACCTGACCCTTTGCTCCACATCACCCAAGGCATTCAGAGGATGTCCCTGTCCCAGTCAGGAATCCAACAACCCCCCTCCTGCCCTTCACCACAACCACCAAGGAGCCAATATTGCCCCACCCCAGCACCGGCGCAACCACTAAGGAGCCAACGTTGACCCCCCACCGCCACCACAATCACCACGGAGCCAGCATCTACCCTCCCCCCCTCCACCACGCTCACCAATCAAGGAGTTAGTTACAGCTGCCACACTAAAGCTCAGTCAAATTGATGAATTCTTAAATAGTAGCCCTAGACGTCATCACTCAGGTGCCTGTCAGAGATGAGACAGACCCCATGCCGCTTCCTTAAACATACCGGCGATCATAAATAGCCGGTGGCATGGTCAAACACATCTTGAAATTGAAAAGTATCAGCCAGAGTCATCTCCAAGTTCTGTCATTCCTGTTTTGACTAGCATCAGGAAAAACAATGTGTACTCGGAAGCGCACAGCTACTCTATCTAATCTGACTCTAGTTATGCGTCAGCCACAGACTGTGTCAGACAATGTTAGTACACTAAACTTAGCTTTATTAAATATCAGATCTCTGGCTGGCAAGTCAGTATTAATTAATGATTTTATTATCAAGAGAAACCTTGATTTTATGTTTTTAACGGAAACTTGGTTAAATGAAAACAACAGTGCAGCAGTACTTATTGAATCAGCCCCCCCAAACTTCCATTTTATCAGCTCAGTTACAGAACTTAGGAAAGGACGTGGAGTAGCCACTTTATTTAAGGATGTTTACCAGTGCAAACAGTTGTCATATGGGAAGTTTGAGTCTTGAATATGTTGCACTGCAACTGAGATCCTCCTGTCAAACAGTATTAGTAACCATTTACAGGCCCCCAAAATATAGTGCACACTTTGTTGATGACTTTTCTAAACTATTGTCTGTTGTTTGTATTGTTTTGACTGTGTTGTTATAGTGGGTGATGTTAATATTCATATTGATAACCCCAAAGATGGCAGTGCGAAAGAACTTTTCTACATCCTGGACAACTTTGAACTTTCCCAGCATGTAACAGAGCCAACACACAATAAGGGACATATTTTAGATCTAATTATCTCCAAAGGGCTCAACATTTCTGAGGTTGTGGTGACTGATGTTGCCTTTTCTGATCATTACTGTGTTTTCTTTAAAATGGTCATCTCCGCTGACACCAGTAAAATTACAACAGAGGTAATCAGAAAACGCTATATCAACGAAAACACCTATACACTATTCACCCAGGATTTTACACCCACACCAGCTCTGCCCACAGTCTCTGTCAATGATTTGGTTCATAGTTTCAGCTCTAAAGCTATGAATATTATGGACAATATTGCCCCCATGAAAGTCAAAGTCCAGGTTCATTATGACATCTATAAGGAAAGTCTGCACATCTATAACTTGGAGCAAAAAAGGGCGCGGCAGTCCTTTTCCTCTGAGATTATCAACAAAAATAACAACAATGCATAGACTTTATTTACTGTTGTTGACAGACTGACAAACCCATCAGCGTCAGTCCCTCCTGAACTGCTATCCACCAAGGCATGCAATGACTTTGCTTCTTTTTTCACAGACAAGATTTTAAAGATAAGACAGACAGTCTGTAACTCCAGTGGCTATTTCACCTGTGCCTCATAAGACTACTCCAGTTAATTTGGCACTTTTTCACCCATTAAATTATGCTACTTTGACAGACATAGTTAGAAACCTTAGGTCCACTACCTGCTGCCTTGACATTCTGCCTACAAGCTTTTTTAAATATGTTTTTAACTGCATAGCATCAGATATACTACAGATAGTCAACTGTTCTCTTCAGTCAGGCCTTTTTCCAACGGCCCTGAAGACCGCAGTCATTAAACCTCTCTTAAAAAAGCCTAATGTAGATGCCTCAGTAATAAATAACTACAGGCCAATATCAAACCTACCATTTTTAGGAAAGATCATTGAAAAGGTTGTTTTTCAGCAACTCAACACCTTCTTGGGGCAAAACAATTTCTTTGATGCCTTTCAGTCTGGATTTCGAGCACATCACAGCACTGAGACTGCACTTGTAAAAGTTTTAAATGACATTCATCCGAGTAGTGATGCATCAAAGATTTCGGTTCTGGTATTACTAGACCTCAGTGCTGCATTTGACACAGTTGACCATAAGATACTGCTCGACAGACTAGAAAGGTTTGTGGGACTTTCTGGCACTGTGCTAAATTGGTTTAAATCTTATTTAAAAGAGAGGGATTTCTTTGTGTCACTTGGTAATTATGAATTTGTGCAAACAAAAATTACATGTGGAGTTCCTCAAGGGTCCATTCTTGGGCCTCTTCTGTTCAACATCTATATACTCCCTCTTGCTCAGATTATGGAATATCATAACATCTCCTATCATACTTCTGCAGATGACACACAACTTTACATAACAGTGTCACCAGATGACTACAGTCCCCTACATCTGCTCAATACATCTGTCGAAATCAATACGTGGATGTGCCAGGATTTCTACAACTAAACACAGACAAAACTGAGATAGTTGTTTTTGGCCCCAAAGAACAAAGATCAATAGTCAGTGCTCACCTTGACGCCATGACACTAAAACCTACGAATCAAGCCAGAAATCTTGGTGTAGTTCTGGACTCAGACCTAAATTTCAATAGTCACATTAAGACAATTACTAAATCAGCCTACTACCACCTTAGAAATTCTTTTATTCTTGCTATGTTTTTGTCTAAACAAGATACAGAAAAACTTGTTCAAGCTTTCATTTTCAGCAGGCTGGACTATCGTAACGGTGTCTTCACAGGCCTGAGTAAAAAATCAATCAGACAACTGCAGCTCGTCCAGAACGCTGCTGCCAGAGTCCTCACCAACACCAAGAGAGTGGAGCACATTACACCAGTGCTAAAGTCACTGCACTGGCTTCCTGTGTGTCAAAGGACAGACTTTAAAATCTTGTTACTTGTCTATAAAGCACTAAATGGTCTCAGGCCTAAATACATCTCTGATATACTTGTACGTTATGAAGCATCCAGACCCCTCAGATCATCTGGAACAGGTTTACACAGTGTTCCCAGGATCAAAACCAAGCAAGGTGAAGCAGCCTTTAGTTTCTATGCTCCCCGCCTGTGGAACAAACTTCTAGAATATCTGAGGTCAGCTGAAACTGTCAACTCATTTAAAACAGGGCTTAAAACATTACTATTTACTGCAGCTTACCAGTGAACTAGATATGTGACTTATTATTAGGATAATCTGTAGCTATTGTTTTTATATTTGTCTGCTGTTGCTTTTGCTTTATGTTTGCTTTTTAAATGCATTTTCTGCACTGTTTTTCTTGCTTTTAGCTTTTGTTTTTAATGATCTATTGTTCCTTTAATGTTTTATCTTAACGTATTTCTCTTGTAAAGCACATTGAATTGCCTTGTGTATGAATGGTGCTATATAAATAAAATTGCCTTGCTTGCCTTGCCTTGCCTTGCCTTACAGCTGTGATAAAGCTATGCCCAGTTGTTACATTACCAATCCTTGAATTGATGGAGGGAAGAGGCGGTTTGAGGTGTGCTGCTTTTGTTAGCCGGCAGGGGAAGTCTTCTTTATGTCCCTATTCAAAGGTGCAGATCCGAGGAAGCCGGTTGCTTGGGGTCCTTGCATAGTTAGACGCTGGGGTGCTAACTCAACTGGGTTCTCTTTGTTGCTGGAAGGGTAGTTGTAAACCTTGTGTTTGCACACTAATTTCACTGGTTTCCAGATTCTGGCCCTGCTGTGGGCATGCAGGTCATGGTCCAGGAGAAAGAGAGTCTGTGAGCAATTGCCCCCCCTTCAATGGTACGGGGGCAAGGAGCAAGGGTCTGAGATGGCCAGCAGCCCCGCAGGAAGAGAGGCTGTCTGGGCCCAGGAGGAAAGAGGACATCTGTCTGGGCCAGCCAGAGGCCCAGAAGCAGGAGGTGTGAGCTGGTCGGCAGCTCTGGAGCAAAAGGAATACTGTGTGAAGGGAGCAGAACTTCTACAGTTGCCTAGTGACATCACAGAGTCACATGACACCGTAAAAGTACTGTTCACTCAAGTTTTGAGACTTGTCTCTCACTGTGGTGTGTTAACCTTTCCTGTCTCAGCGTCCGAACTGTGGTTGGGAGGCACAGGGGAGAGTTACTAGGCTGCTCCAGGGCCAAAGTGTCCACTCGTCTTCGGGGTTAAGTCCCTACACTTTTTGTTCAACAGGTGGCAAGCAAGGCATGGGGAAGACGTCTTGGAGGTTGAGGAGTTGTAGCATTTATTGCAAATACACCACACTTCAAGTACACTGCACTGAACTGCCGTAAACATTAGCTACTGCTAACTTAACTCATTTCTCTGTTTCTCTCTGTCCAGTTGCCAGCTTTACTCACGCTCTCTCTCCCAGACACACACACTCTCAAGACACACACCCCACTACGCACACACCTTGTGCACTGAGCTATTCCCTGCTGATTTACGTCACTTCTATAACAGGTGTGAGGTGGGGCATCCTGTGGAGATGGGTGACAAATAAGTGTCTTTGTTTGAAGAACAGGTCTCTTACCATTTCAGATGGCAAGAAAAGAAGCTTTCGCATGTTCAGCTTAGATTTTAACAAATGACAAGTCATCTGTGGTCCAGTGAAAAATAGACAGAGTAGTAGATGTGCTGCTGCATATTGGATGATCTGAAGATTGTTTTAAGGTTTCCATGAGAGGCCTGAGGACAAGGCATTACAGTAGTCAAGTCTGCTTGAGATAAAAGCATGAACAAGTTTTTTGGCGTCTTGTTTAGATAAAAGAAGTTGCACATGGGCAATATTTCTAAGATGGAAAAATACTTTTTTGGTGATGTTTTTCATCTGGGGTTCAAACCAAAGTTCACAGTCAAAGATAACACCAAGGTTATTTACTTACTGCTTTGTATGTCCTCAAACCCCAAATTGCTTCCAATGCCATCGGTGTGTGAGTTGTGTGAATAGTTATCGCTCCTGATATGCATGGTAGCCACCACCAGTGTGTGACTGTGTATGAATAGGTGAATGCTGGCTTGTGTTGTAAAGCACAGTGATTGCTTCTTAGACTAGAAAAGTGCTACATAAATCAGTCCATCCATTTACCATCCATGTCCTGTCCTCTTATAAGAAAAAACTGTTGTTCTTGTTGTTGACGTGTTTGTTCTGTATGTGTATTTGTGTGTGAGAGCGAGAAAGATAGCGGCTATTCAAGATGAAAATGTCTACCCAGCATGAGAGGAGTTTGGCGCTTTCCAGCAGACTCCATTCCACTGCAAAGTTCAGATGAGCTGCAATAAAATACTCTGCAGTGGCTCATCAGGTGCAGCCGTACAGGCAGGAAGCAGCACTGAGAGGAGTCTATTATACGAACAAAAACATTATTTTGAAACATTAATGATCCCTGCACCAATAGGAGTGCTTTTGTCTTTGTTGGCCAGAGCGCCTGCAGGGAGATGTCCTATTTTGACATCAGCCTCACAGGCGGGTGCAGTCAAGAGGTCAGAAGTCACAATACCAGCAGCACACAGCACTAGGCAGAGGAAAGAAAACACCAAAGAAAGAAAATCATGAAGAAAATTGTATGAATCCTATCGTCATGTAACTGGGAGGTACGAGGTCATGGTTTGAAGAAGAATGTTTTATGGTCCACTCACTGAGCCTCTTTGCAGGATGTAAAAAAAATAAAGTTTCTCTTTTCTTTCTCTTCAGAGGGATTTGATCGATACACCTCGGCCTCCTGTAAGCTTTGGTTGGGGCTGCCTGTAGGACTCAGAGGCAAAGTAGAATTATTTTTTATGAATCACAAGAAAGACCGTCTGTTTAATATTGAGCCACTGTATGGATATATGTATGATTCTTTGATCATTGATTTTGATCGGTGTCATTTCTCACAACCATCATTGGCAGATTTAAATTATTCTTTGTCTTATAGATGTTAAGAATATAAACCAGTGTTGTACATAATCTGAGCCTGTATTCATAAAACTTCAAACAATTATACGTGAATGCTCCAAAGAGAAAACATAGAAGTAAAAAAGTTCTTCACTTACACTCGTACGTCAATTACTCCTACTTACAGCAAAGTGTACATATCAGGGCTCATTTATACTCCCTTTACGTTTGAAAAAAGAGATGTAATTTTCAGATGTTGTAACTGTCACACTAACAAACTTCTGTGTCCTTTAGATTGACATAGACACTTCCACTAGATGGAGCTGGAGGGCAGAGTCAAAAGTTTCTGACATTAACAAACATGATGATGGTGTGGGATGTCATACTTGCAACATGTGGACGGAGAATTATTTTCACTGTATTACTGATTTGTTTTGCTCTTTATTTTTCATTTATTTATTTTGAATCCATTTATTAGATAGGTCAGACCAAGTTTGAAAGGGAGAGAGAGGAGGGATGACATGCAGCAAAGGACAGCGGGCTGGAATCAAACTTGCTAAAGCTGTGGCAAGCCTTTGTACTTGGGGCGCCTGCTCTACCCACCAAGCGACTGGGCACCCTGTTCTTCTATTTTTATAAAATGTCATTGTTTGGTCCTACAAATGTGTCTTACTTGAAATACACTTAACTCTGGTGATAATGCTCTGTTCTATCCTTAAGTTTTCAAAAAGAAAATTTGCATAACTACAGATGACACGAACACAGACTATGGCTAGAAGGCACTGCCTGTCTATACATATCTATCATTGAGCTTAAATGAGCCTTTAGCTTTAGGAAGGTACTTTGCTGATTTTAGACCAGCTTTGTATCATAACAGTGTGGGTAGTATGTGTAAATGAACTGTGGTAAACTTACTCTATCTAACCAGTGCCTAACCAGTGTTACCCCTTGTGTGTTATTTGGTTTGGCCAAGCCACTGTATACGCTCCCTCATGTGTTATTGTGCCAGGTCAGTTTGTTCAGTCAGCAGCTTGTGTAGTTGCTGTTTTACTGAGTGTAGTTATAGTGTATTGACCTCTTTTATAGGAGTTTGTAATTCTTGGTTAAAAAACCCAGGTTTTCATCTACAACTCATGTGTCCTTTTTGCCCCCACTTCTGCCTTCTTTCCAGTTATTTCTGGCAAGGCTAGCTGATGACCAGTTGTATGCACTGGCTTCAAATGTTCATCTATAGAGAGTGTATATGCGAGTGCATTTGTTAACATGTTAATGCACTTTCTATTTGTTCATTTTTTTACATTTTACATAAGTTATTCCCCTTGTACTTGAGTATAATATTCTAATACTCTTTACAACCCTGAACTTGACCACCTTCACAAAGGATCCTGGCATGGCAGGACTTATGCAGATGCAGAACATTGTCTTAGAACAGTTGCTGAACCCTGAGTCACCTCAAGCAGTCCTAAAGAATCCTTTGGTGGTGGCAAGTCAAACAGCCAAATGAGGTGTAGTGAATATAAAAAGTGTTACATAATTTGGAGCATTTATCACCGTTTGGAATTTTATCGCTCATTTTAATTGTCAAATCTTCAATAAGTGATATTTCTGTTGACATGCTGTGGAACCCTTATCAATTCCTGTTAGTGTGAAATGGTAAAGAACATCTATTTAAACTAACTGTGCTATAAACTTTAATGCACAGCTTGTAACTTAACATATTAATACAGTATATCATGTGGATTTGGGATAGATTTGTCAGCTGGGACAGCAGTTATTTCAGGCTGGATTTGACACCTAAGGGGCTGTACACATGCTGCATGTTTAACCACATGGAAAATACCAGGTCAGGCACCGGGTGCTACTCTTGTGCCTTTTCTGTGCCAGCTTTCAAGAGTGCGGCGTCAGGTTGCGTCTGAGGTTGCTAAGCAACCACAACGAGCACCAAATATTCTATTTACCTAAAATTCAGAGTGCAGGGTTGATCTTCTTCCAGGCACTGTTTGTGTGTAGGCCTATTGTCCTTGGGACAGATGTAAATGTCTGGCAGCTCTGCACTAAAACTAGATCAACTTCTTATCTTCGCTTTTTATTACAGACAGATATTTATGGATGAAGGGAAAGATATCTATCAGGTTGGTCCTCATCACATGACATGGGGTGTGTGCTGCTGTGTTCCAAAAGTTGAACACAGAGTATCTTAGGACGCATCAGTGAAATGTGTGCGCGCCGCAAAGCTCTTGCGTTTCAGCATGCCTGCCGCGTGTCTGCATTAAAAACAATGAATTCTAGGGTGCAAAAAATTGTGGCATGTGTAGGTTTTATGTAGGAGTATGGTCAATAGAGTGAGTTAGGTTAATCCACATTTTGCCAATTATTATTAATTATTTAAAAGTATTAGGTTCAGTGGTAGGTTTAACAATTTGTAACATTAGAAATGTTTTTTTTATGCAGAAAACCTTTACTCATTTTGACCAAAAGAAAATAAAAGATGGATAAATTAAATCAGAGAAAATATTTGTGGCAATTAAGGCCTAACAAATTCAAATTTAACTATTCAATGACTTTTTTTCCCCCCACTTTATTTATTAGTTTTCACAGTCGAAAATGAAACATTATGTATACATAGATACAAGAACAAACTTTTCTCCCACCCCACCACCCACCCCAGGGGACAAGCAGAAAAAAAAGATGACAAAAAAAAAACACAAAGACAAAACATAAGATGTGTGTGTGAGAAAACAATCACATGGTTTACAGTAATAATAAATGACAATATATAAATGACATATAGGACAAAACCTCATACCTGTTCAAGCAAATATGTAATAAAAGGTTGCCATATCCTGCTGAAATTATCCTTCATTGACTTTTAAGGCCTAATATTTAAGAAATAAGAAATTGAATCCAAGACCAAGACTTTTTAAAGACTTGCAGAACCCTGTTTTACAATGCAATAATTTCAAATTGCATTCATAATAATTTCAAATGTTTAGGTTGACAATATTGGTACACTCATCCACCGTGTCTGATGTATTCCACATTCAGAATTATTCATCAGGTGAAGGAGGCGGATCATTAAAATGCTTGAATGTAAATGAGTCAATATGTATAATTAACTAAATCTGACCTAAAACTATTGCCTTCCTCTGTTTCTCCTGTGTCAACAGTCAGCTGCATTAATTAGGCCAATCACAGAGATGTGATATGCATTGCCCCACCCACCTGTCTCTATGCTTGACATAAAGGAGGCCTACGTGATAGGTAGAGGCAGTCATAGCTATGTGTTTGATGTTGTTTGTTAGGGAGTCTCTGTGGGTAGTGGAGGGAGATGTGAGGCGATGTGTCGACACTGTGCTTCTACTACAGAGCCTAAGAGAGAGTTGAAGCTGTCACAGTGGGAGATGGGGCTCATACATCCATATGTAATCTTTACTGGGATCTGCTTCATTGTGCTGCAGTGCCAACACCGCTACAGTCAGTGTGATGGAGCCCATACCATTTAAAAATCCTTAAGTGTAGAAATGTTCCCACAGTTTAAAAATGAAAAAAAAAACAAAAAACAAAATAGAGGCCTGTTTGTTTTTATTGTCCTGCTGGATATAACACATATTACACCATTAGAGTCTCAATATGGGCTTGTTAGACACTGACCCTTTTAAAGCAGTGTAAACAGACCTGGTATAATTAAGCAGACTGTTCCTTGTTGTGACATATGTAGGTATCATCTGTATGCAAATAGATACAAAATGGGAGCATAATGTGGGTGTCCTATTTTCTCTCTCTCTCTCTCTCTCTCTCTCTCTCTCTCTCTCTCTCTCTCTCTCTCTCTCTCTCTCTTTCTCTCTCTCTCTCGTCTGTAGTGCTGCCACAACCTTGTTCAGCAACTTGTTCACCTGCTCCCAATATTATTTTCAAGCAGTTGCCATTTTACTTGGCTCTGAGCAGCAGAGTTACACTGACAAAGTGCCATCCAGGCTGAGTCAAATCACAGCTCACAAATCACACTCACATGCTACAGTAAAGGTTCCCTACATGTGGTTAATTCTCTATTTAAAAGATTAAAAAAACTTGAGTATGACTTGGGTGCAGTTCCCTGCACTGCTGCTTCCAGCTTGGCCAGGTGCTCCATCAAAAACTATTGACAATGTTTCCAGGTGCAGTTGAGGTATCATGTCCTTGTTGCCACAGTGGTGATTCTTGGTTGTTGGCTACAGTGCATGACAAAGTTAGAAGTGTAATAGATGCAGTGCAGTATTATATATATTCACAGATTCTAAACGGAACCCCATATGTAGTGAAAGTATGAGAAGAAAAATGGAGGAAACACTGTCTCATCTCTGAATAATATTTAAAAAATCTCTAATGAATTAGCAGTGAAAAAGAAGGTGTACTTTTTTCCCCTGATAATGAAATGCTATGATTTCTGTTTTTTGGCTTTAGTTATTTCCTTAATTCATGTAAATTTTGCGGAATCTGGCAATGCTTTTGCATGGCATGACAATACTTTTTTGCATTCCCACTGATCTGAAGAGAGAGGCAGAGCTATTCAATTTGCCTAATCAAAATCACGACACCACAAGTGACAAAAATGACACATTGAAAATATAGAAAACATGACATTTCACTGCTGATGTCAAATGTAAATTTGAGCATGTGGGCTACCAATACAACCTACAGTACATGCTGTATTTTTGGCAGACGAGATGATAGGACGACAAGACTAATGGAGCATAGTTCCCTCTTGAAGTTTGAAAGTCATCCTAAATTCAGGCTCTCTGTAACTTCATTTTTGTGGAATGTTTGATAGAATTCGATTGATTACTGTAATCCTTTTTACAGTGAGATCATTTTTTTGTTGAAATGGATTCATTTATTCTATGATCTCTACCTCAGTTTAAGCTTACTGTGTGTGGCTAATGGAAGCTTTTCACCCAAGCGTTGGGTGCCACAGCTGACGTATGTATATTTTAGTTAAACTTCCTACTATGGAGGACACTGTAAATATAACTGTTGTTAAAGATCACAGATGGTAGAAGTTTAATATGTTAATGTTTTGCAGCACTCACACAGTCACGTGAATTGACTTGTTGACATTTAAAATGTTATAAAGTAGCTAATGTTTACAGCAGTATGAAGACCCTGCTGAATAGTTCACTGAGTCCAGTAACATCCTTAATACAAAAGCAAAACATTTACTCAGTCCTTAGCTGTGTATCCATCACAATGCTCTGTCTGTGTGTGTGTGTGTGTGTGTGTGTACGTGTGTACGTGTGTCACTGATGTCTCTGCTAGTGCACCCATTTCAAATGTTACCACTTGATTAGGTATGCATTATTAGTGATTAGCAGCATCATAGATATGGAATAGAAGGCTTCTACTACACTGACTATTACGTTCAGAATGCCAGAGCAATAAATGGCTGTTGGCATCAGAAGCAGTGTTGTTAGGTTTCACTTTCACTTTGCTAGGTTTAGGTGCAAAGACTACATAGTTAGGTTCAGTGTTGGGCTTGTTACACCTTTGAAAAGTAAAGTGATTACTTATTACTCCTTGCCAACAATAAGTCATTACACTACTTCCTACATTACTTTTCCATTTGGACACCTCACAACATCTGTGATTGTGTCCTATCTCCTCAAAATTCAGACTTCACTTGTACGCCTCTTTGTGAATGTCAGGGGAATCTCCAGTAAGCATTGCTAAGGCCAGATAACTTGCAAAATATTTTTTTTTACCTGAGGGTTGTTGCCAGTGACCATTGTTTTCCCAAGGATCTGTCTGAATGATGAGAGTCAGTTGTGGAGATGGGCAACATTTCATCCACCGACTATCCAGCCACAAGCTTCATCAATTCTTTGTCACTAGTGGCCTGCAGCTGTCCATGTTTAAATCCAGTTTTGGTTGTTTAGCCAGTGTAAGGCTACAACCATCCTTTGTGGCTGAGGAGGGATTATCTGAAAATTTACTGAAGATTTATTATGTTGTCTCAAGGCAATTGAATCGAATGCAACTGGACTTAGTTTTGTCTTAGAATACGTTTCACCTCTTATCCAAGAGGCTTCATCAGTTCATGCTTGTCTGACTAGGCTGGAACTAGTCTGACAAACTGGTGTGGAAAACACCCAGGTATTTAACCTCTGAGGAGGTGTTAAATATCCTGGGCAAGGATGAAAGGACAGCATTATAGGTGGGGGATAGGTGGTGTCGCAGACCTCCTCCTCTATTGAGAGATGGTTTTTCCAATTTCACATAGATGGCTTCTTTTACACCTCTTTCAAACCATCTGTCTTCCCTGTCCAAAATGGGCACATTGCTGCCTTCAAAGGAGTGTACTTTCTCCTTGAGGTGTAAATAGACAGCTGAGTCCTGACGAGTTAGCCCTTCTGTGTTGGGCCATGCGTTTGTTTAGTGGTTGTTTTGTTTCACCAATGTACAAGTCTGGGCATTCCTCGCTGCATTGGCAGCATACACCTGGTTGCTCTTCTGGGTGTGTGGTGTACGGTACACCACACACCCAGAAAAGCAAACTGGTGTACGCTGTCCTAACGAACCAATGACATCATTGGCCTTGTGAAGACCTCCTCAGAGGTTAAATACCTGGGGTTTTTCCAGACCAGTTTGTCAGACTAGTTCCAGCCTAGTCAGACAAGCATGAAATGATGGAGCCTTTTGGATAAGATGTGAAACGTCTTCCAAGACAAAACTAAGTCCAGTTGTGTTTGATTCAATTGCCTTGAGATAACTATGACCTGGATAAATGAGAATATCCACAGGCATTTATTATGTGTTCTGTACAACATCTATTGCACGTCTGTCCATCCTGGAAGAGGGATCCCTCCTCAGTTGCTCCTCCTGAGAGGTTTCTACCATTTTTTTCCCCCGTGAAAGGGTTTTCTTTTGGGCGAGTTTTTCCTTATCCGCTGTGAGCGTCCAAAGGACATAAGGATGTCGTATGCTGTAAAGCCATCTGAGACAAACCGTGATTTGTGATGTTAGGCTCTTTAATTAAAATTGAAATTGAATCTTTGGTGGGGTGTGTTTCCACAACGTTGTTGTGTTGTCAGTCATAGCAGGTAATTCAGGAGCACAAGCACAAGACACAAATGATAAGAATGATATAAGCAAGTAATCAAAAGCACATAGTATAGAAACAAAAGCAAACAGGCAAAAGCACAAAGAGTAAGAAAAAAAGAAAATATATATATATATATAAAAGGACAAACAAATGTACCTAGAACAGATAAAAATATATTTAAAAGAAAAATCATTCAAAGGCCGTGGTTAAAAGATAGGTCTTTATCTTGGATTTCAAAGTGTTCAGCATTGTCTCAAGTAGTGCTGCACGATTAATCTAATCGCAATCGCAATCACGATGTCAGGCTGTGTGATTACATAACCGCACAAAAGGCTGTGATTTAATGTAAATAAATGTTAACGTGTGCGCCTGTGAACATGACTACCTCTCCTGTAGCGTGTAGAGTTTATTGACATTACGCCCACACACTATCCCGGTGTGTGCGGCACGTATGGTCAGGTGACCACCCGGCGTGCAGCAGTGACCAACATAGATGCTGAAGAAGAGCATGAGCACGACCATGAACAGGCTGAGTTGGATGGCGAAAAAAACATCTATTTGTGAAAAAGTGGGTGAGAATACACCATTTGTCCCCAGTTTCTCATTACCATATTACTGTTAATTAACCATGCTTGTTAATTGTTTGTTTTAGCCATTGTTCCACCAGTAACTGCAGACACAAGCTATCCCGGGTTTGTTTGTGTTTTGCATTATATTTAATTACAATTCACATAACATCAACATTTTTGGGTTTTTGGGGCGTAAAATTAAGTTCAGCTATTTCTTGCTGGTGTTTATTTGGTTATGCATGATTGTGGTGGAATTTGATGGTGAACTGTGCTGGGAGATTTCTGCTTGATGTGAAGTGGAATTTGAGTGGCTTTCTTGCTTCATCTGCTTTCAGAGGGGCAGTTGCTTACCTGCAGTGGTGGTGCAGCCCTCAGGAGAGTGGCTCCTACCAGTGGATGGGGCCATATAAGCAGTTGCTTTTGGGCAGCCGGGGAGACATCAGTGTGTAGCTGTGTGCATCTGATTTAGTTAATTTAAGTTACTATGAGTTGAGTTTTCTTCAGTTAAGCCAAGTTAACTGTTTGTGTTTATTTTTTTGCTTTTTGTAGATATTTTTGGTTACATGTAACATGGTGACACTTTCTGTAAATAAATTGCACCTTTTTGATAACTGGACAAAGTTTCCTCTGTCTGCCTCCTACCAACATCCAGCCATTCTGGCCAGGCTTCCCACACTATTACATGGCGATACTTTGGATTCAGGTACGACAACGTTGAACAGAAAGATGTGCTGTGTAAAAGTTTAAAAGTTAAAGTCGCCATGTCCCGCGGCAACATGACCAATCTATATCAGCACTTGAGACAGTACAGAGAAAAGTAGGAAGAATGCATGCGAGAGAAAGCCAAGCCGAGTAACGTTCAAGACAAAGAGACAACTGAAAGACACCAGAGCCTCATACAACAACATCCAAGCACAGTTACGCATATGCATACAGAAGCAGTCAGAGCTACAAAAACAGAGTGCAAATGACATTTTTCGAAACAACTTTTTATGTTGGGGCTTCAGGACACTTGGACACTTGGTGAGCATATACTTTAAGTCTTTCTTCATTAGCCCCCAAAACAGTGAGTTTAGTTTGGGCCTCATTTAACTGGAGAAAATTTTAGAACATCCAACAACAGTTAATTTGTTCAATGCACTGTTGTTTATTGAACTTTATTTATTTGGTGACATAGCTATTTGTGTGTCATCTGCATACATATGACATAAAACCTTAATTTTCATGAATGTTTTCAATAATAGTAGTTGATGGCAATATGTTCCGGAAGCAAATTGAGGCTCAGTATCTCGCTCAAGGGTACTTTGGCATGCAGACTGGAGGAGCCACAGCGGACTGGAGGAGACACAGCCTCCCCAGGCGCTTTTCAAAAAAAGTGGGTAAAATAATGTACTGAATGTAAGTGAGTAAAAAACTAATTAACACAGACAGGAATGCCTAGTTAGGAGTTTACTGTATATAGAAGCCCTACTAGAAAACCCAAATCATGATAAAACTGCCATGGCAGTTTGTGGATACCTATGGGTGTAATAGTGTTTGGACTAGGACAATTTGGATTGGACTGCACTATTGGACCATTGGGCTATTAAGGTCATGTAGACTACTGGCAGTGTGTGAAAAATGAAATGGGAGCTGTGTAAATGCTGTGTAAACTATGAATGGACAATATGGATCTGTGGATAATAGTAACACTTTATTGGTGAGTTATAATTGCTGTCTGACAAAATAATGTCCTTTAATTTTAAACCAGGTAAAGTGTATTTATTATTTAACTTGATATCTCCTTTGAGACTACATTGATGCATGACTGAAAAAGAAATATTAGAGTGATTTTCACTCCCACTCAATCAAACAGGAACAACACATGTAGCCTGCTGATTGGACAGAATTAACTGCATATTCAGGAATCTGTTTCTGTCAGTTTTCTGCAGGCTAGAAACTAATAATGAGCTTATCTTACCCCAGGCAACCAAATGTGACACCTCATTCCACGGCCAAAGAGCTGGGCAGGCGTGACAGGGTGTGTGTGTGTGTGTGTGTGTGTGTGAGAAAGACAGAAAGAGAGATAGGGATTGGTCGGAGAGTTACAGGGAGGCTGTTCTCTATCTAAAGCTGACCTTGACTTCGTCCTCTACTCTCACCACTCTGCCTGCTTTCAAAAGAACCACCCTCTTTCACAGTATGCTAATATTCACACATCCACTTTGGCATAAAAAAAAAGTGCAATCTTTTTTTCCCCTGCCTGTACACTTGATCATTCTTGGATGGCTGTGAAGCATCAAGAGGCATATATTCATTATCTGTCATCATATTCATTTCTATGCTAATGAGAAACCCGTTCCCGATGAAAATCTGTTTTCAGTCCCTCAAACAGAAGTAAGTGGCAATCACGTATTGTTTGTTTTCGAGGTTTGTCTTTAAATGAGAGAAGACATTTCCAACACTGTGCCGTGCCCAGGCTATATTCCATAAATCATATTGTACCCCAAGCACTACAATGCAAATACTAACGTGTTTCATCTGCAGCTCCCAGTGCAGTGTGCGCCTCTCTGCCCTATAACGTTACATTGATTAAACAATATTTGAGCTGAGGGGGAGAAAATGCTGGTTTGATAACCATTGATTGATGGGGACAGCAAAAGCAATATCATTCTAAAAATGTTGTTTCTTTTTTGAAAGTTTTTGAAAATGAATAATGAGCCTGCTGGGGAGGAAAAGGCTCAGCCAGTCCTCCCAGTCCATTAGATGTGTTGTCTGCTGAGAAGACTCATTCGCAGCTTGGAGCAGCATGTTTTGTTCATGGTGAACTGATTTGAATTTTGACAGGAGTAGCACAGGCAGAAATTAACATATTGGGAAAACAAGTTTGGTGGGATCTTGCTAATCCGAGACTCAGAGAGCCGAGGTCAGTCAACCGAGGAAATGATCCACTGAGTGAGATACACTGATATACACAGAAACATCTGAAAAATAATGATTATAATAAACTAGGAATATAAAACCGTTTAACTTGCATGTATCAAAGAGAGTAAAAAATATTCCAGCAGTTAGACAAAGATAATATTTCCTCATAGATAAATACAAAGGCATAGAAAATCCAGGGGGGACGGGATGCAGGGGACATGTCCCCCTCAATATTTGGAATGTGTTTCCCCTAATAAAAACATGAAAGTAGCACTTTTATTTTGACACAGTTTAAGACAAGTGCATGATAAATTGATGCAGAAAACACACAAAGTTGTGCATAGAATGCAGAAGATTAAGTATTTTAAGCTTAAAGTTTCTGGCAGGGGACCCCCCCAAGCCCCTCATTTCATTTGTTTATCCCCCAAATGTGTAAATGAAACCTACACCCTTGGATAAATACTTTGCACTGTACATTTAGTTACCAGATGTCCAGGAGTCATGTTTTGACAATATTTTAGGTGTAATGGCATTCATAGGCAAAGAAAGTGACCATGGGTATGGACTTTGAAAAAACATGGGCATTTATCAGGTATGCAGATGCCTTATGGGGAATGTAGAATCCAGTGCATGTGGAAATCTCAGCCTCTGCTGCTTGTACTTTGCCAATTCTTGTTTTTTTTTTTTTTTATTTGATACTACCAAGCCCTCCAACTTCATGGACATGAATGGTTGTTGGTTTACTGTCCTTTTATGAAGAGCTGAAATCCTGACATCACTTCCTGGCTAACCTCTGTTTCTCTAGCCTCTAGAACTCAATAGTCTCTTGAGCCCCTTTCCCACTGCACAAAAACCACTAATGTTTGCCAACATCTGGCTTTTGTATTTAATGGGAAAGGTTACAATGGCATTTGCACCCAGGTCAAATGACTCAAGTCAAGTGACTGCAGTAGTCAGTAGGGTCGGGGTAACTTTTGTACTCTGACATAGAGGGCTGCATTGGGATTGGGTCCCGCCGGGTCTCCATTAAACAGTAGAAGAAGAAGAAAAAGAAGATGTAGCCTAGCGGCAGGATGTCAACACAGGAACTTGGTGCACATGCATGAGCTTTTCCACTTCATATTTATTCATAAATATACGAATATGCCCTGAACCAGCTTTTATACCAATTTGCCGCTTGCTCCACCTGTCTGTCTGTCTGTCTGTCTGTCAGCTCCATCTGTCATGAGACAAACATGAAAGAAGACGTGCAGTTTATTGTGTTTCACCGGCGACGAGCTGTCATTACACGCGACTATTACACACGTCTGCGCGCTCTTTATAACTCACTGTGTGAACCTATGTTGCATAATAAAGATTTGCCCCCTCGTAATTTTTAACCGCCCCCTCAGTAACTTCATCCTGGCGCCGGGCTTGTCTTAACCTCAATCACTGCGTGATTATATAAAGGTAGAAAAATAAATAAATACAGAGGAGGAGAATAGAATATGAAACAGCCTTTATTTCAATAAAAAATAAATGAAAACAACGAAATAGGAGCGCTATTCCTGACCAGTGCGTCAAAAGACATGCAGGCCAGGGAAATGAAACAAACAACCCCATGAATCTCTTTATTAATAGCCTATAAAATGACGTGTTTTCTCCTGCGGGATGGGAGAAGACACAAAATCAATGCATCTCTATTATTGTGCAGAGTTTTGCGGGAGCGGCCGGGAGTGGACATACACATCGCGGTTGCGGGCGGTAATGGTCAGAAATTCAGCGTTCTGGTTACTTTTCAGTAACTGCGCAGCTGCGCTTGTTTTGTTGTTGGGTGTGTGTGTGTGTGTGTGTGTGTGCGCGCGCGCGACTCTGCACATCAGTCTGATATGAGTGCTGACTTGTGATGATAATGAATATGATGTTGATTTAGATTCAAGGCAGCAAGATGAGTTTTGGTTGTGGTTGTGGACTGGATGTACTTTGTTGTTTGCTATAGTTTCATCTGTGCGTTTATGTGTAAATAGGCTTGGCCTGTTGTGTGTGAATGTTAGAGTGGGATCAGAGGGGTTACTCTGAGCAAGCATGTGTTGGAGTTCATGCGTGTACTGTAGATGTGACTGTGTGGCGTCGGAATAAAAAAAGTGCTCCGCAACATTATTTAATACGTCAGTTTGTCTGTTTCAATGCATATGCCCCCCCACCCCCTCCGCGTGACTTGAAATTATGGCCTCCCCCCTTGTTCAGATGCGTTCCGCGGTCCATGAGCTCCGGCTCCAAATGGCAATGATGGAAATACAACACCAAGGTGGATGCACTAATTTTAGCCCCTTTACCGTCAAGATGCAATGATGGACTAAATACTGTCTATCATCTTCCAAGCAGCACTTAAACAATTGTTCAAAACTTAATCGGAACCATGTTTGGAAGAGAGACTGAATAAGTGCTGCTTTCCACTGTTCACTAACCTGTTTTCCAGTTTTGTGTCAAAGACTGTTTCCCTGTCAATAAGTGTTTCCCCCTGCCTAAACTTGAATCAAACCCCTAGCACTAACCTTAACCACCAAGGGGGGTGCTACGTATTAACAGGGGGGAAACACTATTCAACAGGGGAGCACATTCTGATACAACACAAGCCTGACTGTGACGCAAATTTGCGTCAGAATAGGGATGGCATGACCCACCCTACTCTCCCTTTAGCTGCTACTTGTTACCTTTGTTGGTTGGGTTGATTAGGTTTAGGTATGGGGAGTGAGATTGGTTAGAGGAAGTGTAAGAATGTCAGGGTAAGCCAACCAGAGGCAGAGTAAGGCAGAGTAGAGCAGGTCATGCCTTCGCTATCCGAGGAAACACAAATTTGTGTCCATGATGTCAAACACAACACACAAGTAAAATAAGAGAGAAGCATACTCTGCTACTGCAGAACTGTGTACATGGCTCTAGTCTATTCACAATAAAAAGTAGCCTATTTTTAGTGGATGTTCTGGCATTTAAAAAAAAACAAATACACATGCTCATTTTGATGGTAAAGGGGTATTATTTATTATTGGCGGTTTCTTTCAAAGGTCTGTCAATCATGTTCCTGGAGATAATTTTCCCACACATAAAGTGTTTACTACAGCTCCAATGAAGTCTTTCCAGTGCAGCAGTGTGTCTATCCTACCTCAACAGTTCTTATCTTATCCATGGTCCTAAGAAATATCAATAGTTCCATTTTGGATGTTGGCATTAGACATGGACACAGAGAGGCAGCCTTAGTTGGTGGTATGATTATGCACCAGTCACTTTGTAACACCACTGGCAACTACGGAAAACCAACCTTAAAACCAAATGTTTTACCTACTTTGCAAGTTTATTTTGAAAAGACACTTAATGCAGACACTTAATGAGCAGAAATTGTTCATTTCCAGTAAAAACAAAAGTTTATTTTGAAAAGACACAATGCATATAAGTCTACAGTTTCCACAGAAGCCTTTGAAAAACAACTGAGGATCCCACTTTTTAAATTGGCCTTTGTCCCACTTGAGGAAGTCTAATGCTTGTTCCTTGGTGTGTTTCTTTTGGGATCTACCTGTGTTTTTATGTCTTTTCTTGCACTTTTATCTTGTGGCTTATATTTTTATTGATGTAGCCTGTTCTTTTTTCTTTAATTGCTTTTGTTTTATTGATTACATGTTTTTATGATCTTCTTTTGTAAAGCACTTTGTGAATCTTATTTATGTGAAAGGTGCTATACCAAATGCATGTATTATTTTTTTATCAGTTGTAAACTACCTAGTAGTATAAAAACTGGTTAGAATTAGCTTCAACTCAACCAATTGCAACGCTTTTTACATAGTAATGCATCAGCAGTAATAATCCAGTAGTATATAAGGGTGAGTCACTCACAAGGGGTTTGTTTTCTGAAAAAATACTACGTTTACTTTTTACTTGAGTATCATTTTTCAATGCAGAACTTTTGCTTGTAACTGAGTATTTTTTATAACGCAATACTAATACTTTTACCAAAGTAAAGGATGTGGATACCTTCTGTACTACTGGTCAGCTGCATGTGTATAGATAACTGTTGACACACAAGGTGACAAAATCTGTCAGAGATTGTGTTTTATTATTATTTTTTCCTCCCTCAAGTTACCAAAAAATTCAAACATATATATTATTATTATGTATTTTTGATATTTAAAGCCAAATATAGTAAACCCACATAGCACATTGTTGAACAAGATTATTTTATGTTTTAGAGCAGAATGTCTCAACACATTCTCATCCCAACTTGTCAAATACCACTGCTTTGTCAGAGGATGCACTGGGTTCCCTCAGTAAAACTCTTCATTTTTAGATTAATTTGCTTAAATTTATGCAACAAAAGTACATAGTTAGGTTCAGTAATAACATAGGTTGGCTTAAATTGCACACGGGAAACAAATGGTGGGCTCCCAGGTGAAAGTCTGGGGTTTGTTTGACCCGTCCACCTCCTTTCAGCTGTTCTGTAGGGACTTTGTTATGTCCGTGGAGAAACGTTACATGCTAGGTATTTTTAGCTGAGGGGTAGTTAATGGCTTCTTCCACTGAAGAGAGCGGCACTTTGTCCCCATTCTCTGCCGTAACCACCAGTCTGGCTGGGCACTGGAGGGCAGGCCTGAGTCAAAGCTTGTATAGTCCTGCCATGTCCTCCTGGTATGCAGCCCGCTGTTCCATAATTTCAGGTGTGTTGTTCTTGTAAAAAGCAGTGGGTTTATCCTGGTACTGTAGGTCCGTTCTCCTCATCCAAGCCTTGTGGATAACTTTTTCCTTAGTTTGGAAGCTGTGGAACTGGATAATGACAGGCCTCAGTTTCTTGCCTTGCTTTGATTTTGCTGTCAACAACCAATGGACCTGGTCCAGTTCAGGGGGACAGAGAAAGATTTATTTGCCCAGAAGCTGGGGCAGCAGTTTGGAGAAGAAGGTGGTTGGTCAAGGGCCCCAAATCAACTCTGGGAGTCCAGTGATGCGAATATTGTTGCGGCAGGTACGGGCCTCCAGGTGCTCTGCTTTGGTCTCGAGCCTAGCGTTGCTGGAGGCTAACTCTGCACACGTAGCTTCTAATGAAAGCAGCCGTTCACTGACCGAGTCCGCATTAGCCTTAGGGGTAGAGATGTGCTTCTGAAATTCTGAGGCTAATTCTGCCTTGTGGCTCTCTTACAAGCTGGTTAGAGCTGCTATTCTTACATTGCAAGCTCTTTAGATATCCCTTTTGCTCTGCTTTGCAGGTTTAGATGAAATTTCTTTTGGAGTTCAGAGATTTGCAATGACGTTGCAAAAAGAGATAAATGTGGACTTTGACATAAGAAAGTTTAAAGGAATAGGTACAGAGGTAAACGCTTCTACTCCTCATCTGAAATCTTGCTTTCCACGGTGCATATCATACCTTTGTAAAAGGTGACTCAATGTGTCAGTGTCTGACGCCAAGATCACCGTCAAAGCGTCAGTATTTGACAAGTTGGATGTGGGGACAGACTGGATGTCTTTGTAATTTAAATTAATGCCAAAAGGCTTTTGATCTAGGATTTCTGACTTCTGAATCTGAGTTTTTTGTTTCACGTTGACTCTCTATTGAAAGAGTCAATCCATTTGTGAGTGACACATACAGAAGCAGTAGTGGTTTGAAGTTTTGAGCTATTCATGTGACTGAAATTCACTCCCTAGATTTTTGTGTTGAATAGTCATTATACCTAGGGCCATGTAGCTTTGACATTGTTCCTTGAATAGATATTAAGCTCTGCTAGCGACTGGCTGAAGACGCTTTCACAGTGCCGCCAGAGGCTCACTCACTCCATGTAATTATTTCTATACCACTTGGCCCCAAATTTAAAGAATGAATATAGGCCTATATTTCCTCTGAATGCTGTCATTTAAGAGGCTTTTTATGTGAGTAATAAAGCAGGGGCCGCCACCCTCTGTCACTGAGGAGCGAATCATTTCCCAGGGAGGGGAAAACATCTGTTCCCAATTGAGGAGCCTGCCTGATGAGAAATAGCAGCTTTTCACATGATAATCCAGGATGAAAAGGTTGAAATCGGGTCCGCACTGTAGAGGAACTGGATAATGATGCTTCAGACATGTAAAGAGAAGGGGAAGTAAGGGCTCTGCATGCGCTCAGTAGAACACTCTTTCCCTCCACTATGCTATTCAGCCTCATCTGAGTCATCAGTCTGGACCGAATGTGTAGGACCGTTTTACACAAATTGTTTCAATTACCTGTGTGGCAATAACAATAATGCTAACAGATGATTATGTGCATATAGAGACTCACATACTGACAATCATTCTCAGTACACATATACACATAGGCAGGCCTGATGTCCAAGAGAACAGATTCTGTAATAGGGTAAAATTTTGGCAAAAGCACAATGTTGAGTTAGGAGTTAAAAAAGAAACAAAGAAAGAAAGAAAGAAAGAAAGAAAGAAAGAAAGAAAACAATAGAATTGCAGTTACAAACATCACTTTCAGTTTAGAATAACAGATCCAAGACTAAATGTCTGTGTTAATACGACAGTACTATCATAAGTCTTTAAATTTCTTTCCTTTTACCTCTTCACCTGTTCAAATATCAATATATTAAGACCACATGCTGCAACTGGTGCATACACAAGCTGTTCTCATACATTGTTTGTAACACAGTATTACACTCTAAATCAATTGACTGTCTCTTGATTAACAGAGTTTTTGCTAAAAAACTGGCATTGTGAAATACGTCATTGCAGGCTGTTCTCACAAATTTTCCGTATGTTTTTCAATCCAGAACAATGCATTGAATTGATGCGTAGGTTACGGCGTAGGCTCCACGTCGATTTGGAGCCTATGCCGTAACCTACGCCGTAGCCCAACGTGCACCTCCCCAAAATTGTAACCACGCATCGCGGTGACGTAGACCTCCTGTCTGTTGCTGTATACTGACACCATTTCCCTCAGGGGAAACGGAGCTTGAATTTACTTTTAGTTCACAGATAAGAAACAATAAATTGTGAAGACAGTAAAGTCTCCACTAAAATAGCATTTTAAGTCTTGTGTGATTTATCCTTCAGGGATACTTCAGGATTTATCCTGGCTTCATATGAGAAGAGAGAAAGATCGCCGACTGCTAGGATAATCAATACAATGTTAAATGCTATAGGCTTGTGCTAATAACGTTACCATGTTGTATTTGTTTAAAAAAAGTGTTTAGTACAGGACAGTTGTTTTGTCAGTGAACCTTGTGAGTTGCAATGGAGCCAAACTGTGTGCCGTTACCTTTGTTAAATGCTGCTGTTGCCCCTGGCTTTATATGAGAAGAGGAAAAGATCGCTAGTTGCTAGGCTAATTTATACAATGTAAAATGTCATAGGCTTGTGCTAATAACTTTAGCATGTTGTATTTGTGGGGAAAATGTGTCCAGATAAACACAAGTGTTTGTCTGTGAATGGTGTGAGTTGTAGTGAAGCTGAATTTTTTTTTTTAAATTGTCTCTATTAAGCCATGTTTAATGTGTTTTGGGTGTGTTTTGAATCAACAAAATTTAACTGCACTTCTCCCGCCGACTAGTGTTTTGGAGGTGTAACTGCAGAGTGACACAGACACACCACCGCAGAAGTAAAAATGCTCACAACGGCATAGGCGACGTGTGTAGGCTATATGCGTAGGGTCCCCTTTAAGGAGGCAGGTTTGGCTGGTGGATGGGTCACAAAAACCCTGACTTCCTTCTTTGAGTCATTTAAAGGTACATCCTCACGATATTTATTTTCCTAAACCTAACCTCTGTAACTCTGTAACGTTAAGGACATAACGCCACTCATGGGGTGCAAGATATCAACTGTTGTGCATGCATTTTTCGTAGGGTATCATACAAACCATTCCATGAGAATACATTGGTCACTGGGTAAAAATGGCATTGTTGGGGAAAAAGAACAAATACAAACTGCAGGATTCAAATAGAAAATACACACTTTAATTGTTAGTCATGAATGTCATGTCATGAATCAATTTTTCTATAAATCCCCCCAAAATCTTACAAACTACGTTCCAATCTGCTATACTACGTATCCTCATACAACGCTACATATGATATCCTATGAATTTGTGCCTTATGAATGATGTGTGTAATTAACATAAACTTATGGAGGTTACATTTAGGCAAGTAAAGTTACTGTGGTTAGGTTTCAGAAAGAAACATTGTGAGGACGTAGCTTAAACTGACTCAGAGTTCAATTAGAGTTCACACTGCTTAAACACCTGTCTTCTGCAGGAAGTCCTGGGGGAAAGTTCTATGCTTAAGACCATCAACTGCCCCAACATTCCTCCTAATGAGGATTGCTCAGGACTGCTTCCTTCTTTACTCCCATCAGCACTTTGGTCACAAAATCGTAGCCCTTGAAAATACGTGGGTTATACACAAATTTATGGCATATTATTTTGTAGAAATTCTTTTTGTAGGAAAACTGTACATTCAATAGATAATATATTTAGAAAATGGTCCTTTTCTTGAGTACAGTTTCTTTCGTCTTTTTTATTCTACTTTATTGTCTGTTATTTGTGATTGGTTCTCTTTATCTCCTACAAGCTCAAAGATTGTGAAGGGTGAGATCATGGTTCAGGTTTGGGTAAGATTTGTGTTTTGATTAAAAAAGACCAAAGACAAATGTTGATAGGTACCCTTCAGTCTGTGATGTTGAAGCCACTAGCTTTATATGCCCAACCAACCATTCCTGTGTGTTTCACATATTAGACATTAGTCGATTAATCAATTAGCTAATCAATGGAAAATTAATCAACAACCATTTTCATGGTCAAATAATCTTTTCAGTCATTTGTTATGCAAAAATTATGCAAAAAATTATGTAAAAAAAAAAATCTCTGATTCCACTTTCTCCACTGTGAAGGTATGCTGTTTTTCTGGTTTATATCACTGTCAATGTATTACCTTTGGGTCCAGATAGAGGGAAAAACAAGACATTTGAAGACATCACTTTGCATTCAATGAGAAATTTTGTAAACCAACCAAAGGCATCTGAGCATATTCAGTGTAACCACAATCTTTCCCCTAACCCTAAAGAAACATTATGCAACATCTGCCCTTAAAATAACAGCTTAACATCATGGAGATGGCACACTGACTTGTAAAAGGGAAAAAGGTGCCTCTTTCACCCCAAACGTCTGAATCTGCACCATATGACCTTTAGTCCCCCTGGTGTATTTGTTATTGTAGACCATAGTTGTAGACTCAAGCCGTATACACAAAATGCTGGAAACTTGTAACGGTTACAGTCAGTGTCACAATCTGTCATAAATACCATTGGTAGAGATGTACAATCTGCTGTCCGACTGTCATTTTTACCTGTAAGACAGATCACCACAGCTTACATCAGTTTGCAACTGTAGACATAATTTGTAGGACAGGACTGTGGTGTACAACTTGGAAACTGTAGAGGTGCCAAATCACAAAAATACCGATTCTTGCATAATGTTGCTTTAACCTTAAGCGCAGCATAGTATAGTTTCTTGTTTATTACTGTATAATATATTAAAAAGATTGGCATTGGATGTTAAAAAAAAACAAAACAAAAAAAACAATAAAAACAAAGGTAATTTCTCTAATGATATCTTTCTGGCAATAAGGTTGATTAGGTTGTTTAATGATTTCATATGTGACAATTAGTGTTCTCCATTAGGGTAGTTATTTTATACAAAAGTAAAAAGTAAGATCAACCACAAGCTTAACCTAACCATAATTGCTTTAATGATGTTTAAGGGCCCTGACACACCAAAGTGAAGGTAGGCTGTCAGTCTGACGGTGAGTATCTGTTGCCCTAGATTTCTTTGCGGTGTGTCCCTTACAGTTGGCACTACTCAGCCCTTGTGAACTTCTTTTGGCCGATTCAACATGTTGAATTGGCGAAAGTGTTACAGCACTGCTGTAACTTGTGTTTTCCTAGTGTCTCTTTGTGTTTACCCTTCCGTATGTTCCTGTCTGCCTTCCTCCCCCTGTTTAGTTTTGTCTGCGTTGGAGTGGGTGTGGTCCCCCTCCCTGGTTTCCCTGGTTCCTGGCTCTGCTCATCACACTCACCTGCCTTATGAGCTCATCAGCATGCAGTATTTCTATGCCAACCACTCACTGCCAGATTGCACTTCAACCCTAGTGGTAAATAAATGGCCCAACTAAGACATTCTTAGCTAGCAAACTGTTTTTCTTGGCCCCAACCTGTTTTTTCCTGTGTTTATCTTCATCCCCTCCACTCCTTCCCATGTACCATGTACCCTGGACCCCAACCCCCTACCATAATTCTTATTTCTTGTGACAATAAATCTTTCTTCATCATCCCCATCCTGTGTCTTGCATTTGGGTTTCCCTCATGTTAGTAACACTTGGAGCCCATCAGTGAATGAAATCCCTCTGATTGGCAGTTCAGCTCAGAGGATGTGAACAGACACAGAAGTGAGGAAAGCAAATGAACAACTTAGATATCGAAACAAAGTTGTTATATTGGGCAATACAGTTTTTTAGCCATTGAGCTCTTAACCATACAAAAAATTTTCAGGAAATCTTCGAATCTCTCTCTCTCTCTTTCTCTCCCCTGCGGACATCAATAATGCGGAGTTATAACGCGCATAGCAAGATACGTCTGATAAAAGCTGATATTTGCACATTAGTTTCTGTTATGGGTAAGTAGCATTAGTTATCTAATACTGGCAGAAGTATTGGTAGCTTTGTTATAACCGAACCTAACCTGTCGTTAGCTAACGCTGGTCGCTCACCAAGACACCTGCCCAGTTCTCCACTGGTTCTCCTCACACCACAGCTCTATTTCTCTCCTGTGGCCGTTATTTCTCCTAACCCTGATCTGTTCCTGGTCTCTTGGACGCCTAGCAGGCTCATAATTATAAGCCTGTGGGCCATCATATGCATATGAATGTTCATTTTCAACCTCTTCAGTCTCAAAACTAGTACTGGGATCCATGTTTATTAATGTTACACTCAATCGAACTCAGCCGGACTGCCTTACGCTACGTCACTTCTGGTTAGCGGGTTTTTAGATGCAGAAGCAAAATTCTCTTGCAAAAACGACCCCAAAAGTTACTGTAGTGTGTATATGTTTTTGTTTTTTTGTTTGAATCGAGTTTCTACATCATTTTCCTACACATTTATTCACCACGGTCTCCAACCTGCAAGTTGGGCTTTAAACATCCCAAAACTGAGCCACAGCTTAAATAGGAGTGACTGCAAAGTTTAAGCCATTTTCCTGGGGGGGAGCTGGAGCTATTGGGTGTGACAATACACTGCACACCCAACCACAAACATACTTTACCAGTCACTGGTTTTGTTGCCTATGTCATTTCTTTGACAAACATATACAGTATTCACACAACGATCCAAAGACACAGTCAGAAAAATGCTGGAGACTTTCCACTGTGTATATGCAACACACACTATCATAAAAACACACACAAACACAAAGCATTGATGGTGCACACCCCAAGGTGTGTGATTAACTCAGGCCCTGTGGCAGTCAAAGCTTTTAGAGGTTTGCCTGACAGCCAGTTTTACCGTTTGATGAAGCGCTTCTCGACCATTTTGTGATTGCCCAGTGTGTGATTGCCTGCCTCTGTCTTTCCAGGGTGGTACTAGAGTGTGAATTATGTGCCTCCACTGTTCCATTCTTGGTTCAACTCGCAGCTTTAAACTGAGGTATCACCCCAAAGCCCCAGCGCTCCAAGCCGGGACACTCTAATAACCGCCCCTATAAATGGACAGTAAATCTGAGGCAGTATAAAACACAACCTTATGAGAGGCAATCATTTGGAAGCGCACACTGCCTTGTGGCTTCAACATCCCCTCTTTCTCTTTTTTCTATCCCTCCTTTCCTGTCTGTCTCCCTCTTTATCCCTACTTCTTTGTTTTCTCTCCTCCTTCCGCTCTGTCTCACTTCCCCGCTGCATGAGTTCTCACCTAAATTACTGCAGGCACTGCTGCAGAATCTGAACTACACCTACAGGCTTGACTGGAAAGGTCAACAAGCTGCTTAAAATGAAGAATAGTGCAGGAGCAGAGTAATCTACTCTCTCCATCTCCTCTTTCTTCTCTTCTTCCCCTCTCTTCCTCAGCTGCTGATTTTTTATTTATTTTTTTTTATCCTCCTTCCATTTTTACGTCCACCCAGGTGCTGTGGCTTTTCTGCAGCATGCGTAGCGCTGTGTGTTGATTTCTTCGTTGGGGTACCTCCCTATTGTCTTTTATGTCGGTTTTTCTATTTGTATTTCTTTCTGCACCTTTTCTCAACCCCTTTCCTTTTTTTTCTCCTGGCTCTTCTTTGCCCTCTGTGTCTTTTACCTCTGTCTCTTTCTATTCTCTCCTTCTAGATATATAGGTGTTCTTACTACCTGAGACAAACTGAGTGTATGGACTCCCTGAATCCACCTCACAGCGGCCATTCTTCTTCTCGCCTCCTTTGTTCTCTTACCCGCTCCCACCCCCTCGCTTTGTTTTTTTTTTTCTTTCTCACTTTCTCACTATGTATTTTTCCTCCCTCTCCCTCTGCTTTGGCTTCTCCCTCCTGTGCTTCTACTCACACTTTGGCTCAGACTGAATGTGGTTTTGAATATCAAACAGGTTATCTGCTTCTGTCTTCAGCCTCTCAGAGAAAATAATGGAAGCAAAAGTTACAAATGACACTGATTTGCTATTTGCTTTCATACGTGGCATTCCCTCTCCCTTGTGTTGTCTCTGGGTACAGGAGCTTTTATGCATAAGCTTTCAGGTAGAGATCCACTATGTGGCCAACAGTACGCATGACAGTTGAACATGTGATTTCAAAGCCATGGGCTTTCATCTGCTGCTATTACAGGAAGACTCCCCCCAGATTTTGGAACGTGGCTGCAGGGATTTGTTGCAGGGACCTGTTCAGGGAAACATGGGCAAAAATTTTCTGCTGGACTTTTACCCCCTCACCTCAATACTCTATATAGCAGTGCTATATACCCAGAACCAAGTACTTTGATTAAACACAAATTAAGCTAGCCTGTAAATGTGAAACACTGATGTGCAACGTATCCTCTTAAAATGCTTCGTATGTTATCTAATGATTTAGTACCCCAAAAATGACGCTGAGCACTTAACAGAAAGGTAGGCTATGTACTTAATGTAAAGTTACTTTGGTTAGGTTTAGGAAAAGAAACATGGTTGGGTGTCTTTCAGTTCATGCAATTCATGTTAGGTAGATTAGGTTAAGTGAAAGAAACATGGTGACTACGTACCTTAAAATGACTCAAAGTTGACAAGTTTCACTTGATTCTGAACACTGGTCTCCTTGGTGAAAGCCCTGTTTTGGAAAGTCCTGTGTTTTTTGACCGATATACTATCCTAACCTGTCGCCTTATGGAGACTGCTTCCTTCTTTACTCCCCTCAGCGCATTGGTGAAGTGATCACTAGAGTTGGGACAGTGTAAAACGTTTCCGCCGGTTAGATATTAAGCCAAATATTATGCCATCACCACAGGTTGCTGACTTAGACTACTTTTTAATTTGCTAGAACATTTCATAATGACAAATGCTGGTCCAGCCAGTTTGCATAAAATCAAACCAGTTGTCTCGTACACCAGATCGGCAAAACTAGAAATGGACCCAACTCTGGTGATCACAGCCTCCCAGTATATGGGAATAAAAATTACTGGCTCATAAATATGTGGGATATGGTGCATTAATTTTCCTAGGTACATGTATGAGCAGTGCATTAGAACAGCCTGTGATGTGGCATACTCCTTTCACTGCAACATACTGTGTATCCAAAGAACTCTTCTTTTAATCAGAGCTCTGGTCAATCTTTTGCTGCGATAAGCACCACCTCCACTCCAGCGTCAGAGCCCAGATACCAAATATCTGTGTTGTACATATTCTACATTTCAACATTTACTTTATTTAGGAATATGAACCATGTGAGCATAATATAAACTAGAATAATGAAAGGTGTAAAACTAAATTTTGACACAGGCTTAGACAGTGCTGCAAGATTATGTAATAATGCAGGACCCACTTCATATTGTGCTTTCGTGATACACAAACAAAACAAATTTGCAACTCATCAAACTACCAGAAACCAATGACACCAATGACTCTGGGCTAGGGATGCACAATAATATAAGCACATTATCAGTATTGGCCAATATCAGCTTTAAAATGAACTTTAGAATTGGCCAATGTGCTTTTTCTTATTTTGCACAATGAATGAATATTACATACATTGAAAAGCATTGTATTTCATGTCTCCATCTGCTGGTGGAAAAAGAAGAAGAAAATCCGCACACTGAATTAGAGCTCCCAGTTTAGTTTTTAATGACTATCGACCCAAATGGTCTTCCTCAGGCAACTTAAAAAAAATAAAATAAAACAACTTTATTTTTTCTTTTTTTTAAGTTTTGAATTGATGGTGGTGTTAAACTCCAGTTGGAGTTGCAAGTTTTTGTCTTTTTTTTTGTTAAGTCTTAAGTCATCAAATCTGTGACTCAAGTCTGTGACTCAAGTCTGACTTGAGTCTAATTCATGTGACTCGAATCTATACCTGTGGTTGTTACAGTAACCCAGCCTTGTTTCAGCCATAAGAGCATTAGTGAAGCTGGCTACTCATGTTGGGCTGCTGCAGTCGGCATTCCAGTTCATCCCAAAGGTGTTGGATGGGGTTGAGGTCAGGGCTCTGTGTAGGACAGCTGAGTTCCTCCACACCAAGCTGGAGAAAAAAACATCTCTTTACGGTGCTGTGCATTGAGGCATTGTCGTGTTAAAACAGGAAAAGAACAAACCTAATACTTGTCAACACACTGTACCCTTAAAAGATGGTTTTCAACTCTGGAGCTATGGACAGTCACTGGGCATTCGAAAACATGCTCCCAGGCAGTAAAAAAAACTATATAATATACAATTTCATTATTTAGTTATATAAAAAAGAATAATAATTATAGAACTTTACAAGCTATTATCTTTTTTTGTGGTAATAATGAACTTTGCTGACTTTTTGCTGTAAATTTCCTCATCCCCAAACAACAACTGATTTTCAACCAACGTATGACAGCAGTATGTGAGGTACCTTACCGCAACTGTTCAGAATTTGGCAGTACATAAGAGCTGTTGAGAGTCCATCTCTATTTTTTTTCATTTAGAAATACAACATATTTCAAATAACCTTTAATTTTGGTTTTGTCTGTATGCTAGCCAGCTCTCTTACTAATGCACTACCATCTTTTTGTGTCCTTCTGTGTCATATTAACTCTATATGACTGTTTTGTGCGTGTGTTAGGAGGACAAAAAAAGCAAAACAACTGCCAAGCCAAAATTTACCTGACTTGTGAACATGCATGTGAACCCACAAACAGACCAATTGGTGGGTAGAGAGATAATTATGCAATTACTTCACCAGTCTGCAATCACACCATCATTGCTAATAGAAGTTTTAAAAAATGCAAAAAAAAGTTGGGAGCCCCTGGGCAAAAATATCACGGCACTGACATTACAATTTCCCTTAATTGAAAAAAGGGGTCACAGCCAAAAGATGGAAAACAGCCCTACTCCGCAAATACATAAGGATATGTGTCCATGTGCTTTTGGCCATAGTGTGTATGTGTCTAGCAGGAGCAGCCCACAAAAATGCACCAAAATTAAATCTATAGAGATGTGACATTTCAAAATCTGTTAATACCTATAAATAAGCTGAAAGAGGTCTCTAAACTCTTCTGATTAATCTCAAGGCCCTGGAACTCACTTCCTGCTGGCTTGCAGGGGATTTGAACAGAATTACGTTGCCCCCTAGTGTTGAGAATGTGCACTGGAGCGCCTGAGTGTGTGTGCCGACACACAACAAAGTGGCTGTTTGTGTATGTGAGAGAACGAGAGAAGGAGCTGCAGAGAGAAAACAGTACAGGCCGACAGTGTTGAACTGTCTGTCACTTTGCACAGGAAAAACAGAGCTGGGCTGTGAGAATGGGAAGGAAGGAGTCATACAGAGAAATGACATGCTTCACAAAAGGTGAAAAGAACAGGACACACTCATATTTCTAGCAATATGCTTGAGAATGCATATAATATTCAAAATCAAATAATATTTCTGAATGTATCATGTTTTGAATGTGTGCAACCGCAGAGCCGCATGGGACCATTTTGTTCCTAAACTGTTTGAATCTAGATGTATCAAATACTGTAGCTGACGTAGCTGGTGTTCAGTAACAAATCGTCTCTGCCATGTTCCCCAGCAGTCAAGATGTATTTTGTTGGTTTAGGAGCATATGGCCAAGTCATTCAACCGCACACGCTCACTTCCAGCTGTGAGTGCACTCGTCGTATACATCCTCACATGTTTCCACACAGACATAATTTCTCAATTTCTAAGAGCAGACTGTTGTTGTGGAAAGTTTTGTTATTAGATCTGACTTGGAACTTATCTGAGACAGGTGATCCATCACAGTGAAAAAAAACAACTCAGCTCTAATTTTTTCTGTGGATGTTACATTATCATAGCTGGTGGTGCAGCAGCAATCAAAAGTCTGCCCATTCTGTTCTAAACGACTTGGGAGTCAGTTTGCATTTTTTTATCAGCTTGGTTGTTGGGAAATCAAAAATATCAGAAGTAAACAGTAACAATATAAACATTATAGAGAGGGAATTGTCATTTTAATTATTCCTTGCATTTGAAGTTTTGCTTTTCAGCACCAATTACTGGGCTGGATCAGCATAACTAATGAATACATGCATTACTTTTTCATGATGACACTCAAATTGCAGCTTTCACATGGTCACTGAACCAAAAAGAATTTTCTCGGAAAATGCATCATGACATAATAGTATAATATTTATTTATTTAATACATAATTTTATATATATTTTAATACAAGGAAAACAGATACATCCATGGTCATGGATTACATAATTCAAGCGTATTTCCAGTTTCTTCAGAACAACAGTGCTTTGTGAAATGGTTCACAAATTCCACTTTATGGAGTTTAGAAAAAAAACATGTTCAGTATATTTAATTCAGTTTAATTTTATTTAGAAAGCCCAATATCACAAATTACTATTCACCTCAGTGGGCTTTACAGCATACGACATTTCTCTGTCCTTGGACCCTCACAGCGGATAAGGAAAACTCTCCCAAACATCCCTCTTCCCTCTTCCAGGACAGACAGACGTGATGAATGACAGAGCAATGTACAGCAACAACATTAATAACAATAACAACTATATCTATAATAACAGCAATATGAATAACAATGATGGTAGTATATATATATATATAGATATATATATATACATAGAAAATTACACTTTTTATTTAAAGAGAATTCTTCTTTGAACATGGGCATATTTTCACTCCTAAGGGCCCATTCTCTGCACAACTCATTGTTGGAGGGCCCACTCACATCACATGGCCCAGTACAACTGCACTGCCTGCACTGTCTATATTTAGGCCTCTGTGTATGTATTAATGTAAGATAGATATGTATGACTGCCATGATCTGGCTCTAAAGCCATGGCAAAAAAGAGGGAGACAGTCTGAAGGCAAAATAATAACAACAATTTTAAACATACGAAAGCAAACTAAAGTTGCGGTGAGATGTGTTTATGTGTAGAATCAGTGGTGAAGGCCTGTGTCTGCATGAGTGCTCCGTGTAGTGTGGGGTGTTGGAGGTGTGAAAGTAACAAACAATGCTTCCAGGAAAAGAGTGATGGGGTATTTATAGCCAGAGAGCACTGGGCCCAGGTGCTCCCAACAAGGACAATCACTTCACCCACCAGGCAGCCTACCTGCTGCATTAAAGAAACAAAATACAGAATAAATAAAAGGATCAGGGGGCCATCACAATGACAGTAATAATCATATGTGTATGATAATAGTAGAAGTATGATTAATAATAATAATAATAATAATAATAATAATAATAATAATAATAATAATAGCAGAAGTAGTAGGCATCAGGCAAGACCACAGCAGCAGTGCAACCACTTTCCACAATCCAGGTGCAACCACATTCTGAGAGAACCTGCGAGACAAGGGAGCACAAAGGCTCCAGGGTAGAAGTCACGTTAGTGATATGCAGTAATAGGACATGAATGTTTGCAAATGTAGAGACAGAGAAGGATCGAGGAGCTGAGTGTATCATAGGAAGTCCCCCCCAGTTAGAATTGTATTTATCTTAACGGAAATTGCTGTGCAGCAGTTGCAGCACAAAGTAATTAAGTGTGCAAATATATAAAGTGTATATAAAATATAAATAAGGAGCAAATACAAATGAAATACAATGCCAAAAATATAAAGAAACTTAACAGTAAGGATCATAAAGTATAAACGGGATAGCAGTAGATACGCACAGGAAGTGACATAGAACTATGTATTTACAATATCAAATCCCAAGTAAAGGTAAATGTGTATGGTTAACCCTTTGAACTCTACTCTGGTATTTTTGCTTACTGTGATGACATTTCTTGGCATATCTTATGTGTTTCGTTACAACCTAAGCCAAAAGGTTAAACAGTTCAATAAACCATAATAATTGATAAAAGTAATTGAAATAATGTTATTAAATAACATAAATCAGACATGTTGTTTCATCAGATTTTGCAAAATAATAACACAAAATACTGATCCAAAAGATTTTTTATAATGTCAAATCATAAACAAAATATTTCTTAAAACTTCCTAAGTTATTTGAACTATGTACATTATTTAGTTCTTGAGATATGCTCAATTTTATGAGCAGAGTGCACAGGCTTGTGATAGTATCATCATTCATTCCTCTGGCACCACTGCAGGTTTTTGCGTGGTTTTACACACACATAACGTAGTGCAATAACATCATTATGAGCTTACAACATGATGACACAGAAGACAAAAGCCTTACCTTTCTGCTGCAAAAACAATGAATGTTCTAGCTATTATTTTTATTTATTTTAGATCAATGAATTTACAGGATTAAGAAAACAATGAGCTACTGCAGACATTGTGGAAAAAAACAGGATGTCAATTTTTAAAGTTTTATTTTGATGGTTGGTTAATGCTCAATGAATATGTCCATGATATTGCATGCAGTGTCCCAATTATTACACATTATGTTGTGTAAATCAGTTGTGCTGTGTACCAAATGTGGTGACTCCAATCTTACATCTCTCACAGAAAACTGAATAACATTTGATAACATTTAAGGAGGACACTAATCTGAAGTTTCAGGACAACATTTACAACAAGTCGTGTACGGCACAGACTAAACACTGAACACTTTTAAGGGCCAGTATCAAATGGTCAAAATGATCTCTGGCTTTCATCAAGAACTCATGAAGCAAACAAAGGACAAAGGAACTGAGTTTGCAATGCAAAATTGAATGTACACTAATTGATATGTGATGCAGGAACCACCAGAACTAAACCAACAGAGACTGTTTACATCGATCTGTTAGTCTGGAAAAGGTACAGCCATTTTTCTGGCTCTTTGCAGAAATAAAAACAGGACAAAACAACCACTCCACAAGCGCATGGCACAGCACAGGAGAGCCAGCTCCTCGGGTCAAGACTTGGCTGTCCACTTAGATCTACAGGAGAAGGGACACTCCTTTGAAGACAGCAATGTGCAGATCTTGGCCAGGGAAGAAAGATGGTTTGAAAGAGGAGTAAAAGAAGCCATCTACGTCAAGTTGGAACGACCATCGTTAAACAGAGGGAGTGGCTTACGACACTACTTATCCCCCACCTACAATGCAGTCTTGGGATCCCTCCCCAGACGACTTCACACCCATTCACCCCTGGTCCCACCTGATCCTAACGACTCACAAGGTGGCCAGGTGGGTCAATGACTCACATTGTGACCTTAACGACTCTGAAACTAAGAGCTCACGTGATCCCTACGACTCTGCAAGGGTTCCCACCCACACAGGGTTTATAGCCTGCAACTTCGTACCAGTCATTTAGAACTAAGGAAACTTCTTGGATGAGAGGTGAAACGTCTTCAAGAAACGCAAGCAAGTCCAGTTGCCTACGATATTAGCACTTAGGAAAAACAGGACGAATGTGAATATACATTAACATAACAAGTAAATCAATCATACTGTGCAATAAGACAAAATATAAGTTGGAATGCCAAACATCATTTACCCACAGAGTGGAAAGTAAGTTTGCGTGTATGTTGGCAACATATCCTCATACAATGGTCTATATAATATCCTACAAAAATACACACAATAGTTTGTATGATATCTTACAAATTAGCATCCCACAAATGACGTTAACATCCTCAATGTAAAGTTACATAAAATAAAATTACAGAGGTTAGGTTTAGGAAATGAAACACGCCAAGTACGTATCATGTAATGACTCAATGGTTTACACGGTTCTTAACACCACTCTCCAGGGGAAAGTCCTGTGTTTTGTGACCCATCCACCACCCCAACCAGCCTCCTAACTGGACGGCTTGGGACCACATCCTTCTTTACCCCTGTCAGCTCACTGGTCACGTTATCACAGCCTTCCAAAAGATGTATTCAAATAAAAAGAAGTTTGTGCTCTAGAGAAAGAATCAGCATTCAGTGAATAACCTCCTAAGCCCTATGATAAGCTATTATGGCAAGGCTTAACTATACATGAGTTATGCATGAATTACTGGCTCATCATTAAGTTTAAGTTAAGTTTAAGTTTATTTACTTTATTAATCCCCCTGAGGAGAAATTCAGTGTTTTCACTCTTGCTTGTCAATTACACACAGGTCCGAAAGACACACACATGTACAAACAGGACCTATACATGCACAAAGTGGAGAGGTGTCAGAGTGAGGGGGCTGCCCTTGGTGAGGCCAGAGATATTGGATGAAGGGAGATACCCAACTGTAGGCTTATCCAATGTTAAGAAAACGGTTACTCTTCCTGTCTCCTAAGTGGGCGTGGTTAGCTCTCCCTCCAATCAGAGCCTGTTCTCCCTCACCCCCCCTCCCCCCCACCGTGTTGAACAGAGGCTCTGTGGATGTCTGTATATGCGGATCGAGAAGCAGGTGGAATGAAAATACATTCTTCCTATTATTGCAGCCTATTGCTGCACAAAGCTTGGGCATTTTTTATTTATTACTAGCGGTAAATAACTGTTTGTAAGCTAACTGTGATTTTACCGCCTGTTTATCAAGATCACGAGATCTCGCGAGAACTTGTTTTCTGAGACGGACAGGGCTCAAACAAAGTTAACTTTCTCTTGATCTGTGCGGATGAAAAATGCAGCTTTAGTGTCAGAATGTTGGTAAGATGTGCGGCTTGTGGGAAAATGAACCCAATATTTACTTTAGTGACTACTGGGCGAAAGAATTGACCATAAATTGTGATCACGTTCATTTTCCTCATTGACGACAATACATTCAGAGCTGCCGCAAGTCTCCTACGGGGGCGTGGCGCTGACGTCACTGAATCAGGAAGTGAGCTGAGTTGGGTATCTCGCTTCATCCAATATCTCTGGTGAGGCACCCTGAGCAGTTGGGGGGTTCGGTGCCTTGCTCAAGGGCACCTCAGCAGTGCCCAGGAGGTGAACTGGCCCCTCTCCAGCCACCAGTCCACGCTCCATATTTTGGTCCGGACGGGGACTCGAACAGGCGACCCTCTGGTTCCCAACCCAAGTCCCTATGGACTGAACTACTGCCGCCCCCCATTATGTGGGATATGTACATATTTTGGTGTTACTTTTTGTTAGAAAACGTATGAACAGTGCCTGAGAACAGCCTGATGTTGGTGTGTGGGGGTAATTCATACAGTCTATCAGATTTTACTCAGCAAATTGGTGTTTGGTATATTTTGTCAACTGAAGATGTCATTCTTTCAAATATGGGACAAATACAGTCTATTAATTGCTCAGTGATGGGTGGTATACAGTTTTGTGTCAGTGAGATCAGAGCCCAAGGTTCATCTTCTTCTTCTCTGGGTCTTGCTTGTTGTCTCTTTGATTGGACTTTTCTCTTTCTCTCTTAATGGGGAGTCTGACAGTAGCTCTGCAACTCTGCTCTGCTCTTTGCTACATTCATATTTTAAAGAATGTTGTCAATATTTTCCTCATTAAGGATGTATTATTTCACCCATTCACATCCCATCCGCACGTCCCTGTGTATGTAACAAGCAGAGTGTACGTGCGTTGTGAACCCGCCTATGTAGGCGCAACGTACTCTCTGAATAATGTGCCCTTTAAGTAGCAGGAAAATACTCCACCGTGACACTTTTTGCTGCCTCAAAATAGCAATCCGCCAACAAAGGCCCAACCACACCTCATTTTAAGACCTACATGCCCATTTGCACACAGATGGGCGCAAGTGCCTTAGCTTCTTACACAACGTGGGCACTGACTGTAAAAATGACAACTGCTTCAATATGGCACTACCAGTGATAGTTGCACTGCACAGTGCGCCATTTGGGCCAGGTGCAAGATAGGGCCTGTAATATGAAAAGGGGCTGAGAGCATGTGACCATCCATAGTTGGTTAGTTTGTTAGGATCTGTGAGTGCAATGTGAATAAAACCCACAATATTCTCAGTTTATACTGCCTGTGCATACTTTACTTGAAAGACAATGGCTAAAGAGACATTGGTGAACATAATCCAAACCACTTCCTATTATAACTGCAAAAACCATACAAACTATATGAATTCACCACAGCAACTGTCAATTTCAGCTTTAAAAGGTTCCCAGTATGACAGTAAGGAAGTTGTGTTACTGAACTGTAACTGATTCCCATGAACACCATCATGTCAATAAACAAAAATCTTGTTTCTTAGATCTCCGAAGAGAAGAGGCAAACATATTCCGCTGTAAGAGCCTAGGAAGCTGGAGCACTGCTCTGTCAGAACTGTGGAGACTGGGACTGTCAGTAGTATAGGGGTTACAAAGAATTATCACCGGAATCTGCACCTCCCTTTAACTTTACAGAGCTGTGTAAGTAAGTGATATTCTGCTCATGTTTAGCTGTCCAACTGTGACTTTGCTGCTTTGGTTCACTTGCAGCAGACAGACAATGTTAGCAACTGGTAGGTTAACAAAGTGGAGCATTCAAGTCAAATGTTTCCCTCAGGAACTGGTGAAAGAGAGTGAAAATTGGTCTTCCATCAGGTTTCTTTACTCATCAGGTAGATACAATCACAACCTCAAATGAGTAATTATGTTGCTCAAGAGTAACAAGTATGCTAACAGTCACATAATAATGAAACATATTGGTCAGTGAGCTGTATTATAAGTGTACAGACATTCTTAACTTCTTTAACTTGTCGAGCAAGAGACTCTGAAACATTGTCTACTTCAGACTAATGAAAGTGCAGAGGGTGAGGCTAATGCATCTAGCCATGCTACAATTGCTGCTGAATTAGCAGCTACAGGCAAGCGAAAACAAGAGAAGACTAGAAAAATATCCGAAGAATTATTATTAAGTGCAGATCAATTTTAAACAGTATATGTCGTAGGGGGTCCCTGGTCTATCTCTCTATCAGCTTAGGGGTCATTGGACTGAAAAATGTCAAAGACCCCCGCTTTAACTGACTTAAAGGTAGTAAAAACACCAAGTGTCTGTTCTTTCCTGGAGGAAACGTCCAATCAGAGAAAATCTATTTAGTTTCTAGTGTTAAAGACATCAAGAACTGAGTATTTGATTTGAGCAGCAATAGCCCAACTTGACTTCTCAACAGAACATTGCAGCCATGTCACAACCATCATAGTACTGCCCACACTATTTGACTAACAAATGAGTTCCATTAAGTACAGCAGTAAAGCATCCAACATGATGCAAATCCAGCGAGGAACATATCAAGGTAAAGAAATGTTTTGAGACATCCTTATGGTAATACATGCCATGTCAGTGTTTGTCTGCTGCAGATGTCAAGTTTGAAGTCGTTTTTGTCATATGCAGAATTACACCAGGTTGATGATGGTTGTGTCTTCAACAAACTTAATGATGGAGCTGTTGGTGGTCAAACAGTCATGCTTGAAAAGGGAGTACAGCAGAGGTCCTAGCACTCAGCCCTGAGCAAAGCCAGTGTTGAGAATCAGGGTGGTGGATGTGGTGGTGCTTATCCACACAGCCTGGGGTCTGCCTGTCAGAAGTTCAGGATTCAGTTACAGAAGGTGCTGCTGATCTTTGAGGGCATAGTGTTGAATGCTAAACTATATTCAGTGAACAGCATTCTCACATATGTGTTTTTTTGGTCCAGGTTGTAGAAGGCAGCATGGAGAGTTACAGTGATGGTGTCATCTGTTGTCAGATGTAACAGTTTGACATGAAGACTGATGAACTCTCAATATGAGAACTTCTCTCTAGTGTAGCTGAGATAAAAGCTATTATAACACTCATTGCTGGAGCTCCAAATGTAGGATCTCCTGTTTCCTGTTAAGACACACTCTGTAGATATTCACACCATGCTCCCTCTGTTCTCCCCTGTTCCTCTCTGGGTATAGCAGAGAGATGGGGGAGGAGGATGAAGACAGGAGTTGGGGGGGGGGGTGCCATCTTCTCCAATCAGCTGTGCAATCAGACGCCTACTCAGATCCTGACAGTGACAAATATGGCTTTTAATGTCCCGCTGCTCCATGTTAATTGCATTTCTCTACAATTTAGACAAGCGTCACACAGAGCAACCGTTGGCATAACAATTAACACCAAATGGCACTTATAGTTTGCAGCTTACACAGCTCAGTTCACTGTACTGGAAGTCTGTGGAGGCACACTGAGGACAAGGGTGAAAATTAACTGCTCAGTCACCCAGACAGAGAGGTAAGTCACCCAGCGACACAGCTCTGAGTTCAGGGGTAGCTCTGGCAGCCATTTGGCTGAGGATTTGTTGGTGAGAATGAGTTTTGCTTACAGATGGGCATTTCCATTATTGAACTGCTGTGATGTTTCAGATTTAGGTGACAGACATGTCCTAGAAATATTTCACAAAATCATTGAAATTTTTGATAGCAGTATTGAAGCTGTGACCAAACAAGCTTGTTGCCAGCTGCCATTAGTTAAACTTTGGTATGATAAAATTATCGCTAACTCTTTCCCAGCTGGGTTGTGTTCAGCTCTGCCAAGTTTAACCTTTTTTTAAACAGAAATAGTGGTGGAATGAATGTCATTTTGCAAATCATTTGTACTACTTGTTTCAAGAAAACTCTTGTGCACAGCTGGGGGGACAGGTGTTGCTTTTAAGCCTTCATTTAGTCTGGCATAGTATTGGTTTAAAACAATGACCAGTTTCTTTCTTCTGGGTCTTTATACTGCAAAATATTTTACCATTGAACACACAAAATAGTTAGAAGTAACTGCAGGATATTAGGGACTGATCAAAAGAGACCTGAAAGGCCAACTCCCTCTCATCCATGTAAAATGTGAGGATTGAAACTCTCAAGGTGTGTACTATTATAGGCTTTCTATAATACTATTTCAAATTTGACTTATAATTGGATTTCCTTGCTGTATGTTTCTTAAGTCCAAATTTCAATGATGACTGCTATCTTTAAAGCCAGTATTCATGGAATCTTTATGTGATCATAGTTTCCCTTAGTTTATTTAATGGCAAATGCTGTACTTTGTAGAAATGAGGCAATCCTGTGAAAATGAGTGCAGTGTAAAGCTTTGAACCCATTCCTCTTTAGTGTCCCCAGGTCAGATCTTCAGATGTAGGCAGAGCAGTGCATGACTGCATGTTATCTGTCAAAGTGTCTTTATGGATACTACCACTAAGGGGGACCAGAATAAGATATTGTCATATTGCACATATTGTGGCGTCAGTGCAAATAAATACATGCAAATGATAGAGAACAGTAGTTTCATTTCAGCTAGCTGTGTGATAACGGCTTGTAAGCATCCACAATAGCTGAGCTTGATGATTCATTCCTGACTTTAGAAACAGCAGTTTTTCTTGGGGGGTGGGGAGGTGGATACAATGTCTCTTACTTGGTGTTTCTAAAGCTTTCAGCCAAATCTTGTAGCCTTCCTTGATGGAGTTGCTTAGAGAGAACTGCATAGAGAGTGACACTCTCTATCCATGACAACTGAGCCATTCCAGCATGTTCTCACTCCCAGCTTGTCAAATACCAACACTTTGTCAATGGACCTAAGTGGAAAACACTACGCAATAGGTGTTGGCTTTTTCTGACACTGCCCGCAACTGTCTCCATTGGGTGGTTGGGAGGGAAGGTGGATGGGCTGAACAAACTCTGGACTTTTACCCAGGAGATCGCTGTTTGTTATTAAAATAACTCAATTGACTTTTGGTTTCAGGCGGGAAACAAAGTTGTGTGCTAGTATGTGTAGCATGCTATGTTAGCGACATATGTCATGTGACAAATGTCACGTGAAGTTACATTATGTTAGTAACAACCGTGCTTATTTTAAGCCAAACCATGAGGGTTTTTTTTGTTTTTCTTTTTTCTTTATCTAACCACAGGATTTCATTGCCTAGACTTAATGAAGTAAGCATAAAAACAAGGTGGCTCAGAGGTAGAGCGAGTTGTCCACTAATCGCAAGATTGGCAATTTGATCCCAGACTCCTTCAGTCCGCATGTTGAAGTATCCTTGGGCAAGATACTGAACCCCAAATAGCTTCAGATGGCGAAAGACATATGCATGTTATAAGTGTAAATTGACATGCGGTCCCTGAAAATCCAAAATTGATGCAAGACAGTACCCATGGCATCATATTTTGATGCCACTGGTATTTTAGGTATACTGACAAAGTGTCTGTATTTGACAATTTGCGGTGAGAATGTGATGGTCATTCCATATACTGAGGAAGGCAACAAAATGTGACTGAATGCTTTAGAAACACCAAGTACAACATAGCAGTGACTTGTGAATGTTTAATTACAAATCATTGCTGTGATATATAACATCCCGATAATCCAAAACAGATAAAAAGATTGATACAGCAATTCTATTTCTATGGAGAATAGGAAAGCATTTTTTATTACTTTACAGAAAACCAAGTATTCTCCTTAATTTAGTAATCAGAGTGTTATTATGATGTCTAAAGCAAAGTTATTTTCCAACCAGATACCAAGGTATTTATACTCTGGCACTCTCAATGGATATGCCATTTACCACATGAATGTTAAGAGATTCAGTATGAATAGCTTTGGTGAAGAGGCAGGGTACACCCTGGACAGGTCACCAGATTATCACAGGACTACAACACTGAGACAGACAAACATTCACACTGACATTCATACCTACAGCCAATTAATTAACCTACATGTCTTTGGACTGTGGGAGGAAGTCAAGAGTACCTGGAGAAAACCCACGCTGACATAGGGAGGACATGCAAAGTTGACACAGAAGGGCTCCCCCACTCTGTTGTTTGAACCAGGAACCCTCTTGCTGTAAGGTGTAACTGCAACATTTTGTTTAAAACATGTATCTATAATAATAATAATAATAATGATAATAATGATAATGCTTCTTGCTTATGTTTTTTCACAAACTAAATACATAATTGAATACATTGATACCATTTTGACAGTGGTGACCATTTTTGGACCTAATGTGTCACTGGGGGCATGCATCATAGTTTGGTCCCTCTTTTCGAACGGGGTAGCAATTCCGCTCTATAGCTGACTCTAAACTGTGTACAACAGTGGTCCAGTAACCGTAATCTCCTTGTGGCATAGTCAATATGTTGATGGAAGTCAGGCAAGTCAAGGTTCACCTGACTGAAGGCCCCAGCATCAGGACCACCAATCTGTGAGCAGTTTAGGTCTTTGCAGAGATCTGGCAGGGCAGCCTCTGTATCTGCTTGTGGTGGAATGTAGCCTGCTGTGATAATGGCTGATGTGAATTCCCTTGGTAGGAATAGTGGTCTGCATTTGATTGTTCATAATTCCAGCATTTTAATATTCCCACTGGCACACACCAGTTCTTATTCACCACACAGCATGTGCCTCCTTCTTATTTCTTGACAGAGTCCTTTGTTCTGTCTGATTGCCATACAGAGAAAGAGTCAACTGGTGTAGTGCTGTTGTCCAGTGCTCCAGGATTTTGCCAAGTTTCAGTAAAACAAAGGACATTAGAGTTCCTGATATGGTACTGGAAACTGAAACCAAGATCATCAAGTTTATTAGCCAATGCCTGCACACTGGCAAGCAGAATGCTTTGCAGAAAAGATCCATGTTGCCCGGATCGTAGCTGATGTTTAATTTCCATAACTGCTTATCCTCTTGAAGGTTGCAGTGGGGCAAGAGGCACTATACACCCTGGACATGTTGCCAGATTGTCGCAGGGCTAATTTACAAAATGTTCTGTTCAAAGACTTAAGTGATATCTTCCAACGCACCTGCGTCAGAGACAGTTGGATGTGCAAATACCTTTCTTCAAAACAATCCAAGATAAACACAGTCCCAGGCTGCAGTTTTTTTTTAAATTGTAAAGATACAAAAAGATATCTAAATAATATCTAAAGTAAAAGACTGGCAGTAAGAAGCTAAAGGGGGGCAGCCTGTTCTCATTCCTAAGTTGTCAAATGCTGCAGCTGGACAGCATCATCATATTGAAACGCTGCCAGTAATGTAAGTGGACGGAACCTTTTACAGTGTTATGATATGGCACCGGGTGGCTGGATGGCACCTGTCCCAGCAGTATCATACACTGCTGGACGACGATTGAAATGCTGCCGGTAATGATGTATATAAGAAGCAGGAAAGTACCTCCAGGCTGGATGGGGCCTGTGTGGTGGATAGGTCCCACAAACCCTGGACTTTCACCCACCCAATTTTTTTTTTCCACTATGAAAAGTTGTGGATGATACCAATGGAACCGTTCATTACTGTCCCCCTCTGTTGGGGTACCTGGAATACTGATATGGTACTAAAAGGTGGAGCTAGAAACACTGCAGTCCGTTGATTGGTCAATAGTGGACGATCACTCTTGCTCAGGGCAGAGTTGTGGCTGGTTTTGAGGCTTATGTAACCACAGTCATACTGTGGTTTACAGGGAACTTCCCATTGGTCTGACAGCCCATTGGTCAGACATCCCATTGTTCCGAAGTCTGTTCCGAAATCATCATGATGTCCTGTGGTTAAAGTCTGGTTAGGTTTAGGCACAAAAACCACTTGGTTAGGGTTAGGAAAAGATCATGGTGTGGGTTAAAATGAAAAAGAAAGTGGCAAACACATAAGCCATGAGCCTGCTCCGCCTCAAGCCTTTCCCAGCTGACCCAGAGCCAGTCGCAGTGCACCATCAAGGTAGAAATACGCCCGCCGGGAGTCATTCAGCACCGCGGACCGTCGGACTAATGGCTTGTCGGACCAATGGGCTGTCGGACCAATGACAGGGATAAATTGTAAGTATAAAATGAAAGGATGTTTTGCTGCCACTTGCAGCAGTTGTAGACTGAGAAGGACAATAACTTTATAAATATAATAAAATTGACTGGGTTGATTGCCAACAACTTTTAAGGTGGAACGTTTAATTGTAATATTTCTCAATGCTTGAGTTGACAATGTGAATCTATCAGCACACCTTAAATTTCAATATGACAAGTTTGACCATTCCATTAGTTTTTATTGTCTCTCTTGGATGACATTAAAAAAGTAATGAGTGGATCTTCAATCATTTAATTATTAATTTGGACTGGATTATGTGAACTGCATATATTCTTATCCTCACCTGGAGTAAAAAAGAAAAGTGTCACAGAGTGTGATTCCTGTGGGCTCTGGCAACACTAAACCCCTGCGCTTGCCTGAGAAGGACTAAATGTACAAACCTGCTTTTTTTAAACATCCCACTGAGAGGGACTCTCGCTGTAGCCTGTTCTATTTTGCTCAAAAATGTCAACGTGCAACCTTGTTCAGTGGACAATAAATGAGGTGCAGACTTCCCTCATTGTTACAGGTGATAAGGAAATACAGCAAGTGCTGTATGGAGCAGTGAGTGACAACAATTCCCGCCCACATTTAAGAATACTGTTTGTTTGTATCATGTCTGAAGGGTTACCTTTGATTCCAAAGGTACTATACTGACTGTTTGGTGGAACACAGTTGAGCCTTTTGGCCTTACAAAGAACTGAATTTTTCATACTACCTCTTACTTATGATACCTGTTTGCTGTAGTACTTGAACTTTTATAGATGATTGTATGTAACTTTAAGTTATAAATATTCTGGGACATCTGGTGCCCAAGTGGTGAAGATGCAACCCATATAACTAATGTTGTTCAATTCTGACAATTCCAACTGTCTAAAATGCCAAGATATCTTTGGGCTCATTTGTTTCTGTTATCATTATAGTGTGCCCCCTTTGATCTATTACCCAATATATTTGAAAAACTTACACCTATTCTTTGTTGACTGTATATTTATTTGCCTTGTGACTTTGACTGTGTTAACTCTTATGAAACATAAGTCTTTACACTATTAAAGGCTGCGAATCAATCAGTTAGCTCCAGTCATTTGTTGTGCTATGACGTCTTTAGATATGGCTATGAGATGCTGTATATGTCCTTGCCATTCCGCATGTTTTTTTCTGTTTGCATCATTTGCTTCATCATGACATTCATGGGCTGAAAGTTTGTATGGTCATAGAGGAAAATGTGTTAGCAGAGGATAGCTGAGAGAGAGAAATGTTGTCCAAGCAGTGTCATGTTGTAAATTCTGGATGCAGACAGAAGGACTGAGGAGTTTTTGGTCATAAGCTGTCCTTATGATGCAGGTATTGGTACAAGTGTTTACCATGTCCCTCATCCAGCTCTGGCCCTGGATCAGTCAGGCAGGTGGCCTGCCCCCCCCTCCTTGAGCCTCAGGCTAGCTCTGAGGCATTCATGCTGCCTTAACCCTGCTGTTTGCCACTGGGATGGAGGACTCTCAAACTGGGTCAGCGGATCCATCAATATTACACGACGTGGAGCCTATTAGAAAATGAATTCTTCATTCCTTCAAAAAACAAAAAAAGAAAAAAGTTTTTTACCTTTCCGACTGCCGTGGGGGGTTAGGCTTTTCACATGCAGACTGTTCACATTCTGACAGCAAAACCAGCATGGAGGATTGTCTTGTCAATCTAATGCCAAATACACAGAGACTAGCACAGTATGGAATGATCCATGCAGTGATTTTCACACTTGGATTTGACTGACAGGATTCTGAGTGCCAGTATAACTGAAATACTTACTGAGCGTGATGTTATGATAGTATTTAATGTTTTTAAAACTGCATACTTTAAAGCAAAATGGCTCAACTTTGTGTAACATGGACATATGATACCATACACTATGCACCTTGGACATGAAACAGTCTTCAAAAAGAGTTAAAATCAGAAACACCTAAATCCATTGATGAATTTAAGGGCATCATGAAGAATGTGGTGATAGAGATGTACTTGTTTTTCTTGAGAGGCTACTGTGTTTGAATAGCTGGTTTATTGTGGATTTTTGTAGTATATGTTGTATTTGTTTCATTTAAAATGTGTTGGCTGCTACCTTGTGTAGGTCTATCTTGTAAAAGAGATTTTCAATCTCAATAGAACTTTCTGGTTAAATTAAGATTAAATAAATAAAAATAAATGATATCTAGACATAAAGTCCAACCTTAAAGGTCAAGACTGACAATATTCCATATTGTTTTGTATTGTCAACAAATCCAATGGAAGAGGAAGTCTTTCCACAAGAGGCATTCGTGCCTTTGTTGGGTAGGGGACAGGTGTTTTCAGCGGCAAACAAATCCATATTCAGTGCTCTGGTGAATATTGCTGGCAGTGGGACAGTTTACAAAAGACTGAGTCAAAATATACTACAGTGATGTGCTGGATCTCTATTGTACAGATAGTGTTTTTGGTCTTTTTATGGGATATGCTGATAGTAAGAATAATTCTTAATAACAACAACTATCACTTCCAGGTAGAAACTTCCAGGTAGCAGCTGATTACAAGTGTGAAGATGTGTAAAATTGGCAAACTTGTTGATTTCTGTTGTCATTTTCAGCTGTAACTGCAACTTTTAAAGATATAAAGTTAAACACAGTGGTCTGACCTATCTGATGTTTGTGCTATGTTTATTTTTCCATTGTGATACTTCACTATCATCTTTAATTAAACAAATCTATCAGCACGGAAGCTAAACAATACACTGCAGTGGATGGACCTGCAGCAAAAACGTGTTTTAGCCACCTAAAAAAAATCAATATCAGCATAAGTATAAGTTATATTTGAATGTTTGCTCTGCTTTACCTTACACACAAAGCAATTAACACCACGCCTGACCAACTCAGTGTTCTGCTTAGTAGAATGACTGCTTTTGTCAATGGAGTCTGGTGGCTTTAATATAGCAGCCTCAATTTCCCTTTGGAAAAGGCTGATGGCAAGGTAATGTGTTTAAATTTTCTACATATAGTGTACACTTAAACTAATATTGATTTTTTTTTTTCTTTTTTTTTTGGTTCGGTTTGATTCTATGTACATGACCGGGGGATTTTTTTACCTGGAGGTTGTTGTCACATTGTGATTCAGTCTACAGAATATCACCAGTCTTTTCTTGCTCTGCTATCCAAAGTAGAATCTAGAGGGCTAAACATCAGAAAATAGGGAAGGAATAATCCATCATGAGTCTTGCATTAACAGAAAGGTAACCCACAATCCAGTGGCTACGAGAGCAGTATAGTTTAAAAGAATTTACTCTTTAAAATAACAGTATCCTTGGTGGCAATGGACCCTACTAGTCCAGCTGACAGTTTCTTGCATTGTAAAGCTTCTTCCAATTTCATATGTTGCTGTTACACATCTCCCTCAGTACCTGTCTTTATTGTCAGGCTGTTCTCATGCACTGTTTGTGCATTGTTGTAAGAAACAAAATGCTCCAAAATTCATACATATCACATATAATCATGAGCCTGTAATTTGTGTATAACCTACATATTTTGCAAGGCTGTGATCATGTGACCAATGTACCAGCGAGAGTAAAGAAAGAACTTGTCCCTGTAAGGAGGCAGGTTGGCGTGGTTGTGGGTCACAAAACACAGGACTTTCCCCTGGGACTTTACTCAGGAGACTGGTGTTTGGAACCATGTCATTTAAAGGTGCATCCTCACCATGTTTCTCTTCCCTTAAGCTAAACACAGTAAACTAAAGAAGCCTTAAAGTTTTTGTTACTTTAGAATAAGCCATTTATATCTACATACAGAGCTGGTTCTCTTCATGGAGTTCGCCATGTTGTTTCTACAGTAGCCTAGAGTGGACTAATCAAACAATAGCTCTATGTATGGCTATTTCCGTTTTCACATCAGCCACCATAGTTCTCCTAAACGCTTGGCACATGGGAGAAGTTTCAGTTCCTGACCTCACCGCTAGATGCCACTAAATCCAACACTTTACAGTAAAGTAAGTAAGTTCAATTCAATTCAATTCAATTTTATTTATAAAGCCCAATATCACAAATCACAATTTGCCTCACAGGGCTTTACAGCATACGACATCCCTCTGTCCTTAAGACCCTCACAGCGGATAAGGAAAAACTCCCCAAAAAAAAACCCCTTTAACGGGGGAAAAAAAACGGTAGAAACCTCAGGAAGAGCAACTGAGGAGGGATCCCTCTTCCAGGACTGACAGACGTGCAATAGATGTCATACAGAACAGATCAGCATAATAAATTAACAGTAATCCATATGACACAATGAGACAGAGAGAGAGAGAGAGAGAGAGAGAGATGCAGGTAATGACAGTAGCTTACAACAACATTAATGAAAGTAATAATATTATAGTTATAGTTCTGGCTACTGTGGTACAATATGTTGAAAGTATGTATTAATATCTGACAGTATACTTGTGTGACAATAGTCATATGTGTATAATAACAGTAGAAGTATGACTAATGACTAATGATGGCAGCAGCAGCAGGAGGCATCTGGCAGGACCACGGCAGCAGCACAACCACACACGTCACACTGTCCAGGCACCGCTGCGGTATGAGTTATTCTGAGAGACAGTGGAGCACAAAGGCTCCGGAGAAGAAGCCGAGTTAGTGACATCCAGTAAGTAAGTAAGTAAGTAACGTCATTTGTGGGGCAGAATTTTGTAGGATATCAGGAGAACTGTTGTGTTTGCATTTTCGTATGACATCATTCAAACCATTGCAAGAGTCATTCCGGCTGTGACAACGCCTGGGTCATCAAGGTCTGCATCAGGTGTTGAGGAATTAGGGCAGCCTGAAGAGAAATGGGCTAATGGAACAAGATATAGATTAACTAGAGCAGAGAATATGGACCTGTTGCAATGCTATGATACAGCTAACCCCTGCAAGAGGGGATACATGCAGAGGTTGTGGAATACATGAATGCTTCAAAACCCAACATCTAGGCTGACAAAGAAACAACTCCTAGCCCAGTGTTCCAACACCTACAAATAGCAACTGCTATCACAACTAGAGGTTGATGAGGTTCAACAAACATGCTACGGCATGGGAGAGCCAGGACAATAGGTCAAAGTGGGGATGTCATCATCATCATCCCCACACCCCAAGATTAGGTACCAAGCTCCAACAAGCCCTTACGACAACTGCATGGAGTATGGGCTGGAAGTCCCAAGGTCAGAATGGAAGACACCTCCTAAGGTGGTTGAGAATGACTGAACTAAGATCCTGTGCAATTTCCATGTCCAGAACTGGTGATGGCTAACCAACCAGACATCGGGTTGATGCAGTGATGATAGATGTAGCACGCACACTGGGAGAGTGGCTCCAGCAGATTTCAGGTACAACATCTGAGGTCTCTGTCCAGAAGAGTGCAGGTCTTGGAACAGCTTTAACGCATGTGTTTCCTTGTCAGCCGTTTTATATCAGAGCACCTGTGTGATCAGTCTTTTATTTCAAACAATGATATTATTTCCACTACCTATTTTAATTATTATTATTATTTTGGGGTAATTTGTTACTGCACTGCAACTGGACAAACACTACATTTCTGGTCTATTATATTTAGTCTATTTTTATTTCACTGTATTTTCCTATTTAGTGTGTTTGCGTTATTTAAAGCAACAAAGTGTATATTTAGTGTGTTCAGTATTTTCTCAGAAATATATATATTTTTTGCTTCTGAAATATTTCTTTAGAATCAATTCTGGTTGAGGCTTGTGGACAACAAGTACAGTATTGATTAAGTTTACAATAAATAGATAATCAATAGAATCATATCAGCACTAGAGCTCTAGTTGAAGAACAATACACTCGTGAGAGACATACCAATTGATCACTCATACACACTGGTACAGAGCGGTTACAAGTGCTTAGTGTACCTGTTCAATGACTGCTGGCTCCCTGTCTTAGTAGCTGGTGTTATTGTACTTAGTTTATGTTAAAAGAGAAGCAGCAGTTCCTATAATGTCTTTATACTTGTCTCCCAGCTGTGACATGTTACTGTCTTTTGACACTAGTCTTTACACTAATCCACCACTTAATTTAACACTTGAGAGACCCGGGGCCTTCACAGCTGGGACTTGACCTGAGCTCTGCTGCTGACCTTAGACCAGCTCTCTGCATCACTGACAACTGGATTAAATGGGACCAAACCAGTCAACATTTCACAACAAATACATGCGAGAGAGCTAATTAGAGTAGACAGCCAACACAAAGCTCTAGTTAAGAAGTAAAATGTCATTATGCCAAACACTGCCATCATCATACAGCTTTGTCCTTTGCTTTTTTGGCTTCAGCTCAAGATTTCCATCCTACAGAGCTGAAATGACAGATGGGAGATTCTCCAAACTTCAGTGGTTTGGGAGTTTTTGCTCCAAAACAGTATGGGTTACAGAGTTAGATTGGAAAGGCAGAAATCTCAGCACACCCAAGTATTGATCTACAAACCTTTACACCCCCTGCAGATACACTCTGCTCATTTTACACCGTGGGCAAGTAAAAACCTGAGGTCTTGCACCTTCACATTTCTCCAACAGTGGAAAACAGTAAATAAGATAATTTTCATCCAATACTTACACTTTAATTTCTTCAGTCCCACCATAATGGTAAGTGACCTGTTCTGACATGAATAAAAGTTGAGATTAAGTGAGTAAGTTGTTTCATATTATTAATTTTTGCCCACAGACTGTACTGAAACTTTGGTGTAGGGAGGAGGGCTTAATCCCACATTTCACCATGTTTCACCTTCCCCAGCATTCCCCAATCCACTCCAAAATTGCAACATTTTCCCCAAATATCTCAAAATAATAGAGCATAATTAAGTTTCTACAACTTATTTTCCCACTGATAACTGAAATTGTATATTTGTATAGTTTGGATTGCTTACTCATATTTTTAACCAGAATTAACTATTAATTATTTAATAAATGTAACCATCATATATATACAGTACAGGCCAAAAGTTTGGACACACCTTCTCATTCAATGCGTTTTCTTTATTTTCATGACTATTTACATTGTAGATTCTCACTGAAGGCATCAAAACTATGAATGAACACATGTGGAGTTATGTACTTAACAAAAAAAGGTGAAATAACTGAAAACATGTTTTATATTCTAGTTTCTTCAAAATAGCCACCCTTTGCTCTGATTACTGCTTTGCACACACTTGGCATTCTCTCGATGAGCTTCAAGAGGTAGTCACCTGAAATGGTTTTCCAACGGTCTTGAAGGAGTTCCCAGAGGTGTTTAGCACTTGTTGGCCCCTTTGCCTTCACTCTGCGGTCCAGCTCACCCCAAACCATCTCGATTGGGTTCAGGTCCGGTGACTGTGGAGGCCAGGTCATCTGCCGCAGCACTCCATCACTCTCCTTCTTGGTCAAATAGCCCTTACACAGCCTGGAGGTGTGTTTGGGGTCATTGTCCTGTTGAAAAATAAATGATCATCCAACTAAACGCAAACCGGATGGGATGGCATGTCGCTGCAGGATGCTGTGGTAGCCATGCTGGTTCAGTGTGCCTTCAATTTTGAATAAATCCCCAACAGTGTCACCAACAAAACACCCCCACACCATCACACCTCCTCCTCCATGCTTCACAGTGGGAACCAGGCATGTGGAATCCATCCGTTCACCTTTTCTGCGTCTCACAAAGACACGGCGGTTGGAACCAAAGATCTCAAATTTGGACTCATCAGACCAAAGCACAGATTTCCACTGGTCTAATGTCCATTCCTTGTGTTTCTTAGCCCAAACAAATCTCTTCTGCTTGTTGCCTCTCCTTAGCAGTGGTTTCCTAGCAGCTATTTGACCATGAAGGCCTGATTCACGCAGTCTCCTCTTAACAGTTGTTCTAGAGATGGGTCTGCTGCTAGAACTCTGTGTGGCATTCATCTGGTCTCTGATCTGAGCTGCTGTTAACTTGCGATTTCTGAGGCTGGTGACTCGGATGAACTTATCCTCAGAAGCAGAGGTGACTCTTGGTCTTCCTTTCCTGGGTCGGTCCTCATGTGTGCCAGTTTGGTTGTAGCGCTTGATGGTTTTTGCGACTCCACTTGGGGACACATTTAAAGTTTTTGCAATTTTCCGGACTGACTGACTGACCTTCATTTCTTAAAGTAATGATGGCCACTCGTTTTTCTTTAGTTAGCTGATTGGTTCTTGCCATAATATGAATTTTAACAGTTGTCCAATAGGGCTGTTGGCTGTGTATTAACCTGACTTCTGCACAACACAACTGATGGTCCCAACCCCATTGATAAAGCAAGAAATTCCACTAATTAACCCTGATAAGGCACACCTGTGAAGTGGAAACCATTTCAGGTGACTACCTCTTGAAGCTCATGGAGAGAATGCCAAGAGTGTGCAAAGCAGTAATCAGAGCAAAGGGTGGCTATTTTGAAGAAACTAGAATATAAAACATGTTTTCAGTTATTTCACCTTTTTTTGTTAAGTACATAACTCCACATGTGTTCATTCATAGTTTTGATGCCTTCAGTGAGAATCTACAATGTAAATAGTCATGAAAATAAAGAAAACGCATTGAATGAGAAGGTGTGTCCAAATTTTTGGCCTGTACTGTACATATATATATATATATATATATATATATATATATATATATATACATATATGTGTGTGTGTGTGTGTGTGTGTGTGTGTGTGTGTGTCATGAGCCCATTTTCCACTAACACCCACTATGAACTTTTAAATGAAGTAGTAAAGTTTACAACTGGCATTCACACCCAGGTCAAATGACTCTGCAGTAGTCACAGGGACTTATTGGCTCTGACTCATATAAGCGTTGATGGAAACACGACACCGGGATGAACATGCTAATTTTAGCTCCTCTACTGGAGAGATGCAATGACGTATCACCACAAAATACCACCTGTCTCTGTCCAAGTTTAAACAGAGACTGAATAATTTATAGATATAAAAAAGAAGTAAACCATCATAACATTTTCATAGTTCAAGTCTACTGGCAATGTGAAAGAGCTCCATAGCCTATTGTTAGGCAGTTTTCCTATGTGTAAAAAAAACAGTATACACATGCTGATGTCTGTAGAAAAGGTGTATGAGTCATTCACTTTCCTCAGGCTGTGGCATTTTGATACATATTAGGCAGCAAGCTATGCTCTGTCTCCTTTGACTAGGAATATTTTTGATTTTGAGAGGTCATTTAACTCTTTGAAATCTGAAATTACAAAGCTGAGCTTATTAAAATAAATGTACCCCATTTCAACAAATACTGTACATTGTAGGAGGAAGTGGGTCTCTGTCTCAACCTTACCTGTCAAACAGTGACCACATATTCTGTTTTCTCTCTCTTCCACCTCTTCCATATACATTTCCTCATGTCAGTACAGGTAAATTGTCTTATCACAAGTTAAGATTGAGTATTCAGAGTGAGGTATTAGGGTAGGTTGTTACTATGTTGGGATGGGCTTAACCTTTTCAAAGATAAGCCTATTTTATAGACCTCTGCTTGAAAATTGACATACTCATAATGAAATGAATATATCTCTGCAACCACAAGGTCTATTTGAATACTTTTGGTGTCATAGCAAAGGGAACACTTGTGGGATTTGTTAAGATGTGTAAATATCAGTATATATGTTATATGTGAAGAGTAAATGAAGATGGCACACAGCACAAATGAAACATTTTGAGGTTCGCCTAAAAAAAAAAAAAGCATTTTCAGGATGAGTATCCCTTTGGAATGATGCAGCTGCAGCTCTAAACCTCTATCAAATCATAGCACAATATGTGAACATTAACTCTGCAAAGGTTGATTCTGATAAAGTGAAGCAGAATATTAGAGAGGTTTTAGTACAGAAAATTCAGGCGAGCTCTCCAAAATTGCACCATGTTGGCATGTGATTTTTGTCATGTACATAACTATATCTTTCATTTTTTGTTTCAATCCCTAATGATGTTTAGGATATACACATACAACTGTCCATTTCATTTTTTTCCTCTATTACCCACATTTGGAGGCCCGTATCTCCGTGACGGCTTGGCCGATTTGAGTGATTGACACCTCGTTTGATTCGTTAGAGCCAATAGAATGATGCTATGCACACCAAAACGAGATTGACAGCACTGTAAGCCAATCAGAATCAGCGGAACGCATTGTGGGGCGATGTCGGCTGCTGTGAGTGGTCATTGTTATGCTTCCCCGGAACCTCCCGCCGGCAAGTTTTTCTGCCCAGACTCATTTGAATGATGGACAATAAACGGGTAAACGGAAATGAAGCCTGATTTAACAGGAGAACGAGCTTTTCACGACAAAAACAACAAAGTAATAGAGATATTACAAATATATTTTGGCGAAAAGATTTCTGTTGTTGTTGTTCTTTGGCCTCTAGCTCTCCAGTGGTTTGGTGTAGCGTGCTTTGGCGCATATGTGTGGAGACAGTGGAGTCTCAGCTTTCATTTGAGATGAACGCCGTGTGTTTTGAATAATGCGTGGTCGAGTTGGAGCCCGAAATATACCGAGCCGGTCGGGATATCGGTGCTTTATGGAGTTAGATTTGTTGTTGTTTATTTAGTTGTTGTTTGAGCTGTGTTTGGAGCATGTAAAAAGGGTTTTACAGCCTTGTAGCCCAGGTTCTGCTGTTTAATTTGATGTGCAACATCACTATATTCTTCATGATCAGTGTATTGTTTCACACTGTGCTTGTAAAGTTGCTCCCAAAGCGACTTTCGGGCTTAACAGCAACAACAACAAAAAAGAGACAGTAGGAAGAATGCCAGACACAACAATTTAGAAGATGTAGGTAAAAGCAAATAGTCAAGTGCATACACTTTAACACATAAGGTAGTGTTACAGACAAAGACCCTGAAGCCCACCTCACCATATTTAATAACCCCTCATAGGCAATAACATTATATCAGACGTAGATAGTGGGACGAGCGGCACTGGGGTGGATATACGCTGCAAACATAACAAAATGCATGGTTTATCAATCTTTACAGAACATTTCAGCAACTATTAAGTTTCTGAATAAAGAATTACAAAATGTGAAAAGTTGTTAAAAGTTTTACTGGATGAGCAAATATGCGCTGGCTCAAAGGCTGCTGAGAGTCATAAACTGATTTTGATGAGCAAAATTAAGGACAACTACAAAAACATGATTATTCTCTGCATGTACCTATGTTATTGTTCTTACAAGGGAAGAATGAAATGATAGATAGGCAAGTAGATAGATAGATAGATAGATAGATAGATAGATAGATAGAACTTCATTCATCCCGGAAGTGAATTTCAACTATCCAGTAGCTCATGAAAAACAAAAACCACACTTCTGCACATCAGCAATAATACAGTGGTATTGAAATAGACATAAAATAAAAACCTTAAAATAAATGCACAAATATAAATCAAAAATTAAAATAAAATTAAATTAAAATTGCCCATTCCGCAATCCAGTCCAGTTATGGCTAATGTGATGTGTGTGAGTGTGTGTGTGTGACTGGATTCAGGAGGTATTAAACAGTCTTATTGCCGTGGGGACGAAGGATCTCCTGATACACTCTGTTCTGCAACAAAGTGAGATGAGCAGACTGCTGCAGCTGCTCCTCTGTCACTCCAGGAGGCTGTGGAGAAGGTGTCTGCTATTATAGCTTTCAGTTTGTTCAATGTGCCCTCTCCACCACAGCTCTTAGTGAGCACTGAGCCAGCTTTTTTAACCAGCTTTTCCAAATGCTTGGTGTTTTTGTCCATCAAGCTGCCTCCCCAGCACACTGCAGCGTAGAAAAGTGCACTGGCCACCACTGTGTGATAGAAAATGGTCAATATCTCCACACACACACACACACACACACACACACACACACATATCAAAGGACCTCAGTGTTCGCAGGATGAACAGGCAGCTCTGCCCCCCCTGTAGAGGGCGTCAATGTTAGAGGACCAGTCCAGCTTATCATCCAAGAGGACAAGAGGTGTGCACCACCTCAATGCCCCCCCGCCTGTATGGAGACTGGCTGTTTGGGTGACCTCTTCCTTCTGAAATCCACCACCATCTCCTTGGTTTTGGTTGTGTTCAGGTGGAGACAGCACTTACTGCACCAGCCCCTGAAGGCGTCCACAAGGTCCCTGTAGTCCCACTCCTGACTGCTCATGATACAAGCCACAATAGCTGTATTGTCAGAGTATTTTTGTATGCGGCAGGACTCTGACTTGTACTTAAAGTCTGCTGTGAGGAGTGTGAACAGGAACAGTGCTATAACAGTTCCCTGTGGAGCACCAGTGCTACACCTGACCATCCCAGAGACACAGCTTCCAAGCCTGACATACTGAGGCCACTCTGTCAGATAGCCTGTTATCCAGAAGGTCAGGAAGCGATCTACTCCCATCCCCTCCAACCGGTCTCCCAGTAGGGGGGGCTGGCTAGTATTAAAAGCACTTGAAAAGTCAAGGAAAAGGATCCTCACACAACACCCTGGCTCCTCCAAGTAGGTGTAGGCCAGATGCAGAAAGTACAGAACTTAGTTCATTACAAACTGATCTGTAAAAGTGAATTATATCTACTACTGACTATCATATCTGACACCTTCAGAATTCAAAAATAAGGATCTTATGAATGGTTTTATGCAGGTGAGTTTAGATTATATACACTGCTCATAAAATTAAGGGAGCACTTAATGGTCACAGTATAACACACTGTAACACAGTATCAGTTAGACTTCAGGGATATCAATCTGTCCATTTAGGAATCACAAATGGTTGTGAATCAATTTCACCTGCTTTGGTGCAAATGAAAGTGACAACAGGTGCAAAATCAAGACAACCCCCCAAAAGGGAATGCTTTTGCATGTGGTGGCCACAGGCAGTTGCTCTCTCCTTATACTTCCCAACTGATTTGTGTTTTGTGTTCTGCTAGTGTCCTTGTCACTACTGGTAGCATGAGGTGGCACCTGCAGGCCAATTAGGTTGCCCAGGTAGTCCAGCTGCTCTAGGATGGCACCAGGACTGGCATCTGCTCCTTTGTGAGAGGAGGAACAGGAGGAGCACTGCCAGAGACCTACAAGATGACCTCCAGCAGGCTACTGGTGTGCATGTTTCTGACCAAACTGTCAGAAACAGACTCCATAAGGGTGGCATGAGGGCCTGACGTCCTCTAGTGGGACCTGTGCTCACATCCCAGCACTGTGCAGCTCAACTGGCATTTGCCAGTGAACACCAGAATAGGCAGGTCTGCCACTGGCGTCCTGTTCTTTTCATAGATGAGAGCAGGTTCACACTGAGCACATGGACGAGCATGAAAGAGTCTGGAGATGCCATCTGCATTGGTTTCCTATGTGCTTCACAGGAAGATCCTTTTATTGGTTTATCCTGCACTTTAGATCATACTTAAGTGTATATTCTGTATATTTTGTAAGTATTGTTCTCTTATTCATATACTTTATTTTATCTTGTTTTTTATATGCCTTCTTTTGCACCAAGGTGGACAGTATCCCAATTTTGTTGTGCTGCGGTACACAAGTATGACTGTGACAATAAAGATTTATCTTATCTTATCTTATCTTATTTTATCTATCTTACAAATCTCTTAAAGGTCTTAGTCCTACCTATTTATCATATTTGCTTTTATTGTATGAACCCTCTAGAACCCTCTAGTCTTCTGGTAGTGACCTTTTAATCTCTATAATCCCCAAAGACAGAACAAAAACCCACGGTAAGGCATCATCAACAGCCTGCCTGAAGGCCTGAGGGCTGCAGAAAGCGTTGGTGTTTTTAAAAGCAAATTCAAGACCATCAAGATCTTTTTAGCCTGGCTTTTAATTACACTTTACGTCTTTTTTTTTTTTAAATTTTATATTTATTCATCTTCATCTTCTAACTGCTTCATCCTCTTGAGGGTCGTGGGGGGGCTGGAGCCTATCCCAGCTGACAATGGGCAAGAGGCAGGGTACACCCTGGACAGGTCGCCAGACTATCGCAGGGCTGACACATAGAGACAAACAACTATTCAAGGTCACATTCACACCTATGGACAATTTAGAGTTATCAATTAACCTAATCCCCAATCTGCATGTCTCTGGACTGTGGGAGGAAGCCGGAGTGCCCGGAGAAAACCCACACTGACACGGGGAGAACATGCAAACTGCACAGATGGGCTCCCACACCCGGGATCGAACCAGCAACCCTGTTGCTGTAAGGCGACAGTGCTAACCACCACACCACCGTTCCGCACTTTTTATATTTATTATTCTTGTGTATTTATCTTTGTATTTATTTTTATTAATCTGTTTTTTGAGCTGGCATATTCTTCTATTTTGTTACTTATTCATTTATTTTAACTGATTTATTTACTTATTAATTGACTGATATAGAATTGTTTTCTATTTTGAGTATTCATCCTGCCTCTGGTGTTTCCCCATTTACGATAGTGTGTGTGTGTGTGTGTGTGTGGGGAGGGGGGTATCTTGACTGCTGTTAGGTACTGGGATGAAATCCTCAGAGCAAGTGTCAGACCTCACACCTCTTGGTGCAGGAAAATACCCGGTCTCATGTTGCCAGAGTGTGTAGGCAGTTCCTGGATGATGAAGGCATTGATGCCATTTATTGGCCCCATTGTTCCCCTGACCTTAATCCAATTGAGCAGCTATGGGACATTATGTATGGGTGCATCTGATGCCGCCAAGTACCACCACAGTCTGTCCAGGAGCTCACTGATACCCTGATCCAGGTCTGGGAGGAGATCGCCCAAAACACCATCCGTCAACCCATCAGGAGCATGCCCAGATGTTGTCAGGAGTGCATACAGGTACGTGGGGGCCATACACACTACTAAGTCACATTATGAATTACTGTGATAAAATTCACACAAGTTGGATCAGCCTGTGATTTTTACTTTCAGTTTTTTACTCTGATTTTCAGTGTGTTTTTGAATCCAGCCCTCAGTGGGTTGATGATTGTGGTTTCCATTGGCCGCTGTTATGTCATTTTGTTCTCAACAAATTATACAATGTACATCAGTAAAGACTTTCAACTTGAGTAATTTGTTCATCAAGATCTGATGCGTGATTTGAGTGTTTCCTTCATTTTTTAACAGTTTATTAGCTCTATCTAATTATACATCCTGACTGCAACTAATCATTCATTTTACCAACAGCCCAGGTTTTCCTGAAAAAGGTAAAATGTCTTTTATAACATTTATTTTCTAAGTCATGTGTACCTTGAGGTTTACATTTCAGCTTATTAGGTTCTTTCAGAATGACTGTGCTGGTGGGTTTTTTTAAGACATTTTGAGCAAGCTCCTCTGAGCTGATCTAAACTGAGCTGAGTGGACTGCTGGAGACAGCACGCACAAACGCACGCATGTACACACACACACACACACACACGCAGAGGCTACTCGGTCGGCAAATCAGCCTAATCCACTGTGACATCACATTACCGCCAGCACTCAGCACCAGCCCTCTCCCTCGGCAGACACTGTTAATTAGGTTTGGACCAGCTAACACTACAACCGTAGAGATGGAATGCAAACAGCTGTTGGAGATGAATCCTCTCCTCTCACACACACGCACACACGCACACACACACACACACACACACACACACCTGCGGACTCATGGATTCAGACAGTGTCATGCATACCTGCTCCAAACACAACTCCATGTAGACATTAACAAATATTGGTGTAGAGCAACATTCAGTTTAGGATTTAGCTGTTTCTGTCACTTTCTCACACATGCACACCCACAAGATCTGCTCATTGTGTTCAAACATTCAGGGTAGTATAAAATTACATCTCTCTTTTTCACAAATGAAGTTTAGCAGAGTATCAGTCAGGAAGACTCTCTCTCATTCATTCACAAATCTTTCCCCCTCCCTCGCTTGTTCGTTCTACAACTTCTTCTCTATCAGCTGGCTACCGGCGTTCACTCTAACCAGCCACATTTTGCCACAATCTCCTTAAACTAATCATTTTGTTAGTGTCAAACTTAGAAACTGTTCTCCTCTCTGCTGCTTTCAGTTTATATGTTAGTACCAGGGATGGGCAGTATTTCTATTACTTGCATTTAAAATACCCATTTCAATTACATTTGAGTATTTTGTAATTTGTATTTGATAAGGCCCGATAAAAAGGAAATGTAATTTGTAACAAAATACTTTTGAGTGGAGTAAATTTGTATTTAAAATACTCAAAATACTTTCTCCACGAATCAAAAAACAAAAATAATAGGCTACACATTCTTATAATATTGGATGTAACAATATTTTTTTACTAATTGTTTTTATATATATATTTTTCTCTATATGTTTTTTTAAACTTGGGCCATTCAGTGTGCCCTTCAATGACCTAGTGGTCTGTTTTACTGGACTGTGCATAACATAGGAAATTGTATGTTGTTGTGGTTGATGCCTGTGATAAGTATGCTACAAATGAATTGCCTCACGTGGGATCAATAAAGTTGTCTGAATCTTAATCTGAATCAATGAATAATATTTTAGGGTAGCCTGCATGTTCCTAGCTTTTTTTCTATTTTTTATTTGAAAAAAGTTGAAATTCATATGTTATTATCACAGTGTCTGTGAATATTTTATTTGTTGATACAAAAAAGTTTATGGGCTGTTAAGTCTGGTTAATGAATATATATATAATCAAGTTGTTGTCTTTTAATGGCTTTGCTTAGTTACACTTAATTAGTTCTGTGACTTTTTCTGCCTTTTTGTGGGGTTCACCAGAGCTTTTTTATATATCCTATAGCCCAAACCTGAATACTCTGCTATACCAAATTGTGAGAAAACAAGCACAAATTTGCAAAAGCTGCGACCAAATTTGCCACTATCATACCATTAATGGATGAATCATGGTTATTCTTTCTGGCATTGTTACTTGTGGTCTCTAATTGCAGCATGTACATGTTGAGTATTTTTTGTGGACCGTCCGACCAACTGACCAATCAACCGACCAACAGAGTGACCTATAGAGCTGCGGGTCGCTGGTAAAAAGAAAAAGAAAAAAAAAGTATTTTCTGTATTTGAAAATACAAAATACATGCATTTTTATTTTGCAGTCCCAGCTGGGGGAGAGCGTGTGACCGAAAGGGTGGTCCTTTATGCCCTCTGCAGGCCCAACCCAAAAGGGCAGGTACCAGCAGGCATTCCCTCCCAGCTCCGCCTACCAGCCAACTCCCAGTAACTGCAAGAGTGAGAGAGCACAGTCAGACACGGGCAGGCAGACTGAACAAAGACATCACAACATCCAGTGACTTAATAAGCTCTGCTAAATTTGTGCTAAATTTAGGGTCTTATGTCTATTTTTCAAGTGTTGCTGGTGCTTTGTGGTTGTGGTTGAGTCAGTCATTTGGATGTGAAAATCAATTTTCCAATCTGTAAATTTAGATTCTACATATGATAACTTGATGTACTTACACTTAAAATGCTGCAGCAAGACAAAACTATGAGAGATGAGAAACAAGCTGAGATATCTGGTCTTAAAAGACAAGCACTAAAGGCAAGGATATACTGTACTTTGGCCTTTTGAGCTCTGATGGCCTGTTAAAGCTGTGTGAAGTGGTCGCCAAAAATGCTCAAGCACAAACAGGCAAGTGCCAGGTGTGGAAGGCTGAGGACCTTTTAAGATCAGAGCTGGACTGCCAATTTTATTGGCATGAAAGTTTCTGTCCAGAGAGTGAAAACCGTAATAGCTGCTGTAAATGGCCTCTATTCAGGCTTGGAAGACATGGCTGTCCATATATGCAGCACCCTTCAGGTATATGTTTCCACATGCATGTCCTGGGCTGTCTTGACCATGCCTCTTTAATTACACAGTGCCTAGCACCATTAGAGGGCAATAATAATAATAATTTAGCAAAGTCAATTATTGAGTTACAAAGCTGCTGATATTACAATCCTGTGATCCAACAGCATGTGCTTCCCAAAAGTATGTGGACACCCAAACATAACACCCATGTGATAGCTGAATGTGTCAGCTGAATGTGTCATTCCAAAACTAGGGATATATAATCTGCTGCCATGACAGCCTCCACTCTCCTGGGAAGGCTTTTCAACAGGTTTTTCTTTTTAAATTGGCTGAAGGGCAGGGGTTAAGCTACTAATTTGAAATAATTTTATTTCTGCACTTTATAACAAAATAAAGGAGTATTGTTTGCTCTATAGTCCACAAACACGTCTTCCTCTGCTGGAAAAACTGCTAGCTTTTTCGCAGATGGCACAGAGGTCAATATGTCAGAAAGATGTTGGATTATGTTGGACAGACATTTAATTTTAGTCAGTTAAATCCGGTTGATGATATGTTTAATGTCTTACAACGTTAGAATTACACGTTCTGCTAACGTTAACATCATGACATTTTGAAGATGTTTTTTTATTATTATTTTTTTTACATTGACATGAAAGATTTAGAAGATGTTGGATTTTGGTTACTTAACACAACTGAAAATCAACAACATATCAACATCAACTGTTGTCAGTAGTCTACCTCAAATTGACATTGGCATGAGATGCTTGGAAAAAGTTGGATTTGGTCACTTAACAACGCAACTGAAAACCAACAAAATATCAATGTCAACTGTTGTCAGTATTCTATGTCAAACTGATGTTGGCATGAGATGTTTGGAAGACTTTGGATTTATGAATAAATTCATCTAAATATCAATGTCTAAAATTTGTGGCCAGCAGGGTTACTTCCTACTGCAATGGATAACAACAACCAAAATAACAGTTCTTCTTCTTCTACTCAAGTTTCTTACTTGTCTTACATAAAAGTGCCACCTGGTAACAGAAGACATAAAGTAATGCTTAATTTTATGGGTCCATCATTTGTAAGGAGTTTCATGGAAACAACTGAAACCTGGTCCATATTATGGGAAAAAGACACAAAGCTCTGAAAAGATTGCTTTAACTTAGTGCCTAGTTAGTTGTGTTGAGTTTATGTGCTACAATGTTGGGGAAGTTACTTTTGTAATGTAAGAGGTTACAGATTACTAGTTACCCTGTTAAAAATGTAATCAGTAATGTTACTATTTTATATACTTAATCTTGCGCTTGCAATCGCTCACCGTCCCTTTTTCTTTGTTGATGGTAACAAGCCGCTGTGCGTTTCCTCAGCAGAAGTGAAATCATCTCTCATCTCTCTCATCACGTCCTCCCGTTCTGGCAATCTCGTCTGTTATAAGTCAGTACTTACAACACGCAACTTCATTCTGTGTTTGTTAATGTTCATTAATATGTTCTGTCCCATTTTTAAAAATAAACAAATAAATAAAAATAAAATAAATAAATCTTCAGTGTCAATCTCAGTGATATGTACAGATTCGAAATATGGGCCCAAACTACACGTAACGTTATCTGTTTCTTTGGGACACTTTGCATATGTACACTCGGATTGCCACGCACAGTCCCCAGCTACTCCAGCCAAGCTTTCCACGCACACCTATCTTCAGTCCCTGGATATGCTTCAGCCTCTGCCTCATCAGCATCTTCATCACTGCAGGCCTCCACACGCAGCCAGCCTCCACACACAGCCGGCCTCCCCCCCGAACCAGCGCTTCATTCTGCCACCAGCCCCTCTACAGTCCCGGTGCATCCGGATCCCTTACGGCAAGAGAGCAGGCAGTTCAAGCCATCCGATCAACAGCCGCCCTCGCTGTTTTAGTGAAGTGTGTCACATATGATTTGTCTTCTAATCCATTCAGTGCTGCAGACAAATATTATCACTGCATTATTGATGTGAATTAATTCATTTCATTCTCCTGTTGCCCCTCGTTTCAGTGAGAAAACAATGACCATAATACCATAATAGCGGCAGGCCTTGATTTTCAGTAGTCATTGGGCTTCATCAAAGTAAGCATATGAAGCAGGCATATTATGCCCTCTGCTTCACAATGGTATTTGTTCATTTCAAGCTAGCAAGTCATTCTCTTTGACTTTATTTATAAAAATAAATAAAATCACATGCATATTATGCCATTATCCTACCACACTTCTTGTATCATTTCAAATTAAAAGCCCCTCAGCAATTTCTTTGGTGTGGGTTTTATAGGTGACCGCCATAGAATATACTATTATCTAGCACAAACAATTAAAAACACACTAATTTACATACTCGTATTAACTCATTTTCCTCTACTTTTAAGAACTAGTGCTAGTTTGCATGCGTGTCTATGTATCTGCTCTCACATCAGCTGTTCATCAGGCCGCAGTTCTTTAAATCTGATAATATTTTATATATTACATTCGCTGAGTTATAGCGTACAGCTAGTCTCTATGAATAAGTAATTAAATGACTCTTTTAAATGGGAAAGTATATTGAAAATAAAATAAGGATTAAAATGTATAAATAAATAACATAATGTGGGCAATAATGGATAATATGTGTATAGTTAAAGCAGAATGAACAGTTCATATTTAAGTGAGTCAAGGACAGAGGGATGCTGTGTGCTGGAAGCCCTCTAAAGTAATTGAGATCGTGATATCGGCATTCATAGATCAACTTCCAATTGAATCAATAAAATAAAGTAAGTCAATAAATAAATAGCTAAAATAAATTAACAATAACAACAATTAAAAATTAAAAATAAAAATTGACATGTTTTCCTTTGGTTTTGTGTCCTTTTATTTCTTACTCTACCTGTTTTACTCCCATGATCCCCTCACTGCAGGACCTTTATAGCTCACGCGGCATCGGAGGGGGAATGTCTCAGTAAGTTCTCTCTGCTTGATTTCATATTACCCATATGATAAGTCTTGTGGCCCCCATTGCAGTGTCATCCGACCTCCATCTACCTGCTGCGTTGACATTTATCATATTCACAGTAATACAGAAGCAGCCATTGGCATGTCTTGGGCTCCCTTCACAATGGTTAATTAACATGCACACTAAGAATAGGCTATCATGTAAACAATAATAAAGAAATTCTAACATTATTGCGGAAAAAAATTGAATAAATAAATAAAAATATAATAAAATAAATCAGATAAAAAGGGAATACTACAGGGGTCTGCCCACTGGTCCAACAGCCCATTGGTCTGACATCCCATTGTTCCGACCATATTAAACCCATTCTTCCGAATCCCATTGTTCCGAAATCATCATGATGCCCTGTGGTTAAGGTCTGGTTAGGTTTAGGCACAAAAACCACTTGGTTAGAGTTAGGAAAAGATCATGGTGTGGGTTAAAATGAAAAAGAAAGGGTTAGGGTTAGGCCAGTTGCGGAGCCGCTGGGAGCCGTTCAGCACTGCGGAGTGTTCTCCACACAACCCCAGAGTTAATAACAGGAGATTATGGTGTTTCATTCTCTCCTCTCTATGACACTTGTATCTCGACCAGTAGCCTACTTTTGTTGCGTTGCTGATCCTCTATGGTACACAAATACAGTATAGCCTAGTATAATCACATATCGGAACAACGGGACGTCGGACTAATGAGAGGTCGGAATAATGAGAGGTTGGAACAATGCTACGGCACCATACTACATGACTTATACAGCCCCCATTAACGACCAAACTGTACGCAAACAGGAATGTAGAAAAATGCTCCCACTACCATTAATATATTTAAAAAGGTTTAAATGGCACATAAATACAGTAATAAAAAGATAAAGTCAGAATATTTCGGTCAGTGTCAAGCAATAAACTCAAGAATATAACAGTCCATGACTTGCAGATGAAGCTGTCCATAGTGGTGTGGGACCAGATGCAGGCACATTGTGGTCGGACGGCTCGATCATCCTGCTTGCTCTATTCTACACCACTGACTGAAGAGGTCCTTGCGATGGCAGCTCCATCCTGGCAGCCCGCTGGGCTGTTTTCTCAACCGTTGCGATGTTTTACAGTTGTCACGTTTTCACACTGACTGAAGTTCAGTGTTAATGACATACCACTCGGTTCTGGTAATCACTTGAATGTATTTTGAGCCGTCTTTCACAATCATATCCATCACAGATTCACTAATTCTACGATGTCATCCATGACTCAGTGCCTGGAACTTGCCACAGTCCATGTCATGTAGAGTAGTCCGTAGGGCAGACGTTAATCAGCCTGACTATTTTCTGATCTTATGCACAATAAGGGCATGCATTGTAGTTGGTAACTCATTTTGAGCTCAGCGAGATGGCCGTGTGGTTACCTTCTCGTATGCGGATGGCATCACTATGCCATAGATGTTCCATTCGTATTTAGCAGTGATCCAGAGCATCATTTGTCTACTGCCTACAGGGGAAATACAGCTGGTCAGTATACTCTCGAAGATGCTCATGTAATCTCTAATCCTCTTCGTGACACTTGTCCAGTAAAGTGGAAGGGCATTTACCATAAAAGACCGATTAGGTCTAATTGGGCAATACACCTAGCGATACACCATATTTATCTCATTTTTTTTTCAGTTGCAAATTGAGCCAAATTTGAGATGTCACAAGCATTTTTACTGTGATCAAAATAAAATGCAAAGACAGGGATGTTATTCCCATTTGAAAACATGCAGCTGCACAATGTTACTCCTCAAAAACACTAGTCAGCAGCGGGGTTTCATGGAGTGCTGTAAAGTTTAGTTCAATCAAAACACATGGCTAAATAACAAAAATTTCAGACACAAGTACACAATCGGCTTCACTATAACTCGCAGCATTCACAGACAAAGCACTTGTCTTCTACTAGACACATTTCCCCACAAATACTACATACTAATGGTTTAGCACAGGCCTATGGCATTTTAAATTGTATAAATTAGCCTAGCGGCTGACGGACTCTCCTCTACTCATATGAAGCCAGGGCCAACAGCAACATTTAACATAGTAATTTCTACCAAATGAAACCAGTAGCATGGCCATCTGACCTTTTTCAAGCTGCTTTGGCCATTGGTGACCCTATCTCAATCATCATTAATCTCTACTGCCACAATAATTGCAAGGCACAATTTTTCTCCGATTAGCGGATTAGCAAAGTACCCACTGTTGGTTTTTGGGAGGAGCCAGGTATGGCCCGATATTAGCACTATTCCATAAATCAAGTTTCTGTGCCTTTATTTCTTGCTAAGTCATTCACACAGCTGCCGGTGGTCTTTTGTGGTCCGTTCATCTGCTACCTCTATCAACTTTTGGTCATAGTTTATCCTATTGCCCACCTTCATATTTGATGGAGTCACAGTCATGCATCAGACATTTGCCATTTCTGTTTTGTTGTCACATCGCTATTTGTGCTATATGCTCAGACCTCTTTTCCTTGCACTCATTGTGTCTCATAGCCACTTATTTTCTGGTACAGTGCTGATGTCACCTGGGATGATCCTCTTCTTACCCAGCGTCTCATTTCTCTTGTAGTTATCAACTCTGCACTGAAGTTGTTTTATTAGAGAATCATAGCTGCTTCCAACGACTTCACCTTTTATGACGTCTTTGAAAGACTTTGGATACTCTAGGACCATCTCCCGTGCAGCTTCACTTAAGTGCTTCTTCGCTGGTGTCTTGCAAGTGGCAAGAATTTCAGCTGTAATAATACGAATCACTTCCCTCCTTTCTCTGGCTGTGGGCTGCTCTTGATTGTGTAATTTCTTCCTTACAATAGCTGTTGTGTTTCCACAACACCCATGGTCTACACGATCTCATGCCATATGCACAGTCATCCATGGTCCTCTAACTACATGCTGCATGCACTAACACCGGCTTGTCTGCTATTTGCTCACCTTTATCACTTTATAATCCACAATTATGCATCACCTGTGATTATGTCCTCTTGGTTATCTTATCACAATTTCTGTCTTGCTGATTTATTATCTGCTGGGACCTATTCTGCTGTACTCGTTTATTGAAGTTGGTCATAAATTAACATAATTCCATTGGTTCTTTTTTACTTTGCTTGCATTTATCCTGCTGCTCACTCATTTACATGGTCTTAGGGACCTCACACAAATGCACAGTCATGGTGTGTGGGTCCTCATGTTGTATGCTCAAACACCCATGGTCTTCGGAACCTCATGCAAATGCTCCATCATGGTCTGTGGGACCTCATGTTGTATGCACCAACACCCAAGGTCTTTGGGACCACCCTCTGAATGGTCATACGTGGTCCATGGGACCCCATGCAACACTGTTTGTCATGCGGACTCATTTTCTTTTTGGTCGTCGGACCTTATTTTACTTTAACCATTTTATTTAAGTTGGTCTTCTGACCTTTTGTTTTGTTCTACACATGGTCTTTAGGACCTCAGTCTGTGCACCCAAGGTCTAAAGGACCTCATGCTCATACACAGTAATTTCTTTCCAGTCCCTGGACCATAATTTCTGTTTGTTAATGATGACTTTAATTTCTGTTTGGTCACCAATCCTTATTTTACTTTCACCATTTCATTTGAGTTGGTCTTATGACCTTAGTTTTTGGTCGGTCTTATGACCTTTTATTTATGTTTGGTCCTCCTTGAACTTTTGCTATGTTCTACATATAGGCCCAGGTCACTAGGACCTCACACTGGTCATGGCAATTTCAATTTGGTCATCAGACCCTTAATTTCTGTTGCTGTCACGCTGAAAATTGCTGACTTTAATTTACGTTTGGTCGCAAGACTTTTGTCTTCCTTTTGCATTTAACTGAAGTTGTTCTTCTGGGGTGTCGGTGGCTTAGTGGTAGAGCAGATGCCCCATGTACAAGGCTGTTGCTGCAGCGGCCTGGGTTCAACTCCAGCCTGTGGCCCTTTGCTGCATGTCACTCCCTCTCTCCCCCCCCCCCTTCACACTTGTCTGTCCTATCAAATAAAGGCTAAAAATGCCCCAAAAAATATTCAAAAAAAAAAAATTTGTTCTTCTGACCTTAATTTCTGTTTGGTCTTATGACCTTTTATTTCAGTTGGTCCTTGTTGACCTTTTATTATGTTCAACATATAGACACCCAAGGTCTGCAGAACCATGCACTTTTCAGCCTTCTTTTCTGGCAATTCACCATTATTTCTGTCATCTCTGGATTTTATATTATTTGGTGGTTAGACCTCAACACATTTCCTTACTGTTTTCTTTTTCAACACTTATTTCGCATCTATCATCATCTACTAGTTAGTGGCTCCCTAGCCGTTATTCCAGACATATTCCTACCACACATTGCTCATCAGAATTGTACTATCTCATTCAGGGCATTTTTCTGTCGAATACATAACTATGCACTTATCCATTCCATAGTCTTTCACGTTTTGCTTTATGCATGTTTCTCTAGCTGCACATCTCCCCGTAATTTTCTGTTTACTTATTTATTAGAAGCCTGTTGCCTGCTCGTAAGGTAAAGATCAGCTCATGTTAAATGGTCGGTTGTTCCTCTTCCTTCTTAACCTTCTTTTGAGGGGGGGGGTCCCTATTCATCTATGGATTCATCACCCTTGTTGAATTATACCATCTCTATGGGGTCTAATCGCCAAAGACTTTCCACATTTTTATTCATATGTTCACATGTTAATAAATATTCTTTTACCGTAAAAATTAGTCTCTCCTGATTGAAATGACTAAAATGTGACTGAAACTAATAAGCATTTTTGTCTCAAGACTAAATCTAAAATAGCTGTAAAAATTAGCTGTGACCCAAAGCTACAGATTGAATGGTATATTCTACATGTAAAGTTTTTACTGAAAATAATACATTGGGATGAACCCCATTTGTAATCACCAACATTTTGTTTATGAACTGCAATTTAATTACAGATATTTCCTCAGTAACTGTAACTGATTACAATTACATTGTAATTTAAATGTATGCAACTAGTTACATGTTACTAGTTCCTCTCAAGCATTGAAAAAAGTTGCTGATCTCCAGCCAAACTTATTTTCAACCCTAGTTACAGTGTAATCTGCTTAATTTCTAGCATGTAATTGTTTTGTATTGCCATACTAACATTTGCCAATTGGCACTCAACACAAAGTACACCTCAGGCTGATAGGAATGTTCTCATTTTTGCTGGTATTTGGTCATAAACCAAAGTTGTGGTTCACAAAGAAGAGCCCCCTCGACCAATAAGCCTGACTGTGTATTTGTATTCATCAGCAAAGAGCGAAATTTAAAGTGTCGGACAGAGCGGCAGAGGAGTGTTATCCCAACACCTCTGCTGTCCCTACTGATCTACTCCAATGATTAATCATCTTCCCCAGCTGCCATTGCCACACCCTCCGCCTCCACCCCTCCTCCTTCAAAGCTACTTATGAGCTCTTCCAGGGTTTGTTCCATAATGCCAAGAATCAGTGAATTAAGCATTTATTTCATTAGCAAGAAGTCAGTGACTTAGATCTCTTCTTTATGGAAGACACGATATACCCTCAAAGCATGGAGCTCAAATCTAATAAAACCTGAGACATTTGAATTTACTTTCTCTCCCTGTTCCTCTCTCCCTTTGTTTATCTCTCTCACTCCATCTGTGAATATAGGTGAGAGAGAAGCCCCATATGTTTAGGTGAGGGAAGTCATCATTTGCTTTAATGTTTATTTGCTGAGGTGGAAGGGAGGCAAGGTGACAAATGTGCTGACTGGAGTAAGGAGCATTAGCAGGTGAGGCAATGCATTAAATCCCTCAGACTCAATCATTTAGGTAATGTCCCGTTTGTTTTAGATTCATGGCTCGTGCTGCCTTTTTACAGATTGAGTGTGGCCAACCGTGAATCTCAGGCTACTATTATCCTGCAGTGTTTCACACTGTTTATACACCACTCTACATCATCTGCTGCAAACCAGACAGGAGGCAGCGGCACTTTAAAAAGGGGACAAAAAAGGTTTGCGATGAGAGAGTTGCTGGTTTAAAACTGTAGAATGCCTCTACAAAGTCCACTTACTCAGCAGTTACTGTCAATGTTCCTTTGAGCAATACACTAAACCTCCAGCAGCTCCAGAGGACAGAGTTCTGTGTTCTCAGTCGAAAACTTTGAAATACTGAATGAGAAAGGCACCATTGTTTTAATGATTATTCAAGTTGCTAATTGTGAAAGACAGACAGTTCTTATACAGTATATACTGCATATCTAATGACTGGCAGACTGGATGCTTTCTGAGACAACAGGTCTTTGTAACAACAAATATTTTTCAGCAATATTTTTCCAGGATCCCACAATAATATTTTTGTTGAATGAAAACTGCATCTTGAGTTCAGTACTCTTTCCAAACACTCCTTTACAGGGAGTCATACAATACAGGAGCCATCAAAAAAGCATTACGTGGTTGTATGCTTCAATGAGCCAGTCAATTTACATTTTACCTCCACATCTGTGCAGACTTACACTTTATGTAGCTATAATATTTGACAATGCTTTAAAAATGAATACTGCGGCAAAGAAACTACAAATTCTAAAATGTGGATGCTTCACACACATCTTCAACCTGGCAGCACAGAAGGTCTATACAATAAGCAAAGTTTCAAGGTGGGCACACAAGATGAGTCACCAATTCAGGATCTGACCAAATGTCTCCCCATCTGTTTCTGAAATATGGCAATGAGTATTGGCCAGAAAAGTGTTTTTTTGCAGAACATTATGATGTCATAGGGAAATTGACCTTTGATCTTTTGGATATAAATCTTCATCTCTTCATTTTATCCTATCAGACATTTGTGTGAAATGTTGTCACAATTAGAGTATTAATTCTTAACTCATGGCCAAAAACATGTTGAGGTCACTGTGACCTTTACCTTTGACCACCAAAATGTAATCAATTTGTTCTGAGTCCAAGTGGATGTTTGTGCCACATTTAAAGAAATTCCCTTGATGCCTTCTTGAGATATTGGGTTCACAAGAAGGTACATACGGACACACAACCTGAAAACATGATGCCTCCAGCCATGCATAAAGCTTGTGATCCAAATTATATTTTCTTAAAGCAAAGCTGCTCTGCTGTCAGTCATATTTAAATCTTACCAGCATCCTGCACAGGTCCAGTTTTGCAATACGGCATCCACCCACAAAGCTCAGTGCCACAACCGACCTCCAGACTCGCCCTGCCTATAAGTCCTGCAACCTGACCTACGATTAAACACACTAATAAACAGTACATCGCTGATTGTTTTTCCTTGTTTTAATTCAAGTACTATATCTGAAATAAAATGTCCTGTTCATTTGACAGCCATTGTTTTTTCCTCATTACTAAATGTCTGACCCCGTAGGTGTGTTCAAGATCAAGTGCATTAGATACACTTGTAAATTCAAAATGTGGAACTTTGGTAAACATGAAATCGCATCATGTGAAATGTCTCTGTTAACCTATTAAATGTTTCAGTTGTGCTTTTTCCGTAAGGGTCTGCCTGTTTGTAGACTACATTGTACCACACTGGTTCCACATCACAATTAATTAGCATCAATTCTCCACAAAGTGAAACCTCTTACAGCAGTATAATATTGTCTTTATTGCACTCATCAGCCTGGGAGTTTTCAGGAATAATTGCAACACTTGTTTGGGATAACTGAACATATCTAACCTCATTTATTTTAGGTCAAAATCCAAATCACATGAAAAAGATAGTTGAGTGAAAAAAGAGCCCACATTCCATTACTGCTTTTGTTGTCTTTGCTTCTCTAATATACCATACATAACTTTTTGACCTTTCCCATCCTCCAACACATATGCCCACAATACGCTAACCCACAATGACATGTGGCCTGTAGCAAAGCTCTCAATTCCCACAACTTGATCTCAGAAGCACCTCTGGGGAAAAAAAAAAAAAATCTTTATGATGAGAGTGTGAACATGCACAGTGCTGACAGCAGCGTTCAGTGAAACACTGCAACCCTGCTCAGGATAAGCTCAGATCAAGATCAAATGTTGAACAAGATCTTTTTGTGGACTGTGGGCCCTATCTTACACCCAGCGCAAAGTGGCACACAGCGCTGGGGGGAGCAATCCTGAGGAGGGGGAGGTGGGAGAAGATAAGATCAAATTCTGTAATAAAAAGACTTTCTTCCTTACATCATTTCCTATCACTTATGCTAGAGACCTGTTGTGGGTGTAACATTTTGGCATTGTCGACAGGGCTAGCTAAGTAAGTAATGCTTAGTTTTGGGGGAAGTTGATGGCTGTGCTGATTTTTTTTTTTTTTTTTTTTTTTTTTTTTGTGGCTGTTGTTTTGTTTGTTTTTGATAGCGTTAAATGGCAACAGCAGCAGTGGGCCAGGACCACGTGGCTGAGAGGATCCAGGGCTGTAGGTGTCTTTCCAGCTCTCCCGGGTCATGGAGGAGACTCAGAGGGAAACACTGTTCATGGTATATTCACAGTATTAAGAGAGGTTTATGGATGTTCACACTCCCTAATCTCCCTTCAGCGCAGGTTTTTTAACTGTAAACAACAGGAGGGAGAGCCATTGTTAGATTATTACCATGCTCTGATGTTGCTAATGGATCAGATTGTAGGATTAGATGAGCAAGCTAAACGGTTTAAGTATAAGATTGAGAGACAAAGTTCGTTTGAACCCCCTGTGGATAATTGTTGATGTACGTAGGAAGGCTGCTCAGTGGACAACGCAGTGTGACGGACAGTCATTTAAGCAAAAGGATAATCACTCCTCACTTTTCTCTAATGAAGTCCAGGCACAAGCGTCCTGTGAGTCAGTTGACAATATGCCAGGTTATGTTGAACTGAAAGCTCTTATTGAAGCTCAACAGAGGCAGTTAGATTTGTTAATGAAAGCACTGCAACCCTCAAAAGGAGTTCCAACCTCCACCTAAAACTAAAAGAAATCCTGATGAAAAGCATGTTATTGTACTGCAGCCCTCCCTAAAACAACCTTGTCTGAAAGAGGAGCAGCCCAATTGGAGAAACAAGAGCCTACTAGCAAGCAAAGTAACACACATTTAGAGATAAAGCTTAGTTCAGAACAAGATCCAACTATTATGTCTGCACTAGTAAGCAAGTGTCCAGTAGTAGAAGTTCAAAAAGTTGCAAAAGGATTCCCGCAAACTGTCTAACTTGCAATATATAATTTATTTGTGACGTACTAGACCTTCATCAGGCAAACAGTTTGCCTGATGGAAGTTCTGTACCAGTTGCTTAATTTTTTTTCTAGAATCAGTACATCGTTGGGGCACTGATGCATTTTGAGGGGGTGATATGTGGCAGGTGGCATGGAGGAAAATAGGAGGTGCACCAGGTAGCGACACCTGCAGTGCAGAAAACAAACCGCTATGCAAATTCTTTTATCCTGTCTGCTGTAAGGCTGCTAAATGCATATTTGCATAGTGAACTGTGATTTATTTTATCTTGAATTGTTGTGAACTGTGAATTGTTTTGCATCTCACTCTGCTGTGCTGTCACTGGTTGTGGTTGTTGCTGTTGTTGTTGCTGATGTGATGATGCTTGATTGTGGATGTTGGCTGTTTGTTGCATTGTGTTCTTGTTGCTATGGACAGGCCAACTGTGGAAATGAATTGCCCTTTTGGGACTAATAAAGTATTCTGAATCTGAATCTGAATAATATAGGGAGGAGGTGGAACAAAGGTGGTGACCTTGGTGCAGCCTGGTGGAATGAGACAGGTGCACATCTCATTCCATGCTGTTGTGTTGGGAAGACTGGGGCAGTAAGATGCAGGAAAAACTGGTAGGCCTGAAGCTGTTCTGTGTGTGTTATGTTTTATGCCTTTCACATTTATTGTTTTTGTGTATTACAGACCTGCTTCCCTGCTGGGTTGAAGGCGGCTGGTAGTCTAAGAGAGTAGATTGACGTACCAGGTATTTTAAATGTTAGCCATGTAGTTTTCAACATTTGATCGGTATGCATTTTAATATTTCGTAATAAAGTTTTTTTTAAGATTATCCATTTGTGTCTCTGCAAAGCAACAGTGACCCATTAGCTGCTCTTGCCGTATAACTATTAAACTTTTTGGTTTTGTTGGGGCTTTTTATTTTTCTAGTCCGCCCTGGCACATGAGCCGGTAGTGGGCAAAAAGATATGGATGGACTAATTTTCTTTCTTTAAATGTTTGTTTGTTTGTTATTTTTGTCTGCCTGCTTCCCCCACTAATTACTACTCGCTCTGGTAAAACCCAGCCAGACAATCAGGGCAGGCTTCAGGTGTGCTGTGGTTGAGCTGTTTTGCAGTGAAGATTATTACGTGTGGAAATGTATTACATGGGAATGTATTAGCACTTCAAGTGCAAGACTTGTAGATTGTAGTGTGCATTGGTGTGATGTGGGAACTGAACCCCTGCTCTGTAAGTGATTGCTGGAGGGACAAATCCTGAGGAGGGTGAGATAAAATCTCAGATAAAATCATATGTCAAATTTCTGTAATAAAGAGACTTTCTTCCTTACATCATTTTCTGTCATCACTTATGCTAGAGACCTGTAGTAGGTGTAACATGTTGATCTAAAAAAAAAAATGAATGAATTGAGGACACTTCTGAGTACTATGTCTGCATTCATGCTGGCAGGAAACATTTAAAGGTGACAGATATGGAACTAAGCTTGCTAAGAGGGATGTCAGATTCTCAGATCTCTTACATTCACTTCTCTCCAGTGTTCTCTGTCATGGCAATGGTCTCTCTGGTGTTCTCTGCCATAGCAATAGACTCTCTGGTGTTCTCTGCCATGGAGATGGTCTCTCCAGTGTTCTCTGCCATGGCGATGGCCTCTCCAATGTTCAAGAGCAATTTTTGTGACATTTGTCATACTGTTCAATATAACATTAGAATTATATGGCAAACTGTAAAGGTAATATTGTGTGGGCTGTCTTGTAAATATAAAAATTTCATTGACAGCCTCCTACAATGGGTTTCATGCTTATAAGCCTTTTTGGGGGGATTGTGTATGCACATGAGTGTGAGGTATGTATGTCTGGGGAGGGAGGATGATGGCCCATTGAACTAATTTTTGTTCAGGTATCAAAGTTAAGTGACCACTTTAAAAATAACTATTCCCCATTTTTTTCCTTTTAAAAATGTTTGCTTATTGTAGATAGTGGTAATCAGATGCTGAGAGGAAAAATCTAACCTCCATCACATAATGACAATGTCAAACTTAAAGGAGCAATAAGTGAAATTCATCATTTCTAGATTGAAGGAATTAAAAAATTGCTATATGAAGAACTAGAGGTGTAATTTCATCTATCTATAGTATAGCGTGACCTTACACACCGTCTCTGTGTTGATCTCCAGCCCCTTGTTTACAAGCCAGTCCGGCTGCGCATTCATGTACGTTCAGGTGAATTAGAGGGTGACACAGGAGTGGATTTTCAGTCCCGTCCCATCCCACTCCCACAAAAAAAAAAAAAATCCCGTCCCGTCCCAATCCCACAAGAATGACTCCCGTCCCATCCCGCTCCCGTGTTGTGTTTCAGTTACAGTAAAAAAAAAAAAAAAAAAAAAAAAAAAAAAAAAATATATATATATATATATATATATATATATATATATCCATAGTACGTGGTTCACACAAAGCCTACCTTAGTTGAATATAAACCCAAATATGACATCTAATGTTGTGTTTTGATGTTTATTGCCTAATTATTTTTACATTCACTCCACCTTGATGCTGTTCAGAATGACAAACCCATTTGATTTCTGATGTGGTCAGACAACACATCATAAGAACCAGTTCTGAGAGAGAAAAATGTAGTTAAAGTATTGCAGTAGAAGTAGTGTTTGGTTCCTCTGACTGATATTATTATATATGACATCATTAGATTATTAATACTGAAGCATCAGTATTAGAGCAGCATGTTACTGTTGTAGCAGGTGTGCAGTTAAGTTGGTCGTATTCGCTCTTTTTGTTGAGATGGTTTTAGAACAAACCTGGCATACCAGCTCATCCAAATTACTGGGCTGCCCTCTGTCATTTGGTTTAAATCCAAAACACTCCCACACAGGGGCCGTGGCATTTGGTTTAGGAACAAGTTCCCTGTCTTTCTCTTACGCTCAACTCTCTGTTTTTTTCTCCGCCTCGTCTCCCCCTCACGAAGATCGCACTGTGTGTGTGTGTAGCCCATAGCCCCGCCTCCCCCACAGAGACAAAGACACTCGATGACAAGAGCTTTCCCTCCGTTCATTACGCTAATGAACCAAGTCACCTGGCTGCCAGATGAAAACAAACATGCATGAATATGGCACTTAATCCCTTTTAATTTACCATGCAATTAACCGACTTAAAGCATATCGTGACAGGCCTATGATTCCCAGTTAATGTCCGGAGCTTGAGTTATTAGCGGCTCGGTCCCAGCAATGGGTCAGGCGTTTCGGTTGTGTTAGGTGAGTAGCCCGGCAGCCCAGCTAACATTTGCAATTAGCGTTGTAAAATGTAGCCCGGCGGGCAGCTTGGCGGGCTGTGTTTAGCTATTCCCCTGCCTACTTCAATGATGATGGTACCTGTAATAAATGCAATGTATTTGCTGAAATGGAGGCGAGGCTCAGTGACTACAAGAGCTGGGAGAAGCGCTACATAGCTGTAAGTTACTCCAGTAGCCGTAGTAGCTCTAGTGTTAACGCCAGGAGCTAACACTAACGTCCCTACTCTGCGTGAGCCGGAGCCATGAGCCGTGGGCTCACGGGCTCACGGAGAAGAGTAGGAACATTAGCGTGGCAGCCGACTAGTGCTAACGCTAACGTCCCTACTTTTCTCCTCCCAGCTAGCGGGGGCTAACCGGTGCTTCCTCCTCAGGCGCCAGCACAGCCATTTAGCCTCTGCAGTACTCAGCTGCACAGACGAGGCGAGTGGGGTGGGGGGTTGGAGAGCAGAGGTAGAGGGAGGAGTGGCTCACGACACACTTTGTTTTGGTCTACAGGCAGTGCACAACAGCAAACCTAGCGGTGAAACAATTTCGCTTTTTGCCCCTTTAAGTTCAAATGAAAATGGCTAGCCTCATGTGTATCATATGTTACCAACATTAGCTTGCGCAGGCACACACACTCAAACATACAGTGCACACACACACACACACACACACAATCAACATTAGCCCATTGCTGCTCATGTTAACAGTAATTACGCAACAGTACATTACTTGTGATATCCAGGTTAGCTAACAATACTTACCTTTTTCGATTAAGTCTGCAAGGCTTGACAGCAGTTCCTGCCACATCTGCTGGATTTGGAAATCAATAACTTGGTACGCCATCAACAAAATACTTGTTTAAAAAAGAGATAAATGAAATATGTTATAGAATTCTATCTGGCTTGCTAGGATAGCACAAAGTTGTAATGTCAGCTAGATACAGGAGTAGCAATGTCAGCTTACTAACAACGTTGGCGCCAGCAATCTATAAAATTAGTTATTATTCAGTGTGGCTGCATGAAGAGTTCCTTTCAATCTCAAGCCATCAAGAATCTATATGTGTTCCTTGATGACTGGTTTGAATCACATTGCCTCAACAACCTGGACCTGCTGATTTTGTTCTGGGCAACATGAAAAGGATCTGCCTCTCCTTGACAAAGGAAGCCACCCTACTCCTCCTGCAATTAACTGTGGACTAAAAAAATGTCAATGCCTGTACTACTATCAATTATGCTACTATGTCTATACAACTATGCACTGAAAGTGAAGCCCTGAAATGTTTCTGCACTACATACTTTGCAGATGAAACACTATATTATAATCATGGATTGGGCATTTAAAGGTGAATGAATAAGAGTACGAATTCACATTTATCATTCCTGTTCCCAGGAACAGTTTGGTCAGTATGTGTGAGCATGAAGCACTCTCCCCTAATGTTTGAAACCAAAGAGTGAAGCTTCAAATGAGAGATGTTACCCAATGCATTGTCAGCTCTTTAACAATGAATGGGGCTCTAATATTGTGAGGCTATAAAATGTTTGTGTAATTTGCTACACCAAAATGAGTGTTTCAAATTTTAAACTTCATATCCAGTTTAAAATATGGATCAGACCTGTTAGGGGATGTCCTACAATGCTAGATTATAGGATTAGTGAGGTAACTTAATTTCCCCTCTAATGCTGTATTAGAACTGAACTCAGTAGCTCTTGATCAAAACAAATGATGCAAACAATTGCCTGCTTTCCACCATTTGACTTGTCACAAATTACATCAATATTTTGATGGAATACATAACTGCTGATAGTTCAGAAAGTCAGTGCCCCATGTGTTTTCTGTGGAGTAGCCTGATTTGAGGATCCTCTCAGATTTCTTTCACATACAGACATACTGTCCTTGGTTACAGAAACAACATGTGACATCTCTCTTTAAGCCTTTTAGTTAGTTACAACTGATACAAATAAATGTACTGTATATTTATGAATTTTCTATGATTTGAATTTAAAAGTTCTTATATTTTTGTCTCATGTATTCACTCCTTGATTTTGTGTATTGTGTTTTACTTTGTTAAGTCTATTTATTTGAAGAGAAATGTTGCTATAGTTTTTTGAAAAGCACAACTGTTATTTCTGTTCTTATTGCACTGTATTGGACTTTGCTTACGCACTATATTGTTTTGTGAATTATGTGTCATTTAAAGAGCAGCACTGCTAAGTGTAACGTGATTCTATCCTGTTCTTTGCATCTGAGATAAGGGCTGGAAAGGGAGCGTGGGATGGGGAAGTGACAGGAAATTAACTAAATAAGCCCTTCTGGCCCAATACCTATACTGGTAATCAGCAAGATCTGGGCCGAGGCTGGCACTTGTGTACTTCAGACTGAAACCATGGCCGAGCCCAGGGATCCCAGCTCAGTGGCTTGCCATTTGGGCAGAATCAGTTGGATCGAATTTGAGCTGTATGTCTGGGTTGAGTTTTTGCCAGACTCAGCCCAGAACTATCAGCCCACATTGCAGCTGTAGCTCACGGACGAGACTATGTTGACTTGGCCTGCTTAGACTTCACTACCTTGAGCTCAGTGTTTTTGTTGGGCCCTATGTGGCCCAATACAATTTTGGTAGCTGGGATTGCACTCATGCTTGCACACACACACACAAAGCTATTTACAAAGCTACACTTAGAAAAAAAGGAACACCACTATTTAAATGTATCTACACTCTATGAACACTGTACTTGTCTATTATATACCGATCATACAGTTGTTGTTTTTTTCCTGACGCAGGCATTTATGTGATAAACACAAAACTCTTTTCCGACTTCAATTCCTCAACTTTTATCTGTGCCTCACTCTATAGATTTAGCCTTATTGATGTTAGTGATTTAAAATAATGTGCTTGTCCTGGCACCCACCTTTCATTTGAGGTGACAATTCAAAGACAGCAAGATCAGGGTATAACTTGGACTGTGTCTCCAATACATATCTTCATGCAGTTATTCTTTCAAAAATGTCCCATTGTCTTTCAATTTGGTCTCTTACTACCTCAGAACTTGCTTATCCAATAGCTACAAACTCTTACTAATTAATTACTAAATTCCAATAACAATTTATGGAGCTTAATATGCAGCCCGGTAGATATGTGTTGTTGTTCACTTATTCATAAAAGTATGAAACTTGGTACACTTGTCCAGTTTGGGGCCCTGAACATTTTCAGAAATGGAGCCATCGAAAAATGCCTCATGGCGTCCATTTTACTTTATGTATATGTATGTATGTATATTTATATATATAAATAAATATATATAAACACCAATCAACCAAAACATTAAAACCACTGACAAGTGAACAGCATTGATCATCTTGTTATAATGCAATGTTCTGTTGGGAAATCTTGGGCTCTGACATTTATATGGATGCCACCTGATATGCTCCACCCACTGTCTGAAACGGTGTTCGGGTGGGTGGAGTGGACCAAAGGTCTCCCAGCAGAATATTGCACTGTAACAAGATGTTTTGGCTGATTGGTGTATATTCTACTCTTGTGTCTTTTGTCTTTTTCTGTTCGCACAAATTTTTTGTATGTTTTCCTACAAAAAGCAAAGCACCCAAATTCCTACATATCCCACATATTTTGAGAGGCTGCGATCACGTGACCAATGCACTGACTGCAGTAAACAAGGAAGCAGTCCCAAGTGCTTGTAAGGAGGCAGATTGAAGTGGTGGATGGGTCACAAAAAAAAAAACTTTTGCCTGGGACTTTCCCCTGGTGTCGCATGTTGACATTTTATGCCATTCTAAGGTACATCCTCACCATGTTTGTTTTCCTAAATCTAACCTCAGTAACTTTTATTGACTAAAACTGACCTCTATAACTATGTTAATTAGGCAAATTTACATTAAGGACATAATTTCATTCGTGGGGTGCAAACGAATAAGAATATGGTGATGTTTTATGATAGATTGTTGTATATACATGCATGTATGTTTTTCAGTACAAACCAACATATATACAGTATGTGTACATTTGTTGACACTGAGCAGCGTGCTTGTGTCTCCAGCTTGTGGCTCCCAATATTGGCTGCGACCCCCAGTGTAAAATAAACTGTAGTAATATATGCAAATCAAGGGTTACTTTGTTTTGTTTGACATTCAGCAGTCAACTTTTGTCTAACCCACACAATCTGTGTTACAAGTTTAGTTAATTTTATTAAATTTAATCAGACTGTGTTGCAGTGGCATTGCCAGAACATGTCCACTGTGTTACACTAAGTTTAGACTTGTCAGCTACAGTAGAATCTGATATGTTTTACATTCATGTGCGAAATTTACATTAAGACACTATGTGGAAACTGAGTTAAGAGCTTTCCTGCCCTTACACCTCATATTAACCAATATGCAGTCACTCTTGTTTTATGTTTTCAATTCAATGTGTTCATGGAGGGAAACTTGGTGACCCAGATATTACACTGCCCCTGATTCAGTAGAAGAAAGATAAGTCAGCAGGCCCAAGGAAAGATAATTCAGCATTACAATTTGGGAAGATGGATAGGACCATTATTATTTACTTGCAAGTCCGCTGCCCTTGTGGCTGAGCTTTGGAAAAGCCTTGGAAAAGGAGCAGTTTCAGACCTTGCCCATACAAATGTAATATGTGATTCTCTGAGGGGACTGCGGAAAGCTGCTCTCCCAGCTGGATGGCCATGTTTGACCTCCAGGCGTCCCACAGGGGCAACTCAGAAAGTGTAATTTATCAAACCTGTTCTCCTCAGCATCTCAGAACTCCATACCTGGATGATAACCAGTTTACCTGCCCTGTGTATAAGGAAGACTCATACACACAAGCAACAGTTAACCCAGGTAATATCATCTGTGCACACTAGTTATTAGAGTGCAAGTACACTAGCAGAAAATACTGACTTCAAGATAATGTTAAGTTTCAAAGACAACAAAAACAGAAAAAAAAATTAAAGTATGGAGCTGGGTTGGAGTCACATCAGGATAATCAGAATCAGGGTTAACCTAATAATCCATGAATTGTGTACATTACATACAGTAGATAATGATGAGTTACTAGAATAGACCGGGCAACGGACAGGGGTAAAAATGAGAACAAAAATATATATTTATTTTTAATGCCTGGTACACATTACACGATATCTACCCAATTATAGCCTGACGCAGCGACGTACAGTGTCAGCATGGATCATGATCGACAATGAGTGTCGTACACAATAATCCATTGTTTCATCTTGTGTAGTGTGTCATAGTTAACGACAACCGACGCCACGTCTGGGACACCTCACAACATCCCGACAGAAAGTCTAGCATGTTTGATTTTCTTTTTGTCGTTCACGACTGCTCCTGTCACAGCCATCACTTTGACCAATAGGAACACAGAACCATCTGCTGCCGTAAACAACTATGTATGTGAACAACACTCCAGGGTTTTCGATATTTCCTCCAGGGATGTTACCACACAGTAAAAAGGCATGAAACAGCAGAGGCACTTTATCAATTTGGTGAGTACTCCCATTAGCATCAAGCTTGCAATGATCAATGTTACTTCTTTATAATGGAGACGGACATAAAGTAAGAAAATTTAAAAAATAGTGGCAGGGCTTTTACTTACCACAACTGCAGAGATTACCAGCTTCATTTGAAACAGACGACATTTTAAACAGGCCGTTATTTATTATTCCCTCTGTATTCACTTCCTGTAACACTTCCTCTGTCCGTCTCAAATTAAAAGCCCTTTATAACTTCGGTTGAGGGAATCCCGTCATTTTCTAAATAGGCTTTTATTGTGAAAAATTTGCAGGAAGTTGTTGTGGAGCATTCAGTGACTTGTGTGTTTGCGTACGGTACTTCAAATGTAGCTCCTGCTATCTGCTGGCACTTTTTTACATTACCACAATAACATTTCATCTGGCACATGAACAGACACAGTGACTAAAATAATAGTAATAATAATAAAAATAGGACAAGAATAACCCGATGACATCACACGTCGTGAAAGACGACCAGGGAAAATTGGTGTGGACCACTGTGTAGTGTGTCATGTCTGTTGGCCAAGTCATGGCACGATTTTATGGTGGTGGAAGGAGCATGCTAAAAATGTTCCTCACCTGGCAGTGATAACATGAAATGTTTTTGCCATCCTGGATTTGTAATTTGTAAAACGGAAGAACCCAGCTCAATGTGAGTAACTGTAGGCTGTGTGCATTTAATCACGAGTGAGGGTCGGGTCGGGCAACTTTTATTAATGGGTGCAGTCGGATGCGGCTTTGACTTAGACATGATGACGGATAATGGGTCAGTTCTGGTACTGTGCTTCCTGGGTATGGGTAGGTGTGAGTTTTTAAAAATGGACTTGTGCAGGACTCCGGCTCACGGAGTCTGTCATTTTCTTTTAGTTACATGCTATGGTGTCAAAATACACTTCTGTGTTCATAGGAAACATAGAGCAACTACACAAAACAAAAAATTTAAATGCAAGACTCTTCAGTTGTGCAAACTTGTGGCATCAGCTGTTCAGATGGGTGGTCTCAGACAATCTTGCAGGTGAAGACGCTGGATGTGGAGGTCCTGAGCTGGTGTGGTTACACGTTATCTGTGGTTGTGTGGCTGGTTGGATGTACTGCCAAATTCACAGAAACAACATTGTAGACAGCTTATGGTAGTGAAATGAACATTCAGTTCATGGACAACAGCTCTGGTGGACATTCCTGCAGCCAGCATGCCAATGGCACACTCCCTCAAAACTTGGTACATCTGTGGCATTGTGCTGTGTGATCAAACTGCACATTTTAGAATGGACTTTACTGTGACCATCATAAGGCACACCCGTGTAGTCATGATGCCGATTAATCAGCATCTTGATATGCCACACCTGTTAAATGGATGGATTATCTTGGGAAATGAGAAGTGCTCACTAACACAGATTTTAACAAATGTACTGAGAGAAATGTATCTATTGAGTGCATAAAAAAGTCTTAGATCTTACAACTTAAACCTGTGAAAAATGGGAGATAGAAAACAAAAGTGTTGCAATACATTTGTTGTTCAGGCAACAAAACTACTCAGTTAGGTTTAGAGAGGAAGACCATGGTTTGCCTGAAAGCAAGTATGTTTGTTTCATAACTTTACTTTTTATGTGAACCTCAGCATGTCACATGATGTATGTCACAGGACGTTAAATATGACATACTAGTTAATAAAAACACAATGTTGACTTTTGGTTTCACAAGGTGCACAAACAGTAGTCTGCTGGGTCAAAGTTCTGTGTTTCTTTGACCCATCCACCACAAATTCCTTCCCACCCTACATGGACTTTCTTGCGCTTTGCTGCAAATTGATTTACACTGTTGGGAACATAATTCAGGCGTTACACGGAGGCACCAATTATGTTGGGACCAACAATATTAGGTCTCACCAAGGGGACACCATTAATGTCGTAAATTGGCTATCAGAAATAACTAATAATTATTAATAATAATTAATAATCATGTTAAATAATGTGGCGTAATTAACATTAAATCACCTTGTGGGGCACCATTCCCGGAAAGGGAAAATGATAGCCAGTTAAAGATATCAGTCTCATAAAATACACTTAATTATTAATGTGGAATTTTGATTAATAATTAAATAATAACCATAACCAAATTTAACAGTAAAGCCTGAAGGATTTCGGAGTTCTTGACGCAGCAGAGGCTGACTATTCATTCACCCTTGTGCAACATTAAATAGACAACAGGTATGATTCCAAAATATATTTATTCATAAAGTAGCAAAGCAAAACCAAACACACAAATTCTAACAAACTATATACAAACTTGGTGGGTATGTGTGTGTGTGTGTGAGAGAGAGAGAGAGAGAGAGAAAGGCAGGTGTGGTGATCAAAGGGCTGTTTGGCCTACAAAACAAAATGGCTGACAACATAGAACTACAAGATGGCCGAATCAAAGCTGGCCTCAGATCGGGGGAGGTGTTTGTCTGACCGTGTGGTCAGGACAAAGACAAAGGAAAAGAAGCAGGAACTTTGAGATGCCTCTTTGGGTGTAGGTCTGTTGAAAGCCTATTTGTTAATGATCCATCTATCCATTTTCTAACCGCTTATCCTCTTGAGGGTCGCTGGGGGGCGGGCTGGAGCCTGTCCCAGCTAACACTGGGTGAGGGGCGGGGTACATCCTGGACAGGTCCCCAGACTATCGCAAGGCTGACATGTAAAGACAGACACACACTCACATTCACACCTCTGGACAATTTGGAGTCACCAAGTAACCTATCCCCAATCTGCATGTCTTTGGATTGTGGGAGGGAGTCGGAGTACCCGGAGAAAACCCATGCTGACACGGGAAGAACATGCAAACTCAGCACAGAAGGGCTCCCACATCCGGGATCGAACCAGGAATCCTCTTGCTGTGAGGCGACAGTGCTAACCACCACCCCACCGTGCTGCCCCATTTTTGTTAATGAGTCTATGTGAATGTGATTTGTGTTGCAAACGGTCTGGATTAGTGCAGAGGTTGTTTAGTTGTGTGCAAGAATCTGTCTGTGAACAGCATTAGCAAACTAAACACTTAGCTTTGGCGAAGCCAACTAACCAATGACCTAACTGCAAACAATCACAACAATAACTCAATGACAGCATTAAATCACATACAGCAACAGTCTTGCTTAGCCTTTAAAGCTGTGATAAAGCTATGCCTAGTTGTTATGTTACCGATCCTTGAATGATAGAAGAAAGAGTCACTTTGGTGGTGTGCTGCTTTGTTAGCCGGCAGAGGAAGGTGGGGAAGAGCTGTGGTTCCAGATACAGTCTTTGTTGTGTCCTTTGTTCCAAAGGTGAAACTCCGAGGAAGCTGGTCGCTCAGGGTCTTTGCAGAGTTAGACACTGTGTGCTAACTCAACTTGGTTCTCCTTGTTGCTAGAAAGCTAGTTGCAAATCTTGTGCTTACAAATCTAACTTCTCTAGTTCAGGTTTAGAGAGTCTGTGATCAACTGCCCTCCCTTTAGTGGTTTGGGGCAATGGCCTCTTAGTTGGACAGAGATGCTGTGAGCTGCTCGGCATCTCACCAACAAGAGAGCATCTGGGCTGTTCCAGGCCCAGCTGAAACAAAGAAAGACTCTGAGAGAATGCAGGACTTATCTTAGAGTTTCTTACAGTGAGATCACAGAGGGGCATGTCACTTTAACAGTACTCTCCAATCAAGTTTGTTGACTGGTCTCACTGGGAGGTGTAAGGTGGGACATCCTGGAGATGGGTGTCAAATAGCTCTCTTTGATTGAAGAACAAAGAGCATGCAGAGAGGAAAAGCCTTCACAAGTCCAGTTTAGATTTTAACAAATGACAAATCATCTGTGGTCCTGTGAATCCCAACAACACTGAACTTAGTTGAAAGCCCTGTGCATCTCATACAGATCCTAAATAAGTTTGTTTAATCTGTTAATCAACATTTTCATTCACCAGATCCTACCTTTAAGAATATGTTGAAATTTGGTTTGGGAAAATTACAACCTGTAATTTCAAACTGTTAAAACCTATAGTTTCCTTTTTTTTGGAGGAGAAATTCAAATTAATTGTGGGACATACATTATTTAATATTTTGGACTGGAAAAACTTTAAATTAATTGACCAAGATATTTTGTCAGATAAAGAGACATGTACTCGTACTCGTCGTCCTCCACTTATCCGGGTCCGGGTCGCAGGGGCAGTAGCCTCAGCAAAGAAGCCCAGACAGTCCTCTCCCCAGCCACTTCTGTCAGCTCTTCCGATGGAACCCCGAGGCGTTCCCAGGCCAGCTGGGCGATGTAATCCCTCCAGCATCCTGGAGCGGCCCCGAGGTCTCCTCCCGGTTGGACGTGCCTGAAACACCTCCCAAAGGGAGGCGTCTGGAAGGCATCCTTACTAGATGCCCGAACTACCTCAACTGGCTCCTCTTGATGTGGAGGAGCAGTGGCTCTACTCTGAGTCCCTCCCGGATGTCCGAGCTCCTCACCCTATCTCTAAGGCTGAGCCCAGCCACCCTGCGGAGGAAACTCATTTCGGCACATTCGGTCACTGATCGATGGGGCTAGGAGGACCATGTCTTCCGCAAAAAGCAGAGACGAGATCCTCCTGTCACTGAACCTGACACCCTCCACCACTCAGCTGCACCTAGAAATTCTGTCCATAAAAGTTATGAACAGAACCGGTGACAAAGGGCGTCCGGGACGAAAACCACATTGCTCCTCTTCAATCTGAGGTTCAACTATTGACCAGACCCTCTTCTCCAGCACCCTGGAGTAGACCTTACCGGGTAGGCTGAGGAGTGTGATCCCCCTGCAAATGGAACACACCCTCTGGTCCCCTTTCTTGAAGATGGGGACCACCACCCCGGTCTGCCACTCCAGAGGCACTGCCCCTGATGTCCACGTAATGTTGCAGAGGTGTGTCAGCCAGGACAGCCCTACAACATCCAGAGCCTTGAGATATCCAGGGCGAATCTCATCCACCCCTGGGGCTCCGCCGCCGCGGAGTTCCTTCACTACCTCGGCGACTTCTGCCCCAGAAATTGGACGACCCGCCCCCGAGACCCCCGACTCTGTTTCCTCTCTGGAATACGTGTTGGTGGGATTGAGGAGCTCCTCAAAGTATTCCTTAAGCCGCCCGACAATGTCCCCAGTTGACGTCAGCAGCTCCCCGCCAACACTGTAAACAGTGTGAGCAAGTTGCCGCCTTCCCCCCCTGAGGCGATGGTTTGCCAGAACCTCTTTGGAGCCAATCAATAGGATTTCTCCATGGCCTCACCGAACTCCCACGCCCGAGTTTTTGCCTCCGCGACTGCCGCTGCTGCACCGGTACTCGCCAGCTGCTTCTGGAGACCCACAGACCAACCATGCCCTGTAGGCCTTCTTCTTCAGCCTGATTGCTCGTTTACCGCTGCGACTGGCCCCAGCGGCATTGTGGACACAGCTCACAACCGTCGCCTCGACAAGGCCCATTCGGACTCAATGTCCCCCTCTGCCCTTGGCACGCGGTCAAAGCTCTCCTGGAGGTGGGAGTTGAAGATCATCTTGATCGGTTCTTCCACCAGGCGTTCCCAGCAGACCCTCACTGCTCGTTTGGGCCACGTGCCAGGTCTGCGCGGCGTCCTCCCCTGCCATCTGATCCAACTCACCACCAGGTGGTGATCAGTTGACAGCTCTGCTCCTCTCTTCACCCGAGTGTCCAGAACATATGGCCGCAGGTCAAATGATACAACTACAAAGTCAATCATCGACTTGCGACCTAGGCTGTCCTGGTGCCACGTGCACAGATGGACATCCTTATGCTCGAACATGGTGTTAGTTATGGCCAAACTGCGACCCGCACAGAAGTCCAGTAACTGAACACCACTCGGGTTCAGATCGGGCAGGCCGTTCCTCCCAATCACGCCCCTCCAGGTCCTGCTGTCATTGCCCACGTGAGCGTTGAAGTCCCCCAGCAGAACAATGGAGTCTCCGGTCGGGGCACTATCCAGCACCCGTCCCAGGGACTCCAAAAAGGGTGGATACTCTGAACTGCTGTTCAGCGCATAAGCGCAGACAACAGTCAGGACCCCTTCCCCGACCCGAAGGCGCAGGGAAGCAACCCTTTCGTCTACTGGGGTGAACCCCAACGTACAGGCAGAGAGTCTGGGGGCTATCAAAAAGCCCAGCCCGGCCCTCCGCCTCTCACCCAGAGCAACTCCAGCAAAGGAGAGAGTCCAACCCCTCTCAAGGACTTGGGTTCCAGAGCTGGAACTATGTGTCGAGGCTGACTATATCTAGCCAGTAATGCTCAACCTCTTCCACAAGCTCCGGCTCCTTCCCCCCCAGAGAGGTGACATTCCATGTCCCAAGAGCCAATAAGCTGTAAAGAGACATGGATTCAGATAATATCTTCTTACACCCCCTTAATATCTCTTTAAAAGTTGTGTTATTTAACAATTAACATTATTCATTTGACAGATGCTTTTGTCCAAAGTGATGTGCAAATGAGGTACAGTTCCAGCCACAGTGGATCAAGGAGAAGCCTTCATGAAAAAGTGCTTCAGCACTCAGCTCATGTTCCACCTGACCTGGGTGGAGGGTGGTACCACTTCCCTTGTTGCAATGCATCCCCATTGTTCACCTGTCAGCGATGAGAGTCAAGAGGCAAAAAATTAACTAAGTCAGAGAAAGGTAATTTTACATGACATGTTCTTAAGACAGAAAATAGTGAAAAGAGAGCTTTTAGTCTAGAAAGGCTAGAAAGGCTAAAGGCAGACTCTAACATCATCATTCTTCCCACAGGCAGTCAAAACCACCATGTCTCATCATACAGTACCTGCAGAATTTTGAGGGCTGTTTTTGTGATTGTTGTGGCCGAATTGTGATTGTTGTGGCCTAAAAAATTGTGATCCAAGTTGGAATGATTTTAGGCATATATTTGCAAAAATAGTTGCAATGCTGTCTTGGATTCTGAGCCTATTATTTTTAGCATTCAGTGCATCCAACAGAATAATATTTGTGATGGTGGGAAGGCGGGATCAGCTGTTGCTGTCATTTGACACAGCGCTAAAGAACTGTCTCTGAGAAGTGCTCCCCTCCTGCTCTCTCTACCCAGTTAGCACAAGCTAACAGTTAGCACAAGCTAACACAGCAGCTGCTAACATTTGATACAGAGAACCGTCTTTGAGAGGCGCTCCCCTCCTTCTCTCTCTACCCAGTTATCACAAGCTAACAGTTAGCACAAGCTAACACAGCAGCAGCCGCTAACATTTGATACAGAGCTGTTAAACAGTCCCAACAATCTCACACTGACACTGAAATGGCTTCACTCTGTTGTTAAACCTATCAATGAACGTTGGGTAATGCTAGCTGTGTGATGCTAACACTTATCCTGTCACTGTGTGCGTGTCCCAGGTACAACAGTAGTCTCATGATAAACAGAGAGAGAGAGAGAGCAGGGCTGGGCCAATCAATACAGCAGCGTATTAATTTTCAATATAATTATTGTGAAATAGTCAAATTTGCAGTAGGGTAAAGTTGCAGTGATTGGACCAAATTGCAAGGTTGTGCAGAATTCGTGGGGACTGGCTGATTTGCCTTAACACTAGATCTATGAATCAACCTCAAAGACTATACCTACTGTTCATAATAAGACAATATAACATATGCCAATGCAACCTTAAAGGTTATGTACTCTCAGAGGGATCACCCACTATATTGCTTGCATCATCGCAGCAGCATTTGGACACTATGGGAGACATGACAGGTGAGCCTACAGTCCAGTGAAACATTTAGAAAACACATTCTAAGTAAGGGATACTGTATAATGAGCCGGTGAATACTGGGAAAATAACTCCTGACGGGAATAGAACCCAGACGAGCCAGTTATTACATGGCTAATTATCAGTTAAATAAATAATGTTGTCTGCCTCCGCAAAGTGCATTAAAACCGACCGGATTCGACAACTTTTGGTGAAATTTTTGTACTTACCCAGGCTTAGTGGACCGAGCCGAGGCATAAAACTCACGTAAAATGTCATTAAGCATGACTACCGAGTGTGTAGCAGAGAAAGTCCGTCTGTATAGAAGTAGTAGTACAGTACAGTATAGTACAGTAGCCCATTTTGTTGTCTTTTTTGTATTTATCTCATCTTTCTCCTCCTCTATCACTTGAAGCTCTTCAGGTGTCAGTTCCTTGTGCCCTTTTACGCTTGATTTTTTTCTTTCCTTCTCCATTTCTTTTTCTTCAGCGGCATCCCATTCCTCAAAATCCTTTTAGCTACTCTCCAAATTAGTTAAAAGAAATGTTAAAATCAGCCATATCTGTTTGTTTTTTCCCTCTGAAGTTGTTTGACAGCTGCAGTGTTGCAGGGCAGCGTCCTTAGCAACACTGGGCTACATAGCAACTGTGTAATGACCGTTGCTACTAGCAACGGTCATTACATAGTAATATCAGACCGCTGAATGCCGCAACTGACCAATCAGAATACAGCATTTAATAGAGCTGTGTAATAAATATTTATAATATCTATGCCTCATAAGACTGGCAAGGATGAAACTGTCTGGAGATCTGTACAGCCCGGACCACTCACTGGGAGAGCAAAGTCACTAAATATTTTGACTTAAGTGTTCTGGACAGATTAGTTGCTGCGACAGCTTCGATTTATTTATTGATGTTCAAGTTTGCAGTCTGTCTGGGTGTAAAATGTTCTATAATTGTTGTGAAATGTTATAACAATTAGATATAAATTATCCTGACCTTTTCACCCTGCCCTGTCAGCACCATGAACAGCTCCGTTAGCACCAAACTACTGAATGACAGGACAGACTCAAAAACCATCAGTGTGTGTATATATGTATGATATATATGTTTATCTGTGTGAGGGAGAGAGAGAGAGAGAGAGGGAGAGAGAGAGAGAAGAGAGTGAGCCCTCTGTATTCCATTTATTGTCAATAACTATTACTATCCCAAATTCATTGTGTTGTTCATTCATGTTCTTAATGTTCTTCCACAATCATTCCATTGTTTTTATTTTGGTTAATTATTTTGTTGTTTGTTTGTTGTTGTTTATTGATGAACTTGAAAATGTGTTTTTGCCCTTTTTTTCAATCTATAATGATATAAAGCAACCGTAAAATTATTACACCCCCTAAAACTGAATTTTTAAAAGTTATTTTGTCAAGTCTTAAAAAACATGAAAATAAACCATAGCCATATTTGCCTTTACTGACGCTGTTGTGGCGAAAAATTAAAAAAAAAAAGTAAAAAAGGCCCCTGGAATTCTTGTGGTTCTAGTGTTAATTGTTGCAATTGCAACATTGTAACATCCTGACGGGACTGATTAAATGTTCAAAGACCATAGCGATTTTCAAAAGCCTTGGTGTAAAACGCTACTACTTGACAAAGTACAGAGCAACCTTTGAGCAAACACACCTACTCAAATCTGAATTGAGAACATAGAAAATTAAATATTTAATATCAATCTTTTATTTTTCACATTGAATCAGGGACAAGTCCAGTGAAATGACACTGCATCGCTGAATCATAGCAAAAGTTAGACATCAGGCATCAATCCATGGATCAGCCACCAAGAGGTGATTGGACAGTTGATTGTTGTTGCTGTTTTTCTGTGTTGTGGTTTTATCACAGCGGTTGAATTGGGAAAGTGTAGAGAAGTTGAAGCTTAGTTGAAGGGACCTGTGGAATATGGAGGAGAATCGTATTAGATTCCTGGTAGGGGCTAGATACGATGGGCTCTAGTTTCCCGGCGCAGCGCAGGGTGGCGAACCCCACGCAGAGCTAGTTTCGAGCAGCGCAACCTGAGGCGCGCTCAGTTTGGTAGTTTGGCAGACCGAGGTGCGCTGAGATGGGTGTGGCGGCGCAGCAGGGGGAGGTGTCGACAGATCCAGCTTGGCGCAGTGACAGTTTCGTGCCAAAAAGCTTCGCCGAAGGTGCGCTAAAAGCTCGCCAACTGAAACCACGTCTACTGTCAGCGCAGGGGGAGTGCAGCCGGTGTAAGCCAAACTTTGGCTGACCGGCGGACAGTGCGCACACGTCACCAAAACCTCACAGGCAGGTTTCCAGAATATCAGGCACATTAACGATGCAATAAATACCCACAAAACCACTATTCAATGCAACTATCTGCAATCAGCACATAAATGTATCTCTATATTGACTGTCCCGTCACATATGATGTCAGATCAAAGGGGATTGGCACTGTCTGGCACGTTTGGCACGCGTAATGGAAACCCAACCTGATTTGATTAACACAGTTCCAAACTAATGAGTTCATATCCCTCTCAACTAACCACAAACAGCCACAGCATCAGATAGGGAGTATGTATTCAGTAACTGTCATCTTAGAAAAGTCAAAAGAAAAGAAACCGAGTGAGACTGCGAGAGAGAAAGAGAGAGCGCACGCTTGCACGAGAGAAACGCAACATTGATTTACAATTGTGGTGACCTCCTCCCAGGCTACCTTTGCATCATCAGCCCGTGGAGGTCTGCTCGCAGTTCCGTATATTCGGACACTGCGAGCTTGGACCTCCCGGACCAAAACATCAGTTTCCTCCTGGGAGAAGTTTGGCCGTCTGACGCTGCTGCTCTTTTCCGCCATGGCGAATTGAGTAAACTCTCATTACGCCTTTGCGCGGCGCATTTAAGGGCGAGCAGAGGGGCTCATTTGATTGGTGTGATGTGAATGGGCTGTGTAAAACCCACTCCACGCCTTCTCTCCTCCCTCTTTCCAACTAGCGCCGGTAGGAGGGACGGAGGTGGGATAGAGGAGTAGCTGCGCCAGGGCCAAACTTACAAAATCCGCCTGGCCACACCCAGTTGCCGGCGCGCCCGGTCTGCGAAACTAGAGCCCGATGTGTTACCAACCCCCCAGAACCTAAAACTATGGGTAAACGGGGACCCATCATGCCCATTGTGCTCAGGTACCGCAACCTTAAAGCATCTTTTGTCAGGCTGTAAAGTTAGCTTGTCACAAGACCGGTATACATGGCGACACCAGGTGTTGAAAAGTTTAGCTGCAGGCATCGAAGGGAAACGAAGACAGGCAAATTCAGAAGGTTTTAAGAATAGGAGTTTATTCATTATATTATTATTTATTCAGTTTGTCTGTGAGGGCGAGAAATAGAGAAGTGATAAGTTAGTAAGGAGGCAAGGGTGTGGCCGCCTAGAAGGTTCTTGTGATTGGGAAATGCAAGTAGATTTAGGGGGAAAGCTTGTTCCCAAGGAAATAGTTTGGACCAATCAGAGGCCTGACATAGTGTTGTGGTCAGTGAGTCAATGGATAGTTTATTTCATTGAGCTGACAGTTCCTTGGGAAGATTCAGTGGAAGAAGCCTATGAAATAAAAAAGCATAGGTATGCAGACTTAGGAGCAGAAGCTGAGCAGTGAGGATGGAAAACTAGGATTTGTCCAGTGGAAGTGGGGTGTAGGGGATTCATAGCAAGATCAGCCGTCTTGCTCCTGGGGGAACTCGGAGTGCGGGGCCAGAGTTTGAGGAAGACAATGAAGGAAATGTCAGATGAAGCAGCTAGATGTAGTCAGTGGATTTGGATGAGGAGGAATAATGTCAACTTTATTATTGGAGTTATGATATGTAGCGTGTGAAATAGGGTATGGTGAATGTGCTAGGAAAGGTAGTATCAGCATGGTCACTACCTGGAGCTCGCCTAAACGTAGCCTGGGTTTGTTGAAGGTGGCAGTGATGTTTGGGCTGAGAAAGCCTGTGAGTTTATCTTCTCTGTCTCCTTTAACTTTAGCTTATATTGGAGTTACGATATGGAGCATGTGAAATACGGTATGGTGAATGTACCAGTAAAGGTAGTATCGGCATGGTCACTACCTGGAGCTCGCAAAAACGGAGCCTCGGTTTGTTGAAGGTGGCAGTGCTGTTTGGGCTGAGAAAGCCATGTGTAATGTAACCAATAAGGGTAAAATAAGGATTTGTTTCTATATACGATGTCTTTATTGTTCCATATGTAGTATCTATGCAGGGAAAAATTATGTTTATAAATCAATGACCAAGAAAGAAGCATCTGTTTATGAAAGCTGGATAGGTTTGAGGGGACTTTTTCAACATTATAATAACAAAATAAAACGAAATTTAGGCCTCCTAATTTAGAGAAAATAAAATTTGGTATGAAGTTCCAAATTGAAGATGGGTTCTTGATTAATTGTTTTGTGTCGTCAAGCATCTTGTTATCCGGAATGAGGACTACAGTGTTTTCTTCCAGTAAACGTAAACACGTAACATCTGCCCCGCCCCCTATCCAATCAGAAACCTTCCCTGCCCCAAACCTTGCGCGGACCCGAATAAAGCCGATTAAAAGGAGATTAAACTGATTCCCCTTGTAAACCCTCATTCGGAATGAATATTTCCCATGTAAACTACCTGGAAAAACTTGAATTCCGAATGATTTCATTCAGATTTGTTTCATTCCGAATGAAAAGTCATCATGTAACCACACCCACTGTCTAGCCTCCTGGAGGTGTCGTGGGACCAACTAGATGAAACACTGGTGAAAGGAGGTTCCAACCTGATGACTGCAAAGCCATGTTAGTTATCACTGCTCACTGGTCTGTATAGTTACGCCTTGCCATAATAGTTTATCATAGGGCTGAGGAGGTTATTCACTGAGTGCTGATCCTTTTTCTAGAACACAAATTTCGTGTGTTTATTTGAACAATTAAAAACAATGCATTCTGTAATAAAAAAGAAAAGCTAAGTAATTGTCCTTTTAACATTGTTTTTCATTTCATTATGACTATAAATGCATAAAATACATAAAAAGGAAACACATATACCATCTTCCACTGATGCACAAATGGAGAGCATGCACCAATTGTGAATCAAGGTACAGTGTATAGTGTCAGTCCTCCAAAGCTCGGAAGGCATGATTGAGAATGCATTTATGCACTCAGGCAATTAGTTTGGGCTTTAGTGAAGGGCTGAAGAACAGATTTGGAATAACAAGTAAGGATTCATATTTGGTAGAACGACTGGGTCATCTCTGTCCTCATCCCTCTCACAGACCTGCCTGTGTGTGATCTCTGCTCAGCTGCTACACAACACCACTCTGAAGGGATAAACAGGAAGCAAGCAAATAGGATTTTTCAACACTGTTGTAGCTGAACATAAAGCCGATTTTCTACCAGCTGTACCCAGTAAGTGTGTGTCTTGTTAGTCTTGGCATTGCTTCATTATCTCCTCCTCCTCACAACAACTGTCAGTGTGTTCTGAGTGCTCAGCGTGCTGAGAAAAACCCCAAAGACACAAAGCTAGATGTTAGTGGGAACAAAAAACAGTCTTGGTGTGGCTGTTCAGTGTGTGTGTGTGTGTGTGTGTGTCTGTGTCTGTGTGTGTGTGTGTGTGTGGGAGTGACAGTTGTGAATCTGCATTTTGCTGCTTGTGCATCTGACCGGGGTCAGATGTGCAGTTTGCCAAAGTGTGTGATAAGCCAGCACCATAGTTAACTTGCTCGCTCACCCCAGTCATGATGAACACAACCAAAGAGCAGCGATAAGAGATGGTATTTTCCAACATAAAGCTAATGGTACACTAATCATATTTCCTGGAGTGATTGGGAAATAAAATATGTGGAACACAACACCTGTTACACCTCAACATAACAATACCTCTGCCATCTCTAACAGCTATCTCAAAGCATTGGTTATTATCTTTTTAACCAAGCACATTAGGATATAGCTTGCCTTGCTATGTTAACATGTCGTCAAAAACTGAAACAAAGCCCTTGCTAGCTGACGGTAAACATCTACTCCTTTTAAAGGTTTATTTATGTTTTCTAATGACACATAAACCGGCCCCTTTCGGCAAACATTCAAAATAATTCTGCAATGATTTTGTGAAAAGACTTGATTTTTCCCAGCTCATGCTCCGCTTGTCCACCATAACAATGCAGTTACACATTTTTTAAGTTCTGATTGCTGGGTTCTACCAAGTAAACAATGCTGCTGAGTTTATTTTATACACTCCTGAAAAAGATTAAGGGAACGCTTAAACCAAAATTATTCAAGTTGAAAATCTTCAGTGATGTACATTGTATAATTTGTTGAGAACAAAAAGACATCACAACAGCCAGTGGAAACCAAAATCATCAACCCATTGAGGCTGGATTCAAAATCACACCAAAACTCAAATTAAAAAATTGAAATCACAGGCTGATCCAACTTCAGTAGTGTGTGTGGCCCCCGTGTGTCTTCATGTACTCCTGACAAAGTCTGGGCATGCTCCTGATGAGTCAGTGGGTGGTGTCCTGGGGGATCTCCTCCCAGACCTGCATCAGGGCATCAGTAAGCTCCTGGACAGTCTGTGGCAGTACTTGGCGGTGTCAGATGCACTGATACATAATGCCCCATAGGTGCTCAATTGGAGTCAGGTCAGAGGCACAAGAGTGTCAATGGCATCAATGCCTTTATCATCCAGGAACTGCCTACATACTCTGGCCACATGAGGCTGGGCATTGTCCTGCACCAGGAGAAACCCAGGGCAAAGCACCAGTGTAAGGTCTGACAATCACTCTTAAAGGGAAATTTCGGTTTATTTCAACCCATCTCCTATCATCCTAAATTTGTTTCAAGTCATTAGTGACATAGAAATAATAGTTAGCATGTTGGCTGTTAGCCTAGATACAGCCGTAGCGTCAGACCTGTTAAAACGTAATTGAACGGGCATCCTTTCAAGTGCAAAGTTAGTCCACTAAACAAGCTTTTTCTCCACAAAGACCGCCTCATATCGTTAGGATAAATGTCAGAGAACATATAGAAAACGATATGTAAACGTGTTGTCTTACCTTACCGTTGTGGTGCCATGTTTGTTGTTTACCATTTAGCTAAGGCTGCAACCGGTCCCATTCCTTGCAACAGAGGCATTCCTCTTCTGTGGGCATTGGGGTACAGCATTCACAGGTAACGTTACACCACCAATCTCCTGAGCTAAAGCCTTGCAGCAGCCATTCCTCCTCTGTCATCCTCTACCTGTTGTGCCTCTCTCTCTCTCTCCTCCTCCCTTCTTCAATTTCACGAAGCTCTTTGTCAGTGTATTCTGGCTCAAATAAATAAGGGCGGCCATAAAACTCTGCAAAATCAAATTCCTCCTGCACAAAGTCGAAGTCTGGCAAAAAGTCAGCCATTATTCTATAAATCTTTCATAAAATAAATGAATGAACTTTTCAGGCTACTGTCCGGTTCTGCCTTGCAGCTGCTGCTGCTTGTTCTTGCGAGATTTCAGGCACAGTATGAGATCGCTGCTTGTTCTCGCGATATTTCGGCCGCGCTTTGGGAAGCAGAGGTAAACGGTAAACACACGGTAAGGTAAGACAACTCTGAAGACCACCTAAATATGGAATGTTAGTATATAGGCTTTCCACATTGAGAGGCAATGGCCGCCCTTATTTATTTGAGCCAGAATACACTGACGAAGAGCTTCGTGAAATTGAAGAACGGAGGAGGAGAGAGAGAGAGGGGCACAACAGGTAACGTTAGAGGACGACAGAGAAGGAATGGCTGCTGGAAGGATTTAGCTCTGGAGATCGGTGGTGTAACGTTACCTGTGAATGCTGTACCCCAATGCCCACAGAAGAGGAATACCTCTGTTGCAAGGAATGGGACCGGTTGCAGCCTTAGCTAAATGGTAAACAACAAACATGGCACCACACCGGTAAGGTAAGACAACACGTTTACATGTCATTTTCTATATGTTCTCTGACATTTATCCTAACGATATGAGGCGGTCTTTGTGGAGAAAAAGCTTGTTTGGTGGACTAACTTTGCACTTGAAAGGATGCCCGTTCAATTACGTTTTAACAGGTCTGACACTACGGCTGTATCTAGGCTAACGGCTAACATGCTAACTATTATTTCTATGTCACAAGTGACTTGAAACAAATTTAGGACAATAGGAGACGGGTTGAAATAAACCAAAATTTCCCTTTAAGGATTTCATCCTGGTACCTACCAGCAGTCAGGGTACTGCTGGCTATGACATGGAGGTCTGTGTCACCCTCCAAGGATATGCCTCCCCAGACCAGCACTGAGCCATCATCAAACTGGTCATGCTGGATGATGTTACTGGCATCATAACGTTAACGTTCATCTCCAGACTCTTTCACGCCTGTCACGTGTGCTCAGTGTGAACCTGCTCTCATTTGTGAAGAGAACAGGGTACCAGTGGCGTACCTGCCATTTCTAGTACTGTCTAGGGAATGCCAATCGAGCTGCACCGTGCTGGGCTGTGAGCACAGGTCCCACTAGAGGATGTTGAGGCCTCATGCCATTCTCATGGAGTCTGTTTCTGACAGTTTGGTCAGGAACATGCACACCAGTAGCCTGCTGGAGGTCAAATTGTAGGGCTCTGGCAGTGCTCCTCCTGTTCCTCCTTGCACAAAGGAGCAGATACTGGTCTTGCTGCTGGGTTGATGCCCCATGGCCCTGTCGAGCTCTCCTTGTGTAACAGCCAGTCTCCTGATATCTCCTCCATGTTCTTGAGACTGTGCTGAGAGACACAGCAAACCTTCTCGTGACCGCACATATGGATGTGTCATCCTTGAGGAGCTAGACTACCTGTGCAACCTGATTGGGCTGCAGTAGTGACATGGACACTAGCAGAACACAAAACTAGAGAAGACTCAGTCAGGAAGGATAAGGAGAGAGCAACTGTCTGTGACCACCACATGTTTAACCATTCCCTTTTGGGTCGTCTCTCCATTGCACCTGTTGTCACTTTTATTTGCACCAAAGCAGGTGAAACTGATTCAGAATCACTTGTCCTTCCTAAATAGACAGATTGATATCCCTGAAGTTTAACTGACTTGGTGTTACAGTGTGATGATGAACTGTTCCCTTAATTTTTTAAAGCAGTGCATTTTATAAGGGGCAGTCTTCTAAATTAGGTTCAGAGTGCAATCAGACATGGAAAGACGGGTATATCATGTACTGACATTGAGTGACAGACCCATTATTTTAGGTGTTGTGCTCTCAAAACTCTTGATTTTATTATTTCTCATGTTATGCCAAACGTGAACATATTCAATGCATTGGAGTAGGGTGTGCATGAAAATACATGACAAACGTGTCTCGTATTGATTCAGTAAGGGACAGTGCATTTTTTTTCAGTACAGGATGATCCGGTGTTAACTTTACACAGCACAGATGGCAACCTATTCCTCTCTGCAGGTAGGCAACAGCAACACTTCCTTTTTATCTGGGTGCATGTTCAACACTGCTGTTGAAGCTTCTTATCCATTCTCTCTCTCTCTCTCTCTCTCTCTCTCTCTCTCTCTCTCTCTCTTAATCAGCTGACTATGGGCATTCAGTCTTGCAACTATAGCAATCAGATTTTGCCACAATCTCCTGAAATGTTGGAAAGTAACCAACAAAGGTTACTTTCCAACATTTCAGTTTCTTACATGCATTATATTTTCAGTGTTCTTCACTTATTTTGTATGTAATTTCCAAATGTATATACACTAGTTATACAATTGTATGTCACATAAAAAGACACAATAGAGGCCTCTGTGTATACAGTGCCATTTAATGGATCTGTTTTGTTTTGTTTTCATTTGGCATTTAACTCTGGAGTGCTAAAAGGCACTACAGATTCAAGCACAGCAGCCCTAGTACTTTGGAATGTATCAAGGCTTTTATGTGGAAATTTGTGTCAGAGACATTTAATGTGGACTTTAACAATAAAATCACTTTAAAGTGTGTATTTTTGTCATGTCTTATACCACCCACTTTTGGTTTTCTATGCATCCAGTAGAACATTGTGGTCTTTGGCTCTCTCTCATGTCAAAGGTTTGGTCATGGTGCTGTATATCTGAATTCACATTTCTATCATCTTTGGTCTGGTTTCATGTTCCCTGTATTGTGTGCAGGCTGAATAGAGCACATTCAGTACTGCACATTTTCTGAATCACAATAGCAAGTGAGCAGTAGTGACAGTGAATTCCAATTTTCCTCGTGGCGGGGCCTCAGAAGATGGAAATTCTAATGAATAAAAGATAATCACCTCAGCAGAGCTTTTGTCAGCCAGTTTCAGCTCATTTTCAATTATAACCCCAGTCTCCTTTCCACCTCTATGAATGCATTATGCTCAATAATATTTAAAGCTTTTTTCCAAGTCCTCTCAACCAACACAGGCACTGAAAATGTATTGTCATCTTTGGAAAGCTCTGCCAGGTGGGTACTCATTGTTCCCATACAGAGGATCCAAACAATCTACATTAATGTCTAAATATTTCAGGTGCTAAGCAGAACAATTGAACTGACTGAGCCGAGGTTGGGGTTAAAGGAAGTCCAAATAATTCATGACAATTTCACTAATAATGTGATCCTTTTCGATAAATACAAAAACTGCATACTTAAGGCCCAAACATGAAGAAAGCGATAACTGAAAGTCACATCAAGTACAGTAATTTGTAACTCTGTACTTTGTTGATTAAATACTTGCTACTTTATGTAGAAAGTTAAGTTTTATGATCAGTAGATGTCAGTAAACTTTAATGATAACTGAAATGGGGTGGTTGTGTTCTGCTAAAATAATGACGAAGGGTCTAAGCTTGAATTTTTCTTTTTGTTTTTTTTTCAAGATATTTTTTGGGGCATTTTTAGCCTTTAATTCATAGGACAGACAAGTGTGAAAGGGGGACAGAGAGAGGGAGTGACATGCAGCATAGGGCCACAGGCTGGAGTCGAACTCAGGCCACTGCGGCATCAGCCTTGTACATGGGGCACCTCCTCTACCTCTAAGCCACCGACACCCCAGCTTGAATTTTTCTTAACTGACATGTGACAACACAATTGTTAAGATCTACACTCTCTGGTCACTTTATTACATACACCTAACAAGTTTCCGGTTGGACCCCCTTTTTCCTTCAGAGCTGCCTTAATCCTGGGGCGTCAATGGCTTAGTGGATAGAGTAGGCACCCCATGTACAAGGCTGTTGCTGCAAAGCAACTCAAGCCTGTGGCCCTTTGCTGCATGTCATTCCCTCTCTCTCTCCCCCTTTCACACTTGACTTTCCTATCAATTAATGGCAAAACTGCCCAAAAAATATCTTAAAAAAAAAGAAAGAACTGCCTTAATCCTTTGTGGCATAGATTCAACAAGGTGCTGGAAACATTCCTCAGAGATTTTGCTGCTGATTTGTTGGCTGCACATCCACAATGTCAATCTCCCATTCCACTACATCCCAAAGGTGCTCCATTGGATTGAGATCTGGTGACTGTGGAGGCCATTGAAATACAGTGAACCCGTTGTCATGGTCAAAAAAACAGTATGTGATGATTTGAGCTTTCTGACATGGCACGTTACCTGCTGGAAGTCGCCATTAGGAGATGGGTACACTGTGGTCATAAAGGGATGGACACAGTCAGCAACAATACTCCATTTAAACGATGCTCAGTTGGTATTAAGGGGCCCAAAGTGTGCCAAGAAAATATCCCCCACACCATTACGCCACCACCACCAGCCAGAACCGTTGATACAATGCAGGATGGATCCATGCATTCATGTCATTTATACCAAATTCTGACCCTATCATCTGATTGTCACAGCAGAAATTGAGACTCATCAGACCAGGCAATATTTTTCCAATCTTCTATTTTCTAATTTTGGTGAGCCCATGAAAACTGTGGCCTCAGTTTCCTGTTCTAAGTTGACAAGAGTGGCACCCGGTGTGATCTTCTGCTGCTGTAGCCCATCTGCATCAAGGTTCGACGTGTTGTTCATTCAGAGATGGTCTTCTGCAGACCTCAGTTGTATTGAGTGGTTACTTGAGTTACTGTTGCCTTTCTATCATCTTGAACAAGTCTGGTTATTCTCCCCTGACCTCTGGCATCAACAAGACATTTCCACCCAGAGAACTGCTGCTCACTGGTTATTTTCTCTTTTTCAGACCATCCTCTGTAAACCCTAGAGATGGTTGTGCATTAACATCCCAGTAGAGCAGCAGTTTCTGAAATACTCAGACCAGCCCGTTTGGCACCAACAACCATGCCATGTTTAAAGTCACTTATATCACCTTTCTTGCCTATTCTGATGCTTGGTTTGAGGGTGCAAGGTGAGTGTGTTTGTTGATCCTGTGAGTTTATCTATCTCCTTTAACTTTAGCTTATATTGGAGTTATGCTATTTAGCGTGTGAAATAGAGTATGGTGAATGTGCTAGGAAAGGTAGTATCAGCACGGTCTCGACCTGGAGCTCACATGTATGGAGCCTGGGTTTGGTTGAAGGTGGCAGTGCTGTTTGGGCTGAGAAAGCCATGCGTAGGTAAGGTAAAGGAGGTTATTGGGTTGGTGCAGGGAGCACTTAGCACTTAGCACTTAGTAGCAGAACTTCTAAGCAGAGTACATAACTCCGTGAGATCAGGTGGAGAGATCCACTTCCTCTCAGGAGGAAATCCAGGAAGAGGAAGGTTATATAAGTGTGGGAGTGGCCTATTTGAATCCCTTTTGTTTGAGACCATGCTGCAAGGTGAGTGTGTTTGCTGATCCTGTGAGTTAATCTATCTCCTTTAACTTTACCTTATATTGGAGTTATGCTATTTAGCATGTGAAATAGAGTATGGTGAATGTGCCAGGAAAGATACTATCAGCACTGCTTCTACCTGGAGCTCGCATGTACAGAGCCTGGGTTTGGTTGAAGGTGGCAGTGCTGTTTGGGCTGAGAAAGCCATGCATAAGTAAGGTAAAGGAGGTTGTTGAGTTGGTGCGGGGAGCAGTGAGACCTGGCATTAGGGGAGTGTCTCTGAGACGCCAGAGATCACTGTCTAGCCTCCTGGAGGTGTCGTGGGACCAACTAGACGAAACACTGGTGAAAGGAGGTTCCCACCTGATGACCCCAAAGACATGTTAGTTATCACTGCTGACTGGTCTGTATAGTTAAGCCTTGCCATAATAGCTTATCATAGGGCTTAGGAGGTGATTCACTGAGTGCTGATCCTTTCTCTAGAGCACAAACTTCTTGTGTTTATTTGAAATTCAGCAGGTCATCTTTACCATGTCTACATGCCTAAATGCATTGAGTTGCTGCCATGTGATTGGCTGATGAGCTATTTGCCTTAACGAGCAGTTGAACAGGTGTATCTAATGAAGTGGCCAGTGATGGTTGTTTTCCTTCAGCAACTTTATCCTTTACTAAGTCCCACCTTTTGGCTCTGCGCTCCAGTAACAGTTAGGAAAGCTTGGAAGATAGCACAACCCTGGTCAATTTTCCCCTTTCCTGTTATCCTTATATATATTATGTGCTAGTTAAAAATGTTGTGACGAAACCCACATTTTGAGGATGGTTAGAAGATGTAGCCTGGGGACTGTCATAATCTTCATGGATACATTACACTTTATAACAGTGGCGGCTGCTGGTCTTTCAAGGAGGGGAAGCTCATTTTCGGCCTACATCATAAAATGTGTCAGTTTATTTATACGTAAATTCTACCCTCTGGGGCTGCTGCGTGAGGCTAGTGTGACCGCCTGTGAGTGCTTTGGGACGGTGGAGGGGCTCACAGCAGCACCCGCTGCTCGTTGGGGACAGTAACTGCAGAGCGACAGAAGTCAAACACGTCTCCAAACACGAGAACAGTCTCCAATAGCACCAGAAAAAGATGCTAGATTTGTCGCTAGTTGTTTTTAACAAAGAAAAAGTCACTAAGAGGATTGGAAAAGTCTCCAGATCAACTTGGAACAACGGAATGAAACTTGAAACTCTCCGGTGGTAGTTTATATTTCAAGATCGCTGATTCACTCATTTCACTGTCAATCAAAAAGGGATTCAGCCTCAGACAGATCATCCAATCATCATGCAGAAGCCCAGCGTCCAGGCCAGCCGAGGCCAGCCCACTGCCCCATAGACCCCTCAGAGACGCTGAGCGTCCGATGGACGGGACAAAACTTAGCATTTATCCAATGACTGTCTAGTTTCGCTGCAGTGGAACAACCCACTCTATACTTCCCCACTGAAGTCTTTGGACGCTGAGCTTTCACTGTTTAATGCACTGTGACGCTACGGGAATGAATGAGAAGAAAGTCGCGTCAGTGACTTGTGATAAGTAGCTGATTCTGAACAAAAGTTGAACGCGTTCTAGCGCATATTTAGTCAATGAAATGTAAACACAACAGTACATATTTGACCACTTATTTTTTGACATTTTGCAGTCTTAGAGCAATCGCCACTGCTTCATACAGTGCCTTGGAAAGTAAGCTCCCCTCTTTGTAGTATTCCTATTTTGTTGCATTACAACTTACAATTTAAATGGATTTCTATTAGTTGTTTTTTATGAACCAACACAAAATAGTCAAAACTGGTGCTATGGAAAAAAAACTCGTTTTGAAAAACGTCTACATGTATTTAATCCTTTCATTATTTAGATTTAGATTACTTTGCTGTCATTGTACAGAACATACAATGAAATTCAGTTGCATTCAAGATCATACTCAATAAAAATAAATGGAAAGTAAGAATAAGTAAATAAATGCATTCATCCATCATTCATACTCTCATCTACACAGCAGACAGACCATACACTCATCATGCCACCGTAAGCAGTTAAAAGAGATAAAATAAAGTTCTCATAAAATTATTGCACATAAACAAATTATTGCACATTTTGTTGTGATGTTATCTGGGGGTCTGTTTTCAGTTCAGAGTTCATTATGGTGATGGCTTTGGGATAGAAACTGTTCATAAAATGTATGGTGCATGTTCTGATGGACCTGTAGCGTTTGTTGGAGGGTAACAGTTCAAACAGGTGATGAGCAGGGTGAAATGAGTCCTTTAGGATGTTGTGTGTCTTCTTCAGGCAGCGGCAGGTGAAAATGTCTTCTGTCCTATGATGTTTTGTGCTGTTTTTATGACTCTCTGCAGGGATTTTTTGTCTGCTGCAGAGCTGCTACCATACCACACCAGGATTCCATGAGGACGCTCTCAATTGAGCAGCAGTAGAATGACTATGAAGCCCCCGAATAAGATCTGGTGCTTTCATTTGCCTTCAAAAGTCACATAATTAGTTAAATAAAGTCTAGTGGTGTGCAATCTAAGTGTCACATGATCATAAGCTCCATTTCCACCAAACAGGTGGTTCAGTTCAGTATGCATTTTTTTTTCCATTTCCACTGTGAAAAGTTGTGGATGGTAGCAATGGAACAGTTCCTTACCATCCCCATTTTTGGTCACCCCTCTGTTGGGGTACCCAGCACACAGATCTGGTACTAAAAGGTGGAGCTAGAAATACTGCAGTCTGCTGATTGGTCAATAGTGGATGGTCACTCTTGCTTAGTGCTGAGTTGTGGTTGGTTTTGATGCTTATGTAATCACTGCTCATTCTGTGGCAAGGTTTACATAGTAAACTATAACTATAAAATATAGGGTGTTTTGATGCCTCTCACAGCAGCTGTAGTTTGACAAATACAATAACTTATTCTACTGAGCCAACTGCCAGCAACCTTTAACGAGGAACATGTGTTCCAAACTAACGCTGTCCAGTGGTGTATCATACTGCCCGACATTAGCCGTCCAGCTATGATGCCGCCCGTCAGCGTATCATACTGCTATGACAGGTGCTGGCCGACTATCCCGATCGCAGATTGAGCGATATGCACTTGTGAGTTTGAACTTCTGAGTTCAGCTTGCTAAGTTTAAACACAATAAGGAACACAAGGTCAAACGTTTTGTACCAGCCCGTTCTCATTCCCAGGTTGTCAAATGCCGCTACTCTGTCATGCCCCGCAGCATGGAATATTGACACTGAAGGAATTATTTGGCATCTTTATGAGATGCACCAGGCTTTCACCTAACTCCAGTGTAAAACCCATGTGTGAAATACTTGACGCTTTGAGCAACTGATACAGTATGAAGAGCAGGATGGGAGGGAGGGTTGGTGGCTGGGTCACACAAACGCAGACTGTTTTTCAGGAGATGGCAGTTTGTGTCCTGTGTGAAACCAGAAGTCAGTGGTGTTGTAATGTAGCATAACATTACTTACATACCTATGCCATGTGTGAAACCAAAATTTGATGTTGTTTCAACATTACATTACACAATTTATGTATGGCCATCCAGCAGCATATTATACCACCATAACAGGGGCCATCTGGCCACGTCATGAACTGATGCCACCTGTCTGTGTATCATACTGCTGCGACAGGTGCCGTTCTGCCAGCCGGCGGTATATCATAACATTGCGACAGGTTCCATCCAGCTGCGTTACAAACTGACGCCACCTGGCTGCCTATCACACAGCCACCAATAGTGACTTTTGGCGCCAAAATAGCTGACAAAGCTGTTGTATTCTGAAGGCTCCAAAACAGGAGTCCACAAACCAATGGATGATGTCATGATAGCTACGTCCATTATTTTTACAGTCCATGGTTGTAACAAAAAACAAGTGTCGTTTCACTGTAGTTAATATCAAAAAGTCAAATTAAAAAGCATCAGTACAGGTCTTATTGGCCAGTGGAAACCAGTGTCAAATATCAACAGCATGTGATTGCAATCTTGATAACTTTGGCCAAATTGGTAAATCTTGTCCCCTGACATCTTGCTAACAACAGCAAATCACAGAACCCTGCTGCTTTACTAATTCTAACAAAACTAACCACATAGCCATGTCATTTGGGTTCCATTTGCTTCCGATATTACCACAGGGAAAAAGACCCATAATTTTTTTCCTTGTGCTGAAAGCCAGATGGTTTGGTATTCTGCAAACACACACACACACACTGTCTGCCTCCCTCTCCCACCTTGACAAAGGAAAGAGTCATTCGACAAAGCAGCCTCTGACATTACAGCTTAATTCCTTGGTAAATACACTATAGAGCAACAACACCTGCTGTTGTCCTCCACTGCCAATCCTCCTCTGACTTTCAGCGGGATAATTTTAGAAAGGGCCTCTATGCAACCAGGGCTCATTCACACGTCTGTGTTTATGAGTCCAACTCATTATTTGTAAGAAGAGCGTGTCACACATCACCTTGCAAACAGGCCTGTGTGCTGAAACTGAGAGCGAGAGCGAGTGGTGCTGCAGGCGACAACAATATTTTTGGAGGTGTTGTTGAATGTGTCAAGGTCAAGTGAGAGTCCTTGGTTCCTGTTTGCTTTTTTTTTGGCTCTGATTTGATTCAGACAGAAGAGTTCGACCTCTCAGGAAATTGTACTGCTGCAGCTTTAACAGCCCAAGGTCATCAGAATTTATTGCATTCCTTAATTGGAGTCTTTTTGGCTCACTAAACCTCCACAGCCTGAGAAAGTCTTTTCAGTATTTGTTGGAGGTTTTTCTTCATTTCGCTGTGTTTTCTGATGATTTGTGCGGGGCATTGGGGACTTGTTCCTCTGCTGTGAAGTTGGGGGACCAGAGGAAAGCCTCAAGCCCTTGATTAACAAACACAATATTGAACTTTCTCTTGCTTCTTCTGAGATATAGTCAAACTCTCTGCCTCTTGTTTGCCTTGTTCTCACACTCGCAATTTTATTGTCTGCTCTGCCCTGATAATTAGATTTTGTGTCTGTGTAGGTGTGAGGGAGACAATAAATTCAGTTGAACTACAGAGCACGCAGTTTTATCTCTTATGATGACCATTCAGTGAGGGGTTTTTAAGCAGCAGTTACAATGTTTTGCCACATCACATGTGCATCACAAATCTAAAAAAAGGTAATTCACAGCCGAATGCTACATGTGAGCAAATCCTTAGATTGTGCTATTTTTCATCTCATTTCACATCAGATAATAGACATATAGCAGAGGAAAACAGAGGGTGATATCTCCCCGTCCTTCACTGATTAGATTAAGTTTCTCAGTGGCCTGCTCCCACTGTGGCTTAGGAGGCGAACGCTCCTAAAATGAGGTGTCATTGCAAATTACAGGAGCAGCTGAGGCCCAGCACCGCCTTACCGGCTAGGCTCACCCATCCAGGTGGCACCAACAGTAATCACTCCTGATCTGGCCCGCAGTGAAATAACAGAAATTGGTACTGATGTGGTGTTTGTGTCAACGGCTGGGGTTTGGGGGTTGGGGTTGGCTGGGGAGTCTGAGACACACCCCTCCCCCACCACCACCACCACCAGGTTCCTAACATAATCTACCTGTGTTGGAGAGAAGAAATACATTTTCAGTGGAACCATATAAAAGGGGACTAAACAGCCTGTTCTCATTCCGAAGTCTTCAAATACTGCTGCTTTGTCAGTGATTTTGGCACCGAAGCCAAAAGCCACCTTTCACAGAGGTGATACGCCACCAGATGACATCAATTTGTAACTCTGGCTGCACAAACCTTTCATGGTTTTATGACACGCCACCAGTTGGCCAGATGGCACCTGTTGTGGCGTTATGCTGCTGGTGACAATGTAACATAAGGTCTGGAAACACCCATAGGGTCGGTGGGAGTAGTGGTGGATGGGTCCAACAAACCCTGGACTTTCATCCGGGAGCCAGGTGTTCGCTTCTTATATAAATGTAGAGCCAAACCATGATGTTTTTTTTCTAAACCTAACCATACACTTTTATTGCCTAAAACTAACCACTGCATTTTTTGACATTGTGTTGTTGGCTGCAATGTCTTGGAACGTCAACAGCAGACGCAGGAGGATACCTAGGACAAAGGGATGAGAGAGTCCACTGACAAAGCAGCGACATGTGATGACTTGGGGTGAGAACGTGTTAAATAAAACAGGACCTAAGATGGAATCAGGAGTAGAATACCAACTACAACATCTAAAGAAGGATATCTTACTACATAATAACGGAAACTCTGTCTGTCGGGGTGTGTGTGTGTGTGTGTGTGTGGGTGTGTCTGTTCCACGTCTTTCTCCTCACTGACTTGGTCAATCCATGTGAAATTTGGCACAGTGGTAGAGGGTAATGGGAGGATAAAATTGAAGCAGTATTACATCAATTGGCCAAAGATGGGCGCTATAGCAACTGACTGAAATTGCAAACTTTGAATGGGCATATCTCATGCCCCATATGTCATAGAGACATGAAACTTTGCACCGAGATGCCTCTCCAAATTTGCCTCAAGAACCCATACTTCCGGTTATATAGATTTTCCACCATTTTGAATTTTTTGAAAAACACTTAAAATCGATATTTTCTTAGGAAGTTTGACCGATCTGCATGAAACTCGGTGAACATAATCAAGGGACCAATATCTAAAGTTCCCTCTTGGCAAAAGTTAGAAAACTTACTAAAACTGAGCTTCTATCTAGGCAATAAATATTGCGGAGGGCGTGGCTCATCACATAAAGGTGTATAACATCTCAAAGGTTTCACCCATCACCACGCAACTTTGTAGGCATATGACCACACATAATCTGAGGGGACCCCTCCATTATTGACCCCATTAAACAAAATGGGGGCGCTAGAGAGCTAATTTCTTATCGAGGCCTAACCGCCATATCAATTTCTGTTATGTACTTCATGGAATTGGCGGTGGTTAATTTACATTACATACAATGCTTTAAAGTTTAAGATTTTTTTTTTTGCCTATATTTGACAGGACAGTGAAGCATGACAGGAAGGATGGGAGAGAGAGAGAGCAAGGAAGACATGCAGCAAAGAACGAAGGCCGGATTCCAACCCACACCGCTGCAACAAGGGCTAGCCGCACCTTTCCCATGTGAACTACCAGTGCACCCCACTTTTAAGTCAATACAACATAAACACTTTTAACTATCTGCCTTTCAACGTGCTACCTCAGCTTCTAATGTACAGTTTTAGCCCACTAACTATCCCATTATTGGCAATGGTACTACTGTAGGCTACTTTCAATAAAGCAATCATACTATCAAATTCACAAAAACTCTGTCTGAATAGGCTACATTGCTCTTCTTAATGGATTCAGTTGACTATTTAATCTGCAATTTCCTATGACCTGTATCCCAAACACACACCATGTGAAACTGTACGTGGGCAACTGTGCGCTCAATGGGTATGGACTAGTTCACAATGAATATGGAAACTAGCACAAATACTGATGCAAATAGCTATTTCATTTTTACAGTCTCATCAGGTGTCTGTAGCATCTGGAGTAACACGTCTCTGTAAAATTACTCTCTCAGAAGTTGTCTTAATTACCCATAACCTCATATCATAAAGTTTTCCCTGATGTTGCTTTAGGGCTCTTGAAATCATCTAATTCTATCCTCGCTTTTCATTGAAGCTATATGATTCTTACCCTGAGTAAAATATTGAAACCCAAGACTCCATGACTTTATAGCTGCACGACTCCAGCACATAGAAATATGCAAGATGTCCTGTGCATCATTTTATACACATTTCCACTGAATTCATTCAGCTTGTATATAAGGTATCTTTAGAAACTTTGGGATCTCAGGTTTCAACAAGTTACTGAGTGGGTTGAAGTGAAGCTTAAGTGGTTACATTTTCACAGAACTAGAAGCTAGAAGTTTCAGGGCTTTGTTAGTCTTAGGCCCCAAACTTGGGTACCCATGTAAATGTATGAGATTGTTCTTCATCAGGATTAAACTAGGAGCCTCTTTTAACCCAACCGATTATCATTCCAAGCTTGTAAAATACAACAGTTTGCCACGACCCTTTTCTGTCTCTAGTGATGCGCATCTGACCTAAGTTGTAACATGTGGTCAGTGTTGTGAAACTATGCAGTTAGGTTAAGGCAACAAAAATACATGGTTAAGTTTAGAAAAAAGATTATGTTTTGGGTTAAAATAAGTATATTTGATACATTGGGTCTCATTCATGAAAAGTGAGTAAATCTGTGTGTAGATTTGCACATAAAATCCTACTCTACTAAAAACCTACTCCGGATTCAGGAACGCCGCGGGAAACTCAGATTTGATCGTAAACACGTGTGTATGATCATGAATGCCAATCCATCGTAAAGTGACAGCGCGCTCCTGGTAATCAGCAGTTAGCATAAATCCCCGCCCATGAATAGCCAATGACCACCATATAAGGAGGTGTAGGTGCATCTGTCAGTCATGGCGCAAAGAAAGAAAGAGAGAGAAGAAGAAGAAAGAATTTTTCCGAAGCGGAGATCGAAATAATTTTGGGTGAAGTGGACTTAAGAAAAAACATTTTCTTCAGTTAGTAGTGGTGTGACAGGGACAGGCAAAGTGAAGGCCTGGAGGGAGGTAACAGATGCTGTTAATGTTGTCTCCGTAGTACAAAGAACCATGTCAGAGGTGAAGAGTAAATGGTTTGATATGAAACTGGAGACAAAGAAACGCATAATAGGCGGTAAGGTGAATCAGAAAAAGTCTCACAGAATCTGATTTTCGCTCCGACATCTAAGAGTGGGCTACAATGAGTACCGGGCCATCAAATCACAGCATCCGCGGTGAGAGGACACGGAATTGTGTGCACTTTTACGCACGCGGGTGTAGGTGATCACGGATATTTGATGTGGGAAAGATGTAGCCAGATGTATTACCTGTTTAAGATACGTGGCTGTCTGTCTGTCCGTCCGGCTGTTCGTAGCACGAGTCATGTGCACCACTTCACCACCGACCCAGCGAATAACGCTCAGGCGGAACAGATCATTACACTCAAGTGCCGAATTATGACCCCGATTGCAGGACTCTTGCGGGGTTATGAGCTACGAACTCCCGCTGATTAGCTGAACATGTATCGATCTTTTTTATGAAGTAAAGATCGTGTAGTCCCCAGATGTCGGAACGAGATGAAACGATAACTGCGTTCACCTTATGGCCTATAAGCACACACAAAAAATACAGCGGTCACCAAACAAACAGAAGATTCATTTGTGGAGTTTTGAATGAAGTGGGAACAGCCGAAGGCCGAAGAGGCTGTGATCCGGCTGTCCTTACGGATATTTTTATTATCATCATTCAACATGTAGAAAGAACATGTAATCTATTGAGTCGATTTACATAGATAATTCACAGTCATGAACCTAATCTGGATCTTAAACCTGCTCATTGCCAACTAATGTAACTAAATGTGTTATATTTTTAATATTTTGTCATGTTTAGATTACGTGTTTCAAAGGCATCTGTGTATTGTGCACATAACAGAGCACAATACAAGTTAAAATTGTAATTTCCAATAGTGACAAGCAATATTTATGTGCTTTACTAAATTTACACAAGCACTACGATTGGTCAGGAGCAGGAGTAGATTTTGTTAGTAGCTATGAAAAGATCGGAGCTACTAAAATATTGATGAATGCAGACATGCACGTAAATTTCCGTCTGCAAACAGTTTACACATAAATTCCTTCTGCTCACGTTTCATGAATGAGAATGTATTGTGATGTAAATATGTCATGCGAGTGACGTCAGTGTGTGATGATGAAATTGTGTTACATTACATTAAAATAACTTTGGTTTCAATGGGGACAGCAGTCTCCTGGGTGAGAGTCATGGTTTGTTTGACCCATCCACCTCTCCCCCTCCCACTCTATGCTGATTTTCTAGCTACTAATTTCTTTGAACCATTTCTACTGAATGCACTAAAAATGGTCGACCAGTGCCTACATTGGTATCTTTGCTTATCATGCTGTCATTTCTTGGTGTATCTTCAAATACCTAATATTCATAAAATAAGCTAACCTAAGATCAAAGGTTATGGAAGTCAATTACCCATTATAATTGATTAAGTCTTAATAAGTTGTGTTCAATAAAAAAATACAGATTATCATCAGATTATCAGTAGAAATACACATTTTCATCAGATTTTGCAAAAATAAAAACACAAAACATTGATCCCCAAGAAAAAGTGTTGAAACATATTTCTTTACACCTCATATGTTTTTAAACTATGTACATTATTTATTGATATGAGATATGCTTATTTTTTGAGAAGGGATTTGAAAGATTTATATTAATCATTCCTCTGGCACCTGCATGCAATTTTGTGTGGTTTTGCACTGCATGTAACATAACTTAATGACATCATAACAAATGTCCAACAGGATGCCACAGAAGACAGAAGCCTTAGCTGTTAAAAGAATGGATGTTCTAGCTATTATGACTTTTATTTTAGGCCACTATATATACATGCATCCATCTTCTAACCGCTTATCCTCTTGAGTGTCACGGGGGAGCTGGAGCCTATCGCAGCTGACATTGGGCAAGAGGCAGGGTACACCCTGGACAGGTCGCCAGACTATCGCAGGGCTGATATGATAGGGTGACCATATTTTGATTTCCAAAAAAGAGGACATTTGGCCAGGCACGACATAGCCTACTTAAATGATACTCACAGTTTACTCAAAGATGCCTTATAATTTTAATATATTTTTATATGTATGGATAGAAAATTCAGTTATATTACAAAATAATATCTCTCAAAGACAGAAATTCAGATAGGCCCCAATAGGGGACACATACACACACTAGAGTGTGGCGATCCGAGCCCAATGGTACCCGACGGGTCGGGCGGGTTTGGTCAAAAATGTAGCTATAAATTGTATTCGGGCTCGGGTTGGATTCGGTCAGCTTTCAGTGAAAATGTAGTGTAAAAATAAATAAAATCCTATTGTCTGTCCTGTTTATTGCTTGGGCACTGTTATTTACGTGACAACACCTGAACATAACACACACAGACACACATTGGCTGTTTGTTTCTACCGCTCCCCTCGCTGGAAGTCTCGGACCTCCAGCTGCCTGCCTCCGCCTTGATTAAACGCTGAAAATAAAATAAAAGAGGGAGACAGGTTTTTCCTATTTTATCATATTTTGTTTTATTTCTCCCTCTCCTCTCACTGGAAGAATCGGACCTCCCGCATCCCGCTCCCGCCTCCCGCTCCCATCTCAAACACGGAGGTCTCCCTCTATTCTGAGCACCCACGACGCACGCCCGGCCTGTTAAATAGCCTATAACCACTGTGTGACACAAAGTCAGTGCTTTGGTCATTAAATAATGTCGGGCTCGGTTCGGGTTCAGACAGAAATATGCGGCCCGTGCCACACTCTAATGCACACACAAACACACGGAAAACCGGACATTATCATCTGTTTATAAAACCCCCCCGGACACCCCGGACGTGAAAAGTGGACATGTCCGGGTAAAAGAGGACGTTTGGTCAGCCTATGATATGAAGAGACAGACAACCATTCACACTCACAGTCACACCTACGGACAGTTTTAGAGTCACCAATTAACCTATCCCCAACTCGCATGTCTTTGGACTGTGGGAGGAAGCCGGAGTACCCGGAGATAACCCACGCTGACACGGGGATAGGACCACCGTGCCGCCCACTATACAGGATTATGCAAATATGAACTCCTGCAACCATTAAGGGGAAGTACAATGTTTGCACCACACAAAAGGTGAAGTAATAGAAGGTAATGATGTAATAAAGCAGAAGACTGAAGTCTTAGCTTCCTGCTGCAAAAAGAATGATTACTCTAGCTATTATGCTTCTTTTTTTTTTTTTTACATTGATTTAAACAGGATCAGCGTCTATCAAATGCAGAGGGGTGACACAAAGCGTCGGTATTTGGCAACATGGGAATCAACACAGGCTGTTAAACCTTATGTAATGCCTTAGCAGTAAAGCATCTTTAGAGTGAAGAGAAGCCTTTAGACAGCTTGGAGATGGGACTTTGGTATGGGCCAGAGCAAAGAAAAACAAGGCAGGAGGAAGGAAGTAATGGTGTGAGGCAGTGACAGCAAGCTACCTGTCTCAATGCTACCTGCATTTGTTTGGTCCCTGCTGCACATCATCTTGCATTGCTGAAATGTTGCTCCAAATGGAAGAAATCAGCAGAACTGCTGACCCCATGGGCTCATCCCCCAGCTAAGGTAAAGCATTGACTGCTAACCCTGCTTACTTTCCTCCACTTTGAGGGGCCCTTGAGTCATACCCACTTCTCTTTCACTTCACAGTAAGCATTCAAGTTCCAGATATAAATTATCTCTGCTCACGCTCCCTTGCTCTACTGACACAGCCTGGATGGGGATAAAAATCCATTCACAGCCATATCTTGTCCATCTCTATATCCAAAACATGTGCTTGGGTTCCTTCCCACTTCACAGGCGTTTATTTAATTCTGAGAGCACTCCATCTACTGAGAAAGAAAGAAGGAAAAAACTGGTCTGATCACTTTCGGATGTTTTTTTCAGCGGATTAATCAAACGCCTCTCATTACACAGATGATTGAGATCCAATTATTTGCTGAATGATATACAGTTTTAATTAATTTGAATTTACATTGCATGAGCCTGGAATTAATATTTCTATTTTTAATCCAAGGAAATCTGGCGGGTGGCTCTGATTGAATTAATCGTTCACACTTCCCATACTCAGGCTGCGTGAACACATGTAGTCTGACAGCGGTCCTGGGTCCTCCGTACCCAGCAGGGGCGCTGTCTCCAGCCAGCTGGCGAGGTCAAGCTCATGGCAGGGCTGTGATCTCCAGACCATCAGAGACACAATTACAGAGGACAGAGGAGACAGATTACATGGCAGGGTGATATATTACAGCTCTGTCAAAATGAGACACACAAAATGGCCTCAGTGACACCCAAAATGGCCTCTGGCATATTGCTGTGGTAGACTTGGGCTGTCTGCTGAACTGGTCTGACAGCTTGGCTGGCCAAGACGGTTTTAGACCATTACCCTCACAGGAAAATTCCAAAGCAACTCAGAGGTTAAAAGGCAGATGTATCTGTACATTGCTTCAATCTTCAGTAACAGTTCAATGTAAAAAAAAAACTGGAGATGTAGTTGTCCTGACATGTCTGGCTTCTCACATTTAACTGAATAAAGACTGCAAATAAAAAGACAAATCTGTGAGATTGTGTGTTTTTCTCCTTACCTCTCAGTTGGTATGATTGTGTGAGGTGTAATTCACCTGGGGACAGGTCACCCCACAGATGATAGAAAGCTATTGTATCTTTAAAACACACTCAGACAAGTTAATGATGCTGGCTGTTTGAACTTTTAAACCAATACATTGTAAAATTACATGTGCATTGATGCAAATATTAACAGTATGTAGGATGGTTAATGTCAACATCCTGACCTCTGACCAACCAGATGTAGGATAGTAATTGTCAACATCCCAACCTCTGATCAATCACATCACTGAAGAAAAAAGTATACATGAATGAATGTCTGGAGTGACAGGTAAAAAAGGGAAGCCTATATGCTGATATAGATCAGTAGAATCATTTAATATTTTCAGGGATCTATTTCCACTGGTTTTAAAAAAAGAGCTTCTAACAAACGGAGACATCGTTTACTCACTAAACACATGATTTTAGCACTATTTGAAATTATTTAGCACTATTTGAAATTATTACGTTTATTTTAGTCCACAATGACTGCTGACAGTGCTGCTACTTTTACACTGATTCCATCACTGCAGCTCAAAATAACATGAGACACCTGTGTGATGAGAACTAGGACAAAACAGATATTTTATTGGTAAAATAATCCACACACTTATAATTGGCTCCCGTCATTATTAATGTAACATTTCAGTCAGATAGACCTCATCAGTCATTAACTACTTTTCCACCCTTTACTTCAGCTGCATAAACAGCCTTGTGTTAATTAAAATGTTTTATGTGACATTCAGAGTAGTATTACCATCATCCAATTAAACAGCAAAAAATACTCTGTGCTAATGTCACATAGGCCCATAGCGATAGCGATAGTGACAGCTACACATAATTTTAGTCCTTGATAACAGTGAGATTTTGGATGGTGTTTTCAAAAGGTTTATGTCTTCCATTTTATGAATACAGTTTGTTATTTACATCCCACGCCACTGTGATTTTACTGTGTAGTCAACAAAACACTGTTGCTACCATTTCATCACATATCATATGAAGCAGCCTACTTCATTCATAGTTCTGATAATGATGCTCGCAATTAACCCCGCCCCTTTTACATGAACGTGCTCGTGGCTGGATAGGAAAACCCAGAGTTGACTGAACTGGTTGATAACCAGCTTCATAGTACCTGTTATCCAGACGGCCAATGTTAGGGCTAGTCAAACCAGATAGTTAGATCTGGGTAAGTTCATCTGGCTTTGTAGTACAGGCCTCTGGTGCATCACAAAAATATGCTAAGGAGTGCCTTTGGTGTCATTACCACTCACAGGCAGGCAGGCAGGAAAGAGCTTCTGTATTTGATGCCCTGGGAATGTAAACGGGCTGATCCACTGCATATGAAAGAAAACAACCAATCAGAACCCAGGAATATCTAACTCTAGTGTCTGTCATGTCAATCACTGCTTGTGAACAGTGGTCAAACTGCCAAACAAGGCAGCGCTGATCAAATATGACTCAAGATTCTTCGATGGAATCATCTTCCTGTTTTGGTCCAGGAGGCAGACACCGGGCTCTAGTTTCCCGGCACAGCGCATGGTGGCGCAGGGTGGCGAACCCCGTGCAGAGCTAGTTTCGAGCAGCGCAACCCGAGGCGTGCTCAGTTTGGTAGTTTGGCAGACCGAGGTGCGCTGAGATGGGTGTGGCGGCGCAGCAGGGGGAGGTGTCGACAGATCCAGCTTGGTGCAGTGACAGTTTCGTGCCAAAAGGCTTCGCCGAAGGTGCGCTAAAAGCTCGCCAACTGAAACCACGTCTACTGTCAGCGCAGGTGGGACGCAGCCGGTGTAAGCCGAAGTTTGGCTGACCGGCGGACAGTGCACACACGTCACCAAAACCTCACAGGCAGGTTTCCAGAATGTCAGGCACATTAACGATGCAATAAATACCCAAAAAAAACACTATTCAATGCAACTATCTGCAATCAGCACATAAATGTATCTCTATATCGACTGTCCCGTCACCTCTGATGTCAGATCAAAGGGGACTGGCACCGTTTGGCACGTTTGGCACGTTTGGCACGCGTAATGGAAACCCAACCTGATTTGATTAACACAGTTGCAAACTAATGAGTTCACATCCCTCTCAGCCAACCACAAACAGCCGCAGCATCAGATAGGGAGTATATATTCAGCATCTGTCATCTTAGAAAAGTCAAAAGAAAAGAAACAGTGAGACTACGAGAGAGAAAGAGAGAGCGCACGCGCGCACGAGAGAAATGCAACATTGATTTACAATTGTGGTGACCTCCTCCTAGGCTACCTTTGCATCATCAGCCCGTGGAGGTCTGCTCGCAGTTCTGTATATTCGGACACTGCGAGCTTGGACCTCCCGGACCAAAACATCAGTTTCCTCCTGGGAGAAGTTTGGCCGTCTGACGCTACTGCTCTTTTCTGCCATGGCGAAATGAGTAAACTCTCATTACGCCATTTAAGGGCGAGGAGAGGGGCTCATTTGATTGGTGTGATGTGTGTAAAACCCACTCCATGCCTTCTCTCCTCCCTCTTTCCGACTTGCGCAGATAGGAGGGAGGTAGGTGGGACAGACGAGTAGCTGCGCCAGTGCGCACGGTGTGCCAAACTTGCAAAATCCACCTGGCCACACCCAGTTGGCGAAGCGCAGGTGCGCTGCGCCCCCGCCTCGCCCGGTCTGCGAAACTAGAGCCCACCATCTCCACATTTAAGACTAGACTTAAGACTCAGGCTCAGGCTCGCCTTGGACCAGCCCCTAGTTAGGCTGACATAGGCCTACGTAGTCTGCTGGGGGACTCTCCTCTCTCTCTCTCTCTCTCTCTCTCTCTCTCTCTCCTCAGTTTATGAAAAGTTGGTTCTTATTCACTCACTAACATTCACGTCCCGTTACTGCATATAGCTTGTGATATGATTATTATTGTCACACATACATACTATCATATATTAACATATACTTACAACATACATATACAACATCTGACTCTCTCTGTCTCAATTTCTCTGTCTCTCTCTCTGCTTCTGTTGCTCTTTATGTATCATTTTGTCATATGGATTACTGCAAATTTATTTTGTTGATCTGTTCTGTACGACATCTATTGCACGTCTGTCCATCCTGGAAGGGGGTGGTCCCTCCTCAGTTGCTCTTCCTGAGGTTTCTACCATTTTTTTTCCTCTTAAAGGTTTTTTGGGGAGAGTTTTTCCTTATCCGTTGTGAGAGTCCAAAGGACAGAAGGATGTCATATGCTGTAAAGCCCTGTGAGGCAAATTGTGATTTGTGATATTGGGCTTTATAAATAAAAATGAATTGAAATTGAATATTCTGTTATTGCATTGCCTATCAGGAATGCACAATAATATCGACCCACCATTGGCACTGGCAGACATTGACTTTAAAATGAAATATCAGAATAGGCCAACATGCTTTTTCTTATTTTGCACAATGAATGAATATTACATACAATGACAAGCATTCTACTTCATGTCTGCATCTGCTGGTGGACCATCACCATAAGAGTATGCATTTGTAATATGATGTTAATTCCACTACAGAAGAGACTTAAAGAGGCAACAGATAGCATCTTTTCCTAAATATATCATTATGAAAATAATATAGGTTGCATAGGGTAGTGGCCATCAGTGTTTACATAGGTTACTTAGTGCCGAAATTTCTCGGAAAAAAATCTGCTTTATGGCAGGAAACGCGTCATGTATTGCGAAGTTGGTCGGTCAGCTAATCAGGGACTGGAACGAGTCCTTGAGGAGTTGGGCATGAGATAGTTGAGTCATGGGCACAATGGCAGACAGACAAAGTTTGGAGACAAGTGAAAAACGGCCTAGCAAAAGAAAACGAGCTCCTCTGGAGAGTGATAAAAGAAGAGGAAAAACAAGAGTAAACCTCAGTCAGGCGTTCAAGAGATGGAGGGAGCTCTGTGACCAAAGAGGCTTCAAAACCAATGTCCAGCTAGCTTTCTTTCTAATGGATCAGTAAGTAACACGGCTAAATATTAGCTAGACGAGAGGACTGTACTGTACTGGCTGCTAGTTAACTCCTAGCTGGCCACAACCAGGGACCGGGTAGCGAGTGTTGGTCGGCTGACATCCTCGTTGCCATTCTACGGCAGCCCTCGGACAGTGATACCCCCTCCCTTCCTTCTATTCTCTTCTCACGGAGGCAGCTATCGACGGACATCGACCAGCTAAGTTACGCCCACCTAAGTGAAACTTTTTCACATCATTTCCATACGGTATCGTTTATTCTAGAATCTGGACTGTTTACATGTGCTTAGAACATGGCACTCTTAAATACTTGATTCTGATTGGTCAATCAACAAAATTCTGCAGTGTTTATTTTTTGAGGTATCACCGCTGCTCTGCTGCTCCGTTGCTAGGGACACCATAGCAACGGCCTTAGACTGAGGAGCATCAAAATCAGTTAACGTTAGTCCACACAGCTCTCCCAAGCTGGCCTAGAGAGCAGGGAGATCATGTTGGTCACTGGCCATAAATGTGAGGGCAGCCTTCGCAGCTACTGGGCACCCAGCATCTCCGACTGGGAGAAGTGGAGTAAAATCCTCTCCTCTGCTCCCGTTTGTCTGGTGAACGCCTCTCCTGCAGTACACTCTGCCAGCAATTTAATAATATTGATGCCAGTTGTAACATTTGAATGTTTAAGTAGTAAGCCATGTTCTAAGCAGGATAATGTATAGTGAGCCGGTGACTGTTGAAAAATAACTCCCGACAGGGGAATGGAACCCCGACACGCTCACTATACATTATCCCTTACATATTGGTATAATTCCACTGTTCCACTTAGTGTCAGTGATAAGCAAAAAAAAAAAGGAATACAATCTGTTGCCTCTTTAATGGTCACTTAAATTTGATAGGGAAAAAAGTGGATACATTGATCCCGTTATCGGTTATCGGACAAATGTATCAGCATATCGGATATTGGCAAAAAATCCAATATTGTGTATCCCTTTTGCCTTTTTCTTGCCTCAAATATTTTCAGAAATATATTTTAGTGTTTTGTTTAGTTGTTAAATGAGAAAGTTTGTGACTCTGATGAAGCGCTGTTTCTGAAAACATTTGAGACATGAAATAGGCACTAGGCTGTGTTAACTCACCAGCTAAATAAGGTGTGAATATGAGTTTTGAGTATGAGTGAGTATGTTAGCCCTGTGCTTGAGTATTGACCTGTCCTTGGAAAACCCTGTCTCTTATGAATTGGAAATGGAACACCCTGTGACCATGAAAAGACTTCACAGATAATGGATGAATGGAAAACTGTTTTTTTTTCTGTTTTTGCACTCATAAGCAGGCATTCCTTGGTTTACACACACACACACACACACACACACACACACACACGGAACAATTTCCCTTTAATGAAGCATGGATTGGTGTTGCTAATTGTGAACTTGAAACAACCATATCAAGCCTGTGTCCCACCACCTTTATCTGTCCCCAGTGTGGCTAGGGATTTTGCCCATGTCTAGATCAGCTGACTGTACTAAGATAGAGCCTATTTTCCACAGTGAAATGAACTAATGGTAATGATGCATATGTAGGAGTCTCATTTTTTTAGAGACACTTTGCAGGTACAGCAACTACCTAAATTAGACCAAAATTAGTCATTTTTCAAAAAAACATGGTTATTAGGTTCCCTTTGATTATTGTCCTCTTTGCTGATGCTGGCTCTGACTATCTACTGTGACTGCCAAAAATATGACAAAGGTCTCAGATGGAAGATCTGCATATTGTCATGGCAACACTAACAAATTATCTTCGAGTATTCAAATACGAGTCACCCGCAGGTTGCATTCAGCAGGATATGATTTTGTAGCTCATACCCATGTGGTCAGAGTAAAATGGAAAATATGCAATTTTGTGCTGCTTTCTGCTGCTCAGACTGATTTCAATCGATCAGATCTAGGTCTGACAGAAAAACAAATCAGACATCATTTTCTTCCAGTACAGTAAGGCCCTGATCAGATATCGAGCCGCATCGCCTTTTTTGTGAAAGCCTGCCCTAATCAAACACAGTGCTTTTTGCAGGTTGCTTAGTCTTCATTTTTTTATATGTTGCTAGGCAACCACTACATCACTAATTGATATTTTGCTGTGAAGTAAACTCACACATACTTAAAATCTGAAAGAATGAAAGGCGGAGGGCACTTGCTCTGGGTCTGATTGAGGATGAGGGGTTGTTCCTAAATAGTAGTTGTACAGTGGGAAACAAATATCCATGTGGATACAGGGGACCATCGGAGAGAGAGCAATACCAGGGACCAGCACCAGCTGGTCCAGGAGCTGGGCGATGGCTGGTTCACGGCTTATTTTAGGATAAGTCTAGGAGAATTTGACAACCTGCTGTCAATCAACATATTCTCACTCTGATCTCAACACATATCAACGTCTGGTCATGGACTTTCCATGTCAAGATATGACATGCAAGGTACCCTGGGTGCGTTGGTTGTTGATTTTCTGGGATGCCGTGTCAACTTCAGCCTGTAACATGCATTCTGTTTTCAGAGGAAATTTACAGTTTGCATACACGCAAAATAAACGCACTATGTCGGTACAACACTGCAAACTGAGGTTTGTTTTTTTTACTTCAACAACAAACACACGTGGTTATGTTAAGCCAACATGCACGTGGTTGGGTTTAGGCAACAAAAGTATGTAGGGGGTTTAAGAAAAAAAGAACAGGGGTTGGCTTTGCAATCTTAGGGAAGCAAAGACAGGCATCCTGGGTGAAAGTTGGTTGTTGTTCGACCCATCCAACACCCCTCCTGCCCACCCTACTCAGACTTCCGCCCCCTTAACTTTTTGTTACGCCACTGGAAGGTTAAACAATAATGACGACAAGCCGTGTATGATGCAGACATGAAAGACTGACTTTTTTCAGTAATGAGTGACACTAGGGTGTGGCCAGGTGGATTTTGTAAGTTTGGCACACCGTGCGCACTGGCGCAGCTACTCGTCTGTCCCACCTACCTCCCTCCTACCTGCGCAAGTCGGAAAGAGGGAGGACAGAAGGCATGGAGTGGGTTTTACACACATCACACCAATCAAATGAGCCCCTCTCCTCGCCCTTAAATGTGCCACGCGAAGGTGTAATGAGAGTTTACTCAATTCACCATGGCAGAAGAGAGCAGCAGCGTCAGACGGCCAAACTCCTCCCAGGAGGAAACTGATGTTTTGGTCCGGGAGGTCCAAGCTGGCAGTGTCCGAATATACGGAACTGTGAGCAGACCTCCACGGGCTGATGATGCAAAGGTAGCCTGGGAGGAGGTCACCACAATTGTAAATCAATGTTGCGTTTCTCTCGTGCGCGCGCTCTCTCTTTCTCTCTCGCAGTCTCACTCTGTTTCTTTTCTTTTGGCTTTTCTAAGATGACAGATGCTGAATATATACTCCCTATCTGATGCTGTGGCTGTTTGTGGTTGGCTGAGAGGGATGTGAACTCATTTGTGTTAATCAAATCAGGTTGGGTTTCCATTACGCGTGCCAAACGTGCCAAACGGTGCAAATCCCCTTTGATCTGACGAGATGTGACGGGACAGTTGATATAGAGATACATTTATGTGCTGATTGCAGATAGTTGCATTGAATAGTGGATTTTTGGGTATTTATTGCATCGTTAATGTGCCTGACATTCTGGAAACCTGCCTGTGAGGTGGTGTGTCCTCTGGTCAGCCAAATTTCCACTTACACCGGCTGCGCACTGCCTGCGTTGACAGTAGACCTGGTTTCAGGTGGCGAGCTTTTAGCGCACCTTCGGCGAAGCCTTTTGGCACGAAACTGTCACTGCGCCAAGCTGGATCTGTCGACACCTCCCCCTGCTGCGCCGCCACACCCATCTCAGTGCACCTCGGTCTGCCAAACTACCAAACTGAGCGCGCCTCGGGTTGCGCTGCTCGAAACTAGCTCTGAGCGGGGTTCGCCACCCTGCGCCACCCTGCGCTGCGCCGGCAAACTAGAGCCCTAGAAGTCACTGATCATGCACTGGTATTTGACAACTTCAGAGTGGGACCGGGTTGTGTCACTTGTCAGGTGTAAATACAGTTGATAAAATGTTAGAAAGTAGTTGAGACTGCAGTGTGGTCAGATGTGTCTTGGGGCTTGCTTAGGGCAATGACGAAAGTACGCTAATGTTAGCTTCACAAAAACAATGTATGGTACTCCACTAACTTGTTGTAATTGGCACCACAGAAGCCTCTCAATATCATCTGATTGGACAATGGGAAGATACGTTGATGCTGGATGCATTTTAGCTCTAAGTTGAAGTGTTTTGAACTCAGGGCATTCAGGTCATTCCTGCAAAAAGGCACATAAAACGGAAAAACAGGAGGCACTCAGTAACAGAAAAGCAGTGAGTGAAAATGCTTCACTCTCATTTACAGTTTTTCTCAATTGTTTACACACAAATACTGGTACTTGAGACACAATGACCACAACATGTAACTCATGCACCAACCCCCTGAACCAATTCTGCTAAACTACAAGCACAATTTCTGCTTTACACTCAAATTGCAGTTCTAAAACAGACTTTTTTCAAAACACTACACACAATTCTCTGCATTTGGCACAATTTTCATGAAGAAAATCTCTTGTTTTCACAAGGAACACACTGTCATTCAAAATTCTAAAGTTAATTGTCCTACTATGCACACTGACTCATCACATGGGCAAACACCTGTCACACAGTTTTACAATTAGCAATCAGAGCTTTAGCATAAAAGGGCAACAGGTGAGCTCTTCTGTTTTGGAGCAATGGAACAACAGAGGCAGAGCCAGAACCAGAGGAGTGAGAGTAAGAGGAGGAGGACGGGGAGGACGAGGACGAGGACGAGGACGAGGAAGGCCAAGGGCCGTAATCTCTGATGAAATCCGAGCCACTTTGGTTGACCATGTGGCTGCATAGTTTTTTGTTTCTTTACTGTAACTGTATACAGTAAATTCTTCTGTTGTTTTGTATGTAGACCACTGTATGTGCAACTTTGTGTTGGTTGGGATGTACAGTGTGTACATTGTTTTTGTGGGAAAAATAAAATATATTTGTTACTGTGTATTTGTATGTTCTGAGTATAAAAACAATATTCTAAAATATTTTACAAAACACTTATGTATGTACTGTCTGTAGTAAGTGTAACACTGAACAAAAAAAAGGCCTAAGTCATTATGATGAATGGAGAAGAAGTGTTCCATTCATCATAGTGTTTTACATTGAGCACATCAGTGTTCAACTGGTTCTTATAAATGTCTATTCATATGATGGTTTGTGTGTGTCATTTGAAAACAAAATACCATTTTGAGAAGAAATAACATTGTTTTGAATGTAAAGTTTCATTTTGCAGGAGAATTGAGGGGTTTTGCCCATTGTGTGTGTGTTTTTTGATTTGTGTGTACAGTTCTGAGAGTATGAGGCATGCTTTCAGAAAATGTGTGTAAACAATCAAGAAAAACTGTAAAATAGTAACAAAAAGCCACCCACCCCAGACTGCTAAAATGCGTTCAGTCTGATAGGGGCCTCAGAGTTTCTCAAGTTATTTCTGTAATTTCAACCAAACAGGTCTGAAAAGGCTGTCCTGAACGTCTTGTTTTAATGTAACTCTGTACAATCCTGGTCCATGTTTTACAGACAACGAAAGCCTTTTTTTCCATTTAGAAACTTCGCAGTGAGTTTGTGATGACACAGGGTAGCACCCTGCATTTCTAAAAATTAGCTTTCCCTGAAAATGTAACCTTGTTTCATACTTCAAAGAAGAAAAAATCAAAAAATGTTAGCATTTAGGAAATTCTGCTGTTTGTTACAGATGTACCAGACACTGGATATTTGCCAGATGTGTTATATTAGTGCAGAAACTCTTATTAGATGCAGTCATGAGTGACAAACTCTGTCAATACAGCATTATTTATCAGCCACACACGATCATAAAAAGAGACTTCACTCCTGTTTGATTTTTATCTCTGAAATATAAAACATAATATACTAATGTGATGCATCTTCCATCCAAAGTCTGCATCACTATCATCTGTCACAAAGCCCCATACTCAATCTCAAACAACAAACCACACATCAAACTGATCACCAAAGCATTGACCATAGAGCCTGACAAATGTTCGCACATTTCATTTAACAGCCATAAACACACAGTAGCGGTGAAAGCTGAGCCTGATTGCCAGAGCTAATAGCTGATTCTGCTCTCTGAGCTAACCAGGAGGCATTCTTCTCTAGATAATGAAGATCTCCCTTCTGTTATTATGTGATTTATGCAGTTAAAGGCACAAAAACTACTTTTCACATTGATATATGTATAAGCTATTTTGTTTTCTACCCACCAGTCGGATGTGTGTGCATTTCACTGATGATGTTGCTCAGAAACCTGTCTATCATCAGTGTTTAAGGCCCTGAAAACTCTATTTTTCAGTTATTTTGGTGGATTGGGCCTTTGCTCGGGTCGAAGATGGGCAGTGCTATGCTGAGAATTACAGGAGGTCACAGGATACCATGTCCCAGTTATGCCTACCAGCCTGCTCCTGGTGGAAAATATTATGTCAAACACATAACTGTAGAAACACCAGATAAAAGGCATCTTATGCTGACAGTATTCTTGTCAATTTAGCATCAATATATTCAACATATTCTCATGGTTCATATGATATGATATCCTGTAAAAATGCACACACAACTGTTGGCATTAAATCTTACAAATTAGTGCCCCACGAATGACATAACGTCCTTAATGTAATGTTAGGTAAGTAATTAATGTAAAGTTATACAGCTTAGGTTTGGGCAGGTAAAGTTACTGTGGTTAGGTTTAGGGACAAGAAACATGGTGAGGACATATCTTAAAATGATTCACAGTTCACTCAAAGTTCACTCAAAGCTCACAGAGTCCCAAACACCAGTCTCCTGGGGAAAGTGCCACCCCGACCTGCCTACTGCTTGGACTACTAGGAACTGCTTTCCTTTCTACTCAGTGCATTGTTCACGTTTGCAGCCATCGAAAATATGTGGCTCATGCACGAATTGCTGGCTCATCATCACAGTTGGGTAAGGGTTACTTTAAAAGTAATCGAAGTACTTTACTGCGTTACTTTTTTTTTTAAAGTAACCAGTTACTTTACTGCGTTACTCCCTGAGAAAAGTAACTCAAGCACTTTTAAAGTACTTTTGAGTATTCTACATTTCCTATTGGGCAATGGACCACAGGGCGCTAAGCCTACATTTTTTTTGTCTCCAAAATTAAAGTTATGGACCACTTACCCTTCACTGAGATCCAATTCTCCCATCACAGCTGTCACTTTGACGAGTAGAAACACAGAATGATCTGCTGCTGTAGACAACTGTATGACAACAACACCCCAGCCTTTTTAATATTTCCTCTAGGGATGTTACCACACAGAGTAAAAGGGGAGAATGATGGTGTGAAACAGCAGAGGCACTTTGTCAACCCGTTAAGTGTCATTAGCATCAAGTTAGCAAACAATGTTACGTCCTCACGGTCGGACATACAGTAATAACATTAGCAAATAGTGGCGGGGCTTTTACTCACTACAACTGCAGAGGCTCCCAGCTTCATTTGAAACAGACTACTTTATAGATGGTGCGTTATTTATTTACTCGCGAATGCAGGGTCGCACAGAAATGCCACACATATCACATGAAAGCGCAGGACCGGAGCTTTCCAGTGATACCACACACATCATTGTGCTGCCATCCCATCATGCTATAAATACAGATCAATTGTTGACACAATAAAAACCTGACAAATTTCTTTACAATCCATTATACAGATCTTGTTATCAGTCACTTCATATAGTGAGGAATATCGTATCTTACCACGTCTTAGGCGTGCGTGTGTTTCTCCCTGTCTATCCACATTTGTAGTCTGGCTTTCAAGATGCAAATATCTCCATATTGTGGTATTGTGGTGAGAAACATGTAAAAATGTAAGAATTTAGTAACACAGATTTCTTTATTTCATTGATATAAAAATTAATATAAAATACAGACACATAGAAGGACATGGAATGATGGCAAATCTGGATAGCCCGGATTGTCCTGAAAAAAAAAAAACAAGCTATAGCATGTGTATGTAGCCTTTATAATGACTGTGATATGAGCTTAAAAGTAAAGGCAGTAAAAATACCCAAAAAACAAACCCAAACAGAGGTGACACAACTTGTTTAATGGGGAGAAGCAAGGTTGTAGGGGTTGGCTGCGGTTGTTAAGATGTCACCGCTACCTGCTTAAGGACCTACTCTGGGGAAGGTCCATCTTTTGCACAGCTCTGTGTGCTATGGTGCATCTAAACTGATAATGGAAACACAAATCCGCGCAGCATAGCTTGACTTGATGCTGCCAAAAGTGGCAGTGGAAAAGGCCCACATGAGAACTGAGACTTGTCTACCCAGTTTACAGTTTCTTGTTTGTTGCTGGAGAGAGCACAGCTACTTGTTGATGACAGTGTTCATGTCACTGAGTTTCACAATTTGCAGGGGCAAAGACTAAAACCTTAACGATAATATGTTTGATTTTGACAGAATGCAAGATGAGAAAAATACTTGAGACAGCTCAGACTGAGTTTTATGAACACTTTACACCAAAAGATCGAGATTACAGGAGCGCGCACCAACTGAGATAAAACTCAATAATTTATTCCAACATTGGAAATTTGTCTGTGACAGTGCTTGAAAAGTCATTTGGTGTAAGGCCAGCATAAGAAAGATAAAGGTGTACTTTGTTGACTTAGACTACAACAGTGAGTATGAGGAATATTGTGTGGATACTGGTTTTTGTTTTTGGTCTCAGTCGACTCTGACATTCTCACATTTGGACTGGGTCTCGATATGATGTCAAAACTGTACAAAACTACTTGTCAGACTCCATTTAAGATGTCTTGACTGTAGTTCCTGAGTAAATTAAGTCTTAGAGTCTTAGAATCTCCATTTGATACTGAACTTTTGATACTTAATACTACAGACACATTTTTGTTAGTACTCAAAATGTATTGAAGTTTGATACCTAGTCCTAGATGTGAAAAGGAGAAAAAATTAAGTAGCCAGATATTTATAAAGGTCTACAATACAGATTATTTTATGACTAATTGGGAGGGGGTAAGGAGAAGGATATTTTGAGAAGAGCTTTACATCAAAGATTGGAGCCAGGGTCCAAAACTAACACTCGCTACTTGCCAATTACGGGTAGATTTTGTCTCTGGCTGGTAAATTTTTAAGACCACTCACCACTCTGGCGAGATATTTTTTACCAGCGAAAAATGCATTTTTTTGTTACTGTACAACGGTGCTGGTATTGGCTGGTTTCCTGGCAGAGTAATGTGTATTTCAGGCAGAGACGATCTTTGGTCACGTAACGCCAGGGCCACACCGCCCGCGGAAGCGCTGTGAATAGCCTCGAAGCGAAGCCAGTTTCCTTTCGGCGCCCATGTTAACCGATTGTGTCATCCACACCGGCCACGGAGCTGCCCTGCAGTGATCGTTTCGGCGTCTGGTCTATTTTCTGCGCGAGCTGCAAGCAAATGTGTTAAGCTGGGCAGTTATCCATGATGGAAAAACAGCCCCAAATGTGATGGAGACAGCTGGGAGCAGAACCGCTTGTCGACCGGCGTGGAGAAATGCGCGTCTGATGTGAACGGGCTTGCGCGAGAATTTCAGTGCGCTGCGATCGCTGCCCAAACGTACCTGAACAGCCGAGCACACAGGTAGGCTATGTGTTGTGTCAGAGGAGAAACGAGCCGTTCACATTTCTCTCTTTGTGGCAGGTAACCATCCACAAACCTCACCGCACTTTAGGGACTGTTCTTTACTTATGAAGGGACTGTTCTTTACTTGTATGTTAATCAGTTGGTGCAGTTTGACTTAAGTAAAAAAAAAATGACTGAACAACTTTCACTTGTATTGGAGTAATATTTGACCAAGAGTATCTTTACTTTCACTCAAGTCATGTCGTTGAATACTTTGTCCACCACTGGTCAGACATTCATGTTTATATAGGGCAGGCCCTGCTGTTGCAGTCTGGTCGAGCTAAAATCTTATGTGTCAACTGTCCAAAGGGGACTGAAGTCAGTGATTCATGTAAAATTCCTTAATGAAAGATTCTTTTTGCACTGTAGTAAGAATACTACAGAATTTATTAACCCAAATATTACACTTAACTATTGAAACAGTTATTCATATTTTAGCATACATTATTACTATTATTAGTGCACACTATCAAAATATTGATTGAGAATCGCATACAAGACCCAAATGACATGCTAAAAAATACTGATAGCAAATTACAACATTTAAAGCAATTTTTATTTGGTTGGCTGGTAAAATATGTGCCTGGCTGGTAAAAAATTTCACTTACCAGCCAGCCTGGCTGGAAAGTGGAAAAGTTAGTTTTGGACCCTGATTGGAGCAATGCTGTATTTCATAACAGAAAGACAGTATTGGCTTAGTGTATCTGTCCGACCATACCCAACAAAACTAAGTGTTTGGACGCATCCATGCACTGTAGGCAACAGTATGCATGCAGACTGTAGGATTTGTCCACCTGGATCCCAAAGACATATTGTTGCACTGGCGACACCATTCCATCAGTAATGGATTAGCCTCTTCCTTCACTGTGGCGCTGGTGATAAGCCTGCCCCCCCCTCACACACACACACACACACACACACCAGCTCCCCATTTCCTCAGCTCTATAGGTCTGAGGCTATCTGCTGCAGGGCTGAGGGAGCTGTAACAATGATGTCAGGGTGTCACTGATAGCTTCTTTAATGCAGATAAGATTTTGGACTGAGGAGAAGAGAGACTGGCAGAGACTGACAGGGACAACTTCCTACCCAACCATTACAACCACCACCTCCACCTCCTCTTTCCTTCTCCAGTCCAGCACATTGGAAAGGCCTGGCCTGATGGGTGGGGACTGGGGATTTTAATGCAAAGTTGCTATCTGTATCAGCAACTTAAATATCTACAACCCCACTTCCAAAAAGTTTGTATGCTGTGTAAAATGTAAATAATGATTGAGTGAATAGAGTCCAAAGACAAGATATTTAATGTCCAAACTGCTAAACTATATTGACACATTCCAAAGTTGGGATAGGGTCATGTTCACCACTGTGTTACATCAACTTTTCTTTTAACAACACTCAGTAAATGTTTAGGAAATGAGGACGCTAATTGTTGAAGTTCTGAAAGTGAGTCTTTTCCTTTTCTTGCTTGATATATGACTCCAGTTGCCCAACAGTACGTGGTCTGTGTTGTCAGATTTTCATACGTAGCACACATTTTCAATGGGAGACAGCTCTTGACTGCAGGCATGCCAGTCTAGTACCTGTGATCTTATACTACAAAGCCACGCTGTTGGAACAAGTGCAGAATGTGTCTCATTAGGCCTCATGCAGCAACATTCTATGTCTCACATTTGTCTTTATTATTTGGTATGAGAAAATGTAAGAGTTTACACCAAACCTTCTTAACCATCTGAATGCTCTTACCCAGGTTTGCTGCATGATGACTCCTACATGATCATAAATAACCAATTAGCAGTGGTAGCAACCCCTAAACACTACATAAGGGCAGGTGTGGTGCTGTGTGCAAAATTTCTGCCACATGCTCAAGATTGGAGCGATATGCCACCAAAGAAGGCTATAAGAACTTCAGCAGTAGTGAACTTCGTGTACTGTTATATAAACTTTAGCAATGTAAATGTGATTTTTACTGTCAGTATTGGTGTTACAGGGTAATCAAAAACCCAGCAATGACAAAACATTTGCTGCGTCAGCATCAGTGGTGAAGAAAGTATTCAAATCCTTTACTTAAGTAAAAGGATCAATACCACACTGTTAAAAATATTCTGTAGTTAAAAACTGTACTCAGTAAAAGTATGTAAGGGATATGTCCTGAAGTATTAAAAGCAAAAGAACTCAGTGCAGAAAAGTTTAAATCAATTTAATAAAAGCATTAAATGAATTAAAAGGAAAAGTCATACGTTCTCATACTTACATATGAGAAGCTAGAACCACAATTTTTTTTTCTTTTGTATGGAAAATGACTTTTGAAAATAGCTGTCAATTTTTTGCTTTATCGACTAATAGTTTCAGCTGCAGTTGTATATTTTTATATGGTTTATTTGCAAAAATCCTAATTTGTTATTTAACTAGTAACTTCTCAAATATTTGTAGTGAAGTAAAGGTTGAATATTTCCCTCTGAAATTTAGTGGAGTAGATGTAGAAAGTGGTACAGTCAAAAAGAGGACACTCGGGAGGCCACGACATAGCCTACTTAAATGATACTCACAGTTTACTCAAAGATGCCTTATCATTTTAATATATTTAAAATTTATATGTATGGATAGAAAATTCAGTTATATTACAAAATAATATCTCTCAAAGACAGAAATTCAGATAGGCCCCAATAGGGGACACATACACACACTAGAGTGTGGCGATCCGAGCCCGACGGTACCCGACAGGTCGGGCCAGGTTTGTCAAAAATGTAGCTATAAATTGTATTCAGGCTCGGGTCAGATTCGGTCAGCTTTCAGTGAAAATGTAGTGTAAAAATAAATAAAATCCTATTGTCTGTCCTGTTTATTGCTTGGGCACTGTTATTTACGTGACAACACCTGAACATAACACACACAGACACATTGGCTGTTTGTTTCTACCGCTCCCCTCGCTGGAAGTCTCGGACCTCCAGCCGCCCGCCTCCGCCTTGATTAAACGCTGAAAATTAAATAAAAGAGGGAGACAGGTTTTTCCTATTTTATCTTATTTTGTTTTATTTCTCCCTCTCCTCTCGCTAGAAGCGTCGGACCTCCCGCCTCCCGCTCCCGCCTCCCGTTCCCGTCTCAAACGCGGAGGTCTTCCTCTCCACTGAGCACGCCCGGCCTGTTAAATAGCCTGTAACCGTAACAACTGTGTGACACAAACTCAGTGCTTTGGTCATTAAATAATGTTGGGCTCGGTTCGGGTTCGGACAGAAATATGCGGCCCGTGCCGCACTCTAACACACACACACAAACACACGGAAAACCGAACATTATCATCAGTTTATAAAAACCCCCCAGACGCCCCGGACGGGACGTGAAAAGTGGACATGTCTGTGCAAAAGAGGACGTTTGGTCAGCCTATTATATAAAATCATCTATATAATACTTGTGCATTTTTTTAAATGTTCCCCAAACATAAAACATATGTTTCCTCACAATGGGCAACAATTTGTGGACTGTGACAATTGGATGTTTTTCTCTTATCTTGGTGCTATCTGGGGTGGTTCAGCATTAAAGCAGCTCGAAGTTACACTCAATATCTGTTGCAGCAAATCCTTAACGCACAACACGACAACTTTATTCACAAAAGGACATGCCATGTTTCTCCTTCCTGCTACACGCTAAGCGGGTGATCAGCCTCAGGCTTAGATTAAGCAAACCTGCAAGCCAGCAGGTTTACATCACAGTAAGAACTGACTTAGGGTTATGCTGTACTGGCTTTGTGAAACTGAAAACTCAGAGTTTCCCTCATCTCAGGCTTAACATACTCAGAGTTTTCACTAATCCTGCTTTCTGAAATAGGGCCCTGGATTTATAACTTTCTCACTTTCTCCTGTGAAAAGTAATCAACTAAAAACACAAATAAAATGTTATCAAGAAAATTAAGTGAAAGGATTTAATGAAAGAAAGTAAAGTTTGTATGTTTTTTTGCTTTCATCTATAGTAAACTAGATAAATAGTATGCCATGAAGAATTATCCAACAAGGTGAAAAAGTTTTTGTTTTTTTTTTTGTTTTAAACTCATCACCTTCATGGTTCAGACTCTGCTGCCATTCATTACCACACAATGCCTGGCGCTGTAATGAGGATGCCCCTATCAGCAGTCCTCTGCCTTCAGTGTTTGATTGTGTTTAATTTCTGGGTGGTAGCTTTGTGTGCTCTGCATTAAATCATCCTCTGTCAAAGGGCCTTCCAGGGGAGATAAGGTTGTAATGTAATATAGTATTCAGCAGAGCTCCAGAAGAAAAATTCATTTATTCCAAAGTGAGCTGCTGTTTCTGTTGTGGCTGCTATGCATGTACATCACGATGTGCCCATGGCGCCTTTTGAGTACTTCAATATTCGCTAAAATTACATAACAATGCTACCTCTGTAATCTCTCCTAGTTGGTTGAAAAGTTCCATTAGGACTTTTCATTATTCCTTTTAGTGTTTCAGTTTACTAGTTAATATACTGAATGTGAGAAAGAGCCATAACTCATCATTACTCTGTTTAAGCAGGTTCAAACAAGAATGTTGGGGTGATTTTATGGTGGCCCAGAGGTACAAAATACAACAACACTGGATGAAACCCAATACCAAATTCAATAATACAACAAAGCAGAGAACCTGGTGACATCTCAGCAAACACAACATATTCTGACTTTAAAGGGTCATGCACACCTTAATTTTTTTGTAGACAGGTGCGCAGGATGAAATATCATTAGGCAAGACGAGAGAGAAGTCTAGCACACTGTCCTTTTACTTGCAATAAACTTCAAAATAGATCAGTTTTAATTCTTATCCCAGGGGTGTCAGCCATTTAGTTCATGGGCTATACAGTTGCATGCATTGGGCATCCCTAGTCACAATTTGTTTACTGTGAGTAGTTAAGTAAGTAGAAGATGAACTGATCTCCAAAAGGCATTAAGTTAAAGAAGACACATTTCTTCAATATTTTAAGCAGGACTTATTTTTTATTTCAATCTTTTACAGTTTATAATACATTACAATAACATTACAATAACAAAAAATGTTTGAAGCAAAAGTTTGGGCATCCTGCATAGTCAGTACTTAGTAGCACCCCCTTTTTCAACTATCACAGCTTCCTAACACTTTTTGTAGCCAGCTTAGAGTCTTTCAGTTCTTGTTTGAAGGATTTTCACCATTTCTTCCTGCTAAAGGCTTCTAGCTCTGTGAGATTCTTGGTCTGTCCTGCATGCGCTGCTCTTTTGAGGTCTACCCACAGATTCTTAGTGATGTTTCGGCCAGGGGATTGTGAGGGCCATGACAAAACCTTCATCATGAGCCTCTTGAGGTAGACCATTCTGGATTTTGAGGTGTGTTTAGGATCATTGTCCTGTTGTAAAAGCCACCCTCTCTTCATCTTTTTTTACAGCTGGTGTGATGTTTGCTTCCAGAATTTGCTGGACTTTAATTGATTCTATTCTGACCTCTACCTGTGAAATGCCACTGGCCGAAACCGATCCAGCCCTGTGTTTATTACTTAGACAGGTGTTCTTGTCATGAAATTCTGTGCTCTTTTTCCTCTAAACATACCTTTGCTCATTGTGTCCAAAAAGTTCTATTTTAACTTCATCAATCCACAGGACTTGTGGAGCATCAGGCTTATTTAGATGTTCCTTTGCAAACTTCTGACACTGAATTTTATGATGAGGACACAGGAAAGGCTTCCTCCTGATAACTCTTCCATTAAAGTCATTTTTGTACAAGTGTCGCTGCACAGTAGAACAGTGCACCACCACTCCAGAGTCTGCTAAATCTTTCAGGGTCTTGATTTGCCTTTCTAGCAATCCAGCAAGCAGCTGTCTTGGAAAGTTTTTTGGTCTTCCAGACCTCAGCTTGACCTACAAAGTTTCTGTTACCTGTCATCTCTTAATTACATTACAAACTGTGAAAACAGCTACCTAAAAACACTTTGCCATCTTCTTATAGTCTTCTCCTGCTTTGTGGGCATCAGTTATTTTAGTTTTCAGAGTGCTAGGCAGCTGTTCAGAGGAGCCCATGGCTGCTGATTGATGGGACAAGGTTTCAGGAGTCAGACTATTTATAAAGCTTTGTAATTTGAATCACCTGGTCTTTTTCTGGGGTTCCCAAACTTTTGCATGATGCTCTTTTCCTTTTTTTTCACTCCAAATTGCAAAAAAAAAAAAAAATTACACCAGTCTTGCTTAAAATGTTGAAAAGCATGTTTCATCTTTAAGTTCATGCCTCTTGGAGATCAGTCCATCTTTTACTTACATAGCTATTCACAGTTAATGTAATTTTGATTAGGGGTGCCCAAACTTTTGCATGCCACTGTACAGCCAAATCTGATCTCAAGCAGACCAGACCAGTAAAACCAAAATATAAAAACATATGAATAATAAATAACAGCATATTCATTTTTTTCCCTTTTCTTTAGTGTAAAGAAGTAGATTCTGAAAGTGTTAATGTTGGACAATAAACCATAGTAACAGTTGACAGTACTGACATTGTGTGATAAAAATAATTTTTTCATCATATTTTATAATATAAAAATACAAAAAAGTGATCCCAAAGATTTTTAAACATAGAAATGTAAAGACATGCTCATTTTAATGAGCCACCACATGTAACATAGCGTAATGACATCATTGCAAGTGAACAATGTAATGACACAGAATACAGAAGCCTTAGTTTTTCAAAGAATGAATGTTCTAGTTATTATGGTTGTTATTTTAGATGAATATATATCCAGGATTATACATACAATCAGTGACCACTTGCAGTCATTACAGGGAAATACTGATGTAATTATGGCAAAATACTATGTTTGCACAGTATGATTAATGAGGTAACATAAGGTCATGACATGATGGCAGGCAATATAGAAGCCTTAGCTTTCTGCTGCTAAAAGAATGAATGTTCTAACTATTATGATTTTTTTTAGATCGATATATATCCAGGATTATGCAAACGACAACCTGGTGGCATAATTATGAAGAAATATCACATTTGCACAGCATGTTTTGTAAGGTAATGTAAGGTCATGACATGATGATGTGGAAGACAGAATCCTTAGCTTTCTGCTGTGAAAAGAATGAATGCTCAGTATTATTGTTATTTTAGATCTATATAAGCAGGACTGTTTTTAAAGGGTTAAATAAGGCCACAAAGCCTTGAGTTGTTTGACAACCAGCATTTCTCTGTAAAACAGGAGGATGTTGAAAAAGCTTTTTACTGCACAAAGGTTAATAAAAGTCATAGACCAGATAACATCTGTGATCGGCTACTGAAAAATGTGCAAAAGAATTAAGTCCAGTTTTCCACAATATTTTTAATAGATCCCTAGAAGCGCAGCATGTCCCCAGGATTTGGAAGGATACTGTTGTTTTCCATCCAGTCCCCATGACACTGAATGATTTCAGGCTGGTGGCTTTGACTTCAATTGTTATGAAAATCTTTGAAAAACTGGTATGTTTGGAAATTTTGAAAAAGTACAGAGAGTGCAATTGATCAACTGCAGTTTGCCTACAGGCCCAAAAGAGGAGTGGAGGATGCTACACTCACTCTGCCTAACTTGCTTTTTAAACACCTGGAAGGGAGTGGGTGTCACGCTTGGCTTCTATTCACTGGATTTTACTTTAACACAATTCAACTACACATTTTAACCCAGAGACTTTTAGAACATTTTAATTTGAGTAATTATCTTGTGGGCTGGATTTTAGATTTCTTAACAAACAGGACACAGAGGGTCAGAGTTAATGGGTTTTTATCTGACAAAGTGTCCTCCTCCTCTGGCTCACCACAAGGGTGCATGCTCTCACCCTTATTTATTCTTTACACCAATATGTGTCAGAGCACTTTTAAAGATCGATTCATTTTAAAGTATGCTGATGATTCTGTGATCATTAGCCTGCTTCAGGGAAAGGAAAATATTCATGGCCCTGTCATTGGCAACTTTGTCAAGTGGTGTGAAGACTCACACCTACAACTCAACTTATCTAAGACCAAAGACATGGCCATTGACTTTTTTTTAGAAAGAATGCCAATACACCTGAGTCCATTATTATCAAGGGACATACTATTGAACAAGTGCAATCTTATAAATATCTTGGGACTATCATTGACCCCACACTAAATTTCAAAGAAATTATCAAGCTGTGAGCAGGAAGGGACACCAGCATTTGTTTGTTGTCCCATTTCCACATTGACAGAACCATGATGACACTTTTTTATCATGCTTTTATTGAGCCTGTTTTATCTTTTTCACTTGTGTCATGGTTTGGGAACCAGCTTCTGCCATCTGGATGGAGATTTAAAGTCCCAAGATCTAAGACAACACGCTATAGGAACAGCTTTGTTCCTGCTACTGTTTCTCTTTTAAATAAGTCTTAGTGCACTTTACTTTTAGGTCTATTTCATTATTTATTTCTATTTTTTTTTTTTTTTTAAAGATTATCTTTTTGGGCTTTTTCGCCTTTAATGGACAGAACAGAGTGAAGAGTGTAAAGTGGGGAGAGAGACAGAGTGGGGGATGACATGCAGCAAAGGGTTGCAAGCCGGAGTCGAGCTGCAGTGAGGCATCACTTCTATACATGGGGCACTGGCACTACCCACTAAGCTACCGACGCCCCTATTTATTTCTATTTAACTGAAGCCTGACCTAGTCTTACTTATTTATTGTCCCTTTGTCTCATGCTCTTAACAGGTTTTTATTTTGTCATTTAAGTCGTTCTTTTTTTTTTTTTTTAATCCTGATCAGTGAGTCTGTGAGTACCTGTCCATGTCTGTTTTTTATTTTAACTGCCCTCTGGATCTGTCCTGTGTTTTAAATGTCTCTGTGTGTAATGTTAAATGCCCTCTCCTGCTACTGCAGAACAAATCTACCTATGGGTACCATTAATCATTAAAGTCTGAAGCAGCATTTTACATTAAGTCGGACACTTACTTGCTCCTGAAACTTTGCACCTTTTAGCCTTTATAAGTGTATCAATATAAGGTGTGCAAAGTCATCCAGTGGGCCATGTTAGACCCTTTAGTGGGCTGGTTCTGGCCCGTGGGCTGTAGACCTAAATTAGGTAAAACTGAGGGACAAAGAACATTCAGAGCAGCACCTCCTCAGGAGATACCTGCTTTTTCTGAAGCTGTACCCACTGATCATAACACAACCCCCCCTCCTCAGTTCTGGTCATTGATATACATCCCCACAGGACTGGTGGAGGCTGCACAGCACATCGGACACTATCAGAGTCAAGTTCTACAAATAACGATAGTTTGTAAAACATCCAATCAATAAAATAATTAATTAACTAAATAACTAACCAAAGTGATAAATCGGTTGTATTCTAGGAACACTTAATCTATCAGTTTATCAAAAAACATTCAAAATCACCAAATCTGGAAATAGATGGTTTGATGGGAAGTGTGCAGGACAGGAAGGACGGGATGAAACTAGTAACTAAAGCTGTCAGACAAATGTAGTGAAATTAACCTTTTCAAAGCTAAGTGTATTTTATAGGCCTTTGCTCGAAAATTGCATACCCATAATGAAATGAATATATCTCTGAAACCACAAGGTCTATTTGAATACTTTTGGTGTCATAGCAAAGGGAACACTTGTGAGATTTGTTAAGTTGTGTAAATATCAGTATATGTGTTACATGTGAAGAGTAAATGAAGATGGCACACAGCACAAATGAAACATTTTGAGGTTCGCCTAAAAAAAAAAGCATTTTCAGGATGAGTATTCCTTTGGAATGATGCAGCTGCAGCTCTAAACCTCTATCAAATCATAGCACAATATGTGAACATTAACTCTGCAAAGGTTGATTCTGATAAAGTGAAGCAGAACAATATTAGAGAGGTTTTAGTACAGAAAATTCAGGCGAGCTCTTCAAAATTGCACCATGTTTGCATGTGATTTTTGTCATATACAATCCTATATCTTTCATTTTTTGTTTCTGTAAATCCCTAATGATGTTTAGGATATACACATACAACTGTCCATTTTGTTTTTTCCTCTATTTCCCACTCCAAACTAATACACACCTCCTACATTTGAAACTGAGTTTCTATCCTGAGCTTTGGAGGCCCGTATCTCCGTGACGGCTTGGCCGATTTGAGTGATTGACACCTCGTTATACGCTATATACGCGATATGACGGTGGCCCTGAGAGGCCAAACACACTGCAATTTAACAAAACACATGTATACACACAAAACACAAACAAATTAAGAAAACATCTTCATCAATTTGACCACACGTGCAGCATAAAGAAAAACGTTCTCCAAATTCCACAACACAACACATTAAGAGAAAACACATGCAAATTTAAAAAAACACAACATGTTACCAAAAAACACATGCAAATTAAAAAAACACAACACATTGACAAAAACACCTACAAATTCCACAACACAACACATTACCAAAAAACACATGCAAATTCCACAACACAACACATTGACAAAAAACACATACAAATTCCACAATACAACACATTGACAAAAAACACATACAAATTCCACAACACAACACATTACCAAAAAACACATGCAAATTCCACAACACATTGACAAACCAGTGCTGCAAATCGCACAATACAACGGAAGTGTTTCCAGGGGACACTTAAAAGTGATGCACAGGTCTGGAGAACGTGTTTCCTTTTGTTTACTTTTGTAGCTAACGTTGGCAGATCTGCTCTAACTGTGCATATTGAGCAAAATGTAAGTATATTTGATTGTTCTGACACTGTGAATGCATGATTCAGATATTAAACTATTGCTATCTGCTGTTAGATTTGCGTTAGCCGTGTAGAAGAGTAGAAGTAGTGTGGAAGTAGGTTAAGCTGACCGTGTTTGCTTCATTTTTGCTCCTCTCCAGTTTGTCGAGGTCGGCTGATGTTACACAAACACACCTGGAGGTCTGCACAGAAGAGTCCTGGTTTTCCTTTTCCTCGTTCTCTCCTGACGACCTCTCATAATTTAATTCAAATGTAATTTTGGGGAAAATATCCATCTTCTTGGTGTAACGCTATAGTGTCCGTTTGCGTCAATGTAGCGAGTGTGACAGTTGGTTAATTAATGGTTGTATTTATATTTAGTACACGGCTCTATTAAATGCTGTATTCTGATTGGTCAGTTGCGGCATTCAGTGGTCTGATAATACTATGTAATGACCGTTGCTAGGGACGCTTCCCTGACAAGGAGATTCAGCCGTTGCCGGCAGGGCAGGGTGTGCGTCGGGGTTCTATTCCCCTGTCGGGAGTTATTTTTCCAGTATTCACCGTCTCATTATACATTATCCCTTACTTATAACACCTGTGAGCAGAGTGATTTTACTGTTACAAGTCCCAGTGATGTTATACTCTATATCAGCACTCACGGAATGCCTCTCATCCAATCAAATTATTTGGCTGGAACTAACTGTTGTATAAATAAATATATATTTAGCTCTAACTAGGAGCTAATTTAGAAAAGAAAATTTTGGTTTGGTTATACTATACTAGGTAGTTATACTATACTGACTGGGTATAATAGAATTGCATTACTAAAAAGAGACTAAAATACAATTTTCATTGACTAAAACTAGACTAAAATGTCATCAGTTTTCGTCGACTAAAACGAGACGAAAATAGTCATGGATTATTCTGACTAAAATAAGACTAAAATGCTCAGACTTTTAGTTGACTGAAACTTGACTAGACAAAAAAAGAGTATGAACGTGACTAAAACTAATAAAAAATAAAATGACAGTTTGACACAAAGACTAGACTAAAACTAAAATTAAAACAGGCTGCCAAAAACAACACTAATTACCATAGGTTAAAAAACAAACAAACTATATCTTAACAATATTTGACTTATCTCTTTTCCCGGGATGGGCGTTTTGCTACATTCTCCATTTTGTCTCAGCGTGAAAAGAAAGCTCCCATCATCCCACCCACATGAGATATCATTGGAAAGGCCAGGTCCTCTATAGAGCACATCAGGAATGAGTAGGGTAGCTCAAATGAGTCAAAAGATAAGACCAAAAACAAATTTTCAGTACAGTGGACAGAAATGAAGAGGCTGGGTCCCCTGCACCATTTTATCTGAGTGTCTGAATGCTGAGTGTGTAAATATATCCGCTATATAGTGGCCTCAAAAATTCCATAATGGAAGGAAAAAAGTAGTGTCCATGGCATATTCACTACTTCATGCTAACAATTGCGCAATGCAGTGCTCCACATTTTAAAAACGTAAAAATTACCGTTGCACGACTCTATAGTTGATGGTGAAGACACAAATAGACAATGATCTGTGAGTATCCAAAATCTTGATTTAGATAATGTTTTGTTGAACAGTTTTTGTATTTTTTACCACTCCTTTATGTCCAGGTGCATCTTTAAGATCAATCCTGACAAGGGCTCCAAAGTAGTGTGCCTGGAAAAGAAGAAGAGCAATGCAGTGAACCTGAAAGTCCTGACCCTTATCAAGTGCACTGCAGAGTTTGAATGAAGTACTTAATGGGTAAGTCGCTTATGGTCACTTTGCATGTATTAAAAGGTCTTAAGTCCAGGACACACTGCCTGCGTGTGCAGACAGTGTCTTGGTTTTGGTTTTTATTTCAGCGCCTGTGTTGAGGTGAGAGCAGTCACACAGCCAGTGTGAGCAGAACGTCATCTAGAGATTCGGACTTTCACCTTCTTTTTCCACAAGTGCACTGTTCTCAGCAGAAATAGACATAATTCTACAATTTCAGCATCTTTAAATATGTAGAATATGTCAGACATGAAAAAATAACACCTGCTGTATCTGTTTCTTCTTCATCTGTTTATTCACTATATCAGTCTCTACAGTATGGTCCATACCAGTGAAGTGAGCAGGATGTGATAATATAGAATACTGACTGAAATACGTTATACACCACTATCATTTATTCCAACTCTAGCAGATATCTACAGTACCATCAAACTATCACAAATATGATGAAAAATGAAGTTTGTTGTATTAAAGTTTTAGTGGATCAACTTCCATATTGAGTAAAAAGGGACATGAATAGGAATCGAGAAGTGATATCACTTGAGAACCGGTTCCAGCTGCTTCAATCCATTACAGTTACCTACTAATTACAAAAAATACCATGTAATGTGTATTCAGTAACTGACTACATTTCTAAGTAATCTAACCCAATCCTGTCTCGAACATATCTCAACAAATATCTGAAATATGTGTTCTCTACCTGTGGGATAATGCATGGGAGCAGCAGTCTGGGAGAACTTCTGGAAGAGATCCAGACAGACCCAGAAGTCAGGGACCCCAGGGAACTGCCATCCTGATAGTTTTTTGAAGGTTTTCATGGTTTTAAGTCTCACATGCACAACGTTCCAAGTCAGTTCTGTGTATCATGTTAAAAGTCCCAAGTTTATCAATTTTTGAATTCTATGTTACATGCTGACACAGTAAACAAGATAGTGTTAATGGTTGGATGGACTTTTTTTAATGAAAATTTGACTTTGTTTCAAAATTAACTAATTCATTAAATGTGATATGAATATGGAGCCTGTCTGATTTTTCCTGTTCTGCTGTTGCAGATGGTGCATCTTTTAGAGAGACATAAGTTAGAGCAGCTTCTCTCTGTTAGCATTACATTAGATATCGCAGGCAGTCCAGATAGTTTTAGCCGCAGGCTTGATAGCAGGCCTGCTAAGTTGGCATCACTGATGTCAGATAGATAGAATGAATGAAAGAATGAATGACATCTTTATTATGCTATCCTGCATATTAATATGCCCAGTCCCCATGGGTTTACAAGACACCATAAGTCCAGATTTATAAACCAAAAAGTAAACTGATATATCTCATCAAATCTGATTTTCACCAGTAATGGTTGTGAAAACAACACCCATGATCCCACTAATAATCTAGTACTTTATGTAATATATGTATATATGTATATATATATATATATATATATATATATATATATATATATATATATATACATATTTTTTTATTTTTTTATTTTTTTTTACAGTAGTTTTCAGTGAATTACTTTTATGTATGATGCATGTATGTTTTATTTATAACATTAATTACCCTTTTAAAAATACACTTTAAACACATGATTAATAACCCCCAATTTTAAGGAAAACGCTTTGAATGACTGGTGATTTCTGTAATTTTGTATGTCTTTGTTATCGTGGACAGCAATCTGTAAATTAATACATCACATTTAATGTAAAATTACATTCAAATCTTTACAAATATAATAAATTGCCATTGAAAACGTAATATTAACATAATCTTAAATCATGGTAAATGACCTGGAATTTTAATGGCAAAAATTTAAATTACTCCCAATATCTCCACATCTACAGGCATTTCATTGTTTGAAAGTCAAACCTGTCACAATACAGAATACTTTTTGTAAAACTGCATTATTTAAAGTACACGTTCCATAAAATATTTTAAATTGTCCATTTAAAAAACATAAAATTACTTTAACCATGCATGCTAAATAACCTGCAATTTTGTGGAAATAATCACAGATTTCTGTAATTTTATAGAAATTTCTTCATTACAATTATTAGGAAAGATCTGTAAAATGACATCACATATGTAAAATTACATTTGAATGTGAAAAAGACATGTTAAGTTGCCTTTAAAAACACAATAACAATGTAATCTTATTATGGTTAATATTTTGTAATTTTAAGGGTAAATGTTTAAATTACTGCTAATATATGTCAATCTGCAGTTATTGTCTTATTGAAAATGGCGATAAACCTGTAAAAAAAAAAAAAAGAAATTTATACAAAATAACAGTGGAATGTATACCATATAAATGGTAAAAATTTAAATTACTCTTAATATCTGTAAATATACAGGCATTTTATTGTTTAAAAAAGCAAAAATCTGTAAGAATAAAGAATACTTTCTGTAAAATTACATTATTTAAAATGCACTTTTTGTAAAATAATATACTTTAAGTTGTCTTTATACAGTAATGTACAGACAATTACTTTTGTGTTTGTACAAATACTACTCATGACCTCTAAAAAAACATAAAATCACCTTAACCACACATGCTTAATGACCAGCAATTTTATGGAAAACACTACAGATTTCTGTAATTTTACGTACATTTCTTCATTATCATTATCAAGACAGATCTGTAAAATTGCATCACATTTTATGTAAAATTACATTTGAATATGAAAGAAATATGTTAAATTACCTTTAAAAAACATAGTAATAATGTGATATTATATTATTGGTAATTACATGTAATTTTAAAGGTAAATATTTAAATTACTGCTAGTATCTGTTAATTTACAGTTATTACATTGTCTTATGGAAAATGGTGGTAAACCTGTAAAAACATACAGAAAATTGTATGTAAAATTAGAGTTAAATATGTACAAATACAATAAATTGTCATTAAAAAACATAATATGAATGTAATCTTAAATTATGGTTAATTAACTGTAATTTTAAACATAAAACCTAAAATTACTTAAACTATCTGTAAATCTACAAGCATGTCATTGTTTTAGTGGAAAGCAGGAAAAATCTGTAAACAATTACAGAACATTGGCTGTAAAATTACTTTTTTTTTTTTTTACAGTGTGTTTTAAGATAATTAACACTTCAGAAATGGTTAATGCTACTATATCTATCTATTAGTGACACACAAGTTAGGGTTTTTTAAAAACCCTTGCCTGCCTGTCCCACCAGACCCGTAAATATGTGTTTCTGGTAATGACCTGCTTGCTATTGACTGTCATTTCCAATAAATATCACAATATGAAACATGTTTTCTTTTTAAAAAGTAAAAACAACTGAAAGACAGTCAGTACTTTCCCATCTTTTAAGTGGTTACATCTTAAGTAGGATCTCAAGCGCGCAGCTATTATCCTATATGTTTGTTTACATGAGCACACAGCTAAATTGGTACAGTGGTTTGTTTACATGATGTAAAAGACATGTATATTTGACAGATTAAGTGTAGACAGAGATTTAAATATGTCGGACTTCAACAGATTTTTCTGGTCAAAAGCAAAAAATTGAAAGACTGAGTGCAGCAGCTCTGATGATGAACCTGCTTGTTGTGTGAGAGAGACAGAGAGAGGGGAAGAGAAGGTTGAAGTTGGATTACTGCAGAATGTTTCTGTAAGTTATAATAACTCATTCAGAACACTGCCTTGTCACTTAATAATCCGCCCGCCCAACACCTGTAATTTTTTTAACAAGCCTACCCGAACCAGCCACATGGATCAATCCATGAGACCTGCTGGCTGTGGGTCAACCACTAGTACACTACACACTGGGGCTGAAGGCTACCCAAGTGAGCAGTTAATAAGGAAGTCTGGGCCATGTTCAGCCCTGGCAAAACATAGCAAAACATTTATAGAAACGGTGGTGTGTTGAACACCCTGTTGTGTCACACATGTGCATTGCAATTTATTTCAGTTCAGTTTGATTTAAAGGGGCTTTACTGGTATGGTAAAACACAGATTTGCATTGCCAAAGCAAGTGTGAAAGAAAAAAAAAATGTAATTACAGTAATTAAAGATGTATTTGAATCTAGTTGATATTCACATAGCTGCTGATTGGGTTACACCTCTGACACATCCCCCAAATGAGAGAAAATGTACACTGAAAAACCAAATTGTTGGATGAACTTAAAAAAAAAGAAAATACTTCAATCAGAAACACACCAATAAATTAAGTTTTCCACTTCAAAATAACAAGCTTTAGTAACATAACTGCTTTAAGTCAGAAGCATTTAATAATTTGATTTCTCTCAAATTAGCAGTTTTCATTTATGCAACTTCAGTTTGAGGCAATTCAACCTTAAGGTTACAATATTACCAACTCAGTTATTTGCTTTAACCTGAAATAAAATACTACTCCATAACAACTTAATTTTATGGTTTTAAGAAAGTACTTTAACGTTACCTTCATGTATACTTTTAGCTTGTTCAGTAAAATTGAAATTAAAATCTTAAGTTGGTTTCAGAACAAAAAAGGACTCAAATTTTAGGTTTTCTTAGACTTTATTATAGAATTGTATGCATATGTGTAAATGCATAAACGCCCATTGAACACATTCTTTCAGACATATGTCATTCAACCTGGCATAGCAAAACAGTGTTCACCATATTCAGGTTGAACATGCCCCTAGAATATCTGGGCATCTGGTGGGCAGGAAGTGAATGGCAATGAATGGTACTGAGAAAGTGGGAAAGTGACTTAAGAAAGAGAAAGAGGCAGATTGTGACACATACTAAGCTATTTCTTAGAAATGTCAATACACTGAACACAAAACACCATTTTGAAAAGAGGTAACATTGTTTTGAATGCAATTGCATTTTGCAGGAGATTCGGGACTTTTGCCTTCTGTGTGTGTGTTTTTGGATTTGTGTGTACATTTCTGAAAATAGGTGTTTTCAGAAAACATCTGTAAACAATGGAGAACCACCTTTCTTTCTATGTTTCTGACCTTTTCCTGCAGCCACGACACAGTAGAAAAATCTTTTCACTTTTAATAAGCTGTGAGCTGCTCCTGCATTTTTGTTGTGTGATGTGGGAAACAATTAATGCCTCTTAGTTTTGAAAGTGAAGGGGCTGAACAATTCTTATATCCAGGTAAGTTGGAGACTTTGAGGGCACTGTTGACATGCAAATAATGGCAAATAGTGGTACTGATGATTATCAAAACACACTTGAATTACTGTTGGTAAATAGGTAAAGAAGGTGACAATGCCATGTGCATGTGCTCTCATGGTAAGCTCTGTTTTTTTATGTGAAGCTGATTTTTTTTTTTTTTTTTTTTTTTTTACATGACTCGTACAAAGGAAAAAAAATCAAAGAAAGAGAACATTTTCAGGCTCCCCAGACATGTTTGGAGACATCCCAGTACCCTAATGAGTGTTCAAACCTTCTGTTTTACTTTTGCTCTCTGTGTTTTAATACAGTTGTATCCCTGATAAAGTTGTTCTCATTTTCAAATTTTTCTGTTTCTGTTGTCAGACAATTGAATGAGGATGTAATGATTGAAAGTCATCCTAGCTTCTGTGGCGCAGTGGTAGTCAAATCATTATTTCAAAATCAAACCAGTTTATGAAGAAAATCGGCTGTATTGAAATTTAAAATTAATGATTGCAGAGAAAGATAGAGATGACTGAGGGTTTTCCGCCAAACAGCCCAGAGTGTAAGCCAATACCGCCAGGGACTGCCCCTGTTAAACCTCTGCTCCCTGTCATCACTTGTGTTTTAATACAGCTGAATTCACAATGTAATTGAGCTACTTTACATGCTTTTCTATTTCAAGTGTCAGACAATAGAGCAAGTAAGAAACAGATGGAAAAAGACTGGTTCACAAATAACTTACCAGGTTAACCACCTGTTAACCAGCCATCACTGGAAGCTGCTGGCTGCTGATCAAATCTGTATTTTATCACCACCACACTCCTACATTTACATGACAATAGAGAAAATTAATTTATTATGTTAGTCCAACTAGAATCAGACATTCAAAATACATGTAAACATGTAAATTGTGCTACATTGAATTTCTCAAAGTTAGACTAACACATCCAGGTACTGTGGTTGAGAGTTGAATTACTCCTGCAGGTATCGGGTCAATCGGACCCAAACTGGCCTCGGCGCTCTGCACATGCTCCACAGTTTCTGCCTTTGGCTTTGATTTGGAAGTTGAACAGCATTAAATGCATAACAGAAGAAGAAGCCAGTAACAACATGGCGAAATCTACATCCTGAGTCATGCATTTTTGGATGGACAAAATGTACAGAGCTGTAAAGATGTCCACCATGGTACCAATTTGCTGCCAGCTAACTGTGGCTAACTTTTCTGTCGATTGGTCTGTGATGCAATAGGTCAACCAGAAGAAGGTTCAATCCTAACAAATGAAAGGTGGTATATTGCCAATGATCATAGCGAAGTCAGACATAATTCGGCCAATAAATAGATTCCCCTTCTGTGCTTGGATGGGACAGGGACGGAGGTCATATTAAATGGACTGCTAGCTTGTCAGAGAAGATGGGCAAAGATAGCTACCCAAATTGACAGTACATACAAACAGGGACTCGAGCAGATAACAGTAAGCTGAGGAGAACAGGGGTCTGTTTCAGAAAGGAGGTTCAACAAACTCTGAGCCTAACCCTGAACTCTGAGTTGAGTAAAGCTGAGATGGAAAACTCTGGGTTACGGGTTTCAGAACAGGTGATTTCAATCGGTTCAATCAACACAGAGTTTGTTTACTCTGAGTTAACCGTGTGCACCACGACTTTAAAAAGCCATCATCAATGGAGCCCCGATACCATGGGAGCATAGTGGGATCCATCAGTGCACCCTATCACACTGGGAAATCCAAAAAGAAATTAAAATGACTAATCCCTGTCTGAGGTTGCTGAGGTTCCTTGATGACCCTCACAGGTTTATGTCCAGGGAACACAACAAAATAGACATTTCAGAGCTAGGGACACTTTTCTCACGGCTCTGCAGACAATGGCCTTACTGATATTTTCTGCATCTCCGATATTTTTTTTTCTTACTTTATTGCAGACCCCAACGTCCAAAGAAACATACAATCACATACAGTACATAAAACAAAAATACAATAAAAAGGCATTATATCACATTATATTAAAAAGTACTTGTGGATATTCAGTAAAAGGCATCTAATAAGAGCAGCAAAAAAATGCAATTTAAAAAGTGCTTATACACATTTTATAAAAGGCACAAATACCAGTGTTTCCACATATAGGATTGGTATCTAACAGAACTACACCTTGGGTTGGTCAACTGTATAATAAGATTATTCTGGGACCCCTGCAGTCTACATATAAACTTAAACATCAGTCTTTCCAGGGTGGCCTGGAAGGTGTTTATCCCTAAATCACAAAAAAGCTTGCTGGCACTACTACCCCCTGGGCTGCTTGAGCAGGATTCTGAGACAGTCATTATATGCAACCTGAAGTTTACGCAAGCTCTCTTTCTTATACCTCACCCAAAGGGGGGCTGTGAACATAGTTGTGCAGTAAGCTCTAAACAAGTTCACCTTCACTTCACCAGAGCAGTAGTGAAATTTTCTCACTAACATATTGGCTTGGACATATAGCATTCTTCTCTGTCTAAGCATGTCAGCATCATCCTCCATCTTATCATTGATGATGTGGCCTAGATATTTTGCATTGGTACATACAGACAGGGTTTGACCAGACAAATAGAAACCCCGGAAATTAAGATGTTGATCCTCCTTGGTCCTATATATCATTATCATACTCTTTTTGGCATTATACTTGATGTCAAACTTGACTCCATAGTCTGAGCATATGTTGAGAAGCTGTTGGAACCCTGCACTACTGGGAGAGATAATGGCCAAATCATCAGCGTACATAAAGTGGTTGATTAAGGTGTTACCCATTATGCACCCTGTTCTACAATCTCTCAACTGCCTTGACAGGTCATCCATGTACAGGCTGAATAGGCCTGGGGATAGAAGCCCACCCTGCCGTACCCCATTGCCAACTCTGAAGGGAGAGGATAAGATACTCCCCCATTTTACCTGCATAGTCTGCCTGTCGTACCAATATGCCAGGATACGTATGATGCTACCCGGATATTATACACAAAACTCCCGTTTGCAAAAAAACAAAGAGCAACACAAAGAATATGGATAGGTGACAGTGCACGTTCACGGTTGGTGACGTTGGTTATGTCACGACGGATGAGGTTATGGATATAAATGATGGACTGTGATGTGAAACGGTACAGTTCAAAAAGAAAATGTTCTGGAAATGATAATACGTCAATTCTGGGCCTGTGAATAATCTCCAGACAAATGCGTAACTCCCTCCTCAGTAACACTGCCTCTTCGCCCACAGGGTCCTCCAAGAATGGACATGCCATGGTCGAAAAAAGTAGATTTAGAACTAGAACACACTTTAGGATCCAACTTTACCTTGAGGACAGATGATCAAACTCGCTGAAACCCGCACAACACTAAACGAATGAATGAATGAATCACTGCGTGTGTGGCGTAAGAGGGAGGAGACAACTAGAAACTCAAGGTTCATTGAAGAAAACCTGCTCCCGACCAGGGGCCTGTATCACGAAGCAGGATTAATGTCTTAGCGAGGTAACTTCAGTTCAGTTCTTATCGGGGTAGATCACCATGGTAACTTACTCTGAACGGCTATCCTGCTCCGGAGCAGGGTAAGTTCAGGGTTGAATCTGATCCTATAAAAAGCACCACCCACTGGCCAATCAGCTGTTCGGAAAAAAATGACTCCGCTGACAGAAATGCAGCCCAGTCATGACGGGAAGTTTAATTAATGTGATTGATTTTAATTTGAAAGTTTAATTTGAACAATAAAAAAGAAAAGAAAGCAACAACAACAGACAATGAAAAGATTGTTCAAAATGGAGTGGAAAGAAGTCGAAATTTCATCCCACCCCTTCATAAGAAAGAAACTTATCATTTGCGGACACTTAATAGCACCATTAATTAGTGCCAACATTTTGTTTTGTTGGAGGAAATGATCCCTGTTAAAGAGAATGGGCCTAATTGACAGCTTTGCTGCTGGAAATGTGGAAAGTAGCCTATCATGTCTACACTTCATGGTGTTTGAGGGATTTTCCTTTTTGTTTTTTAAAGAGGGAGACTAGGTGTATTTTTGCGCAGCTGTTAATTTCTAACACAGCTCAATATCAGGATGATTTTATTCTGACTATCAATTTGGTGTTGATATGATTTAATTGTGGCGTCAGCTTTAAGCTTTATTGTAGCATAACGTTATGACAAAGAAGACCAATTTATCAGACGCAATGATGTTAGACGATAATTGTAATACACGCAATTCATTTGCGCAGCATTGATTTCATGGGATTCAAGGGTGTGATCAGTGTCAGATGTACAGGTACAGGTACCGTAGCTACTTGAACCAGTGATGAGTAATTTAACCTACACATAATTTTATTTGCTACCTTGTTTTGTCTTGATTTTTCCCTCTCTCCTCCTCTATTTCTTCTTTCCTGACCCATTTTTTTTCTTCTCTATTATGTGATTTCATTGATGTTTTGACAGGGAAATTTATTTGATAACCTTTTAGTGGCTTCTAACCTCTCTGGCACTTTTCTTTTTTTAATCTTGTAAATGTTATACTGTCTGTTTTTAACATTATGTGCAAATAAACTAATCTAAACTAAAACTAAACATTATTCATCCCGTTATGCGTTGCCACTAATGTTTCCTCCTCCTGCAGCTGCCACGGTGTTGGCCTTTTCTGTAATGTTGCATTTCTCCTCCTCATATTTTAGTAGAATTAATCTCTTATCCTCACATGAGAAATACTTTTTTTTCCCTCATACGGCGCTCTGTGAGGACGCTCTGTGAGGACGCTCTGTGAGGACGCTCAGTGACGCTGCGCATCTCTCATGATTGTGATTGGTCCGCTGCGTGCGCGTTCACAGCTCTTGATAAAGCAACCCTGGGTTGAGTTACCGAGTTGATATCCAGCGTCGTGATACCGATTATCCTGATCGCCATTGTTAGGGTTAGTCAACCCAGGATAGGTCTGGGTAACCCAGGAAAGGTTGATCTCGCTTCGTGATACAGGCCCCAGGTTAGGTTCACAGAGTCAGTTGCCATAGTAACTGACACCGAGCTTCAGTTACCTCTCTTTCTGAAACGGGCTGGAGTTACTCCACTTTCTCTGGTTTAAGTTACCTCCCTTTCTGAAATGGAAAACCCAGAGTTTCCCTCATTTCAGGGTTAACAGACTCCGAGTTTTCAATAAACATGCTTTGTGAAACGAACGAAACGAAATTTTTAAATATTTTTATTTTTGTGCATTTTAGGGCACTTTGGAAAAAAAGTCATTAATTTCCAAGCTTAAAGAATGGCATTTAGGGTGTCAAATTTGACCCAGACAGTATGTAAGGGTTTAGTATTAAGTAGTCAAGGAAGTGTTACTAGCTTGTGCTGCTCAACAGATGGTCCGGAGTTAGTCAGGAACGACCCATTAAGAAAGCAGTCAGTATGCTGATTTATCAATATGATAAGTTCATGACTTGTTACTTAATAACTACTCAAAATTGAATGTATCATAATTATTATTATTGACATTTTTTCGGGAGTCCCACGGGTCACGTGATTCCCATGGGATTCCCACGGGATGGGAATCAGTTTCACTATTCGTCACGTGATTGGGACGGGATGGGAAAAAATGTCAACGGGAGCAGGAATCATAATTAGGCTTGTTGTGATATGCGATAAGTCGGTTAATTGCAAGGAAAATTAAAAGGGATTAATTGCCATATTCATGCGTGTTTGTTTTCGTCCAACCTGATCTCACAGAAATACGTGAAATGACCACGACCTCTTAACACCGCATTCCGTGGTGGCAGCACGTAATGGGTTGAAATTACGTGCTGCCACCACGAAAACAATGCCAATGTAAAGTCAATTAGGGTCCTCTCCCGTGGTGGACACACGGATTCCCTGATTCAATCACGTCACGTCAACCTCGTTTTCCTCAATGATATCTTTAACATTCCTGTATACACACAAAAACGCGGAAGTGTTCTTGATATTAAAACGGCAAATACATTCCCCTGTTATAATTTCCCAGCAATAATAATAATAATAATGATAATGATAATAACGTGATAGTTCGGCTGTTCTAGATATTTGTTATAGCCTATTCAAATATTCAATCCCAAAAACGCTGTTTCTAGAGAACTTGCTAAAATATCTGAAATGAACCATCATGCCTACTTTTTCTTAACATATTTCATCTAGGTGCAGTGTCATTACTAGTTCAGCTTTACTAGACATTTGATATATTCAGTAGATGTATCTTTTTACGACCCTGTTTTACAAGCCGCAAACGAACCTACTGTCCCAAAAACGCCGTTTCTAGTGTATTAGCTAAAATATCGAAAATTAGCCGACATCTTTACTTTTTCTTAAAACCTACCGTCCCAAAAACGCCGTTTTTAGACTACTATCTAAAATAACTACGATTAGCCAACATCCTTGCTTTTTTTCTTAACATAGTTCATCTAGGTGCAGTGTAATAACTACTTCGGCTTTACTAGATATTAGATTTATTCAGTAGATCTATCTTTTTACAACCCTATTTTACAAGCCGCAAACGAACCTACTGTCCCAAAAACGCCGTTTCTAGTGTATTAGCTAAAATATCGAAAATTAGCCGACGTCTTTACATTTTCTTAACATAGTTCATCTAGGTGGAGTGTAATAACTCGTTCGGCTTTACTTGATATTAGATATATTCAGTAGATATATCTTTTTACAACCCTATTTAGAACCCTACTTTGCAAATCAGAAGAACTACAACTATGTTGCTGATATGTATCAAACTGCATGGCGCGGTCCCAGGGAATTGTAGTTTTTTAAAAATCTAAGTGTTTTTCCCAGATTTGGAAGTTGTAAATATTGAATTGAGAGTACACTGTGGACTTTAAGGGGGTGGTAAACACATTTGTGAAATCAGATTTTAAATATCTAATTTCTAAATGGGTGAAAATTAATTTTATCCATATTTTATCCATATCTGACAGCACCCTCAGTTGTTGACTACACTCACATGATAGCTGAGGTCAAGAGCTCTCTATAACAGTTGCTCCCATGTCTGTACCCCCTTTAGTTGCTGAGTTATAAGCCCTCAAACATGCACTGAGGTCAAGGTTCAAAGGTCAATGGCTGAAAGCAGGAGCCATGTAGAATCTTTCATACTGACATATGTCACTCTCCAGGTTGAGACCTTTCCAATGATGTATTTGGTTTAGCTCTACGACAAAGTTTAGATTTTTTCATTTTTTGGACACAAGCCATGCCAGGTGTAGTTTCAGAGAGCACTTTGAAGGCCCCGTGTATAAAATGAGTTTTGTTTGTTTCTTTGCTTGTTTTTATCTTTTTTACTGTAGATAGTTACTAAAATGAGTCATCCTCAGATAATACAATACTACTAAAAAGTAAAACCAATAATAACAATAATGAAATAAGCAAAAATAATATTAAAATCATATTGAAATTTTAAAATCTATGTACAGAGTGGAATGGTAGCCTAATAGATAACTTAGATAATATTTATTATTGTTGAGACACTTTATTATTGCTTAAATACTATTTAGCCTATTATTGTAATTACTTTTAGCATGTTCTACTTTTGAGTAATTTCCGAGAAGTTATGATAAAAAAAATTAAAAATTACAGACTATAGGAGACAACCTCTCCAATGTCTCACGTCAATTAATTAACACTATTTGTCGGCTTTTTATAATGCCCTTTTTTTTTTTTTTTTTTTTTGCTGCTGTCTCCAGTTGAGAGTGGTGATTTGCTAAATACATTCTACAATAATAATTTTATTATAGACCAAATTAACATTTGGTCTATAATATTGTTGGCTATATTACGCATTTTAATTAAAAAAAACGGAAGAATAAAAGAAATAAACACCGAAATAATTACTTTTTTTTTTAATTGATACTCCTCTCTGACACACACACACACACACACACACACACACACACACACACAGAACACGCGATTGAATGAATGAATGAATGAATGAACATTGGAAGTGGTTCAGCCACAGTCCCGCCGGCTGGCGTGGTCACATTGAGATTACATTTGTTTTTATTGACTGTATGAATGGTTTTGTTTTCAAATAAATATTTGGAAACGAAAATATGCTTTGGTGTACTTTTACAGAGTTTTGCAATATGTATATAGCCTACCTGTATCAAAATGTATAATTTTCAGCAGCGGTTTGTGTGACAGCTGCCACGGTCGGAGGTATAAACAGCGGGGCAGCCGCTGGTTCTGTGACGCTGGCTTGGGGTCCACTCTCCCCTGGTGGAGTGGAGGGTGGCCGGGTTGCCAGGGGCAGACGGCTCCATGTGATGGTGTTTCCTCTCTGGTTCTTCCGTACTCAGCCTTATTTTTACCTTCTTATTTATTTATTTATTAGTGGCGTCTGGATTCAGTTACGGCAGACGGATGGCAATCTGAAATGGAATGAAGCCCACAGACGGCCGACAGTAGCTACAAAACAGTAGTGGAACGCGCCCCATCCGCCCACAGCACAATGCTCTTAAAGCCCCACGCTATCAAAAGCTGGCAAAATACATTTATTTTATTTTATGGCCTTGACATTAACCTGTCATATTGTTGAGTTATCAAGAACACTTCCGCGTTTTTGTGTGTATACAGGAATGTTAAAGATATCATTGAGGAAAACGAGGTTGACGTGACGTGATTGAATCAGGGAATCCGTGTGTCCACCACGGGAGAGGATCCTAATTGACTTTACATTGGCATTGTTTTCGTGGTGGCAGCACGTAATTTCAACCCATTACGTGCTGCCACCACGGAATGTGGTGTTAAGAGGTCGTGGTCATTTCACGTATTTCTGTGAGATCAGGTTGTCTCTCTCCACCAAAGAGACTGGACGACAAGAGCATTCACTGCCGTGCATCATCTGGCAGCCAGGTGTCCAGCTGCAGTATGCAGACTAGTAGGGGGTGTGGCGTGAGGGGTGGTGCGTGAGGGGCGTTACGTGAGAGGACCGTGACGCTGAATGACGTCGCCCAATAGACTGAATAAAGACAAGGTAAACTGCCGGAAGTCAGAAGAAGAAGACGAGGGAAAATCAAAATGACGTTAGGTAATCACATTTCAGTACGTAAGTTAACTACACAAATAAGTAACATTAAAGACATTTTTAGAGGTTTAGAGGTTTTTAGAGGTTATTTTAGGTTTAGAGGTTACTGGCTGTTTAACGTGAGGAAGGTTAGATACAGCCTCAATGTTGTTCTCTTGACGTTAGTAGGCTAACGTTAGCTTAGCTTGCCCAGCATGGTGTTTGTGTGTGTGTTAGAGATACTAGAGGTTTAGAGGTGTTCAGAGGTTATTTTAGGTTTAGAGGTTACTGGCTGTTTAACGTGAGGAAGGTTAGATACAGTGTCACTGTTGTTCTCTCAACGTTAGTAGTAGGCTGACGGGAGCGGGAGGCGGGAGGTCCGACGCTTCTAGCGAGAGGAGAGGGAGAAATAAAACAAAATAAGATAAGATAGGAAAAACCTGTCTCCCTCTTTTATTTTATTTTCAGCGTTTAATCAAGGCGGAGGCAGGCGGCTGGAGGTCTGAGACTTCCAGAGAGGGGAGAGGTAGAAACAAACAGCCAATGTGTGTCTGTGTGTGTTATTTTCAGGTGTTGTCACGTAAATAACAGTGCCCAAGCAATAAACAGGACAGACAATAGGATTTTATTTATTTTTACACTACATTTTCACTGAAAGCTGACCGAATCTGACCCGAGCCTGAATACAATTTATAGCTACATTTTTGACCAAACCCGGCCGACCCGTCGGGTACCATCGGGCTCAGATCGCCACACTCTAGTGTGTGTATGTGTCCCCTATTGGGGCCTATCTGAATTTCTGTCTTTGAGAGATATTATTTTGTAATATAACTGAATTTTCTATCCATACATATAAATTTTAAATATATTAAAATTATAAGGCATCTTTGAGTAAACTGCGAGTATCATTTAAGTTGGCTATGTCGTGGCCGGCCGAGTGTCCTCTTTTTTGGAAATCAAAATATGGTCACCCTATTAGTAGGCTAACGTTAGCTTAGCTTGCCCAGCATGGTGTTTGTGTGTGTGTTAGAGGTACTAGAGGTTTAGAGGTGATTAGAGGTTATTTTAGGTTTAGAGGTTAACATACTGGCTGTTTAACATGAGGAAGGTTAGATGCAGCATCAATGTTGTTCTCTCGACGTTATTAGGTTAACGTTAGCTTAGCTTGCCCAGTATGGTGTTTGTGTGTGTGTTAGAGAGATACTAGAAAACACATGATAAAGAAAAAAATATCAAAAATAATAAAATTGTAAGATAGTCTATTTTAATGCCTAATATATACAGTACAGGCCAAAAGTTTGGACACACCTTCTCATTCAATGCGTTTTCTTTATTTTCATGACTATTTACATTGTAGATTCTCACTGAAGGCATCAAAACTATGAATGAACACATGTGGAGTTATGTACTTAACAAAAAAAGGTGAAATAACTGAAAACATGTTTTATATTCTAGTTTCTTCAAAATAGCCACCCTTTGCTCTGATTACTGCTTTGCACACTCTTGGCATTCTCTCCATGAGCTTCAAGAGGTAGTCACCTGAAATGGTTTTCCAACAGTCTTGAAGGAGTTCCCAGAGGTGTTTAGCACTTGTTGGCCCCTTTGCCTTCACTCTGCGGTCCAGCTCACCCCAAACCATCTCGATTGGGTTCAGGTCCGGTGACTGTGGAGGCCAGGTCATCTGCCGCAGCACTCCATCACTCTCCTTCTTGGTCAAATAGCCCTTACACAGCCTGGAGGTGTGTTTGGGGTCATTGTCCTGTTGAAAAATAAATGATCGTCCAACTAAATGCAAACCGGATGGGATGGCATGTCGCTGCAGGATGCTGTGGTAGCCATGCTGGTTCAGTGTGCCTTCAATTTTGAATAAATCCCCAACAGTGTCACCAGCAAAACACCCCCACACCATCACACCTCCTCCTCCATGCTTCACAGTGGGAAGCAGGCATGTGGAATCCATCCGTTCACCTTTTCTGCGTCTCACAAAGACACGGCGGTTGGAACCAAAGATCTCAAATTTGGACTCATCAGACCAAAGCACAGATTTCCACTGGTCTAATGTCCATTCCTTGTGTTTCTTGGCCCAAACAAATCTCTTCTGCTTGTTGCCTCTCCTTAGCAGTGGTTTCCTAGCAGCTATTTGACCATGAAGGCCTGATTGGCGCAGTCTCCTCTTAACAGTTGTTCTAGAGATGGGTCTGCTGCTAGAACTCTGTGTGGCATTCATCTGGTCTCTGATCTGAGCTGCTGTTAACTTGCGATTTCTGAGGCTGGTGACTCGGATGAACTTATCCTCAGAAGCAGAGGTGACTCTTGGTCTTCCTTTCCTGGGTCGGTCCTCATGTGTGCCAGTTTCGTTGTAGCGCTTGATGGTTTTTGCGACTCCACTTGGGGACACATTTAAAGTTTTTGCAATTTTCCGGACTGACTGACCTTCATTTCTTAAAGTAATGATGGCCACTCGTTTTTCTTTAGTTAGCTGATTGGTTCTTGCCATAATATGAATTTTAACAGTTGTCCAATAGGGCTGTCGGCTGTGTATTAACCTGACTTCTGCACAACACAACTGATGGTCCCAACCCCATTGATAAAGCAAGAAATTCCACTAATTAACCCTGATAAGGCACACCTGTGAAGTGGAAACCATTTCAGGTGACTACCTCTTGAAGCTCATGGAGAGAATGCCAAGAGTGTGCAAAGCAGTAATCAGAGCAAAGGGTGGCTATTTTGAAGAAACTAGAATATAAAACATGTTTTTCAGTTATTTCACCTTTTTTTGTTAAGTACATAACTCCACATGTGTTCATTCATAGTTTTGATGCCTTCAGTGAGAATCTACAATGTAAATAGTCATGAAAATAAAGAAAATGCATTGAATGAGAAGGTGTGTCCAAACTTTTGGCCTGTACTGTATATATATATATATATATATATATATATATATATATATATATATTTTGGGGTCTACTCTATAAATGTTTATTGCTCTAAGGCACTTTATATTCTAGATATTTTTAACTTTATTCATATTTGTCTATTTGATGCCTACTGATACATGTAGTGAACTTTTTCTCTTCTATGAGATGATTTTCTATGATAATCAGGATCCTGCTCGGTGTTCTGTGTTAATTATCTAATGCCATGCAGCTGTGAGATTGGAAATGCAGGTTATTTATGCATGTCTTACCCATTGTCTGTCATTCACACACTGAGGAAGACGCTGTTCGAAACCAGTCTGTGTGTTTGATTGCCTGTAGCCTACCAGTGAGGTAATAAAAGTTGTAAACGAAGGACACTGAGTGTTGCTGGCTTCTTCATGTTTTTACATATGTTAATGCCTGTGTAATATTTTTCAGTGCCAATACAATACAGTGTGTTTAATGGCAAAGTTTTATTTTCAATGCCAAAACTTTAATGCAGTGACTCCATAAGATACTACTTAACATTATTTAAGTCAGTATGGTCATTACAGAGTTTGTCACATATGAAAGCAAAAGTGATTTCTAGTGAAAAATTGTTTACATTGCATTTTTTTCCCTTTCCTCAGACTCATAACTCTGTATTCAGAGAGGCTGTAAAGCTTCAATTAATACAGAGGACACCGAATACATTTGAGTGTCCTCTTTGTTGCAAGTACGGCCAGTACCACTGCATGGTTGCCCACCTCCTTGGCCGTAAAAGCAGCATAGTTAAACATGCAGGTAAGTGTGCTAATAAAACATAGGAATGTGTTGCATGCAAAACCCATGATGTCATCTAAAAATAATGTTTTAGTTTTCAAATAACCAATGGACTGAAAAGGTGTGAAAAATGTATTTGGTATTGGTAGGGCTGCAACTTATTATTTTAATTATTGATTAATCTAATACATGTCTTGATGAATTGCTTACTAGTTTGGCCTAAAAAATCACTGTTTCAGTGTGATGTCCTCAAATGCATTTTTGTCCACAACCTAAAGATATTCTGTTTACTGTGAAGAGGAGTAAAGAAACCAGAAAATATTCACATTTAATAAGCTAGAATGAGAGAATTTTGACTTACTTTTCTTAAAGTAATTTAGACTCTGTTCAACAACCATCCAAAAAAAGACAAGACAGGTAAAGCCTTACACATAATTCCATAATCCAGTATTATATTATATAGGTGTTACTTGTGGGTGTATTTTGAATTTCAATTGAATTTCAATTTCTCTCTTAAGAAGAAACTTCAGCCTCAGACTCCACAAGACTTGATATTATTATAGTTATTGCTGTTGCTGTGCATCTCTCTCTGTCTCGATGTGTTTTTTAAATTGAAATGCTAAACAAATTATTTTTAACATTCTGTGATACCTCAGTTGAAGGATATCCTGCAGCTGCCAGTGCCTGTACTGGAACAAATCCTCCTTGAGGTGGTCTTGCAGGAAGGCAATGGAGCTCTCCTCACATTGGCCCTGGTGTGCAGGCAGTTTCAAGAGGTGGTTGACACAGATTGGTTAAGGAGACGAGCACATTTTATGTGGCTTGACAGTAAGTTGAAGAAGTAATGATTCTAATTGTGGTACACCCTTTGAGGTCTGTTTATGTAAGGAAGTATAGAGCTTTTAATGCTTTCAATTTTTTAATTTTTATACACAGGCATTAGTACATGGTGTAACTTTTCAGCAGGATACCAGAAGGAATTTTACACCATGTACACCATTTAAACCTGTTTGCAGTGCAGAGAGGTCTACAGAAATTGCAAACCTGGTATGTATATAATACTTGGAAACATGACTTTCAGTAGTTGCTCGTAAAAAAACAAACAAAAAAAAACCCCCTAAAACATGAAGCAGTGAAGACTTGCAGCGTCCATATAACATTCTTTTTTTGGCGGATCTTTTATTTTGCACAGGCTACATTGGAAATGGCAAAGAGGAAATCTGCAGGCAATCTACTCGGACAACTCACATATTGGCTTCTGCAGCGAGTTCTGCAAAAGATTATGGGACGTGTAACAGCTCCTCCACCTTTCCAACCAGCAGCTCCTCCACCTGTCTGACCAGCAGCTCCTCAACCTGTTTCTAAATTTCTGTGTAATGGTGTAAATAAAAGTTTTTGTAAAAGCAAAAAAAAAAAACAAAGTCTCTCTCAATTTCATTTTTTTCAATTTAATTTACTTTATTGGCATGTCTGTAAAATTAACAATACTTTCAAGGCCTTAAAGAAAATGTTTACAAAACAATACAATTCATTTAATACATAACAAGAACAAGAAAATGGTATAAAACATTAAATCTTACATTGTATGTATCTTACACTAAAATGTCTTGTTTTGTGACATTCAGTAACATATTCTCCTGCCAGTTCTATTATACTGCTGTTTTCTCCTAGGAGGGTTTTAATTAGTCTCTCCTTTGGGAGGGTGAGAAAGTCTGGTGGACAATCCAGCCAGCCAGAGAACGCGTTTCGCGTGTATAAATGAACCAACGAAGACAGCGGAAGGAAGGAAGAAGGAGGAAGAAACAGCAGAGTGTTAGTAGTTCGTCAATAGAGAGTAGAGAAAAGTTTTTTTAGTTATAAAGTTTGCGAATGGACCACACTTACCACGCAACAGGAGAGAATGAACCTGAACCGTCATCTGCGAGGAAAAGAAGACGCAACTTCACTCCTTGTGATGCACTCTCTGCGACGCTTTTCCTCCTGGTGATATATCTTCCCAACGATGGTAGCAGTAGCACCGAATCCCATTCTGTGCATTCAGCCTCTCTTCTCACCCGCTCAGCATCAAACACATGGAGTTCCTCATCTGTATACTCCGGCTCAAACAGGTATGGCTCTGGGTCTGTGTCCGCTACAAGAAACTCTTCAAAATCGCGTTCAAAGTTGTCCATTGCAGCTACTATAGTCCGGAGATATCGCTAGGCTAAATAAACAGCTGAGCTCTGTTTACCGGCCACGCTGTCAGTCAGTGTGCGGGCTGGAGATTGAGCAGAGAGGGGAGGGGGGTCCCCACTCAGCATGGTAAACGAGTGTGTGTGTAAAGTTATGAAGTGTGTCTGTTACGCTAGAAGAGTCAGAGTTTGGGACGGAGTCTTTTACCCCCTGGAGTGTTACCGGAGTTTTTGGAGTGCTCAAATAAACGGGCCTTTTTCCCGAACGCTCCTCTGGTCTCCTGCTCGTGAGGGATTCATTACAATATCGTAACATGGCTTAGATTTCTAAATAAACGTCCAACTCGTCGCTAGACAGACCTGCTCCTGAAAAACTCGTGCGCAAGGCTTTTTGTCCCTATGAGGCCGCCGTCATTTACCCGACGGGAGGGGTGAGCGAGTGAGCCCTGCAATCTAGAATTTGGCCACTGATGTCACTTTTTTCAACCCATTTTACACACTGGCCCTTTAATGTTCTGAAAATAAAAAAAATAAATGGCCATTAGGCACTTCCATTCTAGTATGCTAATGAACATCAATGCACATCTTAAGAGGAAATTATTTCTCCATATCAAATCAACATTACCTCACCGCTGAGCATGAACGGTACTTAGCCTACAGCAACTTATGAAGGATCATACATGTGAAAAACATGGTAGGACCAAGGCACTCTTCTTTAAGATAAATAAATCTTTTTAATTGAATCTTTTTAAATCATTATGAACATACAGCCAACACCTCTACAGGAGGGCAGCACAGTGAGACAAAAACAATTAAAAACAGTATTTAAACCAAATTTATAAGTAAATGCATACAGAGCAACGTAGAGTACAATGCACAGCAGTGTGACAGCTGATGGAGATTCGGAGTCTTAAATGGGCAGAAATCATCTGAAATCATCTTTTATACACACATGCTCACAGACACACACACGCACATACACAAAAATGTCAGAAATCCTACAAAAACGACAGTAGCTGGGAACCGTATACCAGCGAACACAAGGAGGCATCAGAAGAGTCAATAATAATTATTATACACACCCTCACTCACACGCACTCACACACACACACACACACACGGACTCACACACATGCTCACACTCACACTCACACTCACACACACACACACTCGTTCACATACGGGTGTTCACACACACACGCATGCACACACTGTTACTGGGTGGGAGGGGGGGTGTACAGTCTTTAGTCCTCTTGCGCGTAATCATGGGCTTGGGGGCGTTGGCTGTTGCCGGGCGACACCAGTGTTCAGGGCTAAAAGAAAAGAAGAGAAGAGAAAAGTTAATCGTGTTGACATAAGAATACAGTAACAGGGCTTAAAGTAAAAAAAAATTCCTGAGCCTGAATTTCACATGCGTGAAACTTTTTTGTATGCTTGCAAAGCACAGCCTGCTGGGATGTTTCTATGTATCTACTGGCACCACAAGGGCTCTTTAGGACTAAGGACATACAGTACATGTGTGCACAGTAATGAGCAGGTGAAATGTCTGTCTAGCTTACATATGAGGTGTCTCAAGATTTAGGAAAATATAATTTTATTGAACGTAATTAAAGTAAAAAGTCACTTGACACACTGCTGTTTTGTGCTATGACCTATTTAAGTGCTGGAAGTTGTTATTTACGTGACAACACCTGAATGCAACACAAGCTCTGCACCAAATGAGTACCGTGCTACTGTGCGAGCAGTGTGTTTGTCTGTGCGTAACAGCAGTCTGTTGATGGTTATTTACTCACTGTCCATAACAATAACTTTGTCAGCTGACAAACTGCACCGGGCTCGGGGTCAGGTTATGTCAAGAAAATGCGGCCGAGCCGCTCTAGCGTGCCCACCTGTGTGTGTGGCAGAACTCCGCTGTGCGCGATACAGAGAGCAGAGGGGAATTGTTAACACGTGACCATGTATAGACAGAAATGACACGATGACATAACATGATAAATAGTATATTGTTCTGTTATTATATGAAGCGTCCGTCGCGCAAAATAATATAACTTTAGTTTATGAAGAGGTAGCTGGTGGTTAAGCTAACACAAGCTAATCATTCAAATGTAGTTCAATTATCCATTTCTGTTGCACATTCACCCACACTCATTTGGATATCAGGCTGTAACGGACACCTAAACAACATGTGCAACAGAAATGCAACACCAACAACTATTTTTAGACCCTCACCACTCAGCTCTTATTGGCCAGCTGAGTTTGATAACACTATACTATTGGTGAAACTACCCATGTGCTTCGCTGAAAATGTGTTAAATGCTAATTTCTGCCAAGTTGTTGCCACAAAAAAAAAAAAAACTAGAAATGTCCGTCAAGCCAGAAATGCAGTAATACTTGGTAAAACGACAAGTGAAAATAACTCGAGCAATATCATGAGCTCACACACACACGCTCACACACGATCTCATGTACACGCTCACACATAAGATGCAGACATGCACAATAGCGCTGTACTTCCCTTCAGCTGAAAAATCATGGGCATAGGGGCGCTGGCTGTTGCTGGGCGAAACCAGTGGTTGGAACTGAGTGGAAACAAAGAATAGAAGAGTTAACCGTGTTGACATATGAATAAGTACATAAGTAACACTTGGTAAAAGGACAAGTGAAAATGACTTAGATATACAGTATAAACATCACTCCCTCTCATGTGATATTAAGTGAAAATAACTTGAGCAATAAGATGGTCATGCACACACACACACACACAATCTCATGTACACGCTCACACACAACATGCACACACACACTATAGCGCTGTACTTGCCTTCAGCTGGAAAATCATGGGCATAGGGGCGCTGGCTGTTGCTGGGGAAACCAGTGGATGAAACTGATGGGGAACTGAGAAGAGAAAATCTAACCGTGTTGACATATGAACACTTGCTAAAAGGACAAGTGAAAATTACTTAGATATACAGTATAACATCACTCCCTCTCATTGTTTAAGTGAAAATTACTTGAGCAATAACATGAGCTCACACACACACCCACACTAGTGTTGCACGGTATACTGGTACCAACGGTGGACCGCGGTACACCACGGTACATATGATACCATAATGTTGGAGTACCGTACCTCATGGTACCACTAGTACTACTGTGGGATAAGTTCAAAGTCTAATCGTGAGAGGGTGAGTGTCCATGCGCCATCCAATAATGGCACGCACTGGCCACCTGCTGCTGCAGTGGTTTGTTTTCCAGTGACATTTCAGGTATTAGCTGAGCTACTGAGTATCTTTGAGCAGTGAAAGTTATTATTTATTTATTTTTTACTTGTACGCTAGATTTGTTTATATATGCTACAGTGATTTGTTTTCCACAGAGCTCTATGGTGCGAGCATTTTATTTGCATTTGCAAAAAAAATAGTTTTGTGCGAGCAAAATAAATCATTCAGGAGCACGCTGTGCGAGTACAGATTTCAACCAGCAGCAGAAAGGAAAGGCGAATCCTGCCGGTTGTGGGTTGAATGGGGGTCACAGACAGGAATACAGCGGAGCGCTATGGCCAATGCAAGATAACAGCTTACCAGCGACCGAGAAGCCTGGCTCCAGGTCCAATAATTTCCTCTTGGAAATTGTGTTATAAGTACCTGAACAGCCGAGCCGTGGCGGCACACAGGTATGTGACGTGTCAGAGGAGAAACGAGTCGTTCACACTTCTCTTTGTGGCAGGGAACGGTCCACAAGCCTCACCGCATTTAAGGGACTGTTCTTTACTTGTCAGGGGAAGAGGGCGGCTGGTTGATTTTTATTTTATTTTGATCCCCCCTATGTTAATCACTTATTGATGCTGTTTTTGAAGTATGAATAAGTCAATAAGTAATTTATTCCATTGAAATATCATTGATGTATTATAGAAAAGTGATTTATCTTTTTATAAATGACAAAAGGCACATCTGCCTCATTTTCGTTGTGGTATCGTGATACTACGTAACGTGGGTCCCAATTTTGGTACCACGACAACACTAGCTCACACACACACATAATCTCATGTACACGCTCATACACAAGATGCACACACACACTATAACGCTGTACTTGCCTTCAGCTGAAAAATCATGGGCATGGGGGCGCCGGCTGTTGCTGGGGGGATTCTGTATTTGGGGCTGAAGGGGAACTGAGAATAGAAAAAGTTAACCGTGTTGAAGAATGAAGCCATTGACAGTTTTACTGTGATTAAGCACTGTACTTGCCCTGAGCTACCCTTTTTATATTACACAGAGATGACAATTGGTGAAAGAAACAGTTGATTACTCTATGTTAGAGGAGGAAACCATTCATGGGATTTAGCTTTCTACTTGCCCTGACATTGAAGCTGGTGGTATGACCAGGATTCACCGTTTTTAAAATAGAGATGAGAATTAGGAGAAATCTGCACAGGGCATTTGATGAGCACTGAATATAGCCTGGAAGACACAACCCAATTTGCTCCACATTACTGACCTGCCACGCTGTTGCTGGTCAAACCAGGGCTTGGTAGACTCATCTCCTGGGGAACAATGGCAAAAACCTGCTCCTCAGGGAATTCTACGACACAGTACATGACTGAAACCTGAGAGAGAGAGAAAAAAAATTAGTTTACTCTAAAGATCCAAGGTGATTGTAGATTTAAATAAAAGTTTAGCAAAACTAGAATTTTTCTTTGATATTTACACACGTTACGTTGAAAAATTATTGTCTAGCCAACCAGTTAAGAAGAAAAAAAGAGGCAGGGATGGATGGTATTTTAGAGCAGTACTTGATGTCCCATTTCATACTGTGGCAAGTGGAGAGTGGAAAAAGATTTGTTGCCAGACAACGCCACCAGGGGAGTTGCGCCCCCGGAAATAGTTAATTTTAACAATGCTGAAGGTCCCACAAGGTTCGAAATTACCACAGGGCAAGAGACGGCTTATAGAAAATATACCAGTAATTTTATTTCCACAACAATCAATAAATTCCAGCTGTTACATGCAATGACTGCACTTGGGCCAAAAAAGGGGAATGAATGGACGAGTGGACAGAGCTGGGGCTTACCACGGCAGACCAGAACCAAAATCAAGGAGGAGGAGAAAGTAAATTAAACACCTGTGGCACCGCACACACACACAACTGAGGATCTGTGAACAAAACCCGCCACCAGGGATTGGGTCGCTGCCTTGAGCCCGCAGCACCTGTCCACAAGGAGAGGGAGAATTAAAACAGGCCCACAGCGAACAAACAGCTGCTTTAAAACACGTACATGCTAATGCTCACGCACACAGCGCCAGCAAGCACTACAACACAGCCACGCCAGCTCTGCCACACCTGCACAAAGCCCGACACACCCGGCCACAGCCACCATGGGGGACCAGCAGATCCGGGAAGGAGAGAGAAAAAGAGAGGCGCGCACAGTATGGCCACACTATATAGCGGCGTGGTGTGGCGCGGCGCCGCCCATCAATCAGTGCTTCAGGTAAAATCAATACAGCGCCCTGCTGCGAGAGGGAGTACACAGTGCTCCGGCTACAATACTATTATTGAATGTGTTGCGTCCTGGGCCAGCGCCCCCTGGTGCCTCCCCTCCACCCTACTTCTCTCTCCGTACCCCTCGCTCCTAGTTTCTGGTTCCTTCTGAGTCCCCTCCTACCTGGTCACTTGTTCCTTGCTCCCTTCCTGTTCTTCCATGTTTGTTCCTTCTATGGCTCCCTATTGTGGCTCTCTTGTGTTTTTCCCTGTGTTCCTTCCCTGTGTTTCAGTCCTGTCTTGTTTGCACACCTCATTCAGCTACTTGAAATGCATGGAACCCACATTTTGAAAATGTAATAAAACCCAACTAATGCATTTCAAAAACATCAAAACGGTTCGTCCGTTGTAATCCAAGTGCCCTGAAGCCGCGGCATGCAAAATTGACTTGAAAAGACGTAATTTACTGCACTTTAATAGCATCATTTCTCACCATGCTCAGATAGGCTGCCGTGCAGGTGTGCTGTGTTTACATGGCAACTCGCGCGAGACTCGAGAACTAGCACCACCATCTTGCTATCAGCTAGTCTCGTGCGAGTTGCCATGTAAACAGCTAAGCTAACTAATGGCTAACTTACGTACCAGAACACTCTGTGGAACAGCAAAATGTCCGGCCAGTAAGGCAACATAGTCCTCATATGTCTGCGCGGGTCCGAGAGTGCGGAAGATGCGTTGTCCCTCGCTGCCCAGGCTGTGGAGCAGCATGGCTATTAGCCTAGCATCGTCAGCCTCGGCTAGCCCAATAGCCGTTATGAACGTCTGGAAGGACTCACATTAGCGGGACCACGGGATAGGTGGCTCATCAGGCAGAGCAAGGAACAGAGGCAGAGGTGACAATGGAAGCTCCATCCTTGTCGCTAAAGTTATGTCCAATGACATGCGGACAACAACTTGTGCTCACTGTCTTTTACATCAGCAGCCATTCATACACCCATCACCATACTAACTCCGCTTTACGGCACTGATGTCATGCTGTCGTGACTCCGCTATATTATGGCCTATGGCCGTTTGCTACAGTTTTGTCAGAATAAGAAGACAAATTGACAAGCACACAGAAAATGTTATCTTCACATGACCTCATCATGTTTCTGTGTTTGATGACAGTAAAGTTCAACTGACCGGTGCTGGTTTGAACCGCGACCCAATCACTGTTACATTACTAGCTAACGTTAGCTAACATTAGCTAACGTTAGCTGCGGCAACGTTACTGCTAGCTAGCTAACATCATATCAGAAATGGCCGACTCTGGTATCAGAACAGAAATGGTTTAATGTTGAACTGACTGGGTATATATAAACATTTAATTTGATATAGTTTAATTATTTGAGAGAGAATTTCATCTTACCTTCACTAGTACAGCTGTCTTCAACCTCTGGGCCGAGACTGAAGCGGGAAAAGGAAAATCTGGGAAATTCCGATGGTAGCCCACACTAGTACTACCATCGGAAAAACGTCAGGTCAAGTGCGTCAGCGCGCACTGGCGCAAGTGAAATTCCGCTGGGAGAACTCCATCAACCCGCCAGCAGAAATTCTCTAGTGTCAGGGTGCACTGTCGCGAGTGAAATTCCGCTCCGCTACCGGCCCTCCGGTAGAAACACTCCAGCAGAGTGTCGCTCCAATTCAGATAGAGCACCGATAGCCTATAGCGGAGGTGTGCTATCTGGGTCTTAATCAGGCTGGATCAGATGCTTTTGGTTTATAGATAATTTAACATATTTATTAAAGGCATTTCAAGTGAGATTTGTGTTGGAGTTTGTGTTAGAGCTTAGATTCTCTGCCCGAGCCCAAGCCCGGCCGACCCGGCCCGCGGGCCCAAGCCGGGTCGGGCCGGGAGCCTCCCTCCCTCTGACGGGCCCAGGCCGGGCCTGGTCAGATAGGATGTTTGTTTTTGTTGTTTTTTTTAAAGCTATGATTTGATAATGTTATAGGCTATGTATTGTAGCGACCCTGCAGTAAATGTTCTGTTATAATGTCAATGTTCTGTGAGTTAATGGCATGTTTGGGATTGAATGAGGTGCGGGGCGCAAGTGTGATGGGGATGAGGAGGGCTGTGTGAGCACGCGTGCTGGTGTGTGTATGAGCGAGCTGGAGGAGAGAGCAGGAGTGCACAGATGGAGTTACAGCTAAGTTGTTGTTTGTTGGTTGTTTTGGCGTGGTTACGGCCAACAGTAACCTGTACTGTTCCGTAATAAACAGTGGTTTAATTGCCGAATAACTGCGTAATCCTTTCCACACGTCCTGGCGGATGCTACAGTATTATAAAAAATAAAATTAAACCACACTTTGTATGACACATAGCCTAAAGTTACAACAAACTTAGGGCCGAATTCACAAAGAATGAACTGCGGCCGCTGATAGCACCTTGAATTGCACTTCATTTGCACCCGCAGTTTGCTCTGTCTTAACGTCCTATTCACAAAGGATATTGTGCTAATGATATACCAGCGCAAACACGCCCACAAAGTTTGGCAGCTGAGTGCAGTTTGCCCCTGATTTGCCCCTGATTGCAATTAGCCACATGGCAAAGTATAAATGCTGGCTTTGCGCCAAGAACACCGTGGCAGAACAATGGCAGACTTTGTTTGGCAAAGTACTGAATACTGTATACCCTCATGGTATATATAGTGATGTCTGCTGGTGAGTCAGTCTAACAGTGTCGGATGGGGTGAGGCTGTGGATTTGACCAAGTTTGACCACTTTATCACTATTCCCTCTCACTTGTAGCTGTTTTTTCGTTATCTTTTGAATTTAATATGAATTACGAAACCGTTTTTGTTCACGTTTGTTTCCCCTGTTTCGTAAAATAAATTATTGAATGTTGCTTTTGAAGTGCGTGACAGAAGTGCGTTTTGACAACGACCGCAGACTGTCACCTGTTCAACGCATCAATATCTTCAGATGCCATTAAAGTAGGCTAATAATGATTATAATAATAATGTCAAAATATTATTTACAGACTGATTTAACAGACGATCACTGCTGCCACGATCACTGGAAAGTCTGGGCGAGAGGCTTCCACAGAGGAGCGCCCAGTTTGCACCAGCTTTCTAAAGACGTTATTTACTTCACTCAAACTGCATGTGGCTATTAGCGCTGGTGTTAGTGAATTAGACATTGTTTATCAATGAGGCTCATTTGCATAGAAATGGGCAATTTTTCCGCCAAATACAGTACAGGCCAAAAGTTTGGACACACCTTCTCATTCAATGCGTTTTCTTTATTTTCATGACTATTTACATTGTAGATTCTCACTGAAGGCATCAAAACTATGAATGAACACATGTGGAGTTATGTACTTAACAAAAAAAGGTGAAATAACTGAAAACATGTTTTATATTCTAGTTTCTTCAAAATAGCCACCCTTTGCTCTGATTACTGCTTTGCACACTCTTGGCATTCTCTCCATGAGCTTCAAGAGGTAGTCACCTGAAATGGTTTCCACTTCACAGGTGTGCCTTATCAGGGTTAATTAGTGGAATTTCTTGCTTTATCAATGGGGTTGGGACCATCAGTTGTGTTGTGCAGAAGTCAGGTTAATACACAGCCGACAGCCCTATTGGACAACTGTTAAAATTCATATTGTGGCAAGAACCAATCAGCTAACTAAAGAAAAACGAGTGGCCATCATTACTTTAAGAAATGAAGGTCAGTCAGTCCGGAAAATTGCAAAAACTTTAAATGTGTCCCCAAGTGGAGTCGCAAAAACCATCAAGCGCTACAAGGAAACTGGCACACATGAGGACTGACCCAGGAAAGGAAGACCAAGAGTCACCTCTGCTTCTGAGGATAAGTTCATCCGAGTCACCAGCCTCAGAAATCGCAAGTTAACAGCAGCTCAGATCAAAGACCAGATGAATGCCACACAGAGTTCTAGCAGCAGACCCATCTCTAGAACAACTGTTAGAGGAGACTGCGCGAATCAGGCCTTCATGGTCAAATAGCTGCTAGGAAACCACTGCTAAGGAGAGGCAACAAGCAGAAGAGATTTGTTTGGGCCAAGAAACACAAGGAATGGACATTAGACCAGTGGAAATCTGTGCTTTGGTCTGATGAGTCCAAATTTGAGATCTTTGGTTCCAACCGCCGTGTCTTTGTGAGATGCAGAAAAGGTGAACAGATGGATTCCACATGCCTGGTTCCCACTGTGAAGCATGGAGGAGGAGGTGTGATGGTGTGAGGGTGTTTTGCTGGTGACACTGTTGGGGATTTATTCAAAATTGAAGGCACACTGAACCAGCATGGCTACCACAGCATCCTGCAGCGACATGCCATCCCATCTGGTTTGCATTTAGTTGGACGATCATTTATTTTTCAACAGGACAATGACCCCAAACACACCTCCAGGCTGTGTAAGGGCTATTTGACCAAGAAGGAGAGTGATGGAGTGCTGCGGCAGATGACTTGGCCTCCACAGTCACCGGACCTGAACCCAATCGAGATGGTTTGGGGTGAGCTGGACCGCAGAGTGAAGGCAAAGGGGCCAACAAGTGCTAAACACCTCTGGGAACTCCTTCAAGACTGTTGGAAAACCATTTCAGGTGACTACCTCTTGAAGCTCATGGAGAGAATGCCAAGAGTGTGCAAAGCAGTAATCAGAGCAAAGGGTGGCTATTTTGAAGAAACTAGAATATAAAACATGTTTTCAGTTATTTCACCTTTTTTTTTAAGTACATAACTCCACGTGTTCATTCATAGTTTTGATGCCTTCAGTGAGAATCTACAATGTAAATAGTCATGAAAATAAAGAAAACGCATTGAATGAGAAGGTGTGTCCAAACTTTTGGCCTGTACTGTATATGCATAGGCTATTACCTTATTTAAATACATGCAAATAACACCGGAGCACCGAGACACAATCTGCTTGGCAGCGCAGTTAGTGGAGAGTTCCACCCTTTGCGTGTGCTTTGTGAATTAGAAGGTATGTGTTTGCTCCATTTTTACCGGTTTAGCGGCCGCAAAAGCCACGCAATCCTTTTGTGAATTCGGCCCTCAGTTACAATGTTGCAACACTGTGCGCGCACAGCCCTTCACCACCTGGATCCTAAAATAAACACCTGTTTTATTACATAATCATGCTTCCGTGTTGCGCCATTCATTAAGATCCTATGTTTCTGTCATTCAAATAACAAGACTTGTGGTTTAATACTCTTAATTATAACAGCCAACTTATTGAAAAATGTTGGGTTTAAATCGGGCTCGGGCCCATAATTACAGTTAATTGGACGGGCCGGTCCGGTCCCAGACATAACGTACACGGGCTCTGGCCGGGTCGGGCTGGATTTTTTGGGCCCGATCTAAGCTCTAGTTTGTGTTGAGTTGAAGTATCAGTCAAAATAATCAACAATTAGATATTTATTTAAAATCATGCAGCCCTAATTAAAATCCTACTACCAGAAAATTGGGTGGTGACTGATATGTTAAATAACTCAATACAAAGTACAGTATTAATATTGGTAAGTCAGTGCATAAAAGCAGCATTTTATTATTCTATTCTATTTCTTCATTTTGTGACCACAACACCAAACCCCCCCGCTCCGGAAAAGATTTCAGATTTCAGGCACACAGATCGTCCTTGCTCCACATTTCAGGCACAAAATGTTTTCTTGCTTTAACCCCTGCTCTTGTCATTGAGTGTCTTTGTCTCTGTAGGGGAGGCGGGGCTATGGGCTACACACACACACAGTGCGATCTTCGTGAGGGGGAGACGAGGCAGAGAAAAAAACAGAGAGTTGAGCGTAAGAGAAAGACATGGAACTTGTTCCTAAACCAAATGCCACGGCCTCTGTGTGGGAGTGTTTTGGATTTAAACCAAATGACCGAGGGCAGCCCAGTAATTTGGACGAGCCGGTGTGCTGGGTTTGTTCTAAAACCATCTCAACAAAAAGAGCTAATACGACCAACTTAACTGCACACCTGAGAGTGAGAGACTGACAGTCCATTTTTTTGTATTTATTGATTTATTTAGATATTTTTACGTGTTATTTCGGATATTTAAATGTTATTTTTTGCATTCTTAAATATTCTTGTTAAATAAATGTTTATTTCTCTTTAAAAGGGTGTACTTGCATCAATATGCCTTTATTATCATTATATACATTTAAAAAAAATGGTCTAAAAACAGCAAAATTACAACAATAAAAATTGTCTTAAAAACACAATATTACGCAATATTATCGCGTATCGCAATAATTTCTGACGCAATTAATCGCCCAGCAAAATTTGTTATCGTGACAGGCCTAATCATAATAACAATAGTCAAGTTTTTATAAAGTAGTTGAAACTAGCTCCACCTCCAGCATCTACAACAGTAACATGCTGCTCTAACACTGATGCTTCAGTATTAATAATCTAATGATGTCATATGATATCAGTCAGAGGAACCAAACACTACTTTTACTGCAATACTTTAACTACATTTTTCTCTCTCAGAACTGGTTCTTATGACGTATCAGAAATGAAATGGGTTTGTCATTCTGAACAGCATCAAGGTGGAGTGAATGTTACAATAATTAGGCAATAAACATCAAAACACAAAAAACATTAGATGTCATATTTGGGTTTATATTCAACTAAGGTAGGCATTGTGTGATCCATGTACTGTATTTTTATTTATTTATTTTTTTTCTGTAACTGAAACACAACACGGGAGTGGGATGGGACAGGAGGAACAGCCCTAATGAACTAAACTTTAACAATGTAAGTCTAGAATTGTTTATTTCATTTTTTTTAAGAATCCCTGTTTCACCCAAATTACAAAAGATTCAACACCACCGCTAGTAATGAGCTGCAGGTGAGCTGACTTGTATAACACTGAACCAAAAGAGACTCAAATGCAGACTCAAGGACGGAGTAATGTTCAAAACAAGGTCCTTCAATTTCAGGCCAGGTTCAGTACACAGATGTCAGTCACTCAAGCAAAGGTATTCAAAAACGACAGGCAAAGACAAAATCCAGAAATCCAAAAAGTGGGTCAATATCACAAGGCAAATAAACTAACAAAGAAACGGCTAGATCGCTGACTCAAGGTACAAGACAAAGTGGCACAGACAAAGGGAAACATGGAGACTAAATAGGGGAGACAACGACACACAAGTGTGACACATTAGGACAGGTGCAGGAAATCAAACAGACGGGAAACACAGGGGAGCAGGAAGTGAAGGGACCTGAAAGGAGACAAGACGTAAGTTTCAAACAGGAAACACAAGACAAGAAACATGAGAATGTGACAAGTTGTTGCTTTGATGATACAGTTTTGTTTTTCAGCAGAAGATTTACCTCTGACACTGAAACATGCTTTTCAGTGGAAATCTTTGTAAAGCAAATGCTTCCACTCGTGCAACATGTGAGCTGTCTTAGAACAGAACAAGAAATGCAAAACAAAATCGTACATAAAAGCCAAAGCAACACAGGGCAGCTACAGTCACTCAGAACTGTGTGCCGTCAGCCCCCTGCGTGCTTTAAACCTGATGGTGTGATCTCTGCTTGTCGACACGTTGTTGGTTGCATGCACGTTTGGTTAGTGTGTGTGGTCGAGTGGTGTGGAGACAAAATGGACAGTGCATGTGAAAGAATGACAGAAAGAAGAATGGTAGAGTTGAAAGGGAGCACATGAAGGGGCAAAACCCAGCAGGAAAGTGCAGCTAAACACTACTAAACCATGGATATGTTCACAAGAGGGACATGGTTAGTGTTTCAAAAAAAGAAAACAAAAAAAAGACATGCTAGCAGAGCCGCCTACATACATCACATTATTGCTGCCTTCCTGAGTTCATTGAAAATGAATAATCAGTATTGAGCAAGCTACTCTCAAAATGTAAGACATTACAAATTACCAGTTACCTTCACTGAAAAGTGATACATTACTTTACAATATTGCTCTCTGTGTAGAGTAATAAGTTACTTACTACACTACTTTTGCGTTACTTTCACTAAAATGAGCTCATTTTAATTGGATGAGTGTCATGTTGTTTCACAGCAGGTAATCAAAGCACAGAAGCTCCAGTTTATTATAGTTCATTTTCAAATCCAGTGCTGGGCAGGTCTGACCCATTCATGCATTCACATACAGTGGTTACCACTTTGTATTAAAACCCCCTGCTTAAATTAATAATAGCCTGATGATATGGAACAGTTAAATAGCCTAGACCTTTATAAATAAATAGCCTTGGATACAGGGAGGGTCAGGCAGAGGATCAGAGTCTGATAGTTATGAGATATGGATAAATATTTGTGGACCTATGATATAAAACACAATAACCAAATGCTGAGATAAGCACAGCAAACTGAATGGTGTGCGACTCAGTCACTATGTCGCACATAAATTAATATGCTGGAGCTGAAGGACCCACCTGCTGGTTCCCGATGTGACAGGAGAGAGAGTTATGCTTAAGAATGGGCAGTATGTTGGCATTGCTCTGCAACTGTAGGGCATTTCAATGGAAACACATCTAATATACTAACATCACCCAGATGTGCTGATCACTGGGACAAGGAAAGCTTGAACTAGAGGCCAGCCCCTTATCCCCACTGCTTTCTAGCAGCCTTAGGATGCAAAAGTAGAATGGGCTATGTTGTAGACGTTGCAGGTGTATTAATGGAAACACACTAAACATAATAACGCATAGTTCCCAATGTGGCGATGGCGAGGCTGTACATATGATTATTGCAATAAATAATAAAGAGGAGTAAAGTAAGTAAAATTACTAAGATGCTTAACAAACACACCATGAAAAGAAAAAAGGAAAAAAGAAAGACTTACAAATGACCTTCTGATTGCTTCAGACAAAGGACTTGTCTCTGTGCTTGTTTTATTAGATCTTAGTGCGGCGTTTGACACAATTGACCATCAAAATCTACTGCAGAGACTGGATCACTTAATTGGCCTAAAAGGTTCTGCACTGAGCTGGTTTAAATCTTATTTATCTGATTGTTTTCAGTTTGTTGACATTCATAATGAATCATCTTTACGTACCAAAGTTTGTTTTGGAGTTCCGCAAGGTTCTGTGCTCGGACCAATCCTATTTACTCTATATATGCTTCCTTTAGGTAACATCATTAGAAATCACTCTATAAATTTCCATTGTTATGCGGATGATACTCAGTTGTATTTATCGATGAAGCCAGAAGAAAGTAATCAATTAACTAAACTCCATAACTGCCTTAAAGACATAAAAACTTGGATGAGCACCAATTTCCTGATGTTAAATTCAGACAAAACTGAAGTTATTGTTCTTGGCCCCAAACAACTCAGAGACTCTTTATCTGATGACATAGTTTCTCTAGATGGCATTGCTCTGGCCTCTAGCACTACCGTAAGAAACCTCGGAGTAATATTTGATCAAGATTTGTCTTTTAATTCTCATTTAAAACAAACCTCATGGACTGCATTTTTTCATCTGCGTAATATTGCGAAAATTAGGCCTATCCTGACCTGAAAAGATGCACGGTCCGGGAGGCAGACACCGTCTCCACATTTAAGACTAGACTTAAGACTTTCCTCTTTGATAAAGCTTATAGTTAGGGCTGGTTCAGGCTTGCCCTTGTCCTGCTGCTGCTGCCATCATTAGTCATTAGTCATACTTCTACTGTTATTATACACGACTATTGTCACACATGTATACTGCCAGATATTAATACATACTTTCAACATATTGTACCACAGTAGCCAGAACTATAACTATAATATTATTACTTTCAATAATGTTGTTGTAAGCTACTGTCATTACCTGCATCTCTCTCTCTCTCTCTCTCTCTCTCTGTCTCTGTCTCATTGTGTCATATGGATTACTGTTAATTTATTATGCTGATCTGTTCTGTACGACATCTATTGCACGTCTGTCCGTCCTGGAAGAGGGATCCCTCCTCAGTTGCTCTTCCTGAGGTTTCTACTGTTTTTTTCCCCGTTAAAGGGTTTTTTTGGGGGGAGTTTTTCCTTATCTGCTGCGAGGGTCATAAGGACAGAGGGATGTCGTATGCTGTAAAGCCCTGTGAGGCAAATTGTGATTTGTGATATTGGGCTTTATAAATAAAATTGATTGATAGGTTGATTGATTATAAGAAATAAGAATCGGTTTGGTTCAGCAGGTATTCTGATATATGTATGTTTCCTCTCTTTTCCCTTTCTTTCCTTTTGTCCCAGTCTGAAATACTCCAGCATCACTACATTTCCACTGGTTGCCAGGTAAATCAGTCACAGCTTCAGAGAAATCCTTCACTTTAAAATCCACGGTAACCACAAAACATGGATAATGGGTCCAGAGGCCTGTACTACGAAGGAGGATTTGAAGTCAGGTAACTTCAGGGTTAACTCTGGGTTTTCAGTACTAAGAAAATTGTTCTCTTTTTACAGGAATAAATCACTGTGGTAACTTGTGCTGAACAGCGAACCTGCTCCGGAGAAGGTTGTGTTGAGAGTATCAGATCACAGCCTGTCAACAGCCCAACCTCTCACCAATCAGATCACTTACTATACGTTCAAACCAACAGCAACCAGAGCTTCCAAAATGGTGGAAGTCATTAATTTTCAATGAGAGCCGGGCGACTTGAGCGACTTGGGCGACTTGGGTGACCTGGTCATCAGCCGCACATCTTGGGCGACTCCAGAGGGGAGTTAAAACTCATTTTACTTTATGGTAATGAGCTCTGACGTGGTTCGGCGACAACCAATTGGAATGCTGATGTACTTCAATGAAGTGGGTCCCAGAGAACAAGCCACGTAACTTTGGTCCCTACAGCACACTTGTTCCGACAATGGATATCAAGAAGTTCATTACTTGCGTTCGCGCACACTCAGTCCTTTATAATGTGTCCCTGTTCGGTTACAGAGACCAAAGTAAAAAGAATGATACTTGGGAACGCATCGCAGAGGTAGTTGGTTGGTCTGGTGAGTTTTAAAGTCTGTAATGTTAGTAATAGAGGAAAGAATTGCAGGCTAATGTTGCAACGTAGCATGCAAGTCTTCCTTGCTTGGTTTGAATGGGATGACATACTGCAAAGCAAAGCATTTTATTAATGAAGATTTCACAAAACAACATTAAAATACAGCAAACTATCCATCATAATTTCTTTATTTGTGCATTGTGGCTCCTTTAAACTGACAAGCACGCTCGAACGTTCGAATGATTCACGTGATGAGCGACTAGAGTCATGCTTCCTGGGCATCCGCGAGAGACTTTGCCTCTTTGGAAGCTTCTGGTTTGAATGTACATTTAAGGAAAATGTATTGATGGAAGAAAGACCGGAGTCTCAGGTAAAAAAGAGTAACATATATTATATATTGTTATAGGTCAGCAGTAATGGTAGGTCATTTTCCACTGGTTTTAAAACAGAGCCTCTAAAACAGAGAGATCATTTACACTAAAAACACATGATTTTAGCTGCATTTTACCTTATACAAAGGTTATTTTAGTCCTCAGTGATTTTACTCTCTAATTCCATTGCTGCAGCTCAAAATAACATGAGACACCTTTGTGATAAGAACTAGGAAAAAAAAATTGTTTAGAAGTGTTTTATGTGACATACTTAGGGTAGTTTTGTCATCATCCTCCTAAATAGCAAAAAATACTTTATACTAATGTCACTTATAGCCCTACACGTAATTTAGTCTTGACTGATGGTAAATTTTTGGATAGTATTTTCAGTGTTTGTACATTTTTCAATATGATATTACGAAGTATTACATCCCATGTCACTGACATTTTACTGTCTCTAAGTCCCAGCCACTTTCTATACCGTTTAATTTATGATATGAAGCAGCCTACTTCATTAATGGTTCTGATGATGTCATTTGTAAATAAAACCCCTGCCTCTTTCACACGACTGCACTTTTGGTTTGATAGGAAAACCCAAAGTTGACTGAACTAGTTGATAATTAGCTTTGTAGTACCAGTTATTCAGACAGACAATGTTAGAGTTAGGTTAACCAGATAATGAAAAGATATCCTGGGTAAGTTGAACTGGCTTCGTAATACAGGCCTCAGCTTGATTTATGCGCTGCACAGACAATGGTCGAACTCCAGTAATGGTCAACTCATGTGTGATCCTCTCCAACTCAGCACACATCCTGTCAAGCCTGCTGCTGGGTAACTGGGACATATGTCTCAGAGACTAAATGGCATGTGACAGCAAGGCTAAATGTCTCACCTGTCATATACCTTAACACAGAACAACTTGGCTGTGGCTTTGCTCTTGCTTGATAGCTGGCATGCACTGTCACTTTTTTACAAGTGTTTGTCTTTCATACTTGGAAAGTGAAATCATGGATTGACAGTCTACACAAACTTTGAAAGCCTTCATTTTCAGCCAGCAATGGCTGGAGGTCTACAGCAATTATATGCAGCAGCCCTTCTATTACAGCCTTAGCTCTTTGTGAGTCATCTTTCAAAATAGCTGCTTATATTGTCCTGAGCTTTTGCTTTCTTAGCTTATAGTTTTTAAAGGCGGTAATGGCAGTAGCTCATGCAGACTCATTCTGAAGACACCCTACCTTTACACTCCATGATTTGCTTTCTCTTGTATTACAACTCGACTTCTGTTTCTCTCTTTTTATATTACAATTCCGGAGAAGCTGGGACGCCGCATAGAATGTAAGTGAAAACCCTTTGCAAACCCTTTTCAAACTATTTTAATTGAATACAGTAAAAAGACAAGAAACGTAATGTTCAAACTGAACATAACTATATTTATAATTTTTGTAAATATATACTCATTCTGAATTTGATGGCTGCAACACATTTCAAAAAAAGTTGGGACAGGGTCATGTTTACCTCTGCATTATGTCACCTTTTCTTTTAACAACACTCAGTACATGTTTGGAAACTGAGGATACTAATTGTTGAAGTTTTAAATAGGAAATTCATTCCCACTCTTGCTTGATATCCCACTTCAATGTTTCAACAATCCAGGGTCTCTGTTGTTGTATTTTGTGCTTCATAACACTCCACACTTTTTCAGTGGGAGACGGGTCTGGACTGCAGGTTGGCCAGTCTACTACCTGCACTCTTTAACTACGAAGCCACACTGTTGGAACACATGCAGAATGTGTCTAACTGTCTTGCTGGAATGAACAGGGACATCCTGGAAAAACATGTCGTCTGAATGGCAGCATATGTTGCTCCAAAACCTGCATGTACAATGCATCTTAAAGAGGTCTTTAAGCAAATTCTCCACTGCTACATGTAATTTGAACATTCCGTGTATAATTATACGTACACGATTGCCATGATTTACAAAAACAATCTAACATGTGGACCAGTCAGACCACAGCACACTTCTCCACTTTGTGTCAGTCCATCTCAGATGAGCTCAGGCCCAGAGAAGTCAGTGGCGTTTATGGATGTTGATGATATATGGCTTTCACTTTACATGGTAGAGTCTGAACTTGCATTTGTGGATGCAGCGATGGACTGTGTTTAATGACAATGGTTTTCCAGTGTTTCTGAGCTTATGTAGTAACATCCTTTATACAATCATGTCTGTTTTTAATGCAGTGCTACCTGAGGGGTCAAAAGTCATGACCATTCAATATTGGTTTTCAGCCTTGACCCTTACGGGCAAAGAATTTCTAAATCAAATTCATTTCATCACTATTGTGTGTTGAGACAAGTTGTTATTAAACCATTTGTTTGCCCATACAGTTTTTCATAAAGTGACAATCCTTGCTTGTGAACAACTGAGCCTTTCAAGGATGTCCCTTTATATCCCCTAATGATACTTTAATCTGTTGCCAATTAACCTGGTTAACAGGTGATTTTTTTAACATTCCACAACTTTCCCAGTCTTTTGTTGCCCCATCCCAACTTTTTTACCACAGGTTGGAGGCATCGAGTTGCAAATAAGTGTATAGTTACACAAAAAAATCAATTATTTTGTCAAAAAAGGTTTGCAAATCATTACATTGTTTTTACTTTTCAGAATCAGGGTTGTACCTATGGGGTCATAATATTAAAATGCTCATACTACACTGACATTGCACATAATGTACATATTTTCTGTGTGTATACATGTAGATGTGTATAAGTAACTGTATTTATTATTTTATTATATTAAATTCTAAATTATAGTTTTGTATATGTGTTCTGCATTTGTGTAGATTAAAGGTGCTACACCTTGTATTTCATTGTGCAACTCTGTGTTGTAAAATGACAAATACATTAACCATGACCCTGACACAGACAGCCTTCAGTCAAGTGCAATTCCTTCATCAGTCTTCTCTATATTGATGTGCCATAGTAATCAGCAGGGTTTTGTTTGTGTGTGTTGTGAACAGTGATGGCCACCATTCTGTGTCCCCCTCCTCTGAGAGGCTTTGTGGAAACCTGCCTCTCTGTCATAATGTGTTGCTGTACAGTAAGAGCCCCTGCTAGACTGTGTTTAATAGTTCCAACAGAGGGTGAAAATAGCCTGTGGGCTCCTGTAACATATGGCTGTCAGAAATCTAACCTTTGCGTCGTCATGGTTACTGCCTTGCGTTACTGCCTAGCAAGCATTTTAGCCACACAACTGCTACTATTATTTGTAGGTGATTTTTATTTGAACTACTATTCATGGCAGGGACTGACCTTTAAGAGGCACATTAACATGAGGATTTGTCAGGTGAAGTCATGTGTTCAGAGGGTCTTCGATCTGTTGCCTACTGAAGAATATACAGTATGACCATGCTGGCATGTTTCATTCATTTCTACTGAACAACATGCCCAGTTAATATCTATACACAGTTATCTGAAGTTAAACAGTTAAACTCCAAATAACTTGCCAGGCTATGATTCTTCATGGCCATCTTCATGAATACAAAATATGCATAGCCCAAAACTGCTTCCACTACTATTGTCAGAAAAGTTCAACATGCAATGAGTATCTTAATTTATAATTCAACTTTGACTCATATCTATGTTTTAAGAGTTATATCACAGAACTGGCACACACATGCTCACCTCAGCTAAGAATGGCTATGGTGAGACTTAGAGCCTTTTATGTCATGACACTGAGAAAGTTACTCATGCCTTCATGCACAGTTCTACTTTTAATTGGATCGGTAAAATTGCTGCTGGGCAGCTTGTGATGATTTGATCTTTTTGTACCACTGTGGCTGTTTCCCCAAGTCAAGCTACATTTTAATGAACATATTGATAGTGACAGGGCAAGTTCACCAGCCTCGACATGCAGTAACTGATATAATAGACAAAGCCAATTGTTTATTAAAGTTATTTTTCCTTGTCAAACTTTTATTTGGTCACTTTTTTACATGGAAAACCACTTCAGACAAAACAGTAATAAATTAATAAGAATTGATTAATATTTTCACAGCATCCTCCTTAAGAGACTGGCCTCAATTGGAATCATTTACACACCCCTGGACTGATCTAAACCCTATCTCTCTGACCATACACAATTTATCAAGCTCAAAACATTCAAATCCCAGCCATTTTCAATCACTACCGGTGTTTCTCAAGGTTCTGTCTTGGGTCCCCTTCTTTCTGTTTGTCTACCTACTTCCTCTTAGCTACATCTTCCATAAATTTAACATAGACTAGTCGCTGTCTCTCTCTCTTTCTGTCTCATTGTGTCATACAGATTACTGTTAATTTATTATGTTGATCTGTTCTGTACGACATCTATTGTACGTCTGTCCGTCCTGGAAGAGGGATCCCTCCTCAGTTGCTCTTCCTGAGGTTTCTACTGTTTTTTCCCCCATTAAAGGTTTTTTTGGGGGAGTTTTTCCTTATCCGCTGTGAGGGTCCTAAGGACAGAGGGATGTCATATGCTGTAAAGCCCAGTGAGGCAAATTGTGATTTGTGATATTGGGCTTTATAAATAAAATTGATTGATTGATTGATTGATTGATTGATTGACTACCTGATTACTGTAACTCGCTTCTTTTTGGTCTCCCTCTCAAGTCTATCCACAAACTTCAACTGGTCCAGAGTTCTGCTGCTCCATCATCACCAGAACCTCCTCCATCAATCACATCACTCCTGTCCTTCAGCAGCTTCACAGGCTCCCTGATAAATACTGCATTGACTTTGAGATCTTACTCCTCACCTTTAAGGTCATCCATAACCTAGCTCCTCTGTACCTCTCCAAACTCTTGCAGGCCTACATCCACACCACCACCTGCACTCTCAGGTCTTCCTCTTCCATCCACTTCACTGTCCTGCCATCAGCACCCCGACCATGGGGTCTAGAACCTTCAGCTGCTCTGCATTCCGCTTCTGGAACTCCCTTCCACCAGACATTTGTAACATCAGCTCTTTCCCAACTTTCAAATCCCACTTCAAAACTCATCTTTTTCAAATAGGCTATTCAGTTAGACTTCCGTCCATCTAACCACACGTATCCTCTATTTTCACTGAATTTTTCACTGTAAACTTGTTTTGCTGATTATTTATTTGTTGTTAGTTATTATCTCATCGACTTTATTAATCTGTTGTTATTTTCTCTATTTCTGCCTGTAAGGTGACCTCGAGTGTCTTGAGAGGCGTCTATAAATAAAATATATTACTGATTTGTATTTTCACATACTATGTAATGTGTTTGGAGGGGGACTTTAAGCAAGTCAATTTTTGAAACAAATAGAGTTTTTTCTTAAGAACTATTTAAACATGATGAGATATTGGGGATTAGACGAAACAACATTCTTATTGGCCTACAATGGTATTTTCCATCTTTAAAAAGATGATCAAAGTCAAAGACAAGATAGCAGGCCATTAGTTTGAGCAGAACTCTTATGGAATAATGGGTAATGAAGCCATCTCCTGTAAGAGAGAGTAAGAGAAGTAAAGAAACAGGAGGCAGACAGGGAGCAGTATCCAGCATACAGAAGTAGGCGTACTCTTCTTGTTAACAAGCTGTCAGATCAAAGGTAAGCAGGACAAAGGCTCTTTCCAGTGTCTTTCTATCCAAGCCTCCTCCTCGCTTCCACTCACCTCTGCTCTTCCCTCTCTTTGACGTCCCCCCTGCAAACAGCTGGCACTTCATCGCACTGCGCACTGTTTGACCGCTCTCAAGACTCGTACTGAATAAAGAAAGGGAGAGGAATGAAGAGGTCTCGGGTATTCATCACAAAGATGAAGGCTATTTCAGAAAACTTTACAGCCTATCAGTATAGCAGTTTGCTGCTGTAAACACCAAAAAATCCCTTTCCTTTTTCTGGGAAAGTGGCACCGTACAAAGATAGTGAGATATTACACACATACACAAGGTACCAGTAGGCTCCAACACTAATGAAAGTCACCAAGGAAGTTTAGGTAACGCTTTAGATTACAGCCCGCAATTTACACCGTAACTATCGAGTAGTTACGGTGTAATCTGTTGTACTAACGGTGTACTAGTGTAGTACGTACCAATACATATATGTAGGTACAGGGGAACAAGATATGTTAAGTTATGAAATAAGGGGCACTACTAGTTCCCCTGTAGTTACATTTAGTTACAGGGTAAATACAGCTATATAAGCACTACTAGTTCCCCCATAGTTACATTTAGTTACAGGGTAAGTACAGGGTATGCGGGCTGCAATCTAAAGCACTACTAGTTCCCCCGTAATTACAAGTAGTCACAGCGCAAATACAGGGTATGTCGGCTGTAATCTAAAGCGCTACTAGTTCCCCCGTAGTTACAATTAGTTACAGGATAAGTACAGGGTATGTGGGCTGTAATATTAATGTAAATTGTACATTGTGTATCATATTAAAAACAAAATCTTACATCCTTAACTTAAAACCTTTATTTAACGTACTTCTTTATTTAACATACTTCTGCAAAATAAGTATACTGATAGCATTTAATTTTTTATTTCTTAGTTTTTCTTGCATTGCTTCATTTTGTCCTTCTTTTTCATCTTCCTCTCCACTCCTGATGAAGATGACAGGGTTGATGTTGAGACGAGGGGAAAGAAGCTGGTGCACCTTGGCCATATGTTGACCTGATAGAGAAAAACTGTTCGTTTCAGTCTCTTGACCATAATTTATAGTCTGAGATATCTGGATTTCTGACAGCCATAATGTCTCCCACTTGGTGAGAAGCCATCAAACTGTTGGCCACACAGCCACAAAGCCATCATCGCTGGCATTCCAGATGTGAATAAATACAATATTAATGGTCTACGTGGGGCTATACAAGAAATACTTCGTAGCTAACTAAAATCAGTGTCTAGTGTCTAGTTTGTCAACAGACCATTACAAATATGTAGCACAATAATAATGGAAAAGTTGCATTTAATTTCCAGTTATCGTGTGGAACAAGCTTGCAACAACAGTAGTCATTTAGCAATAAGGTATGAAACCAGAAGCATGAGTGACTTTCCCTTTTATTTTATTTTACTGACAAAACCTAAATGCAGCATAGGACATGTTAGATATGCTGCTAATTGGCAGCAAAGCAATTTTAAGTTTATATAAGTTCAAAGGAGGATGCGTTGAAAGTTTAGCCAGTGCAGTCACAACACTTAAGTTAGCTTCTGATTTGTAGCTTCCGATTCCCAGTTAAGTGAAAGTTATGGGAAACATTATAAACGGTTCATTCTCCGTTTTTGCACCACTTACACATATGAAAGAGTGTTACACATCATAGCAAAAGCCTTAAAACACAGTTTTAGAATCGTGAAACCTTTATTTTGCTTATGAACACAGAAAAGGGGTGATTTCACTGATATTTCTCCATCAACCACATTTGACCAGGTCAAATCTGTTTAATGTGATCTGGGTAGGGAAAAAAAAAACGTGAAATCGCCTTTTTTTCAGTTTTCGCAAAAAGAATAAATATTTCACAAATGTTAAACTGTGTTTTAATGAGTTTTTGGAGTCCCCTTGTTAGTCTAGTCCAGATTTGACAAGTGTAAGTATAGTGGTTTTTAATCTGGACTCTAATGTGTTTTGGAAGTTGATATGTCAGTGATTTCGTTGTTTAAGCCGACACATAAAATTTTTGTTTGTCAACTGATTTGGTAGATGCAATCCTGATTCCCTGCATCCTAATGGATTTTTGGGGCGCCTGCTGGAGATGGATAGGGCCTTAAACCTCACATACAAATACCATACAGAGAGAGACAATGGTGGATACTGGAATGTCTGGAACTATACAAGATCAACAGGACACTAATGGCCCTTACAAAAAAACTCCATGTGAATGTGGAAGACGATCCTAAAGGCCAACTCAAAGCCGACTGCCCAAGTCAACATCAAATGCGGCATATACGAAGGGGTTGCACTGTCACCACTGCTGTTCTGCATAGGCCTGAATCCCCTCAGTCAGATCATCAAGAAGACTGGTTATATATACCAATTCTGAAGCGGGGTAACAATCAGCCACCTGCTCTACATGGAAAACATCAAGCTGTATGCTAATAATGAGCAAGAAATCAACTCACTGATCCACACCACCAGGGTCTACAGCAAGGACATAGGGATGTCATTCAGATTAGACAAGTGTGGTCAGATGGAATCAAAGAGGCAAGATGATCAGAACTGAAGGAGTTGACCTACCAGAAGCAACAAAGGAGACATCCAGGACAGCTACAACTACCTTGGGATCCCGCAGGCTAATGGAAATCAGGCTGCAACCAACCAACCAAATACCACCAGAGAGTAAGGCAAGTCCCGAGAAGTAACAAGGTCCGAGCCATCAACATGTACGCACTGCCAGTCATCAGATACCCAGCTGGGATCATAAGGTGGCCAAAGGAGGAGATAGAGGTCATTGATATCAAGACAAGAAAGCTCTTCACCGTGCATGAAGGGTTCCACTCCAAGTCCAGCACCCTGAGGCTATACACTAAGTAGAAAGAGGGAGGCCAAGTACTAGTAAGCATCAGAGCCACCATCTAGGATGAAACATCCAAAATCCAGGAGTACATCAAGATGGCCCCAAAGGATGAGCTGTTAAGTGAATGCCTTAGACAACAGAAATCTGATGAGAGCAAAGAAGTGGAGGAGCAAACAACAATCCCCTACAATCCCCTACATGGTGCATACCACCGTCAAATAGAGGGAGTGGCTGATATCAAGAAGACCTACCACTGGCTGAAGAATGCTGGACTGACAGACAGCACGGAGGCACTAATCATTACAGCTCAAGAACAGGTGCTAAGCACAAGGGCCAAAGAACAGCTTCTACCACAGAGCTGTGGCATTCCTGAACTCTGCCCCCCTCCCACACTGATGCCCCCCTCCCTCTCCACCCTCCTTCTCTCCAGGAGCCCCACATCCATCTATTATTTTCTCCCTCTTTTTCTCTCTGCCCCCCTGCCATCCCCTCTCTCTCTCTCTCTCTCTCTCTCTCTCTCTCTCTCTCTCTCTCTCTCTCTGTTTTATAAATAATTGTGTGTTTATTTATAACTTGGGCAACTGGAGGACTGCTCCAATGGAATTTCATTGTTTTGTGTAATGACAATAAATATAATTCTAATTCTAATTCTAGAGGCCAGGATCTTCCACAGCAGATCAGACCCAAGGTGCAGGCTGCGAAAAGATGCCCCTGAGACAGTCCAGCATATAGTGGCAGGGTGAAAGATGCAAGCAGGATCAGCGTACATGAAAAGGCACAATCCAGTGGCTGGAATAGTGTACAGGAACATCTCTACCCAGTATGGACTGAAAGTACCCAAATCCCGGTGGGACACGCCACCGAAAATGGTTGAGAACAACAGGGCTAAGATCCTATGAGACTTCAGCAAACACCAGAGGAGGGCAGTGGTGGTAGATGTGGCGATACCAGCTGACAGCAACATCAGAAAGAAGGAACACGAAAAAGGTGGAGAAGTATCAAGGGTTAAAGAATAGCTGGAACAGATGTGGAAGGTCAAAGTTGACGTGGTCCCTGTGGTAGTGCGAGCACTCGGGGCAGTGACCCCCAAATTGGGAGTGTAGCTCCGGCAGATTCCAGGAATAACATTTGAAGCCTCAGTCCAGAAGTGTGCAGTCTAGGAACAGCTAAGATACTGCGTGGAACCCTCAAACTCCCAGGCCTCTGGTAGAGGACCCGAGCTTGAAGATGAGATAGATACAATCCTAAGAGGGTGAGAAGGTGATTTTGATTATATACATGTAGGCTTTTCTCAGTGCTTGGCCATTGTTTAGCTTTTTGGGTGTTCTGGGTGAGTTTTGTCTTTATTCTACTAAGGCAGGACGAGGCTGCTTACGTAGAATGAACATAGCTTTTGTTTAGTTTAGTTTGTGTTTAGGAACTTAAAAAATAATTAAGTTTTCTTCACATATAAAAAATAAAATGCTAAGTTATTGGCCCACTGTATATATTTTTGTAAGTTTTCTTATACCCCTTAAAATTAAAAGGGCCTTGCAACGCCCCTGTGAAGTTTAGGCAAACCCTAGTGGGGGTCGGGACCCCCAGGTTGGGAAGCAGTTGTTTAGCCAGTGTAGGGCTAGCTATCCTCCACTGACCTTTGGCGGGATGTACTTCCACAAGCTTCACAATGTTGTGCTGTCAGCTGTAGTAGGTGCTTCAGGAGTGAAAAGAGTCTTAGTACCACTACCTGGAACAACGATGTTCTCTTATTTCCATCTTTCAAGCTGCTTGGGGAAGCGCATTTGCACCAATAATGAAAATAAACCCACAAATGTGTTTTATTGTGGGATTTTTTTTTTCCTGTTAAAGGGGTTTTTTTGGGGAGTGAGGGTCCTAAGGACAGAGGAATGTCGTATGCTGTAAAGCCCTGTTAGGCAAATTGTGATTTGTGATCTTGGGCTTTATAAATAAAATTGATTGATTGATTGATTGATTGATTGAACATGTTACTGCCCAGCACTGGTGGGAGAAGTCATCATCTCGGGACCCTGAAAATTCAGTAACTGATTGGTCAAAGGATTTTTTAATCGTGCAACACAACTGAAAAATGCAAAGACTATTTGCAAGCATAGACTATTTGACAAAACTTGTTTAAATCTCACAATGTGGTCATTCGTTTTCCATCAAGATAGAAAGCAAGCTGTAGGAGACAGGACCAAAATAAAAGAACAGCAACAGTTACAGTCTCAATGCTTCCCATAGTACAGTCCCAAGGAGGGTCATGTGAGAGGGGGGTTGGGTGATGTTTGTTGTATTGTTTGTTGTCTCCCAGAAATGATCTGGCTGGTCTGTTCTTTCACCAATCACCACAAGTGTTGCAGCTATAATGTAGTTGACAGTGAAGACCATAATGTAGGGAGATAAAATTCACTTAAATTTGAACTGAGGACTTAAATCAATATGTGAGATGTAAAAGCTTGTGATTTAAAAAAAAAAAATTCAGTTGACCCTGGAAGACGTCAGACCTGATATATCTTGTGCTACAGTGTACAAGGCTCATAGCAGCATGACCAATTGGCATATGGTCACTAACAACCTCAAAGATTTTCATTTTTGACCAGAAAAAACAACAACAAAAAAAAACCAACAACAAAAAAACCTATCAATACAGTGGACCAGGGCATGAAATCATTAGCAGACACTCGAGGTTTGGGAACACACTGGCTTGTCTGATCAATCCTGGTATCTGTTGTTCCTGATAGAAGCACTGGAGTATGGAGGGAGCAATAGAAGCAAAGACAGGTAGCAAGTCAATACTTAAGGCTGGTGGCTATGAAAGGATTGGATACTGTAAATGGCACAGGAGTCTGATCATCACTGTCAGTAAGGTAAATCCGTTAGCTGCAGCAGTGTGCTGTTGTTCCAATCCTTTATGTGTGTATATGTGACCACCTGTTTTTGTATACTTTTATGTTTTTATGGAATATGCACAAGCTGTTAAAAACAGCATGTACAGTATCTATTATTCCTGCAGCATGCAGAGTTTGAAAAGACTACTGCAGCAGATGATACAGTAATAATATTGAAATACTATATGATAATGCATATAGTATCAACACTATTAAAACAACATTTTATTATTTCTTTAGTTCTCAGCTTTCTGTAGCCTACGCATAAATTGCTTTACACCCACCAGAAATCCACATATCCTGATTAAGGTCAAGGTTACTAGACAAGATACCACCTGTTAACACTAACAAAAATTTGGAGATTCAGTATTTTGCCCAAGGACACTTGTGTATGTGAACTGCAAGGGCCAAGAATAAAACCACCGACCCCCTGACTGGCAGATGACCGTTCTACCTCCTGAGCCCCAGCTGCCCCACTGAGTGCACAACCGAGTACAACACCATTAATGCCTTCAAGGAGGCAAGGTCATTTCAATACGTTTTCATCCTGAGTCATTATATATTACTGCTTTGTCAGTGGATTCACCTGTTTACATACTACCGGCTAGGTATCCTACTGCATCTGCTTTTGACGTTCCAGGATGCTGCTACCAATGCTGGGACATCAACAAACATGGTTTGGTTTAGTCAACAAAAGCACGTGGTTAGTTATGCAAAAAATATCATGGTTTGGCCCTACATTTATTCAGGAGCTAAATGCCAGGCTTCCTGGTGAAATTCTGGCATTTGTTGGACCTATCCACCGCCCTTCCTACTAGCCTTACTGGGACTTTCCAGCTCCTTATATTACGTTGTTAACAGCAGCTTTAAAAACTGACACTGTCCTGTAGCGTATCATACTGCCTTGACAGGTGCCGTCCAGCCAGCCAGCGGCATATCATGACACCACAAAAGGTTCCGTCCGCCCATGATACAAACTGACTGAAACAATTTGTATTAGTTGGGTTACTTGAATCCCACTCACTGGCTTCACTTATACAAAACAGGCAGAGTTCAGATTTTTAGTTCAGCATTTGTACTGAAAATTGATATGAGCAGGGGTTACAACACAGGCAATGAATGAGTTCTTTGTCCATAAGTAACAGGTGACAGGAATTTGATGATTGATGACTGGGTTGACTGATAAATGGTTTCTGAAAAACAGTACAAAAAAAGAGGGTGAAAGCAAAGGCGTTCGCCATAAATATAGCCTTAATGGCACAGATGAGTGATATTAACATTAAACAGTCGTCTCAATACATTGTGTAAAAGGCTGGAAAGAGGTGCTAGAAATGCATTAATTGGCGATAACTGCTGCGATTAACATTCATTAATAATTCCCCGCGCATCCGGGCAGTTTATATAGAGTGCACAATATGGCTGCGGTCAGTGGAGACTGAAGGAATTCTTCACACTGACGCTGCCCGGCAGTACATCAAACCAACGCAAAAAATGGCTTTAGGCATCTCTGTCTGACACCAAAATCACTGACAAAGCCACTTCAATGAAAGAGCTGGTAATTTTCCCATGATGTCAAAGCAGTGGCGGCTCCTGCCAAATTTCTCAGGGGGGGCAATTGTTGTGATGATGGCTGAGGTGACCCCTTCAATGCGTACATTTGAATTAATTTGGCTCTACAATGACTGAACAATCCACTGTGGTCATCAACAGACTAATTTTCATCAGTTTGCCCACACAAATACCTTTGAATGTGAACAGAGACCTGTTTTACCATTAATCAGATAAAATTGAGTAAGGTATTCACTGAGTCATTGTCAGTCTTAATCAGAAAACATTTTATTATAGCTAAGTGGAAATTCATTTTGTGTTCTGATCAAAGAAATAAATGCAGGCATATCCTACAACTTAACCCTTTGGGCCCTAGGCCTTTTTGGGGTATTTTTTATTGCCTTTACTTTTAAGCTGACATCACAGTCATTATAAAGGCTACATACACATGCTATATTTTTTTTTTTCAGGACAATCTGGGCTAACCAGATTTGCCATCATTTCATGTCCTTCTATGTGCCTGTATTTTATATTAATTTTTATATTGATGAAAAAAACAAATCTGTGTTACTAAATTCTTACATTTTGACATGTATCTCACCATAGTAAGTTGGAAGTTGACATATTCTGCGATATATGAAGAGGGGAGACTCTCTGGAATCTGGCAATATAAGAATCATGATGGTGGGACATTCTGTCACTTCACAGTTGTCTAAAACATGTGGTTTGTGCCAGGCAGACATGATTGCCAGTATTTTTTCAATATTACAATAAATTCCATTGACTCATTCACAAGTCAAAATGTGTTTTATCTGAAAGAAACATACAATATTTACATCTAAGGTAATAGAAAAATAGTCAACCAAGTGCAATGATGTCCTCCAAGATAATATTTTCTTGTCAACATGATCTTGACTTACTTCTCTGTGCTCTGTGCTGCTCTTTGACCTGACCTGAACGTTTTTTCGTTGTTGTTTTTCAGTTTCACTTATATATTGGGGGGGCATTTTGGGCATGGTGGGGGGGCATGCATAATTAGCCCTCTGTTGTCTGGGTGCGCAAAGATGAAGTGGCTGGTCTTGTCATACAAAGTTTGATGGTGTCAACTGGACAATATGGAGATATTTGCATCTTGAAAGCTGGACTACAAGTGTGGATAGACAGGGAGAAACACACGCAAGCCTAAGACGTGGTAAGATACGATATTCCTCACTATATGAAGTGACTGATAACAAGATCTGTATAAAGGATTGTAAAGAAATTCGTCAGGTTTTTATTTTGTAGACAATTGATCTGTATTTACAGCATGATGGGTTGACAGCACAATGATGTGTGTGGTATCACTGGAAAGCTCCGGTCCTGTGCTTTCATGTGATATCAGCATGGCATTTCTGTGCGAGCCTGCATTCACAAGAAATACATCCAACAGTATACATACATACATACATACAACAGTAATGTGTGTGCAAAGCTGCATGAAAGCTCTGTTATGTATAATTTTAGTATAACTTTATCATTTTTTTTTTCATTGCGAAAACATTGGACTACCGACAAGTGCTTGGTCTTGTTGGAATGCTACGGTTCCGCTGTTTCATGTGATATGTGTGGCTTCTCGCTATGACGAACGGTCGCAGAGAAAATCCATAGAGAAGAGCAGGTGTGAATATGGACCCACTACGTGTCGTTACTTTATAACCTATATGGTTAAAAAGCCTCTTGGATCAGCTGGAAACGTTAGCCACCTTGATCTTGAATGTGACTGCTGCGCAGTGGCGCTGCCTCATGTGATGCTGGAATAATCGGAAAAATGAGTTTCCGACCGTAAAGCAATATTTTAGTGGAAACGGTTGATGATGTGTTCTTTAAACATTTTGAGTGATAAAATACAACACATCTTGTGTCCATGTTGTCTCCACATTATTACGACTTAAACGCTCATGAACACACAATGAAGTATCGAAGAACGACTTTCCGACATGGGAAATCAGACCATCCGAGGAGCACATGAATGATACTTGGTGGTTTACGTATGACGAAAACACATTGGGGTGAGCCCTCCCAGAACCCATAGAGATTGCATTGGAGTGCCTGCACTGAGAAAAAAAAAGCCTTTTACATGAAAGTCTTAGAGTGATTGGGGCGATTTCCAGCCAGACTGATATCGCCCCAAAGGGTCGGAACGTGACTTCACACTGTGTCTGATCGGATATTCAGAGGCAGGACGAGCTGTTTCAAGTGAAAATTAGCAGAATAATTAATATATTGTGTGTAGATATGACAATAATGATGATGATGATAATCATATGTTTATTATCATCTTTCTTTTCTTTTGTGGCGGAGGGGCGGCGCCCTATCGCCCTCTATTGGCCAGCCGCCCCTGGTCAAAAGGCATGACCTGCCCTACTCTGCTTTAGTCTGCCTCTGATTGGCCTGCCCTGATATATTCATACCCTAACCCTAAACAATCTCACTCCTCTCGCCTTCACCAAACCAACCTAACCAATGAAGGTAATGAGTAGGGGTGTGCCTGAATATAAATACGTTATTCATATAGGCATGAATAATGCCTTTGAAACATATTTTTTCTATACAAATATACCAGTTATTATACAGATGGGAAAAAACATGCGTGTCATGCACTTTTATTGGGGGGGTCATGTGGTTGAGAAACAAATCAAACACTGGCTATGCCTGCTTACAGTGAGACGGTAAGACGCATTTTCACTCACCTGTTGTCTGCCAGATAGCCTAAAGTTGAACGGTCATCAAAGCAACAAGTTCCTTAATCCTGTGTAGGCCTAATGTTAGCTGGTCTTTCTTTGGTTGGTATGGAGTTGAAAGCACGCTCCACCGGCAGATGTTATATCCAATTATCCATTGCTTTTATTTTTTATAGTGTACCGTGCTCCTGGCTCGTATTCTGAATTTGTATCTGAATTCTCAGAGTTTTTATCCAGTTTAGTTCTTAAATCAGATAAAGTTATTATTGTAGGCGATTTTAACATTCATGTCGACATTGATAATGACTCCCTGGCTACCGCGTTTATCTCATTATTAGACTCCATTAGCTTCAGTCAGGGTGTACATGAACCCACTCACTGTTTTAACCACACCCTCAATCTAGTTCTGACGTATGGAATTGAAATTGATAACCTAACAGTCTTTCCACAGAATCCCTCGCTATCGGATCATTATTTGATTATTTTTGATCTTTTGATTAGTGCTGTCGCAAAATTTAAGGAAATGATAACTCTGTCGTTAAATTCAATACCATGTCCTTCAGTAACAGAGGTTTCCCGTACCGACTTTAACCTCTCCCGAATTGATCATCTTGTTGATAGCGCCGTAGGCTCGCTGCGAACAACACTCGACTCTGTAGCTAAAAGCTTAAAAAGAAGTTAACAAAGCAAAGAAAGTTTGTTCCTTGGTATAACTCTCAAAAGTTAAAACAAATATCCTGAAAATTTGAAAGGAATTGGCGATTAACCAACCTGGAAGAATCTCGTTTAATCTGGGCAGACAGTCTCAAAACGTATAAGAGGGGCCTCCGCAATGCCAGAGCAAACTATTACTCAGCATTAATAGAAGAAAACAAAAATAACCCCAGGTTTCTTTTCAGCACTGTAGCCAGGATGACTGACAGTCACAGCTCTATTGAGCCTTGTATTCCTTTAGCCCTTAGTAGTAATGATTTTATGAGCTTTTTTAATGACAAAATTTTAACTATTAGAGGCAAAATTTATGACCTCCTGTCCTCAGATAGTACCTATCTAACCTCAAACACAGTTGTAAGATCTAATATATATTTAGATTGCTTCTCCCCAATTTCTCTTCAAGAATTGACCACAGTGATTTCTTCATCTAAATCACCATGTCTCTTAGACCCCATCCCAACTAGGCTACTTAAGGAGGTCTTACCTTTAGTTAACACTCATATATTAGATATGATCAATATATCCTTATTAACAGGCTATGTACCACAGTCTTTTAAGGTAGCTGTAATTAAACCTCTCCTAAAAAAGCCCACCCTGGATCCAGAGGTGTTAGCCAACTATAGACCAATATCTAATCTTCCCTTTCTTTCAAAGATCCTTGAGAAAGTAGTTGCAGACCAGCTGTGTGATTTTCTCCATGATAATAATTTATTTGAGGAATTTCAGTCAGGATTTAGAGTGCATCATAGCACTGAGACAGCACTAGTTAAAATTAGAAATGACCTTCTGATTGCTTCAGACAAAGGACTCGTCTCTGTACTTGTTTTATTAGATCTTAGTGCGGCGTTTGACCAATGACCATCAAATTCTGCTACAGAGACTGGAACACTTAATTGGCCTAAAAGGTTCTGCACTAAGCTGGTTTAAATCTTATTTATCCAATCGTTTTCAGTTTGTTCACGTTCATAATGGATCATCCTTATGTACTAAAGTTTGTTTTGGAGTCCCGCAAGGTTCTGTGCTCGGACCAATCCTATTTACTCTATATATGCTTCCTTTAGGTAACATCATTAGAAATCACTCTGTAAATTTCCATTGTTATGCGGATGATACACAGTTGTATTTATCTATGAAGCCAGAAGAAAGTAATCAATTAACTAAGCTTCATAATTGCCTTAAAGACATAAAACCCCAAGAGCCAACTTCCGTAGCCAAGGATCGGGCTGCCAAGGCCCCCGCCTTGGTCTGCTGCCCGATCCACACTGCACCGAACCCTTCTGGATCCCTCTGCGGGTGGTGGGCCTGCAGGGGGACGAGCCCATGTAGCCGGTTCGGGCTGGGCCCGGGCCAGACCCCATGGACGAAGGCCCAGCCACCAGGCGCTCGCCCATGGACCCCAGCCCCAGGCCTGGCTCCAGGGCGGGGCCCCGGTAACTCTCCGGGCCCGGTACGCCAACTCTTGCTGTTTTCCATCATGAAGGGTCTTTTGAACCGTTCTTCGTCTGACCCTTTAGGCAGATTGGGGCAGCGTCAGCAGTGATGCGGACGCTTAACCGGTCCGTTGTGGTGAAGAGGGAGCTTAGCCAGAAAGCGAAGCTCTTGATTTACTGGTTGATCTACGTTCCAACCCTCACCTATGGCCACGAGCTCTGGGTAGTGACCGAAAGAACGAGATCGCAAGTACAAGCGGGCCGAAATAAGTTTCCTCCGCAGGGTGGCTGGGCTCAGCCTTAGAGATAGGGTGAGGAGTTCAGACATCCAGGAGGGACTCGGAGTAGAGCCGCTGCTCCTCCACATCGAGAGGAGCCAGTTGAGGTGGTTCGGGCATCTGGTAAGGATGCCTCCCGGACGCCTCCCTTGGGAGGTGTTTCGGGCATGTCCAACCGGGAGGAGACCTCGGGTCCGCCCCAGGACACGCTGGAGGGATTACATCGCCCGGCTGGCCTAGTTAGGCCTAGTTAGGCTGACTTAGGCCTAGTCTGCCGGAGGACCCCCTATAATACACCGGGCACCTTCTCTCCTTGTCTTTCTTTCTCTCGTATCCTATTACTGCATCTTGCTAACTCAGCCATTCTGGATGTCACTAACTCGGCTTCTTCTCCGGAGCCTTTGTGCTCCACTGTCTCTCAGGTTAACTCATATCGCAGCGGTGCCTGGACAGCGTGACGTGTGTGGTTGTGCTGCTGTTGTGGTCCTGCCAGATGCCTCCTGCTGCTGCTGTAGCCAGAACTATAATATTATTACTTTCAATAATGTTGTTGTAAGCTACTGTCATTACCTGCATCTCTCTCTCTCTCTCTCTCTCTCTCTCTCTCTCTTTCTCATTGTGTCATGCGGATTACTGTTAATTTATTATGCTGATCTGTTCTGTACGACATCTATTGCACGTCTGTCCGTCCTGGAAGAGGGATCCCTCCTCAGTTGCTCTTCCTGAGGTTTCTACTGTTTTTTTCCCCCGTTAAAGGGTTTTTTTTGGGGAGTTTTTCCTTATCCGCTGCGAGGGTCCAAAGGACAGAGGGATGTCATATGCTGTAAAGCCCTGTGAGGCAAATTGTGATTTGTGATATTGGGCTTTATAAATAAAATTGATTGATTGATTGATATTAATATATATTTTCAACATATTTTATCACAGTAGCCAGAACTATAATTATAATATTATTACTTTCATTAATGTTGTTGTAAGCTACTGTCATTACCGTCTGTCCTGCATCTCTCTCTCTCTCTCTGTCTCTCTCTCTCTCTCTCTTTCTGTCTCATTGTGTCATACGGATTACTGTTAATTTATTATGCTGATCTGTTCTGTACGACATCTATTGCACGTTTGTCCGTCCTGGAAGAGGGATCCCTCCTCAGTTGCTCTTCCTGAGGTTTCTACCGTTTTTTTTTCCCCCGTTAAAGGGTTTTTTTGGGGGGGAGTTTTTCCTTATCCACTGTGAGGGTCCAAAGGACAGAGGGATGTCATATGCTGTAAAGCCCTGTGAGGCAAATTGTGATTTGTGATATTGGGCTTTATAAATAAAACTGAATTGAATTGAATTGAGTTGTTATCCACAGCCACTGTTACGGTGCAAGCATTTTACTCGCATTTGCGACTAAAAATAGTTTTGTGCGAGCAAAGAAATCATTCAGGAGCACGCTGTGTGAGTACAGATTTCAACCAGTAGCAGAAACGAAAGGCAAATCCTGCCGGTTGTAGGTTGAACGGGGGTCACAGACAGGAATATGGCGGAGCACTATGGCCACTACTATGGCCACTACTATGGCCACTCAACCGGCTCCAGGTCCAATAATTTCCTCTTTGTTGGTGTCATGACTGCCCAGAAGTACCTGAACAGCCGAGCCGTGGCGACACACAGGTATGTGATGTGTCAGAGGAGAAACGAGCCGCTCACATTTCTCTCTCTGTGGCAGGTAATGGTCCACAAACCTCACCGCACTGAAGGGACTGTTCTTAACTTATCAGAGGAGAAGGGTGGCTGGTTGATTTTTATTTTATTATTTATTTTATTTTGACCCCCCCCTGTAGCCACAAATATTTTTCCTAGAGCTTTTTGAAGTGACTGGTGAAAAATGCATGACCCTTCAACATGAATTGGATTTTTCAAAATTTAGCTCATTGGATGAACTCAGCTATCAGCTTAAGCTTGCCAGGCGACCCAACTACAAAAGCCAGTGGAATAAAGACATCCTTTGTGTCTAATAGTAGAGCAGTAGGCCCAATGTAGCCCTGTGTGTGTGTGCTGGGCTGGCTTATGTGTCTATTCTAACATAAACTATATCTTATATAAACTATTCCTAATGCAAAACAGATTATTATTATTATTATTATTATTAGTAAATAATTATTATTATTATTGAAAAGTGAAGTATGAGGATATGGAAATACATTTCAGAATTTATTATATGCCAATATTAAATCAATTTGATGCTTTGAATGCTCAGAAATTGCATTGCCAAAATACAATATAACACAATGTCCGGTATAAGCCACACCCACTTTCGGTTTTTATCTGAATACAAATACAGATACAGATAATTTTGCTGGTTGAACAGATACAAATACAGATACAGATAATGACGTCTCTGCACATCCCTAGTAATGAGTACTATCCAGTCAGACAAAGAGCAGGGCTGGTCATGCCTTAGCAATGCTAGGACAAATGGTTTTGTTTTAAGGAGAAACTGTCCAAAAGTGTGTGCTGCTGCCCATTATCACCTCACAGCTTTCAGTAGAAGGGCAGATTTTTGCCACGCTTCCCAGTGTGGCCATTTGGAACAGCTATTAACACTTTTGCCTTTATCCTTGTTTCCACCAAGAAGACCAATTCAGTTAAGTTCCGTCTGTTATACATTAGAACATTTTGTTTTTCGTTTTTTTTTGCGTTTTAATTGTCAAAAGTTGTAAATGGCTCCAGTAGAACCATTCCATTCCATCCTATTTTTTCATTACCCCTTTGGTGAAGTATGTAGCACGCTAAGCTGATGCTATAAGGTGGAGCTAGAAAAATTGCAGTCTAGTTTGGTCAAGAGAGAATTATCACTCTTTCTCTACAATGACTCAGTGCACAAACCCACTATATTTAAATATCCCAACGATTGCAACAGAGCCTGTAAACACTCCAACTTGTTTTTGCTCTAAAATTGTCAACATGCAGCCCCATTCTGTGGAAGATCAGCAAGGGGCAGACATTCCTCTGCTTTGCCCATGAAGAGGAAATACAGCAAGAGCTGGATGGAGCATTGACGTGACTTTTACTATCTGGTAGCAACCCCACCTACATTTAAGAGTACTGTCTGCAGTGAAAACATTAAACAGATCTAGGGTTTAGGTTCATGTCCATACAGATTTCATACCCGTTATTAGAGTAATACACCCACAGTATTTGGTAGAAAGGTGGCTTTAGACATGGTGGCACAATGCTTCATTGCACCAACTCATTTCAAGAATGCTCTAGACTTAACACAGTCCAGTCTTGACTTCTTCACAAGCATCCCAGGTATTCTTGGCTCATTGGAGCAGTGAATACATTTACCTGATATCAGTCAAGCTGAGAGTCTGTGTGGGACTTAATAAGCAAATTACGCAGTTAGTCACAGGGTAAGATTGCACAGGTTTGCCACCCCTGCAGGGTGCCTCAGTGCTGTCCTCCCCCAGGAAAGAGTCGAGGTGCTGGCTGCAAGACACTCTAAATTCAAAATAACGGCTTCTTATTTTCATTTTATTGCTTGTCAATTTTCTCTCCAGTGTAATCCTTTGAATAGAAACTCTTAACAGGCACTTGCCACCTTGAAGGATGTAATTAAATGGAGTCAGATCTGAATGCACAGCTTTTTAGACTAAATATATCCTGTTTGGAGGTGTTGGAGGTGGTGGGGGGGCTGTCAGACCTCCAGAGGACTGACAGTGACAGACATTCAGGTAGAGGGAGCTGCCAGCTCTACTCTCAACTCAAAGCAGATGTGAGAGGCAGCTTGTTCCTCTTGATTAATGTCCTCTAGCACTTTACTACTGAGGACTTCAAATAGAGGTTTGATGCATTTAATAAACCGCCATTCACCCTCTGGAAAGAAAAAAAACTTTAGTGGAGCTACCAGCTGGATAAAGCAAAGCTGCCTCTGCGGCTATGAGCTCTGATTGTCTGTGGTGCTGTGTTTATCATGGCCCTCAGAGAAAAGGGAAGTCAGTTTTTTTGTTTTTTTTTGGCACTGATTGAATGGCATGGCATGTGAGTGCTCCCTTCATGGGAATACTTTTTAAAGTGAAAGATCACCTGTATGTCTGGCTCACTTCACAAGCATTCAAGGGGAATACCAAAAATGCTATCATACTGACAAGACCACGACAACAATGCTTTTATTGCTATGGATCAGTGGACACAGAGGATCCATTTACACTTGTCATTTCAAGTGTCTTGTAAATCCAGATGAGATTTAAGACACGTTTACTTACACTTACACATCTATGCATCTCTTGTGGCCACAGCACAAATCTGATCCAACACCAACACGTACATGAATCACATTTATGGACTGTGAGCGAGAAAGTTTTCACTCGCTCTCATATACACCACTCCCTCGCCCATACTGATCAGATCAAATTTAATGTAACTTTAGCTGCTGTTATCACAAGGACAAAGTAGATGCATGGATGGGTTACTGTAAATAAAGATCGTGAGTGGATAGATTACATACAATATTACCTATGTGTCTTGAATGTTTGAGCAATCAGATTTCAGTCCATGTTGAATGTTTCTTGAATGCATCTACACAGTTATTTTGTAGATGTAATTGACTGCAAATGGTAAATGGACTGTAGTTGTATTGCATTTTTCTAGTCTAGTCAAAGTGCTTTTATATTACATGTCACATTCACCCATTGGTGGCCGAGGCTACTATACAAGATGCCACCTGCTACTCAGGAACGATTCACATGCACTACCACAATAGTGGAACAGCCATCAGGAGCAATTTGGGGTTCAGTATCTTGCCCAAGGATACTTCTACATGTAGACTGGTGAAGCCGGGGATAGAATTCCTAAACTTGCAATTAGTGGATTCTATCCCACAGTTGTCCAAAAGAGACTTGACAGAATCAGTCAAAAGACTGAAAGTAAAAACAAGACTACAAGTCTACTGTCACAGGAACTACTCTTTGAGGCTGAAATGCTCATTGTAAAGGAATCCAAATTTTATCAGTGTTAAAATTTGGATAACAAAGGTCAAGATCATGGTGAAGTGAATGTAGAAGTGGTTGTGCTTTTCAAACCCAAGCTAGAATTAATTTTGGCATTGATCATTTCTGCAAACCACAGATATGTTACATTTATACATTATTATGTAGCAGATATGTTGAAACATCGCCGTGGTTAATGTACGATTAAGTTTAGGCATACGATCCACTTGGTTATGCATAAGAAAAAATTATACACACTTTTCATGGTATTATCCTGGCAGGAAACAGAGCAACTTCATAGTAAAAAAGTTTAGGACATCAGTCCAGTATTCTTGCAATCTCTTGCATGCGTAGAATATATGTGTATGATCTGCACTGTTATCCCCACAATCCCTCCAACAATTGGTATTGGCTTGTGCATACTTCAGAGATATTTGTGGTGTTATAACATATCTTAAATTCATCTTCCATGCATATTCCTGCCAATAAGGGGATTTTGTATGAGCGACAATGTCTTTAAAGGGCCACTGTGTAAAATGGGTTGAAAACCGTTGAAAACAGTGACATCAGTGGCCAAATTCTAGATTGCAGGGCTCACGCGCTCACCCCTCCCGTCGGGTAAATGACGGTGGCCTCGTAGGGACAAAAAGCCTTGCCCAGACACAAGTTTTTCAGGAGTAGGTCTATCTAGCGAAGATATGAATGTTTATTTAGAAATTTAAACCATGTTACGATATTGTAATGAATCAGTCACGAGCAGGAGACCAGAGTAGCGTTCGGGAAAAAGGCCAGTTTATTTGAGCACTCCAAAAACTCCGGTAACACTCCAGGGGGTAAAAGACGTCCTAAACTCTGACTTTTCTAGCGTAACACACACACTCCATACACACATACTCGTTTACAATACCTAGCGGGTACCCCCTCCCCTCTCTGCTCCACCAATCTCCAGCCCGCACACTGACTGACAGCGTAGCCTGTAAACAGAGCTCAGCTGTTTATTTAGCCTAGAGAGAGCCATACCTGTTTGAGCCGTAGCATACAGATGAGGAACTTGGATGCTGAGCGGGCGAGAAGAGAGGCTTCGGTGCTACCATCGTTGGGGAGATATATCATCAGGAGGAAAAGCGCCGCAGAGAGTGCATCACAAGAAGTGAAGTTGCGTCTTCTTTTCCTCGCAGATGACGGTTCGGGTTCATTCTCTCCTGTTGCATGGTAAGTGTGGTCCATTCGCAAACTTTATAACTAAAAAAACCTTTCACTATTCTCTATCGACGAACTACTAACACTCTCTGCTGTTTCCTCCTCCTTCTTCCTTCCTTCCGCTGTCTTCATTGGTTAATTTATACACGCGAAACGCGTTCTCTGGCTGGCTGGATTGTCCGCTCAGTCTGCCGTACATACATGGCGGCGCAAGATGGCGATTTCTCTAAAGCAAGGCCCTTGCTATATATACATATATATATATATATATATATATATATATATATAAATATAAAAGCATAATTATAAGGCTACAAAAACCAAACAAATTTTATTTTATAGGGATTATACACTTATATAAACATATTAATGGGTAGAATATTCAGATTCAGATTCAGATTTGACAATAAACCATGCCAAATATTACACACTGGCCCTTTAAATCTTTGCCTCCAGTCATTGTCAGAGATTTTTATTTTCAACTCTTTCTCCCACTTCTCTTTGATACCATTCAAGTCTTCAATGTCCTTCTCTTGTAATATTTGGTAAAGTTGTCCAGTAATCTTTTTTGTATTTCTACTTTGGCAACGTTTCACCATATACAATTAGAGAATGGACATTTTGAAGACTCGTTAATTGAACTTTTTCATGAAGATAGCTTCTAACTTGCAAGTATCTGTAAAAGTGATTACTTGGGAGTATTTTTGCTACAATGTCAAATGACTCAATTCCTTTCTCACAGTACATTTGACAATACATTGTGAGACCTCTCTTTCCCCATATTTTGAAAGCATCATCTAACTTGCTTGGTATAAAGGATGGGTCTTCTTGTATTTCTCTCAGGCAAATTAGGTCTCTGTCTTTAACATCTGTTATTTTACATAATCTTCTCCAGGTCTTGACTGTATTTTTAAGTGTGAAGCAATTTGCTTTCATCTGACTTGAAGAAATCAGTGTATGTAATGATCCTACCAAATTAATCTGGTGTTTTCCATTTGGGGGTAATTTCTTAATTAATCATTATTAAAATTAATTTTGCTTGTGCAGCATAAAATAGTCTGGGTAGGGCAAGTCCCCCTTCATTTTTTTTTTTTTGCTGTATAATTATCAGCTTCACTCTTGGTCGCTTTCCATCCATACAAAGTTTCTCAACAAGTTCTCCAAGTATTTGAAAGAAGCCCGTTAATATGCAAAGGTAGATTCTGGAACAAAAATAGAAAATGTGGTAAAACATTCATTTTCAATTAACTAATTTTTCCAGTAGTGTTAAAGGTAGATATTTCCACCTATGTAAGTCTTGTTTTATTGACTTTTCTAATTTCCCATAGTTGCAATGATATAGATTATCCAGGTTGATTGGAATAGTCACTCCCAGATATGTCACTTCATCTTGGTCCCATTTGAATTTAAACTGTTTGTTAATGTGATCGTCTAACTTACACCCAATTTGCATGGCTTTTGTTTTGTTCAAATTCAACTTATAACCTGATAAAGCGCTATATTCTGTGATTTCCATTAACAACTCTGACAAAGAGTTGTAAATATATGTTATATACACAACTATATCATCAGCATACAGTGCAATTTCCTGTTCTTCCTCTATTATGGTAAGTCCTCTTATTTCTATATTCTGTCTTATACTCTCAGCTAAGGGTTCTATATGTAAAACAAATTGTTGTGGTGACAGGGGGTCTCCTTGTTTGGTTCCCCTTCCTATACTCAGTGTGTCAGATAAAGTCCCATTTACTATTACTCTTGCTGTTGGTTCATTGTATATTCCTTTTATCAAATTAATGAAGGTCTCGTTGAATCCAAACTTTTTGCACACTTAGGTCAGGAAAGGCAATGACACCCTGTCGAATGCCTTTTCCGCATCCATTAGGGTCAGCACTGGTGTCTTAGATGGTCCAAAGGACAGAGGGATATTGTATGCTGTAGAGCCCTGTGAGGCAAATTGTGATTTGTGATATTGGGCTTTATAAATAAAATTGATTGATTGATTGATTGATTGATTGATTAGATCTTAATCCATAATCTATGATGTCAAGAGTGCGACGGACATTGTCACCGAGCAGACAGTCCTTAACAAACCCTGTTTGATCTGAATTTATTATTTTTGGCAATATAACTGAGAGTCTATTAGCTATAATTGCTGTAAACATTTTTTGGTCTACATTTAGAAGTGATATTGGTCTGTATGATGAACATTTTTCAGGGTTTCCCCTCTTTGTGATAACAGCTGAGTTCCCTGTTTCCATTACCTCATTGAAAGCCCTACATAGCACAGGCAGTACAGAATCTCTGAATTCTTTATAGAATTCATATGTAAAGCCATCACTTCCAGGACTTCTTCCAGTTTTCCCTTTATAAATTACATTTAAGATTTCCATTTCTACTATTGGGCGTATTAAGTCTTTTTTTGTTCATTATTTACAACTGGGAGGCTTAATCGATCTAAATAGTTTGTAATTTTTTGTGTATTGACAGTAAATTCTGGGGTGTAAAGATCCTGGTAGAATTCCTTAAAACATGAAGCTATACCTGATATACTCCTTGTATATGCACCGTTTTTATCCTTAATAGTCGCTATTGTTGACTTCTCTTGCTGTTTCTTCAATTTAAATGCCAGCTTCTTAAATGCTTTTGCTATCATAATAGCTTTGTTTGCAGAGCATCAGTTGTTTTTCTATCTCTGCAGTTTCTATCATTTCAAGTATTCTTTTACTTCCATTTGATTGAATCTGCACCTCTCTTGTACTACCCATGATAACAAACTCAGGTCATATACTGTGTAACTTTAGAAACAGTGATATGATGGGTATGCAAAGTACAAATGTAACATATCCACAGTTTGCAGAACCAGACAATGCCATCATTTTCCTCTGGCGACTCATCAATTCCCAAATGCAAATTAAATGAACTGCGTTCTCTCTTTCTCAGGAGTTTGAACTCCTGAGTTAAATTAGCCACAGATTCCCAAGAAAACAAGGCCACCTTGTCCTGCTCAGTTTTGAGAAAGGCCTTAAGCCACAAGCTTATATTAAGCAGCTAAAGTATACCATAGTAACCATTTAGGCTTAGCGCGTTAGCATGTTAACACTTTCTAATCAGACACACAGAGAACACAGTGTACAGCAGAGGCCAATACTGCCATGCAAAGGCAAAAGGCCTTAACTTCAATTTTGGCAAAAATGAGTTATTGTCATTTTTGGAACAATAAACATCAGTTTTATCATGTGGACAAATATCTTGAGTCAATTTTGTTGTTTTTTGGAAAAAAATAAGATGTTGTTTTTGCCGTAACTTCCAAAAGCCGAGGGAAAGCCAAGGCAGAAGCCCATAACATCAGTTGCGGTTCTTTGCTTTTGTTCCGCGGCACTCTAGAATGCGTGAATTAAGTTACGGTACTCTGCCTTTGTGTTGCCAAGCACCAAAGTGAAGTTACACACACCTTCAATACTTCAATAAAGTGTACTTAACAAGTGTATTTAACAAAGGGCATTGCTACATATTACTGGCATAGCCAAATCAGCTGTAACTTTCAAATGTAAGAAATAGGAGAGAGGTAAAGTGTTATTTTATTTCAAATTAGTACAGTGATGAGGTTTTAAAATGATCCAGTAATGTACTGTTGCAACCTCCAAATGCTCATTATTTTTTATTTTTAACATTCTGTTTATGTATTATTAAGGCTAACTAGACAAAAATCACTAAATTTTAGTTTAAGGTTATCATTGTTATCACAAGAAAATATTATACAAAGTGATAAAAATCCATATGGGCAATAAAATAGAAGTTAAGGTCTTTTGCCTTTGTATGATCCATTATTGTTCTGCAGACAATGCAAAGGCAGAATACAGTAACTTATAAGGGTAATAATAAGGGTCAAAGGTCAAGTTTAAGCTTAATTTTTTTGGTGGATAAATAACGTAATTTATAAACAACAAAACGCCAAATGTCCAATGTTCTACCTACAACTCATTCGGCGGGACAACAAAATAACTTTAAAGTCATTTTTCTCAGTTTCACACTCTGGTGAGTTAAGGTCTTTTGCCTTTGTAGGGCAGAATAGAGAGCCTCAGGAATGATGTTTTTCTGTTGGCCAGTCCAGAAGTTAGCATTGCACTGGCTCCCTCGTCAAAAAGCCTATGGGATTTTTCCACTGGATTTTGGATTATTGCCAAATATAAGCTCTGTGGCAAACACATGTTTTTGATACTTACAAATTTTGTTCAGCAATATTATCTTCACAAATGAACATCACTTTTATGATAATTGAGGCCTAAACAAAATCGCCAGAAGTGAAAAACTCAATTTAGGCTATAAACAAACCACACAACAGTCACATGATGTCATGGGTGGGGTCTGAACCCAATAGCACCACCAAAGACAGATGGACAGTTTGTAATATCGAGTAATGAAACCACTTGTCAAACACAGAGTGAGTAGGCAGGTGAAAAAGCAATGAGAGTCAATGTGTTGGCTTGGAACCTTTCAAGACACAGGTTCAGTCCCAAGTGCTTGGTATGGCACACCAAAGCAGAGAGCAGGTGAGTCAGTGGCATCTGCTGGATGCACACTAACGGAAAACAGTTCAAATTTGTGCAATGGTACCATGAAGGTGTAGGCAGATGCAATTTCTGATGAGCAGGGAGTCTGGAACCAGGAGTACACATGGGAGTAGCCAGCACACCTGTGCTGAGCCAACTGTAGGCAGCAAGGGTCTTGACAACAATGACAAGTCCTGCGACGACATACAGCGGCAGAATGTGCAGCCCCGTGGCGAAGTAATCCACAGCACAGGATATCACAGGCAGCAGAACAGGTAAATTATGGAGAGCTGGGTGACAGTCTCTTCAAACAGGAACAGGTGAACAGAAACCAGGAATGTAGAGGCAGAATTCTTGGTCGCGGACAGAAGGCTGAGTGGTTTACCAGGAAGCAGACGAAACAGAAGTGTCAGAGACAGGTGAGGTTGGCAACAAGGAAGCAGTCCAGGAATATTTGTTGGAAAGTCTTGCATGGAATGACAAAGAACAATCTGGCAAGAAGAGTCTATGAAGCAGGAGTCTTTGCACGAGTAGAAGGTAATGATCCACAGGTGAGGAGCATTAGCTTAAAGAGATGGGTGTGGTGGTGGACTGGCAGGACTGGGAGATGCGTGGACAGATGATAGGCTGGGAGGTAGGTGTGGTATAGAGGTGAGGTTATGTCGGACTCGAGGCTCGTCCTACTCTCCAGTGTGCTATGTGTGAGCTCAGTCCTGCATGTTCTTTAATGAAGCAATAGGAGAAGATATTTGGTCTCAGTTAATGTAGTTTATTAAGCAGTAAAGGAATAAAATTACAGAGTTCTGGGTCTCAACTTCTTTCCCTGACAAGCAACAAAGTGTGCCAGTTCACGAAGTCTGACCAACTATCTCTTCCTGACCCAGTGTATTTAAGTGTCACATGAGTCATTGTGCACGCGAGGCGTTGTCCTCTTCTCATTGGCGGTTCCACTTCCTCTTTCACCACACCATGCCCCTGCCTCGTGTTAATCTGACTCCTTCCCGCTCACGGTGGGGGCGTGGCTCCTGTTTTGAAAGACAAGAGAACAACACAACTCCCTACACGTTCTGTACCTTACTATCTGTACATCACTTTTTTATTCTTTTTACCATATATGAAACTAATTATCTAAGCATTGCGGTATGTGCTCCTCAGATTTCATGTCTCTTCCTCTCCTGTACTTCTCCACTTCTGCAAAGCAAACACATTCAGATCAGCTGAAATGATCTCAGTATTCTCATTGTTCACACATCTAAAACTTATATAATGAAACACAACTTATAGTAAAACACATAAAATTATTCTATTCCCAACAGTTAGTGGAAATTTACAGGGATAACTGAGAGAATGGCATGTATGGCAAGTAAAAATGACCCACTCTGACACATGACCTAATGTCACCACCACAACAAGATTATAAAGGTGTGTTCGACACGTGTTCTGTAATCTTATTTAGGCGGTTGTTAAAAACTGCCTCTTTAAAGATACTTAAAGGCTTCAAAATTCACGAGTGAGGTATTTACTGACATATTTCATGTGGTAGAACAAAATGTAAAAATCTCAAAGATGTATTAACCATAGACCTTATTCCAGATATCTAACCAAAAACTCATTCAAGAAATCATTTGACTTCAAGACGAGGGAAGCGGTAGTGCAAAAATGTTGACTCATTTCCAGGTTTTAGAGCTCATTCCTAGGGCAGTCAATGGGAATCTGATTCATTATGCAGGTTGGTAATATCAGACAAACTGAAATGTTGACAGTATGATATCTGCACCATATTTCATGTGTCCCATCCAATAGTTGTATGTTACAGACTCAGTACAGTAAAGATATATATTTTACTCTTAATACCTTAAATACTAGTGTCAACATTGTAGCACTATGCACATTTTTATTTCTATTTTATTATATTTTATTGCTTATATTTGCATACTTTTATTTCATACCCCTACTCTGATGGCTGTTAAGCTATACCTATATTTAACACTTGTTGGGATTCACAGGACCACAGAGATCATTTGGTAAAATCTAAACGGAACATTTGAAGGCTTTTTCCTCTGCGTGCTCTTTGTCTTCAAACAAAGAGACCTATGTGACACCCATCTCCACAGGAGGTCTCACCTCACACCTCAGTGAGACTCAAGTTCCAAAACTTGATTGGACAGGACCTTTACAGTGACATGTGACTCTGATGTCACGGGCATCTGTACAAGGTCTGCTCCCTTCAGAAAACTCTCTCTTACTCGGGAACTGCAGAGCAGCCCACACCTCTTTCCGGCTGGGCCTGGAACAGCCCAGATGCTCAGGCCCTTGCTCCTTGCCCTGAACCATCAAAGGGAGGCCAATTGATCACAGACTCTCTAACCTGAACCAGAAAGTTAGAGGTGCAAGCACAAGGTTTGCAACTAGCTTTCCAGCAACAAGGAACTAAGTGAGTTAGCACCCAGCGTCAAACTCTGCAAAGACCCCGAGCGACTGGCTTCCTCAGATCAGAACCTTTGGAACAAGGACCCAAAAAAGACTGCACCTGGAACCATCTTCCCAGCCTTCTTCTGCCAGCTAACAAAGCAGCACACCACCAAGTGGCTGTTTCATCCACTCAAGGATCGGTAATGTAACAACTGGTCATAGCTTATCACAGCTTTACAGGCTAAGCAAGACTGTTTAACTTGTTGTATGTGATTTAATGCTGTCATTGTGTTATTATTGTGATTGTTTGCAGTTAGGTCATTGATTAGTTGGCTTCGCCAAAGCTAAGTGTTTAGTTTGCTAATACTGTTCACAAACAGATTCTTGCACACAACTAAACAATCTCTGCACTAATCCAAACTGTTTGCAACACAAATCACATTCACATAGACTCATTAACAACTAGGCTTTCAACAGAGCTACACCCAACCAGGCATCTCAAAGTTTCGCTTCTTTTCCTTTGTCTGTGTCCTGACCACACGGTCAGACAAACACCTCCCCCGACCTGAAGCCAGCTTTGATTCGCCATCTTGTAGTTCTCTGTTGTCAGCCATTTTGTTTTGTAGGCCAAACGGCTCCTTGATCACCACACCCCCCTTTGTCTTTCTCTTTTCTCTCTCTCGCACACACGCACACACACACACACACACACACACACACACACATACATACCAAGCTTGTATAGATGTGACAGGGTCAGTTCATAGGATGTTGCATGTTTCGTGTTTTCTGTGTTTTAGTTACGTTTAGGAAATATTACATGTTGCGTTACTTTGTTTTACTGTGTTCATTATGTTTATGAAATGTTGCATGTTACCTTGTTTGCAGTATTTCGATTATTTCAGTTAGAGTTTATGTTGAACTGCATGCAGAGTTTTTGTTTCTAAACTGACATTGGACTGCACACGGACTTGCCCCCGGCAGCAATCAGCGCAGTGAGCCACAGGCGGTGGCGAGCACAGGTGACATTCCTTTTTAAGCAGTAGGAAAGCAGTGTGCAGAAAAGAAAAGAAGGCAGAGGACCCCAGCAAAGGGCCAGACGGCGAGAGGAGACCGCCACCACCACAGGAGAACAACCACACACCTGAAGCGCAGCAGCCTGTGTCCGTCTGGCCTTGCAACTCCAGAGCCTAGGACTCTAATTTTAAAAAAGGCAACACAGGTTCTTATTTACAATCAGGGTTGAGCAGAGTTAAAATACCACAAATCCAAATAAAAGTTTAATACAAGATTTATTATAAAAAAAGTGGTAAAATAAAATAAAAACCCCAGCCCAAAGTCTCTCCCGGCAGTCCAGCCGTCCTGTGTACTGGTCCCACTCTAACCCGAAGATGGCAAACCCCAGACCTTGAAGGTGGTGACGGGCAATCAGTCACTCGTCGGTTGGAGACACATAAGAGAGAGAAAATCCCGGGATAAGTAGGCTAGTCAAACTAAAATTGTTCAACAATTAAAAAAAGGAAAACCTTGATTGAAATGGTTTAAAATAGGCAGAAAGGGTACTTAGCTGCAAGAGGAGTGCATCATGATTCGCCCCTCTGCTTCTCCACATTGCTTCCCCTCAACTGCGGCCATTGACTTGAGTCAATGAGGGGTGCATCATGATTACATATAGATAGTTAGAATTTGTGTGCTTTTGGTTTTGCTTTGCTAGTTTGTCAATAAATATAATTCTTTGGAATCATACCTGCTGTCTGTTTAATGTTGCACAAGAGTGAATGAGTAGTTCAATTATAACAAAACCTACACCCCCGTGGAGAAATCAGGAAATCAAACAACTGAAAAGATACTGCAGGAGTGCTGAGAGAAGATGGAGAAAATCAAACCCAAAAGTCCACTACGAAATATTACATCAACATCTCAAAACCTACAATAACACAGTCAAACAGGCAAGAATTTCCCACTTCAAAAAACTAATCTCTGACAATTAAAACAGTCCCAAATTCCTCTTCTCCACAACTGATATTTTAACAAACAGTAATTTTAACAGATCACCTAAGGCAACAACCACTGCCCTTTGTGAGGACTTTGCAGACCACTTCAGAAGTAAAATCAGTGACATCAGATCCAGTCTTTTATCTCAACAGATTTTAATTGTCGACACACTTGGATCATTGCTTTCACCTGAGGAAACACTGGAGAGTTTTGCCCTGGTCGATGCGAGGACACTTGGTTGAGTTTTCTCCCAAGTAAAGCCCACAACCTGCCTTTTAGACCCAGTTCCCACACTGTTTTTTAAAACGTTTTATGGATTCTTTGAGGAACAGCTACTGTACATGGTGAATTGCTGTCTTCAGACGGGTGTCTTCCCGGCCTCTTTGAAAATGGCGGTGGTGAAGCCCCTTCTGAAGAAGAGTAATTTAGACCCCAACATTTTTAATAATTATCAGCCTGTATCCAACTTACCATTTTTAAGCAAAATTTTAGAAAAAATGGTTTTCACCCAAGTAAATGATTTTTTAGATACAAATAACACTTTAGAGAAGTATCAGTCTGGTTTTAGGATGAACCTAACTAACCGCTGCCTTCGATACAGTAGACCATCACATTTTATTAAATAGACTGAGGCACCTGGTGGGCCTCTCTGGTACTGTTTTTAACTGGTTCATCTCTTACCTTACTGATCGACACTTCTTTGTAAGTATGGATACATGCTCCTCAGGAACCCATGAGATAAAGTGTGGGGTCCCCCAGGAGTCAATTTTAGGTCCAACTCTTTTTAATCTCTACATGCTTCCCCTGGGGGACGTCATCAGGAGGCACGGCATTAGCTTTCATAGTTATGCTGATGATACACAACTGTACATCGCCGTGTCTCCTGATGACACAGGGTCAATTGATGCCCTTTTTAACTGCATTTTAGACATAAAGTCATGGATGGCAGCGAATTTCCTGCAGCTCAACCAGGACAAAACAGAGGTTTTAGTCATTGGTCCTGAAGGTAAGAGAGAGAAACTTTTACCAAAACTACAGGATTTTAAACCAACACACTCTGTAAAAAATCTGGGTGTGATTTTTGACTCTGAGCTCTGTTTTATTCCACATATTAAAAACATAACAAAGGTAGGTTTCTACCACCTTAAGAATATAGCCAGAGTCCGCCCGTTTCTCTCTCAGGCCAGCACGGAGGTGCTGATGCATGCTTTTATCTCCTGTAGGTTAGATTATTGTAATGCCCTGCTCTCTGGTCTTCCCAAAAAGAGTATCTCAAATCTACAATTATTACAGAATTCTGCACGAGTGCTGACGAGGACCAGAGGGCAGGCGCACATTACACCAGTTTTAAAATCACTGCATTGGCTCCCCGTGCACTTCAGGATCGATTTTAAGGTTCTTTTATTAGTTTTTAAATGTCTTAACGGTCTTGGGCCATCTTATTTATCTGACCTGCTTTTACCATATCAACCCTCACGGACCCTGAGGTCCTCCGGCACAGGCCTTTTAACCATACCACAAGTTAGGACTAAAACATACGGGGAGGTGGCATTTAGTTATTATGGCCCCCGATTGTGGAACAGCCTGCCAGAGAACATCAGGGCTGTAGAGACTGTTGATGTTTTTAAAAAGAGGCTCATCTTTTTAATCAGGCTTTTAACTGATCTCTTCATTTATCTATTTTAAATTCCTTTTATAATTAATATTCCTTTTATCTTTCTATTATCTATTTTTTATTTTATTTTTTCTGTTATTACCCCTCCTCTTTTTACGTTCCTATCTCATTTAACCTTTATCTTTTGTTATTTTAGTTATAGGTTTTAGTTTTGATGCATTTTATGTCTCTGTTTAGATCATTCTTACCTAGCTATTAACTCAATTTTATGAGCTATAGCTTTTTGTTTATTTGGTTCTTTTTATACCTTTTATCCTATCTTACTGTTTTAGTCTCTGAGTTTTTAGCTCCAGTGTTTCCTCATGGGGGCCACCCACACTGAGAGTTGTTCCTGGTCTCCCGATCGGGGTGCTGTTGGGAGACCGCTCTGACCTGGGTGGGTGAAGGGCACTGCACCTCGATGAGGAGCCTCCTGTCTGCCCGGGTTGGGGTGGTCTCTACGGCGGCATTCCCTGTTGCCATGGACCGTGGGCCCTCTCAGTGTGGACGGCCCCCAGAGGTGGCTTTTTCCTTGCCTCGGGTCTCGGTGCTTGGCCATGTCTCTTTAGTGATAGCTAGTGTGTATGTGTGTGTGTGTGTGTGTGTGTGTGTGTGTACGCATATGTGCATATTTATGTATCTCTATGTGGGGTGGGAGGGTTGGGGTTTCTCTTTTCTTTTTGTTTTCTGTTTTGGATCTTTGTTGTTTTTAACCTCTGTGTATGTATGTGTATGAAAAGTGCCATATAAATAAAGCTGATTTGATTTGATTTGATAGTCAACCTCTGCTGCGTCAAGAACTCTGAAATCCTTCAAGCGTTACTGTTAATTTTGGTTGTTGTCATTAATTTAATTATTAATCAAAGCTCCAAATTAATAGTTTAGCGTATTTTATGAGACTGATATCTTTAACTGGCTATCATTTTTCCCTTTACAGGAATGGTGCCCCATGAGGTGATTTAATGTTAATTACGTCACATTATTTAACATAATTATTTCCGATAGCCAATTAAATCCCTACATATTTGGTGCCCCTTGGTGAGACCTAATATATTGATCCCAACATATTTGGTGCTGACGTGTGAGACCTAAAATTATGTTCCCAATGTTGATCTCAACACACTTTTACCAACATGGCATTTTAACTTCGTGGTCATGCTATGGGAAAAGTCAGTCTTTAGGATGCATCATCTGGGGACCATGAATATCTGCACAAAATTTAACTGCTATCAAAAGTTTTTAATAGTTGTTGCGACATTTCTATGGAAGCAAATAAGAGACATGTATTTGAATTGTAACAGCCACTGAACACTTAATATTGAAATTTAAACACCACTGACGTCATAGCATTGAAATGTATCTCAATGTATTATTATGAAGTCACCTCTTTGAAATTAAAAACGTATTTTGTGACTTTTGCAAATCAAATAGATACGTCTGTTATTTCCTTCTCTCGATTTTATTCAAAAACAAAAATGTCAACCTGTTGTTGGCACCAGATGTTAAGTCAGGCGATCACTAGCATTGTCATTAAGTTACATAGTTTATACCAATTTCTTTTCCAGCCCTTCAACTGTATGTTCAGAAATTTCAAAGGATAAGCAAAAACTATGAGCAGCTGATTGTGCTAGAGAAAAATAAAGAGGATCGCCAGAGTATTTTGGATTCTTCCTCTGGACATCATTAATGTCTGTACAGTTTAACCTGGTTATCCATCCAATAGCAGACCAGAGCCACCTAAAATAAAACTAAAGTCAAACAAGGTAGAGAATTGATATAAAACCTCCTTTACTTTTGGAGCACCACCTGTTACTATATGTGCAGTGCTTCATATGCCAAAAACTACTGGGGGAAGACAGTGGCAGGGCCATGATAAATGTGTGTTTAATGTGATTTATATTCAAAACAAGTGCATGAATTTTGATCTGTACATGGGCATCCAAATGCCCCAGTCCTCTAAACACCTACTGTTACTCAGCAGCCTGTCAGCCACCTGTCTCACCATCTTTCACACTGTTTATGCTTTCTAACCTGAGGCTTGAATTGCATACCAACTACTTCAAACCCTCATAACAATCAGAAAATAAGCACATTAATGTTATGAAATCCAAAGCAGAAGGGGCATTAAACATACTCCTTCAAGCAAAGTATTTCCCTACCTAGCTCTCCATTACAGAGCAGTGCCACCACATTCTCATTATGGCCTGGTGAAAGTTCAAGACTCGTCCAAATACACACCTTCACCCCTCATTAAACCTGTGATATCCAACAGTGCTATTTAAGAAGTGCCAAGCTCACTCTGCTTGATGTGAACAGTTGGAAAATTTCAAAACACCAGCTTTTAGGGAGCTAAGAAAAGCCACTTTGATTTTAACTTCGTGCTCACACACTTGTGAGACTGTCCAACTAGCTTCTGAAGAGCTTTTCTAAGCAACAAAAGTCACATCATTTCCCAGGCTGTAGCAGACCTGACAGTGTTTGTTCAGTATAATACCTGCTAGTGAGCATTTGATGAATTTTACACTTGAAGATCAGTTCACTCATCACGAGGTGCACTCCTCAGCATATAAAAAATTACTTTATGATCGTCTCTGGAAGTGCTTTATCAAGTATTAGAACAGAAGACTTATGTTTTCATACTGATGTCAACTGAGTCATACGTCTGCCTTCAATTTTGACAATTATTTTCCAACCCAATAGGCTCCGTGCACAGGCTGTGCACGTCAACTGGTGCATCACCGTTTGTATGCGCCGGAACTTCTCATCTGCTGTCCTGAGTTGACGACTTCGATGGTCGAAGATGGCAAAGATTTATACCCGTTGTCTCCAGGACTTGTCTGATTTCATGGTGAGTGATGTGCATGACACTGCACGCACTTTTAGCTTGGCTCCGAAGAGCAAACTGAAGAAGGGACGGAAGTTTTTTTGTTCCAGTTTTACTGACAACTATGAACGTAAGTTGCTAATGTGCTAGGGGTAGGCTAGCTAGCTGGCTGAACTGACGAACGCTAGCCTAGGTAACAACGTAATCTTCATTAAATTTGACAACTTAACACACTATTTGTAAATTATGTTGTGATGATGTATGATTAACGTTAACTGCATTCATAACACAAATTAATATTACCGTTATCTCTCCAGCTGGCTGAATTGATGAATGCTAGCCTTGGTAACAACATAATCCTCATTAAATTTGACAACTTAACAGGCTATTTTATCGTAACTCTTGTTAATTTTACAACCATATAATGCATCACTTTAGTAACACTGATATGATATGTACAAAATGTACAATTGTACTGTATTCATGGTTTGCTGGAACATACAATGCCAACATTTTCTTCTGGCAGCTGGGCTGTCTTGTTTTGTATTCTGTCTGCTGTGAGTCCCCTGAATTGCATTTACTAAATCAAAGCACCCCTATAAATCTGTCAACCCTTTGAGGCCCACAGGTGATTTCTTCATTCTTCATTTCCCCAAAATTACCCTGGTGAGAACCATCCTGATGACATAAGCTCAACATGCTGTTTTGCTCTTTGTATCAGTCTGGACTCTGTGCCAACCCAAACACTTAACAGAAATTAAAATCCAACTAGGACCAATCACAGCTCTACACTGTAGCTGACAATATAATCAGCCATTCAGGGACTTTGTTGTAGTTGATGATGTAAAACGCAGGCCACAGCTTGAAGAACACTAATGGCGGCTCCTGTAGCAACAATTCCTAACTCTAATATTAGTACAGTAAACTCATCAATAATGATATTATTACAGAAACACAGTCAATAACAACGATTAAACAAGAACAACAGTACGCACACACAGAGTGTGAAAAAGGCATTTTTGCCGTTCTTCCGACTGGATTTGGCAAAAGCCTAATTTATCAACTGGCTCTGTTGGTGATGATGAAGATGTTCCCTCGTGTTTAGTTACACTGATTGGCTGAAGGAATTTGTCTGTCAAAGTGAGTACTGCCACCCACTGAAATTGGTTTGGGCAGCTTGTCAGGCTGCCCCAAAACTGCCCCAAAATTGCCATGACATCAAATCAGCACCTCTATAAAACAGAGTTAGTAAAAGCCTAACATTATACCCCTAGGTTTCAAGGTTTTAGCAACTGTAATCTGTTACAGACACCAGCGCCATCCCAAGCACCTGTGCCTGTTGTTTTCTATGTCAGCTAGCATGGGCTGCATTCAAGCTGTGGCTTGTGTTAAAGATGCATTTTTGATGAAGGTTTACTGTCAGGACAAACTTCAGTTACATTGCATTCCATGTGACTGCTTTACCATTAATGTCATTAGTAAAGAGTGATATTCTAGCCTAATGGACTATTTTTGCAACATTTACAGATCATGCTAGGAAAAAAATATCACTAAAAATGGATCATTCTTAAAGGAGCATCAGAATTCAGTGGCACCTAGCAGTGAGGATTGCAGATAACAACCAGCTGAAACTTCTCCCATGTGTCAAGTGTGAACTCCTGGTTAGAATTTCTTCAGTGTTCATTGTTCAGGAAGGAAGACAAATGGACTCAATGAATCAAACCACTAAAAACACTGAATGAAATAGTTTCATGTGAAAAAATCTTTTCCCAACGCTGTTTGGCTCGTCATGGATGGGTTTCTAACGACAGTGGCTGAAGCGAAAATGCAAATGGCCTTTTCTAGTGCCAGTGCTTGGTTTGTCCATAATGGGACTTATACTAAATACTATAGAAACATGATGGTGCAACATGGCGGACTCCACAGATGAGGACCCGCTATCTAATGTAGATATAAGCGGCTCATTCTAAGGTAACAAAAACACAACAATTCTTGTTTTCAGGTGATTATACACTAAATAAGTAATCAGCGGACTCGTCGTGCTCACTCATAAGTCTCAAAGAGTAATTGGGTGCCGGTCCATAAAATCACAGCATAAAACATACCTATAATATTATATTCCATTTCTGCCAATATGTCCGCCTAAATGAAAACAGAGAAAATAAAATAAAACAGACAAGGGAGTGTAACTTAGGCTGAATAACTGGTGGACAAGGATGTGTTCTTTTAGCACCAAAAAAGGCATAGATCTGACCTTATGTCAGCTTCGATTTGTATTGTTAGGCTATCTTCCTCGGTGTGTATGTGGTGAAAGAAATATTCACAATCTTCACTTAAAGTCCCTCTCCTTACACTTTTTACATCAGGATACACTTCTTTTTTATTTCCCAGTGTCCAAAAAAGCAGCAATTTTACTACATTCACTCACTCATCTGCTATCAAAAAAATTGTGTTTAAGATACATTTTTAATGAAGGTTTACTGTCAGCACAAGCTTCACACTGTGTTCCATGTTACTGCTTTACCATTAATGTCACCAGAAAATTGTTTTAAAAAAGAGTAATGCTCGATTACACACACACGTTGTTTACAGTGGATCTTATGTGCATGTGAGGCCAATTTAAATCAGTCTGGATTAATCTGAAATTGAAAACTACCATGCAGAGGTTATTCATAAATATAAATACATTGACTGGCTGTTCAGAGAAAACATTTTTGTTATAGGCCTAGTGTTTTTTAAGTGTTTTTCTGACTTAAAGAGGGAAAACTTTCAGGATAGTTAAGAGCTGAAGAGGTTCGAGAATCCCTCTTGGTGTCACAAAGATATTTAGGATTCAGTTATACAACATGCAGCAAAGAGCAGCTTCTATCAAAATGTTTGCTGGGTGCTCTCCATCCATTCTGATGTAGACAGACCACCTTTGAATGTACATGTAGCATCTCATCAGGCATAGCGAGCTGAGGTCCTGTACATATGCACCCCCTAATCACACTCCACAGGGAGGCAGATTGATTGCAATGTCTGAAGAAATCAGGATGTGAGGAGGAGAGGCAGGGGGTTGGAGGATGATCCTGCACCACGCTGAGAAACCACACACATGCAGGTGACATTGGGAATAAAGGGCTCAATAATAGCAGCTATATAGTATCGCCCACAACCATCACCACCTTGGGACACTGACAAGCCTTCCCACCACCATTCACCCATAATCTCCCTTTGGGACGTTGATCCAGATCAGGCAGCGCCATCAGTGGGGGTGGAGGGTGTCTTGGGGGAAAAAAAGCAGCAGTTCATTTATCACCCTGATGCAACTCTAATGAAGTGATAATGCATTAACACATTCACCGAGGGTGGCACAGGGACACGAAAATGTGATGAGAGGAAGGGAGGGCTAATAAGAAAGAGAAATCGTGTTCCCCGGAGTAAAGGTGATGGTATACTCATGGAGTCTGACTTGCTCAAAATAGAAACACAGACATGTTGACATAATATACAAATGTGTGCATAGCTGCTGTAGCTTTCATTATACTTTCCATGATGTTGGAGGCACATTAAGACTATAATTTCAATTTCAATTTCAATTTTATTTATAAAGCCCAATATCACAAATCACAGTTTGCCTCACAGGGCTTTACAGCATACGACATCCCTCTGTCCTTTGGACCTTCACAGCGGATAAGGAAAAACTCCCCAAAAAAAACCTTTAACGTGGAAAAAAAATGGTAGAAACCTCAGAGCAACCGAGGAGGGATCCCTCTTCCAGGACGGACAGACATACAATAGATGTCGTACAGAACAGATCAACATAATAAATTAACAGTAATCCGTATGACACAATGAGACAGAAAGAGAGACAGAGACAGAGAGAGATGCAGGACAGAAGGTAATGATAGTAGCTTACAACAACATTAATGAAAGTGATAATATCATTATAATTAATAATAATATATTATTATCTGATAGTATACATATGTGACAATAATCATATGTGTATAGTAACAGTAGAAGTATGACTAATGATAGCAGCAGCAGGAGGCATCTGGCAGGACCACGGCAGCAGCACAACCACACACGTCACGCTATCCAGGCACCGCTGCAATATGGGTTAACCTGAGAGACAGTGGAGCACAAAAGGCTCCGGAGAAGAAGCTGAGTTAGTGACATCCAGAATGGCCGAGTTAGCAAGATGCAGTAATAGGACACGAGAGAGAGAGAGAGAGAGAGAGAGAGAGAAGGAGAGAAGGTGCCCGGTGTATTATAGGGGGTCCTCTGGCAGACTAGGCCTAAGTCAGCCTAACTAGGGGCTGGTACAAGGTAAGCCTGAGCCAGCCCTAACTATAAGCTTTATCAAAGAGGAAAGTCTTAAGTCTAGTCTTAAATGTGGAGACAGTGTCTGCCTCCCGGACCGCAACAGGAAGATGATTTCACAGGAGAGGAGCCTGATAGCTGAAGGCTCTGGCTCCTGATCTACTTTTGGAGACTTTAGGGACCACGAGTAACCCTGCATTCTCAGAGCGCAGTGTTCTGGTGGGATAATATGGCACTATGAGCTCTCTAAGATGTGACGGAGCCTGACCATTTAGAGCTTTATAAGTTAACAGTAGGATTTTAAATTCAATTCTGGATTTTACAGGGAGCCAGTGCAGCGAAGCTAAAACAGGAGAAATATGATCTTGTTTCTTAGTTCCTGTTAGTACACGTGCTGCTGCATTCTGAATTAGCTGGAGAGTTTTTAAGGACTTACTAGAGCTACCAGATAATAGAGAGTTACAGTAATCCAGCCTTGAGGTAACAAAAGCATGGAACAATTTTTCTGCATCTTTTCGGGTCAGGATAGGCCTAATTTTCGCAATATTACGCAGATGAAAAAATGCAGGTTCGTTTTAAATGAGAATTAAAAGACAAATCTTGATCAAATGTTACTCTGAGGTTTCTTACGGTAGTGCTAGAGGCCAGAGCAATGCCATCTAGAGAAACTATGTCATCAGATAAAGAGTTTCTGAGTTGTTTGGGGCCAAGAACAATAACTTCAGTTTTGTCTGAATTTAACATGAGGAAATTGGTGCTCATCCAGGTTTTTATGTCTTTAAGGCAATTATGAAGTTTGGTTAATTGATTACTTTCTTCTGGCTTCATAGATAAATACAACTGTGTATCATCCGCATAACAATGGAAATTTACAGAGTGATTTCTAATGATGTTACCTAAAGGAAGCATATATAGAGTAAATAGGATTGGCCCGAGCACAGAACCTTGCGGGACTCCAAAACAAACTTTAGTACCTAAGGATGATTCATTATGAACGTGAACAAACTGAAAACGATCAGATAAATAAGATTTAAACCACAGACTATAGAGTTTTTTGAACCCTAGAGAAGCCAGCAATAGCCACACGATTATTATGGGAAAAAGAAAACTATTTCTACACAAACAACTTGTGGTTTGGTCCCACCCACTACCAGTTTAACTCAGACCTACTTTTGGTTTAAACTCTGCCCATTTTTAATATGGACATTTATACGTATATTTCAGTTGGTTGAACAGATACAGATAATATAGTTTGCTGAACAGTTAAGGATACAAATCATTTAGTTTGTTGAGCAAATACAGATAATTAAGTTGGTTCAACGGATACAGATAATTTAGCTGGTTGAACGATACAGATACAAATAACTAGGTTCAACAGATACAGATAATTTAGTTTGGTGAACAGGTACAGAAAATATAGTTGATTTAACAGATACAGATACAAAAAATAAAGGTTGTTGAACAGTTACATATACAAGTAATTTAGTTAGTCGAACAGATGCAGATAATTTGGCTGGTTCAACAGATACAGACGATTTAGTTGGTTGAACAGATACAGTGAAAGTAAGTGGTGGAACAGATACAGATAACTTCATTGGCTGAAAAGATACAGATAATTTAGTTGGTTGAACAGATACAGATAACTTTATTGGTTGAACAGATACAGATAATTTAGTTGCTTGAAGACATACAGATAATTTAACTGCTTGAACACATACAGATACAAATGATTTAGTTTGTCGAACAGGTACAGAGAAATCAGTTGGTTGAACAGATACAGATAATTAAGTTGGTTCAACAGATATGGATCAGTTAGTTGGTTTGACAGATACAGATATAGATCATTTAGTTGGCTGGAAAACTATGGATAGCGATCATTTAGTTGGTTGAAGAGATACAAATAATGGTGTACGTGCTCATCCCAGCTATTTGGTACAAATCATCACTTTGAGGTGAGGGTATAGTGAGGTGGGATGGGTTTCATGTTGGAAGCCTCCTCAACTAACATCTGTCACCCATCACTACAATGGAAACAGTCAAAGCTCATTTTATACAGTCCTTACAGGCATTTAGGACATTTTAACCATCCTCTTTGTTATACAGACAAATTTGTCAACTTTGTCAACCTCAGATTACTAAATTTCTGGTTGCCTACTTACAGTTTTCCTCAATTGTTTACACACAAATACTGGTACTTGAGACACAATGACAACATGTAACTCATGCACCAACCCCCTGAACCAATTCTGCTAAACTACAAGCACAATTCCTGCTTTACACTCAAATTGCAGTTCTAAAACACATATTTTTTCAAAACACTACACACAATTCTCTGCATTTGACACAATTTTCATGAAGAAAATCTCTTGTTTTCACAAGGAACACACTGTCATTCAAAATTCTAAAGTTAATTGTCCTACTATGCACACTGACTCATCACATGGGCAAACACCTGTCACACAGTTTTACAATTAGCAATCAGAGCTTTAGCATAAAAGGGCAACAGGTGAGCCCTTCTGTTTTGGAGCAATGGATGCCAACATTGGAAACAGAGGCAGAGTCAGAGACAGAGGAGAGAGAGTAAGAGGAGGAGGACGGGGAGGACGAGGACGAGGAAGGCCAAGGACCGTAATCTCTGATGAAATCCAAGCCACTTTTTCTGCCTGGAGATGGAAAGTGTATGACCGAAATCCACAAACGCGTATACCCCTTCTCCAAGCTATGGAGGACGCATGTGGAGATATAGCAGTTGATGCTTTTCATGGCTGGATTCGCCATGCTAGGCGATATTTCCCCCGCTGCTTGGCCAGGGAAAACATTGCTTGTGATGTGAATGAGGTGCTGTGGCCAGACCGAAACAGAAGAGAGGATGCAGCATAGTTTTTGTTTTTTTTTTACTTTAACTGTATACAGTTGCAATCAAATTTATTCAACCCCCATTGCATATTAGGCTTATTGGCAAAATATACAATTTCTCAGCTGTTTGCAATAAACAAATTACACAAGAACTGTTTAAGTAGTTCAATGAAACTAATATTACAAGGGTTTTGATCCAAATTCAACACAAAATGCTACTTTTAATGACTACTGCAGTCTCAAAATTATTCAACCCCTTCATGACAAGCATCTTCAGTACTTAGTAGAGCACCCTTTTGCTGTTATGACCTGCTGCAAACGTGATGCATAGCCAGACACCAGCTTCAGACAGCGTTCCTGAGGAATCTTAGCCCATTCCTCATGGGCAATGGCCTCCAGTTCAGTAATATTCTTGGGTGTGCGTTTTGCAACCGCCTTCTTCAAATCCCACCAGAGATTTTCTATGGGGTTCAAGTCAGGCGACTGTGACAGCCACTCTAGAATCTTCCATTTCTTCTTCTGAAACCAAGCCTTGGTGGACTTTGAGGTATGCTTGGGATCATTATCCTGTTGGAAGGTCCAATGACGCCCAAGCTTCAGCTTCCTCACAGATGGCACGACGTTTTTACCTAAGATTTCCTGATACTTGACTGAATCCATCGTGCCCTCCACACGCTGCAGGTTTCCAGTGCCAGAGGCAGCAAAGCAGCCCCAGAGCATCACTGAGCCACCGCTATGCTTCACTGTAGGCAGGGTGTTCTTTTCAGCATATGCTTCATTCTTCTTCCTCCAGACATACCGCTGTTCCATAGGCCTGAAAAGTTCCAGTTTTGTTTCATCACTCCACAGAACAGAATTCCAAAACTTCTGTGGCTTATTTATATGGTTTTGAGCATAATGGAGCCGACTTTTCTTGTGCTTTTGGGTCAGTAGTGGTGTACGTCTTGGAGTCCCAGCATGGAGCCCTTCGGTGTTTAGTATGCGCCTTATTGTTCAAACTGAAACCTCAGTGCCTGCTGCAACCAAGTCTTGCTGCAGGTGTTTTGCAGTCACTCGAGGGTTTTTGACCACTTGCCTCCTCAGGAATCTGGTGGCAGCCATCGATAGTTTACTCTTTCTGCCACGTCCAGGTAGTGTAGCCACTGTTCCTTTAACTTTGAACTTGCGAACTATGCTTCCAACAGTATCTCTAGGAACATTCAGAGCTTTTGCTATTGTTTTGCATCCTTTTCCTTGTTTGTGCAAGGCAATGATTTCTTCTCTGAACTTTCTGGACAATTCTTTTGACTTAGCCATATTTCTAACATGCAATCAAACGTCACTCTCAACAAAACCCTAGCCAGTCCAGGTATTTATGTGTTCTGTCTTAAGCACACCTGAACTAATGAAGCCCTTGATTAGTTGCATCAGGTGTGCTTGAGACAGGGGGTTGAATAATTTTGAGACTGCAGTAGTCATTAAAAGTAGCATTTTGTGTTGAATTTGGATAAAAACCATGGTAATATTAGTTTTATTAAACTATTTCAACTGTTCTTGTCTACTTTGTTTATTGCAAACAGCTGAAAAATTGTACATTTTGCCAATAAGCCTAATATGCAATGGGGGTTGAATAATTTTGATTGCAACTGTACAGTAAATTCTTCTGTTGTTTTGTATGTAGACCACTGTATGTGCAACTTTGTGTTGGTTGGAATGTACACTGTGTACATTGTTTTTGTGGGAATTGTTTTTGTGTGTTACTGTGTATTTGTGTGTTCTGAGTATAAAAACAATATTCTAAAATATTTTACAAAACACTTATGTATGTACTGTCTGTAGTAAGTGTAACACTGAACAAAAAAAAGGCCTAAGTCATTATGATGAATGGAGAAGAAGTTTTTTCCATTCATCATAGTGTTTTACATTGAGCACATCAGTGTTCAACTGGTTCTTATTAATGTCTATTCATATGATGGTTTGTGTGTGTCATTTGAAAACAAAATACCATTTTGAGAAGAAATAACATTGTTTTGAATGTAAAGTTTCATTTTGCAGGAGAATTGAGGGGTTTTGCCCATTGTGTGTGTGTTTTTTGATTTGTGTGTACAGTTCTGAGAGTATGAGGCATGCTTTCAGAAAATGTGTGTAAACAATCAAGAAAAACTGTAATATGTACAACAGGTACTGCTGGGCCAAGGGGAAATACACTCAGACTTCAGCTTTTGCTAAAAGCTCCAATGTGTTTACTATGGATGGATTCAACACAAAAACATAAAACATATTTGTGACTTTTCTGACCCTCTGAAAAAACTAACAACAACAATGCTTTAGACAAAACAGAGAGGGCATTGCAGCAGCTGCTGTTACTGATGGTGGCTCACTGCCAGCTAATGCCAGGCTACCTGTAAACTGACGCTGAAGGATGCCAGAGCTAAAGATGAAAACGGTACCAAGAGTGATATTCTAGCCTAATGGACTCCTGTAAGCATATTTTAGCAACATTTACAGAGCATGCTAGGAAAAAAAATCACTAAAAACAGATCATTATTAAAGGAGCATTAGAATTTGGTGGCATCTAGCCGTGATTGCAGATAACAGCCAGCTGAAACTTCTCTCATGTGCCAAGTGTGAACTCCTGGTCAGAATTCCTTCAGTGTTCTTTGTTCAGGAAAGAAAACAAATGGACCCAGTGATTTAAACCACTAAAAACACTGAATGAAGCAGTTTAACGACAGTGGCCGAAGCGAAATGTAAATGGCCCTTTCTAGAGCCAATGCTTGGTTTGTCTATAATGGGCTACTATAGAAACGTGGTGGTGCAACTTTGCGTACTCCACAGACGAGGACCCGCTATCTAATGTAGATATTCACCCATCATCATTCTACGGTAACGAAAACAAAGCAGTTCTTGTTTTCAGGCGATTATACACTAAATAAAACATACCTATAATAGTATATCATACCTATATTATCATTGTATTATGTTAGCTTAGATTTTTATTGTTAGGCTATCTTTCTCCGTGCGTAAGTGGTGACAGAAGTATTTATAAATTTTACTTGAAGTCCCTCTCCTTAAATGTTTTACTGTGCAGGATTTTCCTTAAAAAAATAACAATGCATGGACTAAAAACAGAAGTAATCCCTCTCAGTCATCACTTATGACCAATAGTAATGTGTGGGGTTTTTTCCTGTGGAGACTGTGCTCCCTGCCGATATTTTCTTATTTTTTGTTTTCAGGATGTTTACAGGCATGTACCCCCACAGCGCTTAGGGAGGTTGGGGCTTTATAAAAAGGTAGCAACCAGGTGCCAGACTATAAGCAGCAGGCAAAGAGACACAGTGCCAAAAACCACCCCAAACAAAATACTTAAACTCTGCAAGAACAAGAGCACAGAAGATGCAGTCTCCATTGTGCTGCACTCTGTCCTCTCACACCTGGACAATAATGACACATACGCCAGAATGCTGTTCATAGACTTCAGTTCAGCATTTAACATTGTCATTCCATCTAAGCTAATCACCAAACTCAAAGATCTGGACATCAGACCTTCCATCTGCAACTGGCTACTGGAGTTTCTGACCAACAGGCCCCAACATGTTCAGTTAGACCACCACTGCTCCCCCACCCTCACCCTTAACACCAGCGTACTACAAGGCTGTGTGATGAGTCCGTTACTCTACTCCCTCTTCACCCACGACTGCAGACCTGAGCATGGTTCCAACACCATTATCAAGTTTGCAGACGACACAACAGCGATCAGCCTCATCAAGGACGACAATGAGTTGTCCTACAAGGAGGAGGTAGATCACCTTGCTGCATGGTGCGACGACAACAACCTGCTCCTAATCACCAAGAAGACCAAGGAGCTCATTGTGGACTTCAGGAGGAATATTGTCACTTATCCGCCCAGCCACATCAATGGTGTGGCGGTGGAGCGTGTGACCAGGTTCAGATTCCTGGGGATTCACATCTCACAGGACCTCACCTGGACAACCAACTGCTCTAACCTGGTCAAAAAGGCTCATCAGTGCCTCTTTTTCCTGAGAAACCACCTCTCTTCAGACATCCTGGTGAACTTCTACCGCTCCACAATCGAGAGCATCCTAACAAACTGTATCACAGTCTGGTATGGGATCTGCTCTGCTTTGGACCGGAAGGCGTTGCAGAAGGTGGTGAAAACCACCCAGCGCATCGCCAGAGCCTCATTTCCTGCTATTGATGACATCTACAGGAAATGATGTCTCAAGAGAACAAACTCCATCAGGAAAGACTCTTGCCTAGTTAAAAAAAAAGAACAAAAAGAAAAAAAAAACTGATGACCGGAAGCATATATCTGATACCAATACATCCGATTTGCCACTGCGGTTCGGGTTGCAGAGACTAATCACAAAAAGAAGGTGTGTTTTCGAGTTATAAATGAGCACACAGCAGACACATTTATTCCCATCTTTAATAGTGCTGTGAACTCTATAACATGCCCTTCAAATACTGATGACCTTTCAAATACTTTAATAATCTGTGTACTTCTACATTGGATAAGGTTGCACCTCTAAAATCCCAGCTAAAATCAACAGTGAACAGAAGCCTCTGGATAAATGAAGACATCTGATCGCTTAAAAGAACATGCAGGAGAGCAGAAAGACAGTGGAAATCAAGCAAATTACAAGTACATTATCAATCATTAAAAAATCATTTACAACAATATAACAATAAGGTGAAAGAGGCTCGAAGCCAGTAATTTTCACAACTAATTTCTGTTAATCAGCACAATCCTCGCACTTTATTTAGCACTATAAACAATCTGGTTAGTCCCCCGCAAACAACTGCTACCGCCTCATCTTCTGCAGAATGTGAAAGGTTCCTCACTTTTTTCATAGATAAAATTAAAACCATTAGAGCACAGATACCCCTCCCTGCGTCATCCATGGATATGCAAGGTCCTCATATGGAACTGCTCAACTCCTTCAAACCCATATCACTACAGGACCTCCTTGACACCGTGTCACACATGAGCATGTCCTCTTGCCCCCAGGATCCTCTTCCCACCAAACTCCTGAAGGAAGTAATGGATGCCATAGCACCTCATTTGCTTAAAATTATAAACAGCTCCCTCTCCTCTGGATGTGTACCTGATTCTTTCAAGGTGGCATGCGTTCAGCCCCTCTTGAAAAGCCCCTCATTGGACCCTACAGACATAAAAAACTTTCCAAGCTGCCATTCTTCTCAAAAATATTAGAAAAGGTAATTCTAGCACAACTCTTAGAGGGTCTAAGAGACAATAATATTTTGGAAAAATTCCAGAGTGGCTTCAGAAAATTACACAGCACGGAAACTGCTCTTCTTCGTGTGACAAATGATCTGTTACAAGCTGCAGACTCTGGTCAATGCTCTGTCCTCGTGCTGCTGGACTTAAGCGCAGCCTTTGACATGGTAGAGCACAGCATCCTCACAGAGAGACTAAGGTCTGGAATCACTGGCACTGCATTGGATTGGTTCACCTCATATCTGGAAAATAGGAAATTTTTTGTGTCTATTCAGGACTTCAATTCAAATACAGCAGACATCACCTGTGGACTACCCCAAGGATCCATTCTGGGACCAATTTTATTTTCTTTATATATGTTACCCCTTGGACATATCATTCGGCAATACAACATCTCTTTCCACTGTTACGCAGATAATACACAGTTATACCTCTCATTAAAGCCACATGAACTAAACAATTTCACCACACTGACCTCCTGCCTATCAAGTGTCAAGGACTGGATAGCAGCTAACTTTCTTCAATTCAACAGTAGCAAAACTGAGGTCTTGATCTTGGGCCCAGAATGTCATAAACAACAGATACAAGATTCTTCTCTTGGTTCACTCAGTAACAATGTTAAACTGGTTGCGAAGAAGCTTGGTGTAATTTTCAACAGTAACTTATCCTTTGAACACCACATCAGAAAGACAACTCAAATTTGCTTCAGTCAGTTAAGAAATATTTCAAAAATCAGACACATGCTCAGCTACAACAACACAGAAAAAGTTATTCACGCTTTTATATCATCACGCCTGGACTATTGTAACTCGCTCTTTACCTGCTTAAACTCTCACTCAGTTTCACAACTACAGCTTATTCAGAATTCAGCAGCTAGATTATTAACCAAATCAAGAAGGCCATGTCATATCACACCAATCTTAGCATCTTTGCACTGGCTGCTGTAATTCATTATTTTTTCCATGTGTGAGTGATGATATATTATCAAATGTACATTCTTGTACAAAAAGACAATATTATGTTAACAGAGTGTAATTTCCTACTGCCTCTCTGCTCTAAATGTCAGAGCTCCGCTAGTAAGGTGTGCATCCAGCTGTGCAGTGCGCACTGCATCCAAGGAGCTAGGAGCAGGTGGAAGGCCTAATAATGTCGCTAAAAAGGACCTTCAGGGGCAGAAAAACGGAAGAAAGAGGAAGAGGAGAAAAAACAACAAAATAAAGGTATGTTTGCATGTCTTGGTTATGTAACGATTGGTGTCAAGGAGATTTTAAAAAGTTTCCTCAAATTAGGAAAGTCCCCAATTATTGTTGATATTTTGTTCCAACTACGTTAGCCTATAATAGCAAATTAGCTAGCTAACGTTAGTTCAAAACTACAGAAATTTCTCTTTTAACTGGTAGGTTAGATAGCTTACTATTCAAGCTAACGTTTTTGTATTTGTGTAATACTTTGAATAAGTTGATTCTCGGTATATATCTATATTCTGGATCGCTTTTTGGCATCAAAACAACATTTTTGATAACAATGCTTGATAGCAAATATCATGTCCCCAACAGTTCATGCACCTCATTAACTAATGTTAATTACAAACATGGTGACATTTGCTAGCAATATATTTTTGTATTAATGAATTAACTTAGTTAACTTATAGTTTAAGATATGTTGTTTGCTGCAGAGCATAGTAATTTATGTGAGTAAATAAACATATTCCTTTTATATCAACTCCCTATTATGCTCATAAGTTATATGAAGCTTCCCCAGGAGCACTGTTAAAGTATAGGAGGAGGCACTGACTCAGCCCAGGGGCAGTCCACCTCCTTAGGCTCAGCCAAGGCTAATGAATCAGGTGAGGGACACACTGTCATCATATATATTTAATTTCTAGTCAAATTATCTCATTAAGATATACTAATATAAGATATAACCGTATGACAAGGGGCATGTTTTTCCATCTTAGGTCCATCTCCATCCTCTGCTCCATCCACTGTGCCCACTATATACTCTGTGTCTGCTGCAACCTCAGCTCTACCTGGTAAGTTAACAACAAAACAGCCTTTGTAATTGCTCAATGTACTGCAGATCATTCTGAGATTAATAATTTTGTCCAAAAATGTAAATTTAATTTCCATATATTTTACTGCTTATTTATTTAGAAAATAAGCAGCATAATTTTCAAGTGTAATATGACATCTACATGGATGGCTTTTGTTGTTGTTGTTGTTGTTGTTGTTGTTTTTCATCTTAGGTCCATCTCCATCCTCTGCCCCATCCACTGTTCCCACTGTCCCGTCTGTGTCTGCTGCAACCTCAGCTATACCTGCTAAGTTAACAACAAAACAGCCTTTGTAATTGCTCAGTGATCAGGTATTAAGAGGGCCATTGCCTATAAAGGACACATTCACATTCCCGAAAAGACACGATGGCCAAAGCTTCCACTATCATTACACATACAGACACTTAGTAAATGGGGAAAAAGTAAAGCGAAGCTGGCTTACTTTAGAATTTTTTTCTCCCCATATACTGTCCTCGCAATGAGTCCTCATACAGAGCTAGACAGTTAGCGAACGGTCTTCTCCAATAACGACAAGGCGTGACTTTTCTTGAAAATTTAATGGAGACCAGTTACTGTAAAACTGCAACAAAAAATACAAAATGCAAATACAAATCAGATTATGAATACTTATCACACTGACATGACCATATATATGAAATAAAATATACCGAGTAGCAGAGCAAGGGTCCATGTCATTGGTTCGACAGCCCATTGGTTCGACATCCCATTAGTCCGACTGTCCGCGGTGCTGAACGGCTCGCGGCGGGCGTACGGTGTGCCGCGACCGGCTTGAGGCGGAGCAGGCTCATGGCTTATGTGTTTGTCACTTTCTTTTTCATTTTAACCCACACCATGATCTTTTCCTGACCCTAACCAAGTGGTTTTTGTGCCTAAACCTAACCAGACCTTAACTACAGGGCATCATGATGATTTCGGAATGGACTTCGGAACAATGAGTTTAATATGGTCGGAACAATGGGCTGTCGTACAAATGGGCTGTCAAACTAATGGGCAGTTCCCGCAGAGCAAAGCATGTTAGCCAGTTAGCAAAGTTAGGCTACAGGTCATTTTAGCTGAATTTACAGCAAAACAAATGTACAGAAAACATGTTGTGCATGTCATATGTATTAAATGTTAAACCAAAATACTCACAGACAAATAGTGTCCAAGGCAACAACGCTGAAGCCAAAACTGCAGCAGGAGAAGGGGTCACCATATGCTCTTCACCATGTGCTCGTTAACTCTGAGGGAAATTCCCTGCTCTACAGCTACTGCTATTGAGTAACCAAAAGGGGGCACTGCAGTCCACAAAACCTATTTAAATATTATATGCGCTCAATCAGAGGGCAGAACACCCCATCTTTACCAAAGCTTTTGCACATTTTAACATAGTTTTCAGACCTAATTATTCAACTTTTTTTTTTTACCTTTTTTAATTTTATAAACCATTTTTGTTACCTTGTTTCAGGTGTCTCTGTTCATTTACATCATTATTTATGTATCTGTTTGATATATTTTTAATTTTATTTAATACTGTCTGTTTTTGTACATTTGCTGCTGCAGTTCATTTAAAACAAAAAATAATAAAGCAGATTGTGTTTACAGTAAATGACTGGTTTATTTTGTTACTTTTAATTGGCCTAGATGACATTCAGTATCCAGTACCCAGGCTGCTCTTGTAGCTGAATTTGCTACCATTTCAGATTAAAAACCATAGATGGGTAAAACATGCCGGTCTGCTCTTTGAGGTTTTATGTATTGATTCTCTGTGTGGCCAGTAGGGGGAGTTGCTGACTTTGCCAAATATTATATAAATATAACGATTTTTTTACAAGTGTATCCGTAATGACAGAGTAGAACATGAAATAACTTATAGTAGGTGTGTGAATGATCAATAATCAGTATTACTGGCAGTAATAGAGGGCTCCAAAATCAAATTTTGCTTAGGGCCCCATGGAGGCTTAGGCCAGCCCTGTGTGAAAGTAATGCAACTAGTAGTGAGTAATTAACTGTGAATGTACAGTCAAATCTTTTACAGTGTGGGCAAGTGGAAAAAAGTTCCAGGGTCAGGTTTTGTTTCCAAAAACTACACACTCTACCATGTTTGCTGTCTTTTACTATGCTAATGCTAACTCTGTACTGTACTGATAAGTCCGCTCTGCACTGGGGGTTAATTTCTTTTCTGGTGTTGTGTCAATGTCCCTCCTCCATATGTGTTTTCTTTATTAGTCAGTGATTGGCTTACGAGACAAACCTAATAGCTTGCTTGGCCTATTTTTTGGTCTCAGATTTAAGACATCGCCCCAATGAGTAGAGGAATGTGAAAACACTTCTCTAGTAAAAAACTTGAAAAGATACAAGTGAATATTGTCAAAGTCAGACATTTTAGAGAACAAACAGAAGAAAAAACTTTTTTGAGTTGAGTTGGACTTTTAAGTAAAAGTAGCAGTGTTCCCACAGATTGTTACTGCTTCAAGTCAGAATCAAAGTTTCTTTCACTTTATCTGTTTCCTGAGGTCCCAAGAAGTAAAAGTTGATCTACGGCTAATTTTTGCCGAAAATTGGTGCAGCCGATGTGCTAGTTCCAGTCCATTCATCTCTGTAGTTCTGCACATTGCTATCTACCACAGGATCTTTTTTAAAAAGTACTACTTGGGGAGTCACTGTCAGAAAATCTCTAATCCTATACATTGGAGCTTTGATTAAAACAAATGTTCTATAATATTTTTGCTCATTTTTACAAATATTAATTAATATGAATATGAGAGGTGTTCTATTACCCTAACACCAATTGATCAGAATCCTGTGACATCATCAGCCTAACTGATGCAACTGAGCAAGCAGATGGCACTCCTACTATTTAGTGGCTCTTTCTTCCTGACACCTCTACCTGCTCCTGAGGGATGTTTCATAAAGCATGATTAACAGGTAGGACAGACTCACTTTAATCAAGAGGACTAATTATCCATTTCATAGAACAAGTCTAAATGAGTCAACCTAAGTTACAATAGATACATATTCCTCTGAACAAGCCTGGCTTCCATCATGTTAGTTTCCAGGCTCGGCTTCACCTAATCTGTTTCAGGTATTTAAAGTCATTAACAAGTCATAGGTTCTTAAACCAGGCTTAACTGTTTACATCAAGTTAGAATTGGTTTTATGACTATATTACAGAACTTAATCCTGGTTCATGTTAGAATCACTCAAGCAAGGTGTTCTTTTTCACACTAAGCCCTGCTTTCCTCCGCTTTTTTATAATGAAATGCCCCTGTTATGATGATTTTAGAGAGACTGTCCTCCTCCAAAATTGACCACATAGGTACTTTGTACAGGCAGCTTATTACAACCCATATTTTTATGTTATTGTTACTTCTAGCTGCCATTGTAATTAAGATGGGACCAAATGAAAAAAGTCAGCCAACGTAGTATAAAGATTGACAGTCTGTGTAGGGAGGTGGGTGGGTCAAACAAACACTGAAATTTCATCTAGAAGACCGCTGTTTTTGTCCCTTGTGAAACCCCTAAGTCTAATGCTGGGTTCAGAATACACAATATCAGCCTAAATATAGCCTGACACAGCATTATACAGTAACGGCTCAGGTCCTAAACGAGTGTCGTGTGTGATAATCCATCATTTTATCTTGTGTAGTGTGTCACAGAAGACGACAACCGACGCTGCGCCTAGGACACCTCATGACATCCTGACAGAAAGTCTAGCATGTTTGATTCTCTTTTTGTCCTCCACAAATTCTCCTGTCACAGCCGCCACAACACAGAGCAATCTGCTGCCGTATGACAACGATACCCCAGCCTTTTTGATTTTTCTCTAGTGATTTTACCTGAGTAAAAAGGGAAGAATGACGGCATGAAGCAGCAGAGGCACTTTATCAACCTGTTGAGTACTACCATTAGCATCAGGCTAGCAAAAAATGTTTTTTCTTCATAATGGAGGATATAAGGGAATAAAATTCACAAATAGTGGCGAGGCTTTTACTTACCACGTACTTACCATGCAAGTTGTGAAAGACGACCAGGGATGATCGTGTGGTCTAACATGTATGTCTGACTCCACAGTTGCCTAATCTGACATTAAGACTGTCAGAACAGACAAAAATGTTGTGTAGTCTGAACCCAGCCTAAGCTGTGTCACATGACACACGTAACATTAAATTACACTGGTAACAAACATACTCACTTTAACTAAACCATGATCTCTTTTTTAAACCTAACCAAGGAGTTTAGTTGCCTCAACCTTAGGATGTAGTTTTGATGCAACTGGGACTATTTCCCAATGATTATCATAGTCATATATGACATACTCTTTTATTTAGGCATGACAGCAGTATGGGCACTATTTTAGGGAAACACTCCTATGGATTGTATTAGAGGGTAGGAACAAATGACTTATGTAGTTATATGGATTGGTGGATTTGTTGGTGTTAGGGTGTCACCAAAAGCTTGTAATGGCAAATATGCCCCCCTCCTCTATTTCTGTTAGTTGACTCACAAGAACCTGTAAATCTGCCTCAACCTCATCCCCACATATCTCTATATCTGTTGCTATTTTCCTCCTTGTCAGGCTCTGGCACAGGAAAATGCTGTCAACATTCATAGTCCAGCCTATAAAAGTTTGATTGGCTGTGTTGATTTACCAAATGGGGAAAAAGCTGTCAGTGAGGCACCAGATGACTGGAACAACATTTCCAGAACATAACCATAGTACATTTGTCTTGTTATATGTTGGCACTGATATGTTTTTGTATTTGTGTTGTATTTCTAAATGCAGTTTTACTGTTATTTAATAATTCTTTTTATTTATTCATTTATTTGTGAAAATTGTTCCTTATTTTTTTATTGTGTTTCAAACTGCATTATGATGGTCCTTTCTAGGCCACCATACCTTTGAGATTTAAAAAGGGAAAGTTCTGTGGTTTATAGATTGCTCTGCGTCAAAATTATGGTTCATTTTGCTGATACAACCTGATTTTCATCATTTTGTACTATTTCTTGCCTTAGCATCTAGAGAACTGGAGAATCACTTTGAGACAGAGTCTCACAGTAACCAAAGAGTGTTGTGTCCTTGTGTATCCTGAGTGGTGGGTCCAGGTGGAATAACCTGTGGTGCTGCTGATGAGTAAGATGCCTCCCACCAGTCTGCAAATGGGTATCATTTTGCTCCTGTGGGGGTGTGTGGGAGACCCCACAGCTTACCAAACATTGGTTGTGGGTGATCCTGTGGCACAGTGTGAGAAAGATGTATGCCCAGTTCTGGAAAGTCATTCATTTCACACAGGACCATGAAACAAAACCATATCCACTTGAAATCATCATAATACCCAGCAGTGTCCACAATCACTTCCCTGTTATCAAAGAGAATGTACAGAAATCATGTCTAATAATACACAATAGTGGCCATAAGTTGTGGAACAGCGGGACTGGAGATAATACTGACCCTAAATGGGCCCCAAGCTAACATTCAGTACCAAAGGCTTGTCTGAAGTAGGGGTTCAAGAAATATAAGGGACTGGTGGAAATAATGATGTTTGAGAGAACCTTGTGCTTCTGCCAGATGACTGAGAAAAGTGAGTCTCTATGGTGCTAATCTGTCTTCACAAACATCTCTGCTTCATCAACCAGAAAGACTTGCTGAAAGTAGGAGAAAAGGGATGGAGAGCGTGCAATTAAGAGGATCTCTCAACCCCAGCCCCAGCCTTGCCTCTGGTATTTTCTTTAGTTCTGTCTCTTTTTAGAAGTCAGGGAGAGAAAATGAAGAGGGAAAAAGAGAGATAGGTAATGTGTTCAGACAGACATGAGCACTGTGGGAAAACAGCCCAGAATTCCTAGAGGTAGTGTTCATATTGGACGAATCTACATAGCACAATTTACGTCAGCTAATGTTGAGTGACAAAGCAGGAAGTAGTGTGTTTTAATATAGCGAGGAAAAGAGAAAAGGGAGAACAATCCAACCTGGAAGACAAGGGTGATGTGACCAACGGAGTAGCCGAGCTAGCGAGCTAAACTGATAGCATGTTTATTGCTGGCTAATCACTATTGGCTGTGTGAGCTGTTATTAGATAACACTGTAATGTTGTCACACATCCAGTAGTGGCTGTGTAAGCTATCATTCTATAAGCTATCACTATCATTATCTTGTAGGCCACACTGGCTGTGGGCTGACAATGTTGTTTATGGGTTGTTATGGATACATTTCATTTGGATCTGATTATTGAAAATTATTTTTCTCTACAGTGAAATTAAAATGTGCCCACTACACTGAATAATATTTCCTGAGCCAGATATTCTGAAGAAAGCTGGTAGAAGTCTGGGAAAAGTCTGGTCAACAGACCCACACATTTCAACGTATCCTCATACAATGGTTCATACAATATCCTATGAATTAGCACCCCAAGAGCGCCGTAACGTCCTCAGTGTAAAATTATATAATATACAGGAAGTCACAGTGGTTAGGTTAGGTTGAGGGAAAGAAACATGGTGAGGATGTCCCCTAAAATGATTTAAAGTTCACTCAAATTCCACATGGTTCCGATCACCAGTCTCCTGGGGAAAGTCCTGTATTTTGTCACCCATCCACCACCCCAACCTGCTTTATTACTTCTTTATGTAGGAAAATGAACAAACAGTTTATGAGAACAGCCTAAGCATTTTAGGGGAAATTCTGTGATAATAGAACTTACAAAAAATGGTCATTAACTTTATATTAAGGTCTAGTATAGTGAACAGATTCATAATATGAAAATCTGATGAACAAAAGAAGTTATGTCTGTATTGATACTATAAGATACTAGAAGAAATTCATGCATAATGCAATTTGAAGGGAGGCTGGTTTGTTTCAAGTCTTTACTGGTTTCTTTATTGTCTATTACTTTTACTTGTTGTTTGCATTGATTACATTTGGATCACAGTGATGATGCACTATTTTGTTTGTTGTTATAAAACAGATTTAGGAAAAAAATAAACATTGCATGTTGATTTACAAGCTTTACCACCTTTCTGCCTAACCTTTCTAATGTGAGATCGTCCAGCAAAAAAGTTGAACCTGTCACAACTTGCCACAACGTAATATGACATCATCCAGAGCCAACTGCCTTGGCCAATTAATTACAAGCAAAGGCAAATTGATGATGGATAGCTTTGAATAGGGAATGGTGTATAACTCTAAAATACCTGTCACTGTGAGAACTTTTCAGAGTTCTAAAAGTGTTCATCATAGTACTGCGTAGTACATCATCTTAAAGTCTCTGAAAACAAGGGATCAGGCTGTTCTAAAGCACTGTTCGTATGCATATCTATGAAAAATAATGCACTAGAATTGGTATATAACCAACATGAAGGCTGCGATCACATGACAAATGTGCTGATGGAAGTAAAGAAGGATGTGGAATAAAGAATGAAAGGCTGGGTAAGGAGGCAGGTTGGGGTGTTGGATGGGTCAAACAAACACACAACATTCCCCCAAGTCTCGTGTGAAACCAAGTGAACTTTGAGTCAATATGTACTATAAATGTATGATAAATACGCAACTTAACAAGTGCATAATGTGACCACGCCAGACCATGTGTCAGCTTTCCCCCATGAGACTGGTGTTTATGTACCATGTAAAAATCAATTGAACTTTGAATTATTTTTACGTACATCATCAGGTACAACTTTCCCCCAGGAGACTTTTGTTTGTGTCCCATGTGAAACCAAGTGAACTTTGAGTTATTTTTGAGCGTGTTATTTTTGAGTTAACTTTGAGCACTGTGTACAGACAGGCAGTTAGAGCTACAGGCTACATTGAGGCTAGAGTTGAAATTATGTTTTTCCAAACAACTTTTTATGTCGGAGCTTCAGGACACTTGGATCACTACAGGCGAGCAATATGGAGATATTTTGTGGTTTCAGTTATGTGTTTTTGGACGTTTGAATCTGGGGCGCCGTCAGCCTGCATTAGGTGGAGTTGTGGTGCTAACCCCTCTCCCCTGGGATCTCTGCAAGTGTTGTGAAGATTCTAAAACTTCACCTGAGCCTCCCTCGGCATATGGGTGAGTAGATAATGGCTGAATTTTCATTTTTGGGTGCACTATCCCTTTAAGTACATAACTAAGTCAGTACATAACGCAACAATGCTCAACCATGTTTCGACTTTCCTCCCAGGAGACCAGTGTTTATGCCCTGTGTGAGATCTTTGCATTATTTGAGGTACATCTTCACATTACATTAAGTATATAACTTAACGTTAAGTAGGTAACGTGACAACGCCCAACCAGGTTTCTTTACCTAAACCTAACTGTTAGGGATGCTGACTCATTGGGCTCTAGTTTATCATATGAGGATACATTGCATGGATACATTGCATGGATACATAGTATGGATACATAGTATGGATACATTGCATTGTGGTCAAATTGAGGGGAGATGCCATCCCCTTTGTTAGAAAATTGACCAAAAAGCATCCCCCTTGTTAACCTTGACCAAAATCCATCCCCCTTGTTAATCTAGAATCTGTTTGTGCAGGCACAGATCTAATTTGAGGGGGGAGGACACAGGGGACATGCCCCCCGAACTTCCCGTATCTGTGCCCTCCATCTCCCGCACTTTTTACAGCCATTACAACCGTTCAATTCGTTTTTAACATGTGGTAATGTGTTTTTCCGAGCCGTCTTTAAATGCACCATGAGTAGGCAGCGCCAGGCGCATACACATGCTGTCGTGTTGTGATTGTGATCTGAATCAGTCACCTAGACGAGACGTGCGCTGCTGGGCAGTGCTGCTGTGTGTTAACTATGTTCAGCAAACCAGCCAACAAGAAGCAAAAAACCTTGCACAGTTTCTTCCAAACAAACCGTGTAAGTTGAGTAATGCTGTTCCGTGTAGATAATGTTATCTTAATGATGACTAATTAACAGATGCCAATATATCAAGTTAAGCTAGTTAACAAGAATACTAATGTTATTTTTACCTATGTTAAATCACTTGCTAGCTAGTTTCATGCTAGGAATAAACCCACTCCTCCTTAATAAGAACTTGTGCTCACTATTGTTTTGCACATATTTTTCATGCAGGGTTCTTAGGTGAGAAGAGATTATAACTGGCTGAGAGAAAATATCTATAGCATAAAAGTGACTTTGAGGTTAATTTCCACAGCTATGTCACCACTACTATTCTTAATTCTATTTATAAATTTTGCTTTGCACATTTATTATCTTTATTATTGCAATAGATAGAAGAGGGACAGGGACAAACCAGGCAGGTATCAGGACAGGTACCTGACAGCAGCACCAATTATCAGCACAAGGCTTCACAGGTAAGGAGAAATTAAAACTGGCGAAGGAAATGTCTATAGGATAAAAGTGACTCTAATTTTCACAGCTATTTCAGAACTACTCTTATTTATACTCTAAAATGTTTTTGTCTGTATTGCAATAGCAATACTACTGCATTAGTTGTGTTTTTAAAAGCATCTGTTATAGGTCATGCCATTTTTCTTTATCTTGATTAATTTTGCACATCTGTGCTGCCATATTTGATGATGTATGCACGCAAAAAAATCAAAGCTACATTGCATCCCCCTTGTTACAATTTAACAATTCGACCACTGGATATACTGAATACTCAAACTGGACTGCTATTTTATTCTACCTGAAGCTACATGCCCCCACCAATGCAGCTTCTTGCATGCTTTGATACAGTGTCATTTTCAGTATAAATGAGCAGTAAGTCTCCAGAAACCTTGTCAGTGTCTGTAGCTCAGATGGTTCACACTTCCACTACAATGAAAGCAGTAAAATGCAAAGGGCCGTGCAGTAAGTGTCATTTAGAAAAATGATCAACACTTAGAAAATCAGTGGGATTACCATAGAGTTTACAGCAGCTGGGATGTATTTTAGCTCCAGGCTAAGGTAAGATTAAAGGAGTGCGAGGGTGTTGTGGTTGAGGGGGCGTCACGGGGGTAGAGGGACCGCCATAAAACACCAGGCCATTATCGTCATGCTTTAATGCAGAGCTTAGTATTCAACACATCAATTTTATTCCGCCACGGCTTGGGATTCATTTGGAATTCAGTTACAGTTTCATATCACGGCAGCGGCAAAATGGGAGAGGTGAGATGGGAGGAATAAGAGAGAGAGAAAGAGAGAAAAAGAGGGTGAAAAAGCAGAGGCCTTCAAGGCGAAGCAGTGATGGCGATAATGGCTGTAATTTTTGCCACACACCCAGGGCACATCAGAAGCAGGAGCACATTAGAATAAAAAATCTGTTTCTTTTGTATTACCAACCAGAACTGCCTCAAGTTCAGCTGACAGGTCAGCCATGTCCAAGAAAATGAGGGGAGGGCTCAGAGAAGGCAGAATGAAGAAAGGCTTGTACGAAAACACACAAATGGATACAGATCACATGTGGACATCATGGCCAACAAGCACTGTTTTCATGTGTACTGTAATAGTCTGTTTATTCCCATCTTTCAGCAGTGATCTGCAGATGGCGAACATGCCATCTGCAGTGATTTTGACTTGACCAGAAAACTTCACTGCAAGCTGACTGGCTGTTCAAACAGGCCAAACAGGTGACAGTTTAAAACCAGCTGCCAGCAACTTGGCCAGCTCAGTCGCAGGTGACACCATCAGCCAGCTTGGGTCAAGCTCAGACTGGCCAGTTTACACCCCTGCAGCTCTTGTCTACAACATTCTAAAACAGTTTTGTCTCATCATGAATCTTTGGTCTGAACTGGGCTATAGCCGGCTTGTTTTTGTGGTTGTAAATAAAAATTTCAGCTCTTATTCCATTTTCCCCCCATTGCAGCAATAGACAAAAAAACAATGACAAGGAACTAAAAGGACAGTCAACAAGAAATGGGAGAAAGAGAGAGCTGCAAACAGCTGTTTCTATGTGCCTTTCCAGTCTGCTCTCATTCCAAAGTTGTCAAATGCTTTGTCAGTGATTCTGGCATCAGACACTGGAGCCAAAAGCCACCTTTTGCTGTGGTATAATATACAGGTGGGCAGCATCAATTTGTAACACGTAACCTCCTCAGTTGTTATGATATGGCACCAGTTGGCTAGATTGCACCTGTTATGACAGTATGATACGTGGACAGGTGGCATGAGTTCATTACACAGCCAGACGGCACCTGTTGCAGCGATTCAATGGGCTGCAGGATGGCGTTAGTTTGGAACACTGCTGGTAAAGACTAGTGCTGCACGATTTGATAAAAATGTGCAATTGCAATTTGAGTGGACAATATCGCGATTTGCAATTGCGATTACAATATAATACATAAATGGTATCATTAGTCTTCTTGCTTGATTCAGTGTTTCCCTTATGTTACATTAGGGGGGCACGAACCTGACCTGACATAGTTATTGGTATGGACAGTGTGTCAATGACCATCAACAGACTGCGCACAGTCAAACACGCTGCTCGCACAGCAGCGCAGCAGGGCACTGTACCTGCAGCAGAGAGAGCCTGTGTTGCGTTCAGGCGTTGTCACGTAAATGACAAATTCCAGCACGCCATAGCACAACACAGCAGCATGTCAAGTGGGCCGAAACTGAGCAAAATTGCTCAATTTTTCATTTGTCATTATATAGTTTGTTATGGAGTCTGTGATTTCCCCGTGACACTTAAAGATGGATGCGTAACTGTGCTTGGATATTGTTGTATGAGGCTCTGGCGGCTTTCAGTTGTCTCTTTGTCTTTAACCTTACTCGGCTTGGCTTTCTCTCGCATGCATTCCTCCTACTTTTCTCTGTGCTGTCTCAAGTGCTGATATAAATTGGTCATGTTGCTGCGGGACGTGGCGACTTTAACTTTTAAAGTTTTACACAGCACATCTTTCTGTTCAATATCGCCTTACCTGAATCCAAAGTATCGCCATGTAATAGCCGGGTTTTTTTGCCACCAACTCAGCATGTTCATGGTCGTGCTCATGCTCTTCTTCAGTGTATATGTTGGTCACTGCTGCACGCCGGCTGGTCACCTGACCATACGTGCTGCACACACCAGGATAGCTTGTGGGCGTAATGTCAACAAACTCCACACACTACAGGAGAGGCAGTCACGTTCACAGGCGTGAACATTTATTTACATTAAATCGCAAATCGCAGCCTTTTGTGCAGTTATGTAATCGCACAGCCTGACAGCTGGAAAGTCCCAGTGAGGCAGGTGGGAGGGGTGACGGATGGGCCCAACAAACCCTGGTCTTCCTTCCCCATGTGAATGTGGAGCCAAACCATGATGTTTTTTTCTAAATCTAACCATGTGCTTTTGTTGACATCCCAGTATTGGTTGCTGTATCCTGGAAGTCAACAGCAGATGCAGGAGAATATCTAGCGCCTAATATGTAGACATGAAAGTCCACTGATAAAGCAGTGATATGTGATGACTTGGGATGAGAATATGTTGGCCTTTTCCTGCTGACTTTGACAGGAAATCATTCATTAGTTAAAAAAAAAATTTATCTCTCTGCTAGTGTTATGTTCTTGAGTTAAGTGCTCTAATTCACAAATGCAAACTTGTCACCTTTCAGAAAAAATTGCTATTTCAAATCCAAAATTGTGAACTGATTTTGTGAAATAGGGGAGGAGTCTGCGAGGACTGAATCATGGGGTGAATGAGGTAAATTAGGTCAAGCTGCTGACACTACAAACTCTCATCACTCCAACACATAGTTATATTGACTGCGTTTCAATTTGCATCAATTCTGCACACTTTATGGTGGAATGAGACACATGGCCATCATGGGTACCATGGAGGAAAATTTCACACTCACTGCAAAGATTGTCCACTAGTCTGTGGTGGCACCTGGCCCAGGTAAGCTACTCGACAAACAGGTAGTGGTGGACAGTGCTGGGGGTAGGTCAGACCTGCACAGCACTGGATTTGAAATTAACTGTAATAAAGTGGAGTTTCTGTGCTTTGATTACCTGCTGTGGAACAACATGACCCTCATCCATTGAAAATGAGAATTAGTAATGCAAAAATAGTGTAATAAGTAACTTAATACTCCACACAGGGAGTAATATTGAAATTAACAAACTACTTTCAAATGAGGGTAACAAGTATAATGTATTATATTACATTTTGAGAGTAACTTGCCCAACATTGGTGGTGGAGGAAGTATTTTGATCCTTTACTGCAGTAAAAGTACTAATAATGTCACTCTGTAAAAATACTCCACTACAGTTAAAAGTCCTGCATTCAAAACCATGCTTAAGTAAAAGTAACAATGTAAGCATTATCAGCAAAACGTACTTGAAGTACAATATAAATGTCCCCATTGTGCAGCAGAATGGTCTCTATCAGTGTCTTCCTGTTCTATCTGATGTTTTTGGGTGAATTTTTGTGCTGCATTAATGTGTATATTGCATTTTGCTACTGGAGATGTTTAAGGTTGTGCTCATGTTTTTTGCTCCTTTATATATTGCTGGGTAGTTGAATATACAGCAATGCATCATATTATTTAAGCTCATCATATACTTGTACAAGGCTGTCCTGTGAGAAACACGTATCTGTTAAAAGTCAGAAAAACCGCTGTTTTCAGCTTTGTGACAGTGTATTTTTCAGCTAATCCAAGAGGATGTAATTTAATAAGTAAGATAATTTTCTCAACATACAAAGGAACCATCAGTTTATCACATACACTCCACATCAACACACATGGAGATACATGGTTTTCCTTGGACAGGAAGGGGATAAAAAACAGAAAAGAAAAAAAATTATCACCTTGGAAACTTTCTATTTCCATCATTTTTGTCAAAATTGAGATATTCATTCGTTCTTATTCTGTGACAACTTATTAACATTAAATGAGGTGTTTGAGCTATATGCATTTTTAGACTTTCTATTTAGAAAATAAAAAGGTTCTCTCCAAAATCAAACTCTAACTTGGTTTTATAAGGTCCAATCTGTGAGCCACTCAGCACCAAGAAAGCACACAAGATGTCCAATCAGGCTTCACTTCTTTGTTATGTGTCAGTGCTGATAAAAAAAAATCAAAGCCTTACCCTTCAACCTCCAATAGTTAGCTAGCCTTGTGCTCTGCACTGTGCAGCAGCTGTGCCTGGTGGGAGCTAGCTAACAGAACTGCTGATTCAGTGATTACTGGTAGTAGTGTTGTCCTGACCCAACGGCGTTGAAACAGCGTTGCAACACCATGGCCACCCCTGGTCTACCCCCAGGTAGCCCTGGTGAGTAAGTGGCTTCATTTTGAGCAGCAAACCCCCTTTAGCATTGTTAAATGCTAAAGAGGTTTTGTGGCCCAAAATTGGCTGCCTTCTCACAGGGGCTACCTGGGGGGGTTTCTGCAGCTATGTCATCCCACCATAGGGACAGTGTTAATAGCGTTAAACGTAAATGAGTGCCGCCACTAGCTAGCTCCCACCTAGCCCAGCTGGTGCACAGTGCAGAGCATCCAAGGCTAATGTTAGCTAACCAGTGGAGACTGGAGGGTGGGCAGTGGGCATTTTGTTACCACGTTAGCTAACCAGCTGTCAGCAGAGCCAACAGAAAATAAAATAAAAGTCAAGACTTTTACAGTACATAAACAGATAAACATTGTCTATTTCTAGCCACCTCTAAATCAATAGGCCTCTGAAAAGTGATACCAAGGCTCACTGAGTCAATGGAGCACCAGACCAAAAGGCATAGGCGTCATTTAGGTATGGCGAGGTATGGCAACTGCCATACCTTGGAATCGAGAGAAAAAAAAGAGAGAGAGGTTCTCTAGTCATTACTCAAGGTGCACTGGCTGGTTGTTTTCATTGTATTGCACTTAAATAGGTCAATAACATGCTCATCAGTGTGAGTGTTAGTGAATACAAGTGTTATTGAATCAAATTGTTCGCCACTTCGCTCCTCCGCGAGTTATGAGTTATGTGAGTTACCGTATATTTCCAAATAGTCGCCCGGTGGCAAATAGCCCATTTTGCGTATTAAGCACCGGTCTGATTAAACGCCTGGGCAATTTCCTCATTCATTGCCTCATTGCTGTCCCCCCTTGAGGGACTGTTTGCACTTTTACGCACAGGGTGGTGGTGAAGTGGTGCACATGACTCGTACTACGGACGGACAGACAGACGGACGGACAGACAGACAGCCACGTATCTAAAACAGGTAATACATCTGGCTACATCTTTCCCACATCAAATATCCGTGGTCGCCTTGACCCGCGTGTGTAAAAGTTCACACAATTCCGTGTTCTCTCACCACGGATGCTGTGATTTGATGGCCCGGTACTCATTGTAGCCCACTCTTATAAGACCCAATAATAATAATAATAATAATAATAATAATAAGTTACTGTGGACCTATATGCCATGCCTTTTAACAAAATTACCAGAAGAGTTTGCTGAAAAACAGGTAATGTCACCCTGAATTACTCATGTGCGTCCCCGGTGAAAATCACTGACATGCGGAATACAGCTTCTACAGGCTCGCCATAGCTTACTGTCAGGACTCAGGGACCAGAATTCGGGATGGCGATATTTCGGTGTGGCGGCCTGTAACTGTTGGTTAAATGGCCCGTTCGGTTGGTATTTAGATAACTGGGGCTTTACTGGTATAATGCCATAGCACCACCCAGCGGTGAAACACGTGTACACGAAAAAATGACCCACTCTAAATGTTTAGAGATTTTTGTACACAAACTCACCCCTACATTATACAGTATTTTTGCAACAAAAACATACTGGACAGGAACTGCAACCAAATAATGGCCTGGTGCAGGTCGGTGCAAAAAAAAAAAAAAAAAAGTCTTGAGCAAATAGCCCCTGGTTTTTTAAATGCCTGGGGTCAAAATTGATTTTGTGAAATAAACGCCTGGGCTACTATTTGGAAAAATACGGTATCTATGTGTTGTAAAAGTATTTTGCTCTGCTGCTGTAGACAGCCTGTCTAAATGATGTCTTGAAGCCTGTCTGATTGTATGTGGGGTTTTTTTCTTCATGTCGGCATGTTAAGCTTGTATTTTCGGTCTCTGGAGACACTCCAATAAATTCGCCTATACAGTATTGTACCAAATTTGCCTTTGTTTTACTGTGTTTCATACACCGGACCCCTTGGTTATCTTCTAGAAATGAGCTTGTAATTAATTTATTTTCTTTATTTTCTGTGAAGTTAAATACATGACTAATGATAATTAAATGTCTGCTCGCTGTCCATGGTGCTGAAATATGTGCCGAAATAGGTCCGATGTTTTCACTGCTCTCACCAAGTCGTGCATTACATGCAGACATGAGGTATTATGAATGTGAGAAACAGCTTCATGTCCTTTGAAACAGTTTTCAATAGCATAGTATGTACTTCTAACAGGTCAAAGACCAAAGTGAAGTTTTATATAAGTTCATATTTTTGAAACTCCATGATCAGTAGCTCTGTGACGTCATATCATATTGCCATACCTTAGCTTTTGCTGAAACGACGCCCCTGCCAAAAGGAAAGGCCTCTTGTGTTTAATTTTGCCTATTTTTTTCTTAAAAAATTAACAAAATTGACCGAACCTGGCATCCTTCATACAAAGAATAGAATATCTTTATAGTACCTGTCCCACTGTCTGTGCAGTACAGTCCTTGTTAGATCCGTTACAGTTGTCTAACCCAAAGAAAACTTAAACTAATGGTTCCTAGAATGATGTGTTTAACAACCAACCATATTCTTACCTAAAATTGACCTATACACTGACATAAATATTTATTACTGATCTTATTTAACCTGCAATGCTTTTTTGAATAAGACAACCAAGATTTGTCCAAGAAATAAATGTCTTAAAAACATCATAGAAAGCATTAACTTAAACTTCCTTGTACATGTAGACACTCTGTTATCACACAAATTTTATATTTTGAAACAAATTAAGAAAACTTTGTATTCTTTGAAAATTGATGCTTCTTTTCATGTTCAGACGGTTCTATCTACATTTGACCCCTCCCTAAAAACTTCATTTACAAAGCTGACAGGATTTTTGAAATCTTTTAGAAAATTTTAGGGTTTATGTTATTTTCATGTATAAAAGAGACTTGTTCCACATATCATTTTTGCTGTTTGGAATGCAAAAAATGTGAAGCTCAATATCTTAAAACCAGTCAGAAAACAGATAGAACCTTAGAATTCTAAGGCGGCAAAATGCAGTGGAATGAAAATATGAAATAAAATATGAAAATATTTACCTCTGAGATGTAGTGGACTAAGTGTAAGAATAGAATGAAATAGTATACCTTGGAATAGTGTACCTCAAATTTGAACTGAGGTATAGTACTTAAGCAAATACCTGGTCATATTCCACCATTGCAAACACACTGCTGATTACTGTGTTCATTTTCATCTTTCCTTGTCCTTGTCACCTTTTTCACCCCTGATGATTTTGCACCCCAGTAATTATTTATTTGATATTGAATCAATGTCTTTATGTTGTTATACGCCTTTCTGAGGCTATTGCATAGTAAATAAATATATTTTACTTCATGGGAAAAAAAGCCCCCTCAAAGATTTTAGCAGCCCCTTCAGTCACTTCATTCGGTGTGTTTAAATGTACTTACAGTTCAATAAATTAAGAGCAGTTGATCTTGTTTAATCCACAGGGAGAGGAAAAATTAACTGAATGAGGCAGTTTTAGTGAGAGAACTGTCTTGATAAGGTCAGCATGCACTTGATAATCAACCAACTTGTTTGAGGCTTTCACCATCAGACCGGGATATTCAGCTGAAGATGGCTGGCTGTCAAACAGTGTAATCACTGCTGCCAGGCAGCTGTATGAGGATTATTAATGTCTGAGTGAATTACTCCATTTGATAGACATTATGGCTGTCAAGACATCAGTGATACTACATCTTCCAGTACATAAATAATTTTGTTTGTCTGTAGAAAGGCTCAACATGCATTGAATTAAAGATCCTCCTGAACAGGAAGATGAGATAATAGCCACTGAAAAATTCCACTAAACTCCCAAAGGCCATAATGTTAAAGCAACTGCAGCCGAGTGCAAAGTCTTTGTAGGTTAATGTGAGGTTCAGTGAGAGTTAAGGCCGAGTTTCATGTCACATCACAGCTCTTCATTCATTGGTAAAGAGCAGTGGACTGATGCTGTCAACAGCAGTGAATAATTCATCCACCTGTGCAGTGCTCAGAACTTTTTAAAATGCCAGCATCAGCGGTCCAGCCGGACTTCAAATGCAGAAACAAGCCTCTGACTTCAATTAAAAGAGATCAATACAATGGAGTGGAGAAAATCAGTTGGAGAGGCCTGGTTCCTCTACCGCTGTTGTCTGCGAGGCATGAAGAATAGAGGAATAAAAGTTGAAGTGTGAATACCATGCAAGAAACTGTTTAAAATATATTTCCAGGAGTCTGATTAAATTCTTCATATGTCTTTAATTTACTGCAGGTATTTGAAATTTGATCAGTCTTACTTCACTGTTCTGTCTCATCCCCATTATTACATTCGCCAAAGAGGTTATGGTGTCAGTCTGAATCATGTGTTAGTAGGTTTGTTTGTTTGGTTGCCTGTTTGTCAGCAGGATAACAGAAAATCTTTGTGAAGGGTGTAGCACAAGCCAATAAGTAACCCGTTAAATTTAAATTACATAACTAAGGTGTGAGAGGAGTTGTTCTAAACTGGTTAAGCAGCTTTTTAGATAACATGTACTCATCCCAACTTCAGAAATACTGCTGCTTTGTCAGTGGACCTGTACGTCAAAATATGATACATTAGGTAAGCTCCTGCATCTGTTTTGGACGTTCAGGGACGGCGTTTCAGTTTACATTTGTCACATGTGTTGTGTCTTTTCAATATACAATTCCTTTTCACAGGAAAAATACATTACATGCATATATATGGGGCCATTATGGTAGCAAAATAGTTGCAAATGCTTATCTCAATCTGTGTGTGCGTAATCAGATTTGTACATGTGTAAAATAATTTGTAAAAGCGTAATAAAGTTTGTGAATGCATACAAAAATCTGCAAATGTGTATTTAGAATCTGTGTGTGCGTAATCAGATTAGGTAAATTTGTAAAAAAAAATCTACAAATCTGTATTCAGATTTGCAAGTGTATTGCGATCTGTAAATGTGTAGATCACAATACACTTGCAAATCTGAATACAGATTTGAAGATTTTTTTACATTTACATATCTGATTACGCACACACAGATTATAAATATACATTTGCAGATTTTTGTACGCATTCACAAACTTTATTATGCTTTTACAAATTATTTTACACATGTACAAATCTGATTACGCACACACAGATTGAGATACTCATTAGCTATTTTGCTACCATAATGGCCCCATACTTACAGACTTGCTCAAAATAAATGTACAATGTCAGTAAAACACCTTAAATTTACACTTATTTCCTTGTGCAACAAAAGCATGTGGTTATGTTTAGAAAAAAAAAACCTGGTTTGGCTCCACATTCATACAGGTAGCACTGGGCAACACTGGGTTTCAGGTGAAAGTCCATGGTTTGTTGGACCCATCCACCTCCCTTCCAACCCTATAGAGACTTTCCATATTACATTGTTACTGGTAGCATCACAAACAGTACATTTCATAATGCTGCAAAAGATGCCTCCGTGCCTTGGTATCTTACACGGATATCCAATGACATAGTGCTGGTATTTGACAACTTCGGTTGCTGGCTGCTGCGTCAACAACTGCTCCAGCCTGGTGCCTATTATACTGCCATGAAAGGTGCTTTGTGTGTCGGTATCTAATGCCCAGATCACTGACAAAACTCCACAGCATTGGCAAACTTACAGCATAGTTAAAAACACTTCAATTTTAGGTTTATTTCCCTCGGTTTAAACAACAAAAGTTAGGTTAGGTTAGGTTAGGTTAAGTTACAGCCATATACAGACTTTCTGGCTCTTAATATTATAGTAGTTTGCTTACTGTGTTACAAATTGTTACCGAGACCTTTTTGCATCAATGTCTGACGCAGATGTCTACTGACAAAGCAGCAATACTGGAATTGGATTGTTGCCCACTGCTTTTTATACTGCCCCTGCATGGTGTGTGTCATACCACCGTGACAGGTGCCTCTGTGTCGGTAATTGACGCTGACATCATTGACAAAGTGGCAGTATTTAACAAGTTGGGACTGAGCACCAGATGAAATAACAGTCAACAACACATACAGTTTATTGTTTACTAGCATATAAAGATTGAATATGGAGTCCCACAAGGCTCGATTTTAGGGCCTTAACTTTTGATTTATAACATCAGTGACATATGTGAAATGTCAGAGACAGCACAATTTAGGTTGTTTGCAGGTGACTCTTTTTTTTTTAAGTTCAGTAAATGATTCAATAGTCTGAAATGAATCTGAGTCTGAAATCTCCTTCTCTCTGTCATATGGATTACTGTTAATTTATTATGTTGCACAAAACGCACACGGCAGTGTTTCCCCTAGGATGGAGTTGTAGCAGCGGAGGTGAAGCACAAGCATGAAACTTTTTTTGTATGCTTGCAAAGCACAGCCTGCTGGGGTGTTTCTATCTACTGGCACCAGAAGGGCTCTTTAGGACTAAGTACATACAGTACATTTGTGCACAGTAGTGAGCAGGTGAAATGTCTGTCTAGCTTACATATGAGGTGTCTCAAGATTTAGGAAAATACAGTTTTATTGAACATAATAAAAGTAAAAAGTCACTTGACATGCTGCTGTTTTGTGCTATGACCTATTTAAGTGCTGGAAGTTGTTATTTACGTGACAACGCCTGAACACAACACTGGCTCTGCTCCAACAGTGCCGTGCCGCACTGCTGTGCGAACAGTGTGTTTGTCTGTGTGTAACAGCAGTCTGTTGATGGTTATTTACTCACTGTCCATAAGGGTCAGGTTTGGTCAGGAAAATGCAGCCCAAGCCACGCTCTAGTGTGCTCACCTGTGTGTGTGGCAGAACTCCACCATGCGTGATACAGAGAGCAGAGGAGAATTGTTAACGCGTGACCATGTAGAGACAGAAATGACACGATGACATAACATGATAAATAGTATATTGTTATGTTATTATAAAGCATCCTTCGCACAAAATGATATAACTTTAGTTTATGAAGAGATAAGACGTAGCCCTCTCCTCTCCTCTTATATGCTTTACTTTACTCACAAGTGTGTGAATTGACCTGGATATGAAACGTTGGTAGCGCCAAATAATAACGGTTAAGACGGGGGTAAAAAAAAATCAGCAGCAGCAGTCATATTTCAGTAGCGGCGGTGCACCGCTGCTAGTTGCATTTAGGGGAAACACTGCACGGCATGCTGTTTTCTCTCAGTGTCCGATAGCTGGCAGTCAAAATAACACAAGCTAATCATTCAAACGCAGTTCAGTTGTCCATTTCTGTTGCACATTCATCCACACTCATTTGGATATCAGGCTGTAATGGACACCTAAACAACATGTGCTTGGATGTAGTGTGTGTTGAAACCCTGTCCGTGTGTGTGTGTGTGTGTGTGTGTACATGCTGTTTTTAGACCCTCCCCACTCAGCTGTTATTGGCCAGCTGAGTTTGATAACACTATACTATTGGTGAAACTACCCATGTGCTTTGCTGAAAATCAGAACATGATTCGTTAAATGCTAGCTTATGCCAAGTTGTTGCCACAAAAAAAAAAAAAAAAATACTAGAAATGTCTGTCAAGCCTGAAATCCAGCGCCTTGCTGGAGTACTTTAAGCCCTGGTTATTCCAACTTAGCCCCTTAGTTGAATCAACATAAAATTTCAAGGGAGCAAGGTAACTTTTTCTGTAAAAGTTGACCTCATTAACAATCTTAAGTTTGATCAATGCCTTCAATAGCATTATTTGTCAAGTCAACTAAATTACTTATTTTCTAAAATGACTGAGTGGGTAACGAATTACTTTTTTAAAAACTATTTATTTTCACCATCTTTTCTATCTCAAGTTCAGGCATAGTACAATGAACATGAAAAATGCCAGCCAAAGGTGCTTAACATAAGTACTTATACAATTGCAACACAAAATATAAAAGTTTTATATTAAAACTATAAATAAAAATATGTATAAATGTAATAATATAAAAGCTTAGCAGTTGCACTGTTTCTTTGTTTTTAAAAGTACTAACAGTTGCACATTTCAATCACTTCCACGTTTGGCATATTGCTGCCTCCCCACTTCCGGTCAGTACAGGTGTCTGTGGATTTAAGTCCCTTAGCAACAAAATCAGTGTGAGTTTCAAAAGATGAGTCTTGAGAGCAACACAGGCACTGTAGATGCAAGGCAAGGGGCAATATCTACTGTAATGTCCGTGTTTTACTTTGTAATGTTGTATAATGCTGTGCTGGTTTGATGATGAAAACGTACAGTATTTGCAAGTCCAAGTCATCCAACCTCCAGACATGTAAACAAAACTAAAATTAAACTTTTGGTCAAAATATGCATGTTTTAGGGTCAAAATGCTATATTTCCACCCCCTTTGACATAGGTTCTGCTGATGACGTTGCTTCAAACCACACTTGACTTTCATTTCCCGAAACACTGACTATGGTTTTTCTCTTACGTAGCCTATATAAATGTATTGTTTTGATTCTTCTCTTTTCCTCCTAACAAAACAGATCAATATTACATCATCAATTAAATTTTGCTACTTGCAAAATACCGTATTCATAAATAAATGTCTTACAGTTTTTCTCGATTGCTAAGACACATTTCTGGAAAGCTGCTCTCCTTTTCTCTAAACTGTGAACACAAAACCCAATTTTCAAGCTACATTCACAAAACCTCAGACTCTTCTTGCAAAACCAAACTTTCACCTCAAAACAGTTCAATCTGTACTCAAAACTGAACTATGTTGTCAAATCGTGCCCCGAGTCAATCAAAATTAAAAACACTACTGAGCAGTCACTAAACACTACATAGAAAAATAGAAAACACAATGCTCAGGACATGAAGCTGTAGAAATAAATGTTTATTGTTCACTGTAGGCTAAATGCATGTTGCAAAACAAAAAACCTGTGCATTTAGCACTTGTACATAGTAAAAAAAAAAAAAAAAAAGTACAAAAAACAGAAATCCTGTGCATTTACACGTAGCACTTGTACAATAGAAAAACAAACAAATCTTGTGCACAAGTGCTTTAGCACTTGTATACAGTAAGCCTACGTAAAAATAAAGTACAAAAATATACAAATGAGAAGTGCATTACTCAGCAACAGCATCATTTCTCCGTACTGGGTCAGGCCACAGGACTTCATCCACATCACAGGACACATTTTGTCTGGCCAGGCAATGGGGGAAAAAACCCCTGGCATGCCGTATCCAGGCTTGGCATGCCTCCACACCTATGTCACCACAGGCTAGTTCCATGGCTTGCAGGAGATTTACCCTGGTGTAAGGTTGGCGTTCATATACAGTACAGGCCAAAAGTTTGGACACACCTTCTCATTCAATGCGTTTTTTTTATTTTCATGACTATTTACATTGTAATTCTCACTGAAGGCATCAAAACTATGAATGAACACATGTGGAGTTATGTACTTAACAAAAAAAGGGGAAATAACTGAAAACATGTTTTATATTCTAGTTTCTTCAAAATAGCCACCCTTTGCTCTGATTACTGCTTTGCACACTCTTGGCATTCTCTCCATGAGCTTCAAGAGGTAGTCACCTGAAATGGTTTCTACTTCACAGGTGTGCCTTATCAGGGTTAATTAGTGGAATTTCTTGCTTTATCAATGGGGTTGGGACCATCAGTTGTGTTGTGCAGAAGTCAGGTTAATACACAGCCGACAGCCCTATTGGACAACTGTTAAAATTCATATTATGGCAAGAACCAATCAGCTAACTAAAGAAAAACGAGTGGCCATCATTACTTTAAGAAATGAAGGTCAGTCAGTCCGGAAAATTGCAAAAACTTTAAATGTGTCCCCAAGTGGAGTCGCAAAAACCATCAAGCGCTACAACGAAACTGGCACACATGAGGACCGACCCAGGAAAGGAAGACCAAGAGTCAACTCTGCTTCTGAGGATAAGTTCATCCGAGTCACCAGCCTCAGAAATCGCAAGTTAACAGCAGCTCAGATCAGAGACCAGATGAATGCCACACAGAGTTCTAGCAGCAGACCCATCTCTAGAACAACTGTTAAGAGGAGACTGCGCCAATCAGGCCTTCATGGTCAAATAGCTGCTAGGAAACCACTGCTAAGGAGAGGCAACAAGCAGAAGAGATTTGTTTGGGCCAAGAAACACAAGGAATGGACATTAGACCAGTGGAAATCTGTGCTTTGGTCTGATGAGTCCAAATTTAAGATCTTTGGTTCCAACCACCGTGTCTTTGTGAGACGCAGAAAAGGTGAACGGATGGATTCCACATGCCTGGTTCCCACTGTGAAGCATGGAGGAGGAGGTGTGATGGTGTGGGGGTGTTTTGCTGGTGACACTGTTGGGGATTTATTCAAAATTGAAGGCACACTGAACCAGCATGGCTACCACAGCATCCTGCAGTGACATGCCATCCCATCCGGTTTGCGTTTAGTTGGACGATCATTTATTTTTCAACAGGACAATGACCCCAAACACACCTCCAGGAAGGAGAGTGATGGAGTGCTGCGGCAGATGACCTGGCCTCCACAGTCACCGGACCTGAACCCAATCGAGATGGTTTGGGGTGAGCTGGACCACAGAGTGAAGGCAAAGGGGCCAACAAGTGCTAAACACTTCTGGGAACTCCTTCAAGACTGTTGGAAAACCATTTCAGGTGACTACCTCTTGAAGCTCATGGAGAGAATGCCAAGAGTGTGCAAAGCAGTAATCAGAGCAAAGGGTGGCTATTTTGAAGAAACTAGAATATAAAACATGTTTTCAGTTATTTCACCTTTTTTTGTTAAGTACATAACTCCACATGTGTTCATTCATAGTTTTGATGCCTTCAGTGAGAATCTACAATGTAAATAGTCATGAAAATAAAGAAAACGCATTGAATGAGAAGGTGTGTCCAAACTTTTGGCCTGTACTGTACCTTCCACCGCCATGAGGAGAAGAATTCTTCAATGGGGTTCAGGAAAGGGGAGTACGGTGGAAGGCAAAGATTGATAAAACCTTGGTTCATACTGAACCACTCTCTAACCTGGAGGGCTCTGTTAAAACTCACATTGTCCCAAACAACAACATAGATGGGATGCTCATCCTGCTGCCCTAACAGAGCATCTCGCATGTGATTGAGGAAAATGAGGAGCTGGTGAGTGTTGAAGGGCCCCAGGTTGGCATGATGGTGGACAACCCCATGATTGCTGATGGCAGCACACAATGTGACATTGCCACCACGCTGCCCAGGGACACCAACAATGGCCCGTTGGCCAATCACACTACAGCCTCTCCTTCTCCTTTTGGTGAGATTAAACCCAGCAGCAAAATCACGGTAAATCACTACTTACAGTAATCAACATTGAATGTGTCTGGATATATACCAACCTCAACTCAACTCAACTCAAACTTTATTTATAAAGCACATTTAAAACAACCAAGGTTGACCAAAGTGCTGAACAGGTCAATAGAAATAAACAAGCAAATACAATGAGGTACCCAATAGTACACCACAATAATAACCATAAGATACATAAAATACAATACAATAAAATAAAATACAAGGGTTATAAAATAAGATCAAAATAAGATAAAATGTTTGGGTGTCCAGCTCAACCTGAGTTAAAAGCCTGAGAGAAGAAGTGGGTTTTAAGAAAAGACTTAAAAACCTCTAGGGTCTGGGCAGACCTAATGTGCAGGGGCAGGCTATTCCAGAGCCTAGGGGCAGCCGCCCCAAAGGCTCTGTCACCTCTGGTCTTCAGCCTAGTCCTAGGAGTAGCCAGTAATAGCTGACTGGCTGATCTCAAGGCTCTGGAGGGAGCATGAAAGTGCAGGAGTTCGGTTAAATAAGGGGGTGCCAGCCCATATTGGGCTTTAAAAACAATCAATAAAATCTTAAAATCAATTCTAAAACACACTGGAAGCCAGTGGAGCGAGGCCAAGGTTGGTGTGATGTGTTCGTGTTTACGCTTTCCAGTAAGGAGGCGGGCTGCTGCGTTCTGGACAAGCTGTAGACGGTGTAGCAGTGACTGGTCAATACCGACATAAAGTGAGTTACAGTAGTCCAGACGTGAGGTTATAAAAGCATGGATTACCCTCTCTAGATTTTGGGGGGAGAGATAGCCCTTTACTTTAGCTAAAAGCCTGAGTTGATAAAAGCTGGTTTGTATTACTGATCTAACTTGTTTATCGAATTTAAAAGCACTGTCAAAGGTCACACCGAGATTTTTAACAGAGGAACGGATGTTAGGAGTGAAGGGGCCCAGAAAATCAGCGGAGTAATCGGAGGGGTCACATCCAAACATAATGATCTCTGTTTTATCCTCATTGAGATTTAAAAAGTTAGTGTCCATCCAGGATTTGACATCTTTTAAACATTCTAGCAGTGGCTGTACAGAATCCTTGCTAATGGATTTAAGGGGCAGATAGATCTGTACATCATCTGCAAAACAGTGAAAAGGTATGTTGTGTTTCTTAAAAATCAACCCTAATGGCAGCATGTAGAGCAAGAAGAGGATGGGGCCCAAAATGGAGCCTTGGGGGACACCGGAGGTGAGAGGAGCCGTAGCTGAGTTGAATTCCCCTAAGTTAACTGAGAAGCTCTGATCAGTGAGGTAGGACTGAAACCATAGAAGGGCAGTACCTGTGATACCTACCCACTGTTCCAGGCGAGACAGGAGGATCCTATGATCTACGGTATCAAAGGCTGCTGACAGGTCAAGCAGCACCAGAACAGCAGAGTTACATGAATCAACAGTTGACAAAAGATCGTTAAAAACCCTCAAAAGTGCTGTTTCAGTGCTGTGATGTGGTTTAAAGCCAGACTGGAACTTTTCATACATGTCATGGGCCACTAGGAATGATTGCAACTGAGTAAAGACCACTTTCTCCAAAACCTTGGACAAAAATGGTAATTTGGAGATTGGTCTGTAGTTTGACAGGAGAGAGGGGTCCAGGTTTTTCTTTTTTATAAGGGGCTGCACTACAGCATGTTTGAGAGCAGCTGGAACACACCCTGAGCTAAGGCAGGTATTTATGACAGCAAGAACAGTGGACCCCACAGTACCAAAAACATCTTTGAAGAGGCGAGAGGGAATGCTGTCAGAGGGACAGTTAGTCGGCCGCAGATGCTTAACTATATCTGATAGTGAGGAGAGAGATACTGGCTCAAACTGGTCAAAGACAGCAGGTAAAGGAGGCACAGTGGGGTCAGGACCAGGGGCAGTGAGAGTGGAAGCAACTGGCCTAAGGGCAGAAATTTTTTCAATAAAAAATTTAAGAAAGCTCTCACAGAGAGTGGGCGATGGCACAACTGGAGAGTTATCGCACGGGTTTACAAGGGAGTTAAAAATGCTGAACAGAACCTGGGGCTTATGACTGTTATTGGAGACAATATTTGATATATACTCCATTTTGGCAGCTTTAACGACTCGCTGGTAGGCTGATAAACATTCACGTAAAGCTTCTTTGGAGACGTGGAGCTTATCTTTTTTCCACTTCCTCTCAGCACGCCGACATGAACGTCTGAGAGAACGTGTGGAGTCATTTAACCATGGCTCAGAAAATGCTTTAGAGCGCTTAAATCTGAAAGGGGCAACAGAGTCCAGGATATCAGTGCATGTAAAATTAAAAACACTTAAAAGCTCTTCAGCATTAAGACCATGATTGACATCCAGAGTGCTAAACGTGTTTACGTCGGCATACATGGCAGAGAATTGTGATGCAGTTTGAGGGTTCAACATGCGCAGGCGGCGTGAGGGAGCACAGGTTACAGTCCGCGAACAGGGGATTGAAACGGTAAATAAAACAGGCAGATGGTCAGAAATACATGTTGTTTCACATATCTCATTTACACTCACAAATAATCTATGTGATAGCACAAGATCTAAGGTGTGACCCTTCTCATGAGTCGGGCTGGTCACAGACTGAATGAGATTAAAAGAAGCGATGAGGTTTGAAAAATCACTGACCAGAGGTCTGGATTCACAACACATATAGACATTAAAATCGCCAGAAATTAAAAAGTGGTCATACTTCACAGTAACCCCTGATAGAAAATCGGCAAAGTCATTAATACAGGACAGGAGGGGACAGGTTTAGCTCAAACAGTTGCAGCTCAAAACTGGAATAATTGTCAAATAGAATTTGACGACACTCAAAGCTGGATTTGAACACAGAGGCTAGACCTCCACCTCTGCCGGTGGTCCGAGGGGAACTGAGAAATAAACAGTCAGGAGGAAGGAGTTCAGAGAACGGTGTACACTCACCAGCCTGAAGCCAAGTCTCCGTCAGGAGCAGAAAATCCAGATCACGAGAGGTGAAAAAGTCTTTTAACAAGAAAGTCTTGTTTGCTAGCAATCTAGCATTAATCAGGGCAATATGGAGAGTAAGCTCCTCAGTGGCTGAAGTGGTTGAAGTTGAGACACGAGCCAGCGGGCGAAGGATCCCATGGTCCACACCACCTCTGCGGGCTCGCAACCGGCGGGGCAGAGCAATGGTCTCTATAGGGAAAATGACCGGTGGAAGTGGCAGTGATAGCTGGGGCCTGTGGGGGGTGGTGGCGGGGGAAATAGTGCTGTGAGCAGTTGGTGTTGTTGGCGTAGAAGAAGTAGACTCCGGTGAGGGGGTGTGGCAGGTAAACAGTCAGTCACGTGGAGCATACTGGACAGCGTGGCGAATGTTTGCTGTTAGCATCTGGCTGCCCAGCCTGTTTGGGTGGACACCGTCAGGCTTGTAAAAGGAGGGACGGTTCCAAAACAGGTTAAAATTGTTGATAAAACCAAAGTTAAGAGCTTTGCAGGTGGACTGTAACCAGGTGTTGAGGTACAGGAGTCTTGAAAAACGCCCTGCTCCGAGGGTGTGTACTGGGAGAGGACCGCTGATAAATACAGACTTTCCGGTATCATTTAAGAATCTAAAAAGGGCATTAAAATCCTTTTTAGTCAGCTCAGACTGCTGTCGAGATGCATCATTGCATCCCACATGGATCAAGACCCGGGTTATGGAGGATGGGAGCGAGCGCAGCAGTCCAGGGAGTTTTTCCAGGATGACCGGGACTGTGGCTCCAGGAAAGCAGTGTGTGGCTGCATTAAAAAATCGGATATTCCTCATTATTGAATCTCCCACTATTAAAGTGGTTGGGGAGAAGAGGGGACGAGGAGACGAAAACTGTGGGGTCTCATGGTTGGATGATGCACGGTCCACACTGTGCGCCTGGGCAGGCTGGTGCGGGGTTGGGGACACGCTGGCAGACCTGGGAGACCTGGGAGAGGGATTCCCCTTCTCCTTTGGCTCTGGACGAGGAAGGCCACCGGAGCGTCGGAGCACAGCATCCCTCAGGATCCTACGCCAGGCAGAGGAGGACGCAGACCGGGATGCAGGCCGTTGAAGCTCCGTGGCGGAGGATCCAGTCACCTGAGCACTGTCGGCTCAGGTGACTAACCCTATCCTGATGAGGAGGAGCCGCCGCTGCTGGGGGGACATCAGTTGGGTGGACCGGATTGTTATCAGCAGACAAGGCCGCGTAGCGGTTGGAGAGACTCAGGCGAGGCGCGCCTTTCGAGTCCCTCTTCCGACCGCCAACCGCCACTTCTGTCCAGGGCGACTCATGGTTAGGTGTGGAACAAGAGGAGGGCTGTGGACAGATGGAGGGGTCCCATGCAACGGTGTCCTGGAGGGCTACGCTGAGCGAGGCCAACTTTATGGATTAGCTAGCCGCCACGTCCATGTAGCTGGACAGCAGGGAGTCCTTCTTCCTCAGCTCATGAGAAAGTCGACGGATATCATCCTTAAGGTCAGCAATCTTTTTATTGGCTTTTTTTTAGCAGAATCTTGTCCTCATCGACCACAGCAGGCATTGTTGTTTTGGTTAGCTTAGCTTTGGTTAGCTTAGCTTTGGTTAGCTTAGCTACCAGGCCAGGTATGGCCGACCAACACGGGAGCTCAGTGCAGGGATACTGACAGATACTGATTAAAAGCCTTTTAAACTGTAGGCTACTGTTTTAAAACTGTACAGACAGTGTCCCAGTGGTTCTCAAAGTCTTTTAACAGGTAGGCCGCCTGTTGCATGTTTCGCAGTGGTCTGCGTGCTGACAGCCTGTCTGAAGTGTTACTGAAAGCACCACAAAATGCCTCAAAGTCTCACTGCGTCACATGTTCTGATAATGCTCCAAAAATGTGTGTTTTCCTATACACAAGTAAAGACATTTCCCCCATGAACTGATACAGTGAAGACACAAAGTTGTGCAAGAATTTACAAGAAAGCTGAAACCTGTACATACTGGAATCTTTGCTCTTTGACTCTGTCTGAGTTGCGTTCAAAGGGCACTCTGTACAGCTGTTTCATGCGCAGTCTGTTGTGCTTGAGGACACGATCAACAGTAGAGAGGCTGACACTGTTGATACCCTCAAAATTTACATGGTCCTCAATGATCTTCTGCTGAATTTCACGCAGTTTAATGGTGTTGTTCTCACGGACCATGTCGACAATTAGGGTCTCTTGGTGTGGGGAGAACATACCTGTCCTCCCACCCCCATGTGGCAGTCTTTCAATTCTACAAAAAGAGGACATGCAGTTACAAAAATATACATGGAATACTAGGCCTACAAACAGTTAGACTAACCCTCCATTACAATACTACAGTACATTGGCACAGTGATGTACTGAAACATATATTTAAGTATACTGTGGTACAGTATATAGTATAGTCATACAGTCATTGCTGTCAACATTTACATACTATAATATTAAAAAAGGTAATTACCTGTTCTCTAAATCTTAGGATTATGGTGGACACAGTGAATCTACTGATGTTTGGTTGTACCCTTTGTCTGGCCTCCCCATGCTCATATCATGGACAAGAACATGGTCAATCACAGTAGCGCTGATTTCATCAGATATTACTGTTCTTTGTCTTCGCTGACCACCTCGACCTCCTCGACCTCCTCGACCACCTCTCACACGAACTCCTCCTCTCAGATTTCTATCCATTGTAGTGCCTCACAAACCAGTGCTCTCTGAACTGGCTTATATATGTTCCCTCGCATCATTAGCCACAAGTGTGATCAATTTTGAGTTGTTGTGTTCTACCGGTGACACCTGTGCTTTAATTGTGTTTGACTTTTGTGCTCACCATTATGCAACACAGGTGCATTACAATGAAAATGTGTTGGCAAGTTGTGTCTAAACAGGTGAAAAGTGCTTATGGTTTTGCCAAAAGAGTGACTGATTCAATCAGTGGGTTCAGGCAACTGAGAATTTGGTTCAGACAATAGGGTTTAGTGTTTTAGCAATTGAGAAAAACTGTAACTTTTCCAGGAAATATATCATGTGGGAATCCTGTATGTTAAATCAGAATGATTGAATTCAAACCAAATTCACCCCATTTCTGGCAGAATTGTTATAGAGGAAAAATGATTAATATACTTAACTTAGAAACTAACTAAAAAAAAAAAAAAAAAGGCTTACCTCAATTAAGTAAAAATGCCTTGGGTGAGACCACAAGTTTTCCATGCACCATATATGGGGTCAGTGGGCAGTAGTTGTTCAGTTCTTCTGGTTCTTCAACTAGAAGATTTGTGGAAGGTTTCTTGGTCAGAAAGGAGAAGAAGATAGGAGATGAGGGGAGGAGAGGAAGAGAAGATGAGGAGAGAAAGGAGAGGAAGAAAAGGAGATGAAGGGAGGAGAGGAAGAGAAGATAAGGAGATGAGAGGAAGAGAAGATGAGATTAAGGAGAGGAAGAGAAGGAGATGAGGGGAGGGGAGGAAGAGAAGATAAGGAGATGAGAGGAAGAGAAGATGAGAGAAAGGAGAGGAAGAGAAGGAGATGAGGGGAGGAGAGGAAGAGAAGATGAGAAGAGAAGCAGTCAAAAACAGTCTATATTCAAAACATTCTCTCAATTTTTATTATTTCATAACTTTTCCAGGAAAAATATCATGTGGGAACCCTGTATGTAAAATCAGAATGATTGAATTCAAACCAAATTTACCCCATTTCTGGCAGAATTGTTATGGAAGAAAAATGATTAATATACTTAACTTTAAAAAAAAAAATAGGCTTACCATAGGCTTACCTCAATCAAGTAAAGACACCTTGGGTGAGACCATGAGTTTTCCATGCACCATATATGGGGTCAGTAGTTGTTCAGTTCATCTGGTTCTACAACTAGAAGATTTGTGGAAGGTTTCTTCTCTTATACTCCTAACAAAACAGATCCATATTACATCATCAATTTAATTTTGTTACTTGCAAAATACCATATTTATAAATCCATTTTTTCAATTTTTGAAAAGGAGTTCAAACAATACATTATAACAATCCAACATTCTAAAAACAGAAAAACCATCAAAACCACTGAGTTACCTTTCTCCATATTTCTCCAAGGCAGCTAATGTATCATTTTTATCTACATTCTGACATTATTCTATTTCATGTTCATGTTATGTCATGTCTCATGTCAAATCTGCCATTGACTAACATTTCCATGAACATTATTTAAAAAACAAAACAAAAACAACACACTTGACTTTGACCGTGCACGTTTACCGAAAACACCTTGTGACCGAGCAGAGCGAGTTTGTCTGTGGAAGCCACAGGTGCCGCTGCAGCTTTCCCTCCCCTCCTCTCCTGTGTCTCTGAGGGAGAAGGGCAGAAGATATGTTAAGTTCATGGTAGTTTTCATCAGCACACAGGGATATACACACACACGAGCCAACAGTAACAGCTTGTCTACCCTAGGAAATAAAATGGAGTCCGTGTGCCAAACCCCGAGCAGATAAAAATCAGTGATATGCACGGGGCTGTGATGAGCGCGTAGGCCTACCACAGGAAATAAGAACAGCATCTTGAATATACTTGAATATATACTTTCTTAACACTAACACTTGCATTAATATGTCCAACTGAGTACCAGTAATAAAGTGAAAAATGTTCAAATAACCAAATACACTCACTACATAGATGACAGAGTGATTAGCATTAGCGTTAGCATAGTTAACGTTAGCTCATTTGTCGTCGCCAGTGTTGGGTAAGGGTTACTTTAAAAGTAATCAAAGTATGTTACTGCGTTACTTTTTAAAAAAGTAACCAGTTACTTTACTGCGTCACTCCCTGAGTAAAGTAACTCAATTACTTTAAAAGTGCTTCCAGCATTATTCCCTGAGAAAAGTAACTCAAGCACTTTTTTTTTTTTTTTAAGATATTTTTTGGGGCATTGTTTAGCTTTTATTTGATAGGACAGACAAGTGTGAAAGGGGGAGAGAGAGAGGGAGTGACATGCAGCAAAGGGCCACAGGCTGGAGTCGAACCCGGGCTGCTGCGGCAACAGCCTTGTACATGGGATGCCTGCTCTACCACTAAGCCACCGACGCCCCAACTCAAGCACTTTTAAAGTACTTTTGAGTATTCTACATTTCCTATTGGGCATTAGACCACAGGGCGCTAAGCCTACATATTTTTGTCTCCAAAATTAAAGTTATGGACCACTTGCCCTTCACTGAGATCCAATTCTCCCATCACAGCCATCACTTTGACCAGTAGAAACACAGAACGATCTGCTGCCGTCGACAACTGTATGACAACAACACCCCAGCATTTTTAATATTTCCTCTAGGGATGTTACCACACAGAGTAAAAGGGGGAAATGATGGTGTGAAACAGCAGAGGCACTTTGTCAACCCGCTGAGTTAAAGTTACTGTCATTAGTATCAAGCTAGCAAACAATGGTACATCCTCACGGTCGGACATAAAGTAATAACATTAACAAATAGCGGCGGGGCTTTTACTCACCACAACTGCAGAGGCTCCCAGCTTCATGTGAAACAAACTGCATTATAGATGGTCCGTTATTTATTAATCCCTCTGTGTGTTTATTTATTTACTTTTTATCTGCTCCGTTGTCTTTATAAAGTTAACATATCGCAGCGTCATTTCAAACTCAACACTTGTTTCAAATTAAAAGCCCCTTATAACATCGGCTGAGAGAATCCCTTCATTTTCTAAATGGGCTTTTATTCTGAAACATTTGTCAGAACTTCTTGTGGAAGATACAGTAGCTTGACAGTTTACGTATGGCGCTTCAAATGTAGCTCCTGCCATCTGCTGACACTTTTAGGTGAGTACAACAACATGTCGGCTGGCACATGAACAGACACAGTGACTGAAATAATAGTAAAAGTAATAAAAATAGGACAAGAATAACCCGATGACATCACACACGCCGTGAAAGACGACCGGGGATAATTGGTGAGTACCAGCGTGTAGCGTGTACCAGGCATAATGCAAGTCCTGAGTCTGAAATATGTCTGTCAGCGAGTCCTATTCCACCTATTTAGACTCCATCATAGACAACGGCAGCATTTTTTCGACCACGTAGCGAGCCACAAGCTCCGTGGCTTCTTTCAGACTGATAGGTTTAATGTTATCTCCGTTATTAGAACCAAACGACAGCCGTTGCTGTTTCGGAGCTGAAGGACCAGCGTTCTAAAAGTAACGGAAGTAACTGATGTCTTGTTTGAAAATGTACTTAAGTATTTGATTACTCAAACAGCAAACTAACGCGTTAGGTTACTCATTACTGCAAAAAATAATCAAAGTACTCTAAGGCGTTACTTTGTAACACATTATACCCAACTCTGGTCGTCGCACATTAAAGTTAAAAATATTCGGAAATATCGTCAAACAAATACTTCCCAGAGCAGGTATACACATTCGTTTAACACACTTGTGAACATAAACTGTTAATAGGAGGGACTCATACCTGGATATTATGATAAAAATGTCAACATGCTTTCCTCTGCTCAGTTTTATGTTGTTGCTGTTCCATTGTGTTACGCACCCGTCTAGGTGCCGGGAAGTGTAACATAACAATGAGCCGACACAAGATATTGCACGACAGAACGGGTGAGTTTATTCACCATCACACAAAATAGAAACAATTTTTGTAAATAAAGAAGCTTGTCTTCAGGGTGAGCCCAGGCCAAAACAATAAACAAAACGAACTATCTTTCCCAAAGTACTACCTAAACCCTATGTGAAAGAAAAGAAACAAAAATACAATCACTAAACCTAACTTCCTAAACTAAACAAAAACAGGAGAAAACAGGTCAACATAAATGGCAGCTCAACCCTACTGCTTAGTGCTATGTGCAAATATTTACAAGTGACGTGCAGGTGACAATAAAACTGCTGCTTAGCGCTGCAACGGGTCGGCAGCAGACAAACTGTTCCCCGCTCGTTGCGGCAGGACACAAACAACAAGCTCACAGTTCAAATAAGGCTCACCGCTCTCCAGTCAAAAAAAAAAAAAAAAAAAAACACACAACAGTTCACAAAGGCACAGGCAGGTTTGGTGTCAGAATGCGGAGTAACGCTGCTGTCAAAACGACCCTCGAGTTTGACAGATGGCCGGGGTTTAAAAAGGCCAAGCCCCCGCGACAGCCAATCAGCAGCAGCCACGACCAGAGCCAAGCCCTCGCGACATCCAATCGGCAGCAGCCACGACCAGCCAGAACCCACCACTCAGGGAAGGAGACGGAGCAGCACCTGGCACAGATCCTCAGAAAAAGAAGAGGTCTTACTCTCACATTAAAAAAAAAAACAACATACATGCAATAAATGTCACAATATACGGCCGCAGCCGTAACACCCCCCATCCTGAAGGAAACATTTAACACCAAAAAATGTTTACTTCAAGGCTGGGCAGAAACACGGGAGAGAGCATCAGCCATAACATTTTCAGCACCTCTTTTATGCCTGATTTCCAGGTTGAAGTCCTGTACCAGCAGTGACCAGCGCATCAGCCTTTGGTTGGAGTACTGCATTTGCCGCAGAAACACAAGCGGGTTGTGGTCGGTGTAGACGGCAACAGGGAGTGGACTGGAACCGACGTACACCTCGAAGTGTTGCAGGGCCAGCAGCAGCGAAAGGGCCTCTTTCTCGATGGTGCTGTAATTCACCTGACAGACATTGAATTTCTTCGAGAAATAGCATACAGGGTGATCAATACCTTGATGGTCCTCCTGTATGAGCACAGCACCGGCTCCACTGGCACTCGCATCCACCTCCAGCTTGAACGGGCAGGAGAAATTAGGGGCCGCCAGAACAGGGGTGCTCCAGAGAAGGGCTTTACAGGACTCAAAAGCATGTTGACAAGCAGCGGACCAGACAAAGGGTTTCTTGACACTGGTCAAACTGGTGAGAGGGGCAACCACATCAGAAAAGTTACGACAGAAACTGTGATAATATCCAGCCATCCCCAGGAAGCGGCGGAGCTCACGCCTGGTTTGGGGCGCTGGATACTCCAGGATGGACTGAATTTTGGCACCAACAGGGCGCACCTGACCTTGTCCCACCTGCTTTCCAAGTTAGGTGACCGTGGCTCTACCAAACTCATATTTGGCTAAATTCAGAGTAAGGGTGGCCTCCTTTAACCTCTGGAAAATCTCCTCCAGCGTCTGGAGGTGTTCAGACCACGTGTCTGAATAGGCCACAACATCATCAAGATACACCTCACAATTACTCATGTCAGCCAGGACGAGGTGCATCAGCCGCTGGAAGGTGGCAGGTGCATTGCGGAGTCCGAAGGGCATCACAGTATACTGGCAAAAACTGTCGGGGGTGACAAAAGCAGAGATTTCTGAAGCACGGGGGGTTAGCGGGACTTGCCAATAACCTTTTAACAAATCAAGTTTTGTGACAAAAGTTGCTGCACCAACCCTGTCCACACAGTCTTCCATTCTGGGCAGGGGATATGAGTCTGCTTTTGTTACACTGTTTACCTTTCGAAAATCACTGCAAAAACGAGATGTTTTGTCAGGTTTGGGCACGAGCAGGCAAGAGAAACTCCACGCACTGGAGCTGGGAACAGCCAGATCATTCTCCAACAGATATTCAACTTCTTTTTTCATGAGTGAACGTTTTGTCGGGTTAACCCTGTAAGCATGTTGCTTGATGGGTGGGTGGCTGCCAACGTCAATGTCATGTGAAAGGACAGTGGTGCGGGACGGAGTGTCTGCAAACAAGGTGGGAAAACTGTTAATCAGACCCACAATATCTGCTCGGGCCGGAGGATTTAAATGTTGCAACTGGGCTGGCAAATCTTTCAGCACCTCAGAATTTTGCAGTCGTGCACAGGGAGATGTGGGCTCATGCAAGCCATCACTTTCAGGAGTGTACAGAGAGGGCAACACAGCTGTGACAGAGGCTACAACAGAGGGCATGACAATGGAGGAGGTCACAGCAGCAGGCGTGGCAGGGAAGGAGACAGCAGCGTCACAACGAGAAAACTATGCTTTTAGCATATTCACATGGCAAACTCTAGTTTTTCTCCAACAATCTGGAGTACTCAGGACATAATCAGTTTCACTTAATTTTTCTTCAACCACATATGGGCCACAAAACTTGGCCTGGAGGGCAGAACTGGGGATTGGTAGAAGGGCCAGCACCTTATCGCCAACCTGGAAATCTCTTTTCACAGACTTTTTGTCAAAGTTCTTCTTCATCTCCCCCTGAGATGCAGTTAACGCACTGCGTGCAACCTCACATGCCTTATGTAGCCTTTCTCTGAACTTGCTCACATAGTCTAGCACATTAGAAGTGGGGCTAGGGGTTTCAGACAAATACCTCTCCCTCAGCAAACGAAGTGGGCCGCGCACCATGTGGCCGAACACCAGCTCCGCAGGGCTAAACCCAGTAGACTCCTGCACACTCTCTCGGGCAGCTAAAAGGAGAAACGGCAACCCCTCATCCCAATCCTTCCCAGTTTCAAGGCAGTATTTCCTCATCATGGCTTTCAGCGTTTGATGAAAACGCTTTTGGACTGGGCTTTTGGAGTTTTAACAGTACCGGCATTGGGAACATGCTCGCTGCGGCCAGAGGGAAAAACAGCACGGTGAGTCAGGACAAATTCATCAGCTAATACAGCAGCCTTTGACAGGGACTCCACCTTCTGTTCGTTAAGGTACACCACAATTTTTTCAGGGAGACAGGATTTGAACTCCTCCAGCAGAAACAACTCGCGGAGCTGAGTCAAAGTTTCCACTTTGCTCGCCGCACACCACTTATCCATCAGAGCAGTCTTTTCACGGGCAAACTCAACGTAAGTTTGGTTGGCGGATTTTTCACATGCTCTAAATTTTTGGCAATATGCCTCAGGAACTAATTCATAAGCCCTCAAAACAGTGGCCTTCACAGTGTCATAGTCCAGACTCTCTTCAATGGACAGGCTTGCGCACACCTCTTGCGCTTTACCAGTCAATTTACACTGCAGCAACAGACTCCACACAGTTTTTGGCCACCTCAAAGTGGAAGCGATGCGCTCAAAGGCATTAAAGTAGAAATCTACTTCACTTTCCCTAAAGGGTGGTACCAGGGCAATATGTCTGCTCACGTCAAACTGATCAGAGGGCATGATGACTGGGGGCTGCACAGCCACCGGAGTGGAAGTAGCTAGGGGTGGCGTTCTATCAAGCTCCATGGCCCTTATGCGGAGATGCATAAACTCAACCTCACGGCTCTTAGTTTGGAGCTCCACCTCACGCAGGCAGAGGGCCAGCTTAAGATCCGCCGTATCAACACCAGCCTGGATAAGTGCCATTGGGTCTATGCTGAGGTGAACGGAAGCAGGAGCCTCCGCTCCTGCCCCCACCCCACCACCGAGGGCTTTCGCCACCGTGGCACTGGCAGACTCCTCTCCCACTACCACGCCTAACCCCTCAGGAACAACATCAACCTTTTCTGGCTTAGGCTTGGGAACAACACCCCTCTCCACCAACCGCTCTGACAAGCAAGACTTTATTTCAGCTTTGCGTGCATGCAAAGGGACAGAAACGTTAAAGACATTTGCTATTAACAACAAATCCGCCTTTGTGCACCGATCCAGTTTTTCAAGAGCTGCACCCTGCGTAAATGCATCCACATCAAAGGACTGGGACATCCTACAACTCCACACACAAAGAAAAAACACGCCAACCAAGATCTCACAACACAACAACCACAACCACCAGCCTGCCTGGCACACAAGCGACCTGGAGAGACGATCCCGGACGAGCCCCCAATTTATGTTACGCACCCGTCTAGGGGCTGGGAAGTGTAACATAAAAATGAGCCGACACAAGATAATGCACGACAGAACGGGTGAGTTTATTCACCATCACACAAAATAGAAACAATTTTTGTAAATAAAGAAGCTTGTCTTCAGGGTGAGCCCAGGCCAAAACAATAAACAAAACGAACTATCTTTCCCAAAGTACTACCTAAACCCTATGTGAAAGAAAAGAAACAAAAATACAATCACTAAACCTAACTTCCTAAACTAAACAAAAACAGGAGAAAACAGGTCAACATAAATGGCAGCTCACCCCTACTGCTTAGTGCTATGTGCAAATATTTACAAGTGACGTGCAGGTGACAATAAAACTGCTGCTTAGCGCTGCAACGGGTCGGCAGCAGACAAACTGTTCCCCGCTCATAGCGGCAGGACACAAGCTCACAGTTCAAATAAGGCTCACCGCTCTCCAGTCAAAAAAAAAAAAAAACACACAACAGTTCACAAAGGCACAGGCAGGTTTGGTGTCAGAATGCGGAGTAATGCTGCTGTCAAAACGATCCTCGAGTTTGACAGATGGCCGGGGTTTAAAAAGGCCAAGCCCCCGCGACAGCCAATCAGCAGCAGCCACGACCAGAGCCAAGCCCTCGCGACATCCAATCGGCAGCAGCCACGACCAGCCAGAACCCACCACTCAGGGAAGGAGACGGGAGCGGCACCTGGCACAGATCCTCAGAAAAAGAAGAGGTCTTACTCTCACATTAAAAAAAAAACAACATACATGCAATAAATGTCACAGTATACGGCCGCAGCCGTAACAATGTACAGCGACTGAAATGGCGTCCTTTCCAACTGACATGAGGAGCAGGAGGGCAGTCTGTGATGTGCGGGTTGTTCAAGGCCATTTTGCAGGGGCTACTCACATTTAATTGAGTCAACTGAGCAATCTGAGATACCTGGACTGTTCTGATTTAACTGAGGAGTTGACAACATTAAAACTAAATATTTCAAGTTGGCCCAATGATTTAGATACTTTTAGTTGGACTGACTAAGGAAAATGAGCTGAGGTAACAAAAAAAGTCATTTTTACAGTGTGTGAACAAAACAAGATTTTTGGTTTTTGCTTTAAAAAACATGGAAATGGACAAGGAATACGGCACATGGAAAAACAAAGGTGTCTCAGAATATTTCTGTTCTGAATAGAGAAAATTATGTCTTAGATTACAAGACAATGACAATTCTTTAGAGCTCGTAAATTGCATGTTTCCGTTTCCAGTACATGGGACCTTAAAAATCGATTTCTCATAATGTGTTTCAGTGGCTAGATGAAAATTATTTCCTGGTCCCGTTTGAATTGTGCCACGAATTTCACATATGTTGTTTGTGAATTTTTAATGTAATTTTTCGTGCAAAGAAGGCTACAATTTAGCGGGAAGAAGTTTGATACTGTTAGGTTTTGTGTGAGAGCGCTTTGTGGACTACAGCTCTTCGCTGCTCCCGACGCATATGATATATGTCACCACTCGCACTCGGAACATAGCTGTGTCTCTGTAACACTTCACTGCCTTCTTCCAAGGAGAGGACAAAAGCCTTAAGCGTGGCGAAAACCACTACAAGTCTGGACATGTGGAAGGTTTCAGCACACCAGCATCTTGATCTAATGGCTCCGTAGATCGTTGCAGAAGACGCAGCAGCAGCACTGTGAGTTGAAAAGTGGAGGGAAAGTGTGATGACGTGACGTCACATAGGTGACATGTAGTCTTTCTCATTACGTTGTTTCCACAGCCTTTAACTGAAGAATCATACAATAAACTGTCAAACTCTTAACATGAAAAAATATTATTTAGACCCACACAAAACATTTGTGTAATACAAGGCATTTAATGACTGGGACCAGAAAATAATAATTTTCTCTCCATTACTCCCACTATATTTTCTGAGCCTAGAGGTCCCATGGGGGTCTACCGGAAGGGGTGTGACTTATAAGCTCTATAGGTTACTGTTCACTTATTTTGCCATATTTTAGCTACGCTGTGCAAGTGTGGGTCAGCACTTACATTAGCAACATTAATCCACTGCTTATGTAACAGAAAAGAGCAGTAAAAATTCAAAACTTAAAGGATGTGGTGTCGTGCTAAATAATTTGACTTTGTTCAGAAAATAAAACAAGCTAGCAAGCCCATCAAAAGTAGTCTACTGATTAATTCAGTAGGGATCCTAGATTGTATTTAAAAATGGACGATCTCCAGTTACCCCCACTGCACAGAAATTAAGACAAAAATTAAGTAAGTATTTACTCTGAACAACCACGAGGAAGAGCGAGCTGGCTGACTGGACCCCTATGGAACTGCACCTGAGAGGTGTCCTGTGGAGTGCAAGAGCAGTGGCCTGGTGGTGAATGAACCCCTCTCCTTCCCCAAATAGGAAAGGTCACACTCATCCAGGCACACTTTTTACGACCTGTGGGCTAGGATTTAAGCTGGCAACAACACTGCCCTGCCCCTGCCACACTAGACATGCAAGTGTAGTAATTAACAACCTAGCTGTGTGCACATTCTACCCTTGGGCTGATGTTCACTCGTTGTTGAGCTAGCTAGGCTATATTGCTACAATGGACGATTCTGGTATGGAAAACCAGAACTAGGAAGTGAAGTTATTTCTGGAAATCCTCAAGGAGGTGGACATGAAGAAATGTTGAGATGAGGGGAAAGTGAGGAACAATGAACTGTTGAAGGTGGCACACAGGAGAATGACAGTGGCTGGTTATCACAGATCTTTGGACCAACGTAAGTTTAATTATTGGGCGGCTGTGGCTCAGGAGGTAGAGCAGGTCATCCACCAATCAGAAGATCAGTGGCTCGATCCCCAGCTTCTCACGTCCGCATGTCAGAGTATTATTGGGCAAGATACAGAACCCAAAATTGCTCCCAATGGCTGTTCCATCGGTGTTGCAAGTGTGTTTAATCTGAGTATATGACATGTAGTGTTAAAGCGCTTTGAATGGTTGGAAGACTAGAAAGGTACTATACAAGTGAATATCCATTTTTCATTCATTTTACTAAGATGTCAGTTCATTTCACTCAAAAATGTTTACAGTACTGTAGTATAATGTTTGTACCAAAACAGCTCTTAGCTTTTCCATTTCAGCTTCCAGACCGTGGCTGGAGAGCACAGGGGAGATACTTTGTTTTCTCCAATGTGGAGTTAGTACTCACTCTGTCACTCCGCAGCTCTCTTGTCCATTCTACACATTCATTGTCATTCTTTCTTCTGCCCTACTACCCACTCCTTATGCACACACACACCATCACACAACACGCATCAAATGTGAGAGAATGGCAGAAAGGAAATGTAGAGTGGTGCGATGCCACTTTTCACCTGTGGATAAAGATAGAGCAAGATGCACTGTTTGTGACAATAGAGTGTCACGCAGCAGCAACAGCAGTAACCTCTTCAAACCTTTATTATTATCTAACTCTTTAAACTCTAGAATAAAAATGATCCACCACAATTCTGCATTGAACACTTACTTGTGAGAGCTGAAGAATCTGAACTATAGCAACCGATTTGTGCTGCAATAGCCAATCAGCACTGAGATCCTCTGGGGATGTATGATGCGGAGAACCTACAGTCAATTAATCAATTACGTCATTTCACATGTGTATGAGCCGAGTCAACACATAATATTTTAGCGCTCAAAGTCTTGCGAGTAACGCAACATGAAAATTCGCATTGTGTTCGGTGCGAATACAACAACTTACAAAATTACATGTAAAGTCAATGTAAAGACACGAGTTCCCACTGAGCAGTGAGATGGACGCAACGAAAAATACGCAAATTAAGCAGTGCAAATGAGGTGAGCAGCACACCTTCACGCCATATGTTTATTTGCAAGAGTTAAAAAAATCTGAAATACAGTAACCAATTCGAGTCGCGATAGCTGATCAGCATTGAGATCCTCCAGGACATAAGACGCAAAGGACGTACTGGTGGAAGTTCATCAATTTAGTGATTTAACGCGCATATGACACAAGTTATTCATGCATATGAAGCAAGTCAATGCAATATATTCTAGCATCCAAATTCGAGTTACGCGGTGAGAAAATTTCCATCATATTTGGTGTGAACAAAACATTAGCTTTCTGATTATGATTCTTACTTTAAATCAATATATATTATTAGTTAATAATTAGTTGTTAACAGCCAGCATGTGTCATGTGCTTTGCCTTTAAGTGTGATAATCTCTTTTTTCTTTTAAAAATTACAGTTAATTTGAACAGTCACATTGTTGTGCACAACAATTTACATGTATAATATCAAATTTAAAGTTTGTTACTGTCCATTCTTAGTTTTCAGTTGTGTCTGTACTCTCTTGAGTCTCCTCCTTTCCCACAATTCTCCTGCCCTCTGATTGGTTAGATGTTTTAAAAAGAGAGAACAACACCTGACCTATTTAAATCACTGATCACAAACCAGAGATAGGCAGTGATTCGGAGGTCTGGGACCGAGCTGCTTTGGCAGAAAGACGGTGTATGGGGGATTGAGTCAGAATAAAGTACAGTGTGTGTTTATCTAGTGCAACAGCGTGGCTCATTAATATGTTTTTCATAGTAATTGGACAAAAATGGAGCGCTATTGCACATAGGAATCAAATGCATCACAGATAATATTTCAGTTTATTGTTGGTTTTGGTCTGCACATGAGATTTGTTGAAAAATGTAGAATATTGCCAGCTACACCAATGCCAAACATAACAGTGAAAGAAAAAGCCCACCCGAGGAGTTTGCAGAGTTTATCTTTTTGACCCTCTGCCCTGCACTGTTTTCACTGATATCAGTGAAGTTTTTTCCTAAAGTGTACTCAGCCATGTGAAGAAAGAAAGAACTGAACATTTGAAGACTCCCTCCCTGTGCCACACAGCCGTCCTCTGACAACAAGAGGTCACGCCATTATTGCCTCCCTATAGGACGGGAAGCATCCAGATGAGCGACCTAATCAGAACATGGACTCCCTGACTCAATCATCCCTGTCAGGGGCAATAATTACTCTACCGTCATCTTAATTAAAACTTGGCCTGGTAATTAAGAGTCATTGTTTACCTTGCAGGGGCAGCATTGATATGCATGTCATCACTCACTATTCCTGGCTTTCATTGCCCTTCCTTTGCTCCAGGCTACGGGCCTGTCACTCCTCTCTTCTTTTATTGATGCTCTTTTCCTGTCAGAGAGGCACTGTGAGCTTGAGGGGTACCTCCACCAACACCCAATTATCCTATGTTTGCTGATTGTCCCGGAATGGATGGCAGTAGAATGCTTTGATGTGTGGAACACCTTCCCAGGAGGTAAGATAGCGGCGGAAGAGAAGTACTGAGTGAAGGAAAGGCAAATAGGGGTCAGGGATGATGCAGATGGAAGAGGGGGACAAAAAGAAGGGTGCTGCAGAAAGGTTGAGTGGAGGGAGAGGTGATGGGGTATGTGTAAAGGAAATAAGTTAATGTTGGCAGTTGAAATGTCCTCATCATCTTCTCTGAAACATCACAGAGAGGGGCCAGGGCCGAGGATCAACACAGTTACTCGGTGCAATCTCAGAAACACCTTGTAAAAAAACAGATTCTCTACCTTAGCTGTTCTTGTATGTTTTATGGAGTCTGGAAGGAAAGTATTCCCATGTGGTTAGTCTATGGTTTGTGTCCGTAAAATGCACACACTGACACACACATTACTGACTCCTGCTTTGAAATTGATAATCATTCTCATGTGGCTATAAAAGCTGGCAATGCAACTCCATAGTGCTGTTATCCTTCACTGTGGCTGTAATGTTTGGAGTATTAGAGGACACTTTATGCTGTAAACTTCAGGGGACAAAATTTCTCTGAGAAAAATACAACAGAGCCTGGCCTGAGGTCGATGAGCATGGCAGGAGACAATGCCACCTAGGGGAATTTCACCCACCGTAAATGATCACAACACTTAACTACTTTAAGACCCAGCTAGGTCACACAGGATGGAAATCACTTTAGATAGAAGACAAGATTACCAAAAAATTAAGATATACATTTATTCAATGATAATACGGTTTTTAGAATGACAAGCTTGAAATGGGGTCCACCACACACACACACACACACACACACACAGAGTCAATAATGATAATAACAATACTTGAAACACAAAAAGTGCAGAAAGAAATAAAGAAATCATACAAATAAGCAACTCAAATCCATCACATACACCAAACTCAACAAAAGAAGAAAAAAAAATAGAATTACTGCTTCATGTATATATGCCTCCATGAATAAGTTGCACTTACAGTTTACATCCATGTCTGTTTGTGGATCACAGTGGCCTTGACCTTTGATCTTTAAACACCCAAATCTAATTAGTTTATTCTTAGGTCTAAGTGAACACTAGTCCCTCAAGGCCTTCTTGAGGTACCATGTTCACAAAATGAGATGGATACATAGGCACAGTGACCCTGACCTTTCGTCTTTGACCAACAAATTTTTATCAGTTCATTCTTGAGTCCAGCTTGACATTTGTGCCAAATTTGAAGAAATTCCATCAGGGTGTTCTTGAGGTACTGCTTTCACAAGAATGTGACAGGTGAGGTAACAGTAACCTTAACCTTTGGACTTTCAACACCAAATTCTAATCAGTTCATCCTTCATTCAAATTGAATATTTGTGCCAAATTTGAAGAAATTCTCCATCGCAATCACAGGAATGAAATGGACGCTAGGTTGCAGTGACCTTAACCTTTGACCTATGATTATCAAACACTAATTAGTTCATCATTAAGTCCATGTGGACATTTGTGCCAAATTTGAAGAAATCCCCTCTAGGTGCTCTAAAAGTATCATGTTCATGAAAATTAAACAGACGGATGGATGGACAGCCTGAAAACAAAATTCCTCCGGCCATGGCTATTGCCAACCCAGAGGCATAAAAATTAAATAAAACACGCTTCTCATATTCTCACAGGGAAACTAGCAACATTCCCAGAATGCAACAACCTCTCTGAACATTTGTTATTATATAACAATAAGCAAGCAACAGCAGGAAGGTGAGAGCTTTCAGACCTTGGTTCACTCACTATTAACAGCAAAACAGGGACAAAAAAGAGATACGTTAATGTGAAGGCCAAATAGAAGCCACCTAAAGTTAGCTATGCAAATTACACCAGCCTATCTTCACAAACAGTGAAGATTTGCTGAGTGAAGGCTCAAAGTAGACAACATCCCTTGGATCTGTACACCCCACAACCAAACTGCTCTACATACAATCACTGGGACACCCAGTTGCAGAGACATGGCGTCAGACCCTGCCAGACAGTGGACCAAGCTACCAAGAAGGACTTCAGGCAGGAAATGCACTTTCCCAGCAGCAGCCTTTCAGCTAGTCATGGAGCTCAACTTTAATTTATTCACAATATTTACACAGAATGTAGTGAAGATACAATGTGCTGAAGAGTTAAATATGGGATATTAACAAGGATAACATGTCTAAAAATAAATGATCAAGTTGATTATCATATGCTGGCTTGATTAGTCAAGATTCTCCAAAGACTAATTATAAATGATCAAAGGTGAGAGAACAAGAATGTCATCAATGACTGGACCGACTAAGACTATCGGTGTAGACCAAATAGGAAAATAGATTCAAATACTGAAAATACATGATAAAGCAGGATTCAGTGAAAACTATGATATTTGTAATGGTTTAGGGATGGTAGTACCACAAAGGTGAATTAGAATATTTCTGATAAGACTTTTTCACTACCCATGAACATAATATCATGTACCTAGCACTATGGTAGCATGCAGGGACGTGTCATATTGATGCTGACGGCACCCTTTAGCGTCTATATGTGGTGCACAGGGCTTTCAACTAACTCCACTGTCAACCCATCTGTGGCAATAGCTGACGCTT